>NC_071992.2:89293928-89948571 GCF_028885655.2 Pongo abelii
TAGTAATAATTTTTAGCTCCTTACCACCATTTTGAATATGTTACTTTTTTCCCTTGTACTAGGTTTTCAAATCTATTTGTTTTAGGTCAGGGCTGATTTTATTATATTTTTTCCAGAGAGTAAAGCATGGGTGGAAACTTCCTAAATTTTCGCATGTCTGAATGTCTTTTTAAATTTTTTTATTTTTTTTTGAGATGGAGTCTCACTCTGTCACTTAGGCTGGAGTGCAGTGGTGCAATCTCGGCTCACTGCAACCTCCGCCTTTTGGCTTCAAACAATTCTCCTGCCTTAGCCTCCTGAGTAGCTGGGATTACAGGTGCCTGCCACCACACCCTGATAATTTTTGTATTTTTAGTGGAGACATGGTTTCGCCATCCAAAAAAAAAAAAAAAAAAAAATCAAAATCCTCAGTTTGTTCCATGAACTTTGGTTCTGTGGATGTGAGTTTATCTATATAATGAGCATAGTGCCTTCTTCCAGAGGATTACTTTTCCTTAAATATTTGCTGGGTTTGGTTGCATGCCCCTCTGGAATCTGAGCTCCTAAGTTAGCCAGCCTCTGCTCTATCTGATTACCTGGCCTCGCTCCAGGATTCCACACAGGGGCGTGCCTGTGGCTTCCTGGGCAATGGAGGCTTCTGCTTCCTTCCGGATGGCAACAAGCCCCGTCCTGATGACCAGGACTGACATGTTCGTGGATATGCACTACTCCTGTCTTGGAGCAGAAGCCTCTGCTGAACGTATGTGGCACCAGAAGGAGAGGAACAAAGGGTTCAAAATTCCTGGATTCCTCTACTTCCACCTGGATTCCTCTACTTCCACCAACCACCCTTCTGATTGACCCTGGATCCTCTTTTGTTCCTTTCATTTATTGCCTCTCAGCTTGGAGCCTAAAGACACTTTTATCCTCTTTATCAGTTCTCTTTTATGTCTGTTTTGGCTATTATTTCTTCCTTCACTATAAATTCATCTACCTTTCATTTTTTTTAATACTTAAAAATAATCTTGTTTTTAAAATTGACACAAAATAATTGTATATATTCATGGGGTACATAGTGTCTTTAATTTTTTTAGGAATTTCTATGATTTCTGATCCACTGAGAGCATCAAGTCTTTTTTAAGTGCTGTTTCGTTTCCTTCCTTCCTTCATTCCTTCCTTCCTCTCTCTCTTTCTTTCTTCTCTCTCATTCTTTCTCTCTCTCCTCTCCCCTCCACTCCCCTCCCCCTCCCTCCCTTCCTTCCTTCCTTCCTCCCTTGTTTGGATGGAGTCTCACTCTGTCGGCCAGGCTGGAGTGCAGTAGCACTATCTTGGCTCACTGCAACCTCTGCCTCCTAGGTTCAAGCGATTCTCCTGCCTCAGCCTCCTGAGTAGCTGGGATTGCAGGCACCTACCACCACACCCCACTAATTTTTGTATTTTTAGTAGAGACAGGGTTTTGCCATGTTGGCCAGGCTGGTCTTGAACTCCTGACATCAAGTGATCTGCCCACCTTGGCCTCCCAAAGTGCTGAGATTACAGGCATGAGCCACCGCGCCCAGCCAACTGCTGTTTTCAATTACATTTCTTTTCTTGTTATTTACGGGAATTTGAGATGGCAGAGAGGTTTTAGCATGTTCTTAGTTTGCAATCTTGATCCAATCTCCTTGTGATCTGTTATAAAACATGTTAGCCCAAATTAAAGGAAGCATATCAGTTTATCTGGCAAGTAATATTATTCCTATCATAGAATTCTAGTAGAAATGTATGCTGTGAATATGTTAATATATTAATATTCATTAAATTCTTGCTTATTGACACCTTTAGTTTGGCCCTTTCAAAATCCTGAGATATACCAGTTCTAAGATGGGAAAACAGAGGCTTAGAAAGGTAAAATAATTTACCCAAAGTCCGACAGATAGCACGAAACAGAGCCAGGATTCGTACCTGTGTCTTGCCATGACAACAGCTGCCTTCCATTAAAAGACATAAGGTAACGATGATGAACAATGTCTTCACTGTAAGAGATCAACAACACTATGTTGAATAGGAGTGGTGAGAGAGGGCATCCCTGTCTTGTGCCCGTTTTCAAAGGGAATGCTTCCAGTTTTTGCCCATTCAGTATGATATTGGCTATGGGTTTGTCATAAATAGCTCTCATTATTTTGAGATACGTCCCATCAATACCTAATTTATTGAGAGTTTCTAGCATGAAGTATTGTTGAATTTTGTCAAAGGCCTTTTCTGCTTCTATTGAGATAATCATGTGGTTTTTGCCTTTGGTTCTGTTTATATGCTGGATTACATTTATTGATTTGCGTATGTTGAACCAGCCTTGCATCCCAGGGATGAAGCCCACTTGATCATGGTGGATAAGCTTTTTGATGTGCTGCTGGATTCTGTTTGCCAGTATTTTACTGAGGATTTTTGCATCAATGTTCATCAAGGATATTGGTCTAAAATTCTCTTTTTTGGTTGTGTCTCTGCCTAGCTTTGGTATCAGGATGATGCTGGCCTCATAAAATGAGTTAGGGAGGAGTCCCTCTTTTTCTATTGATTGGAATAGTTTCAGAAGGAATGGTACCAGTTCCTCCTTGTACCTCTGGTAGAATTCAGCTGTGAATCCATCTGGTCCTGGACTCTTTTTGGTTGGTAAGCTATTGATTATTGCCACAATTTCAGATCCTGTTATTGGTCTATTCAGAGATTCAACTTCTTCCTGGTTTAGTCTTGGGAGAGTGTATGTGCCGAGGAATTTATCCATTTCTTCTAGATTTTCTAGTTTATTTGCATAGAGGTGTTTATAGTATTCTCTGATGGTAGTTTGTGGGCAATTAGGCAGGAGAAGGAAATCAAGGGTATTCAATTAGGAAAAGAGGAAGTCAAATTGCCCCTGTTTGCAGATGACATGATTGTATATCTAGAAAACCCCATCATCTCAGCCCAAAATCTCCTTAAGCTGATAAGCAACTTCAGCAAAGTCTCAGGATACAAAATCAATGTACAAAAATCACAAGCATTCTTATACACCAATAACAGACAAACAGAGAGCCAAATCATGAGTGAACTCCCATTCACAATTGCTTCAAAGAGAATAAAATACTTAGGAATCCAACTTACAAGGGATGTGGAGGACCTCTTCAAGGAGAACTACAAACCACTGCTCAATGAAATAAAAGAGGATACAAACAAATGGAAGAACATTCCATGCTCATGGGTAGGAAGAATCAATATCGTGAAAACGGCCATACTGCCCAAGGTAATTTATAGATTCAATGCCATCCCCATCAAGCTACCAATGACTTTCTTCACAGAATTGGAAAAAACTACTTTAAAGTTCATATGGAACCAAAAAAGAGCCCGCATCGCCAAGTCAATCCTAAGCCAAAAGAACAAAGCTGGAGGCATCACACTACCTGACTTCAAACTATACTACAAGGCTACAGCAACCAAAACAGCATGGTACTGGTACCAAAACACAGATATAGATCAATGGAACAGAACAGAGCCCTCAGAAATAACGCCGCATATCTACAACTATCTGATCTTTGGCAAACCTGACAAAAACAAGAAATGGGGAAAGGATTCCCTATTTAATAAATGGTGCTGGGAAAACTGGCTAGCCATATGTAGAAAGCTGAAACTGGATCTCTTCCTTACACCTTATACAAAAATTAATTAAAGATGGATTAAAGACTTAAACGTTAGACCTAAAACCATAAAAACCCTAGAAGAAAACCTAGGCATTACCATTCAGGACATAGGCATGGGCAAGGACTTCATGTCTAAAACACCAAAAGCAATGCCAACAAAAGCCAAAATTGACAAATGGGATCTAATTAAACTCAAGAGCTTCTGCACAGCAAAAGAAACTACCATCAGAGTGAACAGGCAACCTACAGAATGGGAGAAAATTTTTGCAACCTACTCATCTGACAAAGGGCTAATATCCAGAATCTACAATGAACTCCAACAAATTTACAAGAAAAAAACAAACAACCCCATCAAAAAGTGCGCAAAGGATATGAACAGACACTTCTCAAAAGAAGACATTTATGCAGCCAAAAGACACATGAAAAAATGCTCATCATCACTGGCCATCAGAGAAATGCAAATCAAAACCACAATGAGATACCATCTCACACCAGTTAGAATGGCAGTCATTGAAAAGTCAGGAAACAACAGGTGCTGGAGAGGAGGTGGAGAAATAGGAACACTTTTACACTGTTGGTGGGACTGTAAACTAGTTCAACCATGTGGAGGTCAGTGTGGCGATTCCTCAGGGATCTGGAACTAGAAATACCATTTGACCCAGCCATCCCATTACTGGGTATATACCCAAAGGACTGTAAATCATGCTGCTATAAAGACACATGCACGCGTATGTTTATTGCGGCACTATTCACAATTGCAAAGACTTGAAACCAACCCAAATGTCCCACAATGATAGACTGGATTAAGAAAATGTGGCACATATACACCACGGAACACTATGCAGCCATAAAAAATGATGAGTTCATGTCCTTTGTAGGGACATGGTTGAAATTGGAAATCATCATTCTCAGTAAACTATCGCAAGGACAAAAAACCAAACACTGCATGTTCTCACTCATAGACGGGAATTGAATAATGAGAACACATGGACACAGGAAGGGGAACATCACACTCTGGGGACTGTTGTGGGGTGAGGGGAGGGGGGAGGGATAGCATTAGGAGATATACTTAATGCTAAATGACAAGTTGGTGGGTGCAGCACACCGGCATGGCACATGTATACCTATGTAACTAACCTGCACATTGTGCACATGTACCCTAAAACTTGAAGTATAATAATAATAAAAAAAAGAGTGAAAAAAAAAGAGATCAACAAAATACACTTAGCACTCCCTAAAGTGGATGCTGTTAGAAGTCATGAAATCAGTAATTACTGATTATCATGAATAATTTGTCAACAAATCACTGAGCTGACTGTGTTTTTCAATTCCATTTTGTTGCCTTGTCAATAAGATTTATTCTTGGAGCAATTTGTGAACTGTTGGTGCTTTTTCAGTGGGCAGCACACATAAATGGCATGTACATATTGGTAAACATCTCCGTAGTGTTGGCAAGTTGGAGGTTCTATTTTGAATTGATTTTTCTCATAGCTTTCAGCTGAGGTTTATTTTCATATAAGCGGTAATTACAGAAAACGAGAGCCTCTAAGGGTAAATGTTGCCATGCTAGTTAAAGAGCATTTATATGTATTATATGGCATGCTATAATTATTTGTTTGAGTTATTTCACAGAAATTTTTCCCAGCAATTGTGATATATGGGACTCAAGGTCAATAAAGGCAGAGAGTGTAGATGATTTCAGCTTTTGTAAAATCTGTGTTGTTTTGATCAAGAAGCATATTTGGAAAATCTAATATAAACACTTGGGAAATTGAAAGACGGATACAGAAATAAAAATCCTTTGTATTGAAATTGAGAAGTTTTAAATACATCAGTGCCAGAGGACTTGAAAATAAAAATGTCAGAGTGCAATGGGGTTCGTCAGAGAAGGCAGGCAGCATGGGTTTTCTGCAGTTGTGGTGTCGGATACTAGTACTGTCCTTTACAGGTTGAAAAACCTTCTCTACTCTTCAGTTTCTTTGATGTAAAGTGAAGTAATACACTACCTGCCTCACAAGGTTGTGACATAATGGATGCAAATTGCTTAGGATTCATTTTTACTGATCATTACTTGAGGCAAGTTCTTTACACCAAATCTAGACACTTTCTCACATTTTCTTCTAGTTTCTGCTCCACCCCACCAGGGTTCAGCCTAGGTGTCCAATGCCAGACAGCAGATTAGAGAAGAGCCTGCAGAGCCAGCTGAGGGACCTGGAGTCAGTAGTTGCCTCCTTTGGGGGCCTTGGTCCAGATGATAAGAGAATCATTCTTGCAGATGATTTTGTCCCTAACATTCTAAGTTCCAAAGTTGTGAACATGTGTCATATTCATGACTGTTCATCATCTTTTGGATTACCGTTATATATTTAGGAAAAGTCTTCATATGATGAATTTTTCCTCCCCAGTATAGAGGTAGACTCAAATTCCAGGATCTTATGCAGCTAGGATGCAAGTATGGGACCCAGACTCTGCCAATCAGATGCATGCATGTAGGGCTGCAATTCAGATGTCAAGAACATGAGAAATCATGCTGGGAAGTGAGCTTCCGTTTTTGGCCATGCCTCCACTGCTCAGTGGGGTGGGGATTTCCTCATTTGGCCAGTTCTGTGGTTTGAAATTGAGTTTTATATTTAGAAGGTAAGACGTGTTTCTGGCTCTCTGGTCTTCTGGGCAACTTATGTGCTACCATATATATATATATATATAATTTTATTTTTTTGAGACAGGTTCTTTCTCTGTTGCCCAGGCTGAAGTGCAGTGGTATGATCTCAGCTCACTGCCACCTCCACCTTCTCGGCT
This sequence comes from Pongo abelii, assembly GCF_028885655.2. Taxonomy (NCBI): domain Eukaryota; kingdom Metazoa; phylum Chordata; class Mammalia; order Primates; family Hominidae; genus Pongo; species Pongo abelii. Next base: position 89,300,357 of record NC_071992.2, read on the forward strand.
CAAGCAGTCCTCCCATCTCAGCCTCCTCAGTAGCTGGGATTACTAACATGCACCGCCACACCTGGCTAATTTTTGTATTTTTTGTAGAGTCAGGGTTTCGCCATGTTGCCCAGGCTGGTCTTGAACTCCTGAGTTCAAGTGATGCTCCTGCCTTGATCTTCCAAAGTGCTGAGATTACAGGAATGAGCAACCGTGCCTGGCCCAGTATGTTTTAAATCAACTAATTTTCCAGTTCATCAGTCAGAGTTAGCTTCTGCTGCTTACAACTGAGATCTACTCTTGATAGATAAATAATCTGGTGTGTTGGGCTCTCTGGTATGGCTCATCTTTAAATAACGTCCTATTTCTTCAAATAAATTAAGGGAGACTTTAAGGTTGAATTCATTTACCTGTTCAATCAGCAAACATTATTGGGTGTCTTCAGTGTGTAAAATACTGCGTTAGGTACTGAGCATTCAATGAAAACAATTCTTAGTCTCCAGGGACTCCAAATCTTGTAGGTTAGATAAATATTAGCATATAAACCAAATGTGCTATGTCTGAGGACTCAATCAGATGTGACCTCTGAATGTGATTATAATTGACAAAATGCTGGGAGTCACTCCCAGGAGATAAGTTATATTATAATAACCTAATATGTTAAAAGAACTTTCTTTAAAGTAGGAAGGGAAATAAGAAGGTCATATTCATTGACTGCCTTACTTACATTTTTTGTTCTAACTTGCTTTGGAGACTAATATGGATGCTTGGATAAGTTCCATTTCAAGTTTGTGGACCATTTCAGATTGGGGAAATGGAGAGAGTTGGGAGAATATTGACACTCATTTAGTATTATTCTTGATGATGATTTGACTGAAGGATAAAAGAGGTGCAGAAAACTTAAATGTAGGTTTCACCATCATACTGAGTGTCAGGCCTATGTGCTAGGAGTTTTCCAAATGCTATCTCAATCAGTTTTTCTTTTTCCTTTCCTCCCTCCCAGTGCACGTGTAGTTCTCTTTAAATCACAAATGGAAGAGATGCAGCTCAAACTAGCAAGAGCAAAACAGGGAATGTTTTGGTTTATGTAACTAAAGAAGTCGGGAGTAGCTTCTTGCATGACCAGATCTAGGTTCTCAAATGATGTCATTGGCAATTTGTATTTTTTCCATCTCTTGGCACTGTTTTCCTCTCTGTTGGTTTTATTTTCTCATTGCTGCCTCCCTTATGGAGGCTGGTGAGATCTCTGGGGTCATGTTCTACCAGAGTAGTCACCCTAATAGCAGAGGAAGTTCTTTCCAAGAGCGGCAACAAAAGCCTCAGGTTTGGGCCTGAATCTGTTTGGATGGTTTTGGCCACAAGTAATTCAGATGTTGGATTAAAGGGCCTTACTTTTCTTACATAGCAAGAAACTCAGAGGTAGGGGCAGTTCCAGAGTTAGTTAACTCAGGAGACCAAGGATGTTAGAGCATTTGGTCAGGTTCTCTATGAATTTCTTGATCTTCCCCTTATAGTTTCATACAATCAGACTATAGCACTCAGCATCACATCTTCACATGACAATGCCCAAAGGCAGGAAGGAATAAGTCTCTGTTTTGTGTTTTCTCTTGAGAGTGTGGAAAAACTCTCTGGAAGTCACTGAACAGACCTCTCCTATGTCTCCTGGGTCAGAGTTACATCACATGCTCACTCTTTGCCAATCCTTTCCAAGGGGAATACAATTACAAGTATATTTCATTTTATTGCACTTTGCCTATGGTGAACTTTTTAAAATTTTTTATTTTAAGGAGCAGAGAGTTTAACAGGCAAGATAGAAGGGGGAAGAAAGAAGGAAGAAGCTCTCTTGTACAGAGACAGAGGGAGAGGGGCTCCAAAGCCGAGAGAGGTAACTAACCCCACCTGCCATGAATACCAGCCAGGTATATGAAGAGGCTGGAGGAGGCAGTGTTTGATTTGCATAGAGCTCAGGGAATTGGTTTGACCAGGCATGTCATTCATGTAACCTTTGAAAAAAATGGCCCTCCCACCCTAGCCTTTTAAAGATATGCAAATGCAGGGTGCCATGATGTTCTACACACATGGGGATATGTGGGGGCCGCCATGTCACCAGAAACATGGGGCAAGGGCAAGAAGGCTGCAGGAATTGCCATGTTGGGTGGACCCAGTTTCTAATGGCCTGGCTCTAAGTGGGGCTTTCCAAGAAACTTTACTGGAGATGCTTTAAAAAATGAAAACTTCCCATGGACCCCTTTTCCTCTCTATCTGCCTAAAATAATTTTTTTTTGAGATGGAGTTTCATTCTTCTTTTTTTTTTTTTGCCCAGGCTGGAGTGCAATGGCACGATCTTGGCTCATTGCAACCTCTGCCTGTTCAAGTGATTCTCCTGCCTCAGCCTCCCGAGTAGCTGGAATCACAGGCTCCCACCATCATGCCCAGCTAATTTTGTGTTTTTAGTAGAGATGGGGTTTCACCATGTTGGCCAGACTGGTTTTGAACTCCTGACCTTAGGTGATCCACCTGCCTCGACCTTCCAAAGTGCTGGGAATATAGGCGTGAGCCACTGCGCCCAGCCAAAAGATGATGAACTTTTTACAAACTGTGTCTTCAATTCTGTGAAGGCTGAGAGAGATGAGGAAAATGCAGAAGAAAACTTGGAAGCTAGAAGAGGTTGGTTCATGAGGTTTGAGAAAAGAAGCCATGTCTATAACATAAAAGTGCAAGATGAAGTGCTGATGTAGAAGCTGCAGCAAGTTAGCAAGTTATCTAGAACATCTGGCAAAGATCATTGATGGAGGTGGCTACACTAAATAAATTTCTAATGTAGACAAAACACCCTTATATTGGAAGAAGGTGCCATATAGGACTTCATAGCTAGAGAAGAAAAGTCAATGCCTGGCTTCAAAGCTTCAAAGGACAGGCTGACTCTCTTGTTAGGGGCAAATGCAGCGTTTACTTTAAGTTGAAGCCAGTGCTCATTTCCCATTCAGAAAATCATATTGCACTTAAGAATTATGCTAAATCTACTCTGCCTGTGCCCTAGAAATGGAAGAGCAAAGCCTGGATGACAGCACATCTGTTTACCGCATGGTTTACTGAATATTTTAAGCCCACTGTTAAGATCTAAAGAAAAGATTTCTTTCAAAATAGTACTGCTCATTGACAATGCACCTGGTCACCCAAGATCTTATGGAGATGTAGAAGGAGATTAATGCTATTTTCATGCTTGTTAACACAACATCCATTCTACAGCCCATGGATCAAGGAGTAATTTTCTCTTTGAAGTCTTATTATTTAAGAACTACATTTCATAAAGCTACAGCTGCCATAAATAGTGATTCCTTGGATGGATCTGGGCAAAGTAAATTGAAAAACTTCTGGAAAGGATTCACCATTCTAGGCACTATTTAAGAAGATTTGTGATTCATGAGAGGAGGTCAAAATATCAACATTAACAGGAGTTTGAAAGAAGTTGATGCCAACCCTCATGGATGACTTTGAGGGGTTCAAGACTTCATTGGAGAAAGTAACTGCAGATGTGCTGAAAATAGCAAGAGAACTAGAATTAGAAGTGAAGTCTGACAGATTTTATGACTAAGGTTTCAAAGGCAAATGCAACAAAAAACAAAAATAGACAAATGGGACTTAATTAAACTAAAAAGCTTTTGCATAGCAAAAGAAATAATCAACAGAGTGAACAGACAACCAACAGAATGGGAGAAAATATTTGCAAACTGAGCATCTGACAAAGGACTGATATCCAGAATCTATAAGAAACTCAAACAACACAATAAAAAAAATTCTCAAGGCCGGGTGCAGTGGCTCACGCCTGTAATCCCAGCACTTTGGGAGGCCAAGGTGGGCGGATCATGAGGTCAGGAGTTTGAGACCAGCCTGGCCAATATGGTGAAACCCTGTCTCTACTAAAAATACAAAAATTAGCCAGGTGTGGTGGTGCAAGCCTGTAGTCCCAGCTACTTGGGAGGTTGAGGCAGGAGAATTGCTTGAACCTGGGAGGCGGAGGTTGCAGTGAGCTGAGATCACACCACTGCACTCCTGCCTGGTGACAGAGCAAGACTCCATCTGAAAAAAAAAAAAAACCCTCATATAACCCCATTAAAAAGTGGTCAAAGGAGATGAACAGACATTTTTCGAAAGAAGACATACAAATGGCCAAAAAACATGAAAAATGCTCAATATCACTAATCACCAGAGAATGCAAATTATAACTACAATGAATAGCATCTTACAACAGTTAGAATAGCAACTATTAAAAAGTAAAAAACAAAACAAAACAAAACAAAGCCAAAACAACAACAACAAACAACACATGTTGGCTGGGAGGCAGAGAAAAGGGAACACTTATACACTGTTGATGGGAATGTTAAATTGGTACAACCTTTATGGGTAACAGTATGGAGATTTATCAAAGAACTAAAAATAGAACTACTATATTCTATCTAGCAATCCCACTACTGGGAAAAGAAATAATTATATCAAAAAGATACCTGCACTCATATGTTTATCATAGCATTATTCACAATAGCAGAGATATGGAATTGACCTAAGTATCCATTAATGGATGATCATATATGGCATCTATCTATCTATCTATCTGTCTATCTATCTATCTATCTATCTATATCTATCTATCTATCTATCATCTATCTATCTATCTATATCATATATCTATCATGGAATAGTACTTAGCCATAAAAAAGAGTGAAATCATGTCTTTTGCAGCAACACGGATGGAACTGGAAGCCATTATCTTAAGTGAAAGAACTCAAGAGAAGAAAGTCATATACTGTATAGTCTCACATAAGTGGGTGCTAAATCATGTGTACACATGAACAGAGTGTGGAATAATAGACCCTAGAGACATGGAAGGGTGGGAGTGAGGAAGGGAGTGAGGGATGAGAAATTACTTAATGGGTACAATGTACACTATTCAGGTGATGGATACACTGAAAGCCCAGACTTCAGCACTATGTAATGTATCCATGTAACAAAACTGCCCTTCTACCCACTAAGTTAATTTTTTTAAAAAAGAAGTAGAGCCTGAAGATGTCACTGAATTGCTGCAATTTCTTGATAAAATTTTAATGCATGAAGAATTACTTCTTAAGAACAAACAAAGAAAGTGATTTCTTGAGATGAAATTTATTCCTGGTGAAGAGGGTGTGAACACTGTTGAAATGACAACAAAGTGTTTGGAATATTCCGTAAGCTTAATTGATAAAGTAGCAGTAGAACTCGGGGGAAGACTGACTACAATTTTTAAAGAGATTCTAAGGTAGGTAAAATACTATCAAGCAGCAACACATGCTACAGAGAAATCTTTTATGAAAGAAAGAATCAATCGTGCAGTAATTTTCAATGTTGTCTTATTTTACAAAATTGCTACAGCCATCCCAACCTTGATCAACCACCACCTTGATTACTTAGCAGCCATCAACACTGAGGCAAGACCTTTCACCAGTAAAAAAAGATTACCACTCACTGATAGCTCAAATAATCATTACCATTTTTTAGCAATAAAGTAATTTTAAATCAAGGTTTGTACATTTTTTAGACATAATGCTATTGCACACAATAGACTACAGTTTAGTGTAAATATAACGGTTATATGCACTGGAAAAATTTAAAAATTGTGTGACTTGCTTAATTGTGGCATTAGCTTTATTGTAGTGGTCTGAAATTGAACTTATGATATCTCTGCGGTATTCCCGTACCTCAATAATTTTAAGCTTATTAACATTTATCTCTTGTGTCCATGGATGTTGCTTAAGAACTAAACAAAATCAGAGTTCAGTTAGCAAAGAAGAAGGGGTGAACTGGAACATGGTTTGTATGTAAGTACCCAGCCATATCCCAATGTCTCACTGGATTAACTTGGTTATGTATTCATTTCTGAACCTATTACAATGACCACTCGTACTCACATGCCTCCCTGTGGAGCTGTGGAAATGGTGGTCATCGTGTTAGGTAGAGGTATTATGTCAATTCTGCCCAAGTCACATAAACTGAGAGTAGAAGAGATTGGATCTCTTGTTATTCTATGTCTCCTAGGCTAACTCTCACTTCCAGAAGAAACATAGTTTTGTTTTGTTAGATCCTTGACCCAATTTTTAGTTTTAAAAAAGGGGGGTCCTGTTCCTGTCATTTAATCTTACTCCAAGATTTTGGGTAGCTCATAAACATTTTAGCATCCCCGTAGAAAGTGCGTTAGGTGGTCAAGAATAAAGGAAAGCGTATGTTAAATACGATCCCTCATTACAGAAGACATGTTATAAGCTGCTCAACAAAATGCTGTTATTATGGACCATCTGCATGAGAATGGAAATATCTGTTAGAGTCACTTATTTTAATGATACTTGGTGTTGTGAAATTTCACTGTTATTCTGCTTCTTTGCTTTGATATATCTTTCGCAAAGTTTCCTTTTAATAATCCTCTATAGGCTGGGTGTGTTGACTCATACCTGTGTATTAGTCCGTTCTCAAATAGCTATAAAGAAATACCTGAGGCTGGGTAATTTATAAAGAAAAGAGGTTTAATTGGCTCATGGTTCCGCAGGCTGTACAGGAAGCAAAGAGGCTTCTGTTCACCTTCTGGGGAGGCCTCAAGAAACTGTGAATCATGGCAGAAGGCGAAGGGGAAGCAGGAACATCCTGACTGTCGTAAATGGCTGGAGCAGGAGCAAGTGGGGTGCTGCAGAGTTGTGGGGAGGTGCTATACACTTTTATACAACCAGATCTTATAAGAACTCTGACAGGAGAACAGCACCAAAAGGGTGATGCTAAACCATCCACGAAGTATCCACCCCCTGATCAAATCACCTCCCACCACACCCCACCTCCAATATTGGGGATCACAGTTGAACATGACATGCGAGTGGGGACACAGATCCAAACCATATCAACCTACAATCCCAGCAGTTTGGGAGGCTGAGGTGGTAGCATTGCTTGAGGCCGGGAGGTCGAGACCAGCCTGGGCAACATAGTGACATTTCATCTCTACAAAAATAAAGAAAGAGGCCAAGTGTGGTGGCTTATGCCTATAATCCCAGCATTTTAGGAGGCTGAGGTGGGTGGAACACTTGAGGTCAGGAGTTTGAGGCCAGCCTGGCCAACATGATGAAACCCCGTCTCTACTAAAAATACAAAAATTAGCGGGGCATGGTGGCACATGACTGTAATCCCAGCTACTCGGGAGGCTGAGGAAGGAGAATTGCTTTAACCTGGGAGGTGGAGGTTGCAGTGAGCCAAGTTTGTGCTACTGCACTCCAGCCTATGTGACGGGAGTGAGACTCCATCTCAAAAAAAAAAAAAGAAAAAAGAAAGAAAGAAGTGGGGAGGAGTAAGGCAGGAAGGAAGGAAAGAGAGAAAGAAAGAAAGGAAGAAAGAAAGAAAGAAAAGAAAGAAAGGAAGGAAGGAAGAAGGAAAGAAAGAAAGAAAGAAAGAAAGGAAGGAAGGAAGAAGGAAAGAAAGAAAGAAAGAAAGAAAGAAAGAAAGAAAGAAAGAAAGAAAGAAAGAAAGAAAGAAAGAAAGAAAGAAAGAAAGAAAAGAAAAGAAAGAAAAGAAAGGAAATAAATTAGTCAGGCATGGTGGTGCATGCCTGTGGTCCCAGCTGCTCGGGAGGCTGAGGTGGGAGGATTGCCTGAACCTAGGAGGTTGCCACTTCAGTGAGTCATGATTTTGCCACTGCACTCCAGCATGGGTGACAGAGTGAGACCGTGTCTCAAAACCAAACCAAACAGCAACAACAAAAGAATCCTCTATATAAATGTAGGGGACCTTAAGGCTTTAGTGAAGTGATGAATCCTTGGAATTGGTCAGAGACATAAATACCTGTGGGATGAGTCTTATAAACTCCATTTTGATTGAGTGGTTAAACAACATTTCCATCATGACATTCTCATCAAAATGCATAAGAGCTCTTGTTCTCTACTGATTTAAGACCTTATGTTCAGGACTGTTCATAATTGGCTTCCCCTTTGCTTTCAGTCATAATGCTGCACTCTCCCACCTAAGCTTCCCACTCCATCAGGCAGGTCCCTTCTCTGGCCTGGGCACCTCCTAACCTCCTGACTTGGGTTGTGTGTGCTCTGACCCCCCAAATGTCCTTCATCTGATTGTCTGAATTCTGTGCATCCCTAAAGGCCAGGCTCTTTTTCCTGTATTCTATCAGCTGATGTAGTTTGCCCTGCTGTCTGAACTCTTAATTCATGATTTCTCCATTTAAAGCAATTTAGCATATAAAAACAGTCCATGTTGCTTTGTTCATTAGTTGTTTCCATGTGTACATCCTGTCTTGTCTCCTTAGTAACATCTCTTGGAGATATAACAGGTATCTCCTGCTCAGATATTTCTCTTAGCACCAAATGGCCACTGGAGACCTGAACTTGGATGTCTTAGAGGCATCTCAACTCCAGCGTGTCTGAGGCGGTACCTGTTACCTACCTCTCCTTCCTACTCCAACCCACTCCTGTTCCTGTAATCAATTTCTACAAATAAACTCCTATGCAGTTGCCCAAGCTAGACTCCTCAGAGGCACTCTTGATTATGCCTTCCCTTTCTTTCAGAAATGCACTCATCTAGTCACCAAGTTCTGTCAATTCTGTTCCTAAACATACCTGGGGATCCTCTTCTCCATTCCCAGCACCACTGGCCTCATGAAAGCCTTTGTTATACTTCACTAGGACTATTGCAATGGCCTTTCAACAGATCACCCTTGCTCCAGGCTCACTTCTTTCAATCCATTGTCTTTACTGTTGCCCAGAGATCATAGATTATGACACTCCTTTACTTGAGAACCTTCAGTCATTTCTACTTGTTTGCCAGAAAAAAACAATTCAGACCTCTTAACATAGCTTAGAAAGTCATCAATGATCCAGTTACAGCTAGCTCCAGCTCTTTCCAGCCTGGTGTTTTATATTCCTGACAACAAGTCCTTGACTCCAGGCAAATTGAGCTCCTGGTGGTCATGTGAACATCTATGTTCATTCCATTCAGCAGACATGGATTCTGCATCTGGAATTCCCAGGTGCTATGCTAAGTGCCCAATAGAACCTTAATTATACCTTTATGTGTTTCTTTCCTCCATTGGACTGTGAGTTTTTGTTTGTTTGTTTTGTTTTGTTTTGTTTTTTGAGACAGAGTCTCGCTCTGTCTCCAGGTTGGAGTGGAGTGGCACGATCTTAGCTCACTGCAACCTCCAGAGTTCAAGTGATTTTTCTCTCAATGCCTAGTACAAACTAGGGACTCAATAAATGATAGATGAATGAGGTCACGATGATATGTAAACTTGGTGTGACACAGGACTACCTATCATAACTTCAAATCTCTCACAGATGACGTGTAGTATTAGGCCCACACAGCCATTCAAAACATACTTGCCATTTGATGGATTGTATGTCAGTGCTCAAGTTGAGGATTCTGTTGTGTCTACCAGTTTTTAGCAAAAAATAACCTTAGGATCCATCCGTGTCTTTAGCTTTATCGAATGCGTTGTTGACTAGGTTTTTGGCACTGATACATGGGTTTGCATATCCGTTGGTTCCTTAATGGGTAGAATTCTGAGTATGCTGAGGCAGACGTTTGCTGATACCTTCTGGTGGTATATTGTGAAGTCCCCTTAAATTTATCCTATAATAGATCACCCAAATAATAGATTATTCAAAGGAATAAGAAAGATACACATAACTTAGAACATAATTAAGAGATGAAACCTCACCATGAACTCTCTTTTGGATTATCCACTAATATATTTTAAAGTCCACACTTTGGGTGGAGGTAGGATGTAAGTATATTAAGTGTAAATATGTGAGGCAGACTCAGTAAAAGGTTTCCAGGGAAAGTCTAAGTGGTGAGTTCTATTTTTCTAGTGATGATTAACATACAGCAAGGCACATCATCAGACAGATCACATCTATCCATGAACAAAGCTGTTACATCAAACGCTGGTATAGAAGAGCACCAGTGACCTGGTATTATCGGTATGCCTCAAAAGAAAATACTGTGTATAAGTCAATCTTAGCCCTGTAAGTCCTAAAGCTTTTAAATGGGGTTGGTTGGCAATTTTAACAATAGAAAACAATCATTTATCTTAACGGTTCAGACATCAATTGCTCTTCTACTTTGTAATAAAATGGCTTTTGGGGTAGAAGTAGGCTCAGTCTCTCTCTAAATTCCTCACATGGTGCCAGCAAGAGCAGCTGAGATTCTATTTGCTGTTAAGCTGCCAGACTGTTCTAATCTTTCTTCCCTGTCTCTTTGTTAACAGCTCTCTTGTCCACTGTCCCCTCTTGCTGCTGGTAATTTTTGTCATCTTTACTACTTCTAATATCTAATGCCATATTTTCTACCTGCCACTTCTGCAGTGTGCCATTCCTTTCCTTCTGTGTCCCACGTTTTATTTTAATTTTGTGGTCTTTCTTTTTTCCAATTCTGTTGATCATAGAGCTTAGCCTTTTCAGCTGTCATTAGCCAATGCCACCTCTTTTTCCTGTTTCTATAAGGGCGAATGGTCTGGCTGCCTATTAGCTGGAACGGCAATATTGCCCATGCTCTTCTGATGTAAGGAGATGTGATGTAGGGAGCAGCAAGGTGCTAGAGCATAAAAAGATGAGGCTCCTCACTCATAGACAGAGGGTTTGCATATTCTCTTCCCATTCTGTTAGAAATAGAGCATTTTTGGCCAGGCACAGTGGCTCATGTCTTTAATCCCAGGACTTTGGGAGGCCAAGGAGGGAGGATTGCCTGAGGCCAGGAGTTTGAGACCAGTCTGGCCAACATACCAATACCCCATCTCCACAAAAACTAAAAAAACCCAAACAAACAAAAAAACACACACACAACAAAATGAGCCAGGTGCAGTGGTGCATACCTGTAATCTCAGCTACTTCAGAGCCTGAGATGGGAGGATTGCTTGAGCTCAGGAGTTCGAGGCTGAAGTAAGCTATGATCACACCTCTGCATTCCAACTTGGGTGACAGAGTGACGCCTCATCTCAATTTAAAAACAAAACAGAATGAAAAGAAATAGAACATTTTATTCAAAGAAAAGTCATTGCATTAATGGCCTAGTGTGGGAGACAAAAAAAAAAAAGATTGTAATCGCCAATCTCCCTATTTCTTCTATACTAAAGTATAAGCTTTTTCAGAGTGGGAACCATGCCATATTAGTGTCTGCTGTCATTATACATATACATTTTACATTATATACACAAGATATATACACAGTATTCATTACATAGCACCTGGAACTGATTAAGTGTTCAAAGCATGCTTCTTGAATGAATGAAAGAATGACTCAAATAATCAGAGTGGCAAAGGTGTTAGGGCAGTGGTTTTTAGTAGAATAACAAAACGCTCATTTAGAAGACATTGATGCCTAGGTGCCCAAACCAGGACAAGTACCATTAGTTGATTCTAAGATGCAATTTCCCCCTACATTTTATTTTTTATTTTAGAGACGGGATCTCACTCTGTCACCCAGGCTGGAGTGCAGTAGCATGATCTTGGCTCACTGCAACCTCTGCCTCTGGGGTTCAAGTGATGCTTCTTACACTCAATATGTTAAGAAAGGTATTGTCTCATAATTTGATTGAAAACATTTTTCATTTTTAGTTGCACAGAAAATGCACTTCAGAGGACCAATGACATCTTAGATTTGATGAAGTACAGTAAATCAGAATCTCTAGAGGGTGTAGCCCAGGGCAAAAGTATGGTTTAAAGTGTCTGAAGTGAGTCTGATGCACACTGCAAGTTAGAAGGCTCTATATTAGGGGGACTTTGATGAGGGAGAAATTAACAAGGGACCAATTTTGTATCTACCTCTAAATCCTCAGCACAGCACCTGGTCCATTGTAGATAAGCAGTCCTCATCTGCGAAACCAGATGGAATTATTTAGGGCCTTAGAGAAGCCATCAAAATTGAGATGATCTAGTAACTGTCCTGAAAGACATGTAGGAATTTTCCAGGTGAGAAGAAAAAGTCTAAGAGAACAGCATGTACAAAAGCAGAGAAGTATGACAGCCTAGACTACCTGGGGAAGAGCAAGTGGTGGCTGTCACTGGAGCGAGAGGCAAGCGGGGTGGGGGCAGAGGAGTCTGGGAAGATGGTGTTTTATAATTTAACCCAGTCCCTATTGGGACTAATTTGAGAGGAGATCAATGAGGAGCAAGGGAATCAGAGCAAATTTAAATGCTGATCTCCACTCTATCGAAGTTCTGCACAGCCCAAGGATTTCTTTAACCATCTCCTAGCTTTCATTTTGTTGGGGTTTTATTTTTATACCAGGTGCCATGGCCTTAATTCTACTGCTTGCTGGCCCAGGAATCCCACCAGGCTTCTACCTTTTCTCTTTTTGACCTCACTCTCACCCAAAATATCTCTAGTGCCACACTGACTTATCGCTTTACTTCCGCTTCAGAGTGGCACACCTCCAGGGGGCACCATCCACACTGTAGTATCTGAATAGTGCCCATCCTACACAGCTCTGCAGCACGGAGGCCACTGGGGCTGGGTGTTGGCAAGAGTATGGGCTTTGGAGCAAAGCTGTGACTTTAAATTCTGACTCTTGCCACTTACAAGCTGTGTAAAAGGAACAAATGGCCTGCTGCTGTGCCTGTTTACCGTTCTGCAAAATGGGGATAATAGTACCTCTTTCACTGCGTTGTGAGGATTTAATGGTTTAAAGTGGAAAAGCTTCTGAAATAGTATTTGGCATATAATAAACATTCCAAACCCTTAGCTAATATTATTTGCTTGGCGCTTTCTATACCATATGTAATTTCCTACTTTCCGAGAGTTGCTTGGTATTTGCTGTCCAGTTGTTACTCTTCATTTGGCTACAAAGAGGAAGAATAGTGGTGGAAGTGTGCTAGTAATCTAGTAGTCATGCTTGTTTCAGGTGTAATTGTGTTCCTGAATTCCAAAATTACCCATAACTTCGGTAATAGTTCTCTGCTTTACTATGTCCTATTTGGCAGAATGTGATGGAATTCACAGAGGGAAGCAAATTAATTTGATGGAGTCAGTTTCATATTACTTAGCATTCTTTGGAACATTAGAGAATAATCTCTAATGTTCCACTTAGAGATTATTAAAATGATCTACCTAGAGTCAACCTGGAATGTTAGTGGGAAGACAAGCACCATGCCTTTCCCTCCTTGAGATTTGGACTCTACGTCCCTGATCAATATTGTGGGTTATCTTTTATTTTTAAATGGTTTAACTTCAGGGCTTTTGCCTTGTTACACCAAGCCCAGGCTTAATGTGGCTTCCTTATTCACCGCATAATCAGCAGCATTAATTTGAAGAAGGAATTAGCTAAATGTTGGGGAATTCCTGTGTCATATTAAACTCTCAGAACCAACCTGAAGCAAACCCAGTTAGGTCTCCCCAGAACACATTTGATTGGTAGTTTGTTGCAAAAAGGGATGGCTCAGGTTTTTAAGTGAATGTTAATTACGGAACGATGTCACAGGGAGCACACTGAATGTCTTTAACCCATTTTTAAAAAGCAGGTCAAATTCGGCATCTGGAGGGTAACTTGTAATTTGGTCGAAAATAATTGAACAAGTTTAACATGAAATTCAATAAAGGGGTCAGGGCTATTCTAGGTTTAAAATTCTGAGACAAATTTGTTCAGACAAGAAAGGCTCCTGTCTGCTGTCCATTATCACTAAGTCCAAGAGAGTACCTGCCTGCGTTTTTGTTTCTGCCTTGTAAAAAGAAGATTGTGCTGAATCACTCTTGGTATTTCTTTAGAAAGACATAAAAAGAAAGCCAGTGGTCTCTCTACCGTAACAGGCGAGGTTTGTTGAACTATGGTAGAAGGAATGTAGAATATAGAAAGGTTTCAAGCTCACACCTTCTAGGAAGAAGAAAAACGAGAGTGATTTATGTCACATGCATTCCCCAGCAGCAGACCCTGAGAGAAGATTCACGTGTAAGTGACCTATTAAAGATGGTAGCCAGGGAGACCAGTGAGGGAGTGGGGCAAGCGGCACAGGGAAGGAGAGCCAGAGCCCAGTGGTTAGCTTCATCCTGACCCCACCAAAGAACTCAGGGGTACGGACTGTGCAAGGGAGCAGAGGCTTTTCTATTCCTGCCCCCATTAGCCAATGGTTAAAAATCATGGGGGGAGGGGGGATGGCTTTGGGGACAAATTCTCAGACACTCCCAGTTTACACAGATGAAGGCAAGCAGGCTCCAGTGTTGATTCTCAGGTGTTGGCTGTTGAAGATGAACGCCGTGGACATTTCAGAAAATATTTATGTAGAAAAAGAAAGAAAATAAATAGCGATAGTGCTATAACACAACCCAGAGGAAACCATTGTTTACACTGTGGTGTGAGTCCTTCTCACCTTTTAGTCAATGCATACATATGGAAAGATGAAAGCCGTGGATGTGCACAAAATGGTGAAAAAGGACCCAAGGGGACATGGGCAGAGCACTGACCTTGTCCACTACAGAGAGGAAGAGAGAGACCAGGAGCAGGAAGGCAGAGGCCAGGGCTCCTTTAATTCCCCCCTGCCTCCCCACTGCCTGGGGCCGAGCTTTAATGGAAGGAGAGGGAGAGGGTGCCTCTAGGAGTATCTGGATGTGAGGGAACCATACAGCATGGGCGTACGCCAAGCTTTTATTGAGGGTAGTCTGGCACTGTTAGGGTGGGGAGAGTTATCAGGTAGAGTCGGAGCTGGGGTTCAGTCTCCTTTGTCTCCTTGCAGCAGGAAAGATGTGCAGGGATTCCCTCACGCGGGTGGACTGCACTGGGTCAGGTGCTGACTAGGAGTCAGTGGATCCCAGGTGTACATCTTTGCACCAGTGAGCACCAAGGTGAAACAAACACAAGTCAATGAGCCAGGGAGGGCTGCAAGGTCATAAGGTTGGGGGCATGGCAACGCAGGTGAAGTGGGTCTTTGGTGGAAGCTGTCAGTGGAGCATAAAAAGACGAGCTGGAGCTGTCAGTCCCGTTTTCCTCCCTGTGCTCTTGTCTCTGTGTTTGGGTTTCCATTTAGAAGGTTCCTTTCTCTTCTGGAGAATGAGAAGGGCCAGGGTAGAGCTTGGAGGAGGGGAGTCAAGAATTGAGAGCTTTGGCCTAGTTCTAGACTTTAAATTCAAGGGTGAGAGATAAAGGGACCTCGGAAATCACTGGAGGAGGAAGGGAGGCAGCCCCGGGGGTCCTGACAGAAACTTCACCTGGGCCCCGAGCGAAAGCACATCTAGCTGTAGGCCCCCTTCTTCTGCCTGCCTTGGGGAGCTGGCAGGGAGAGATGGGCACAGGAGGGTGAGGGACGAGACAGGCAAGACTGTGGGTAAGGTGAGAACGCAGGTGAGTCTCAATGTCTCCCAGGCCCATTTTTGCAAAGCCTTCCTCCTTTAGTGACCTTGGACTCCTTCATCATAACGCTGTGGCCCCTTGCCCAGGCTGGCTTCACCTAACGTAGAACTGTTTCATCCTGTCCAAGCCTATCAAACATCTCATTTCCTCAGCCTCTGATATCAGCTGGCCGGCTTTCTAAGTAATTAACATCAAGGCATTAATACCTTCCT
Source organism: Pongo abelii (assembly GCF_028885655.2). Classification (NCBI taxonomy): domain Eukaryota; kingdom Metazoa; phylum Chordata; class Mammalia; order Primates; family Hominidae; genus Pongo; species Pongo abelii. The sequence continues at coordinate 89,315,897 of NC_071992.2, forward strand.
CTCATGCTCACAGTTTAATGTTCTTCCTTTTCCAAGGTTATTTGCAAGGGAGAAGGGTACAATCCTTTCATCTTTGAAAAATAATTTTATCATTTTCTTTCTTGTTATGAAAACACCTCATTTCAGAAAATATTTATGTAGAAAAAGAAAGGAAAAAGATAGCAATAATTCTATAACACAGCCCAGAGGAAGCCATTGTTTACATTGTGGTGTGAGTCCTTCTTACCTTTCAGTCAATGCATATATATGGAAAACATGTACATGTATATGCTAAGTTTATTTGCATTTTAGCAGAGAATTCTTGAGGAGATGGCCAAAGTTCTCAGCCAAAGAAATGGATATGTCCCAGTGAGATTTGCGTTGTCCCCTCTGCTTACATGGGCTCTGTAGTGAGCAGGGGCAGGAGTGAGTCCAGGGAACAGCCCGAGATATCTACCCTTTGTTCAACTGGCCTGGGGCTGGTGAGGAGGCAGGCATGCAGACTCGGACAGCAGGCATTCAAATATAAAGACTTAGGAAAAGCAGGTGGGAATCACGTTTGGAGAAATCCCAGATGGAGTTCCCAGTGGGTTTTGTTGCCTGGACAGGAATCTGAGTCAATTTTGTTCACTGGCAGCTGGGATCCACTCAGCTTTTTTGGTTATATATTAAGGTGCACCAAGTCTTAAAGATTTGGAAACTTGTAGGGCAATACTTGATCCTTTTGTAGACGTCAAAATTCACTGCGTTCCAGGAACAGCCAAGTTATGTGTCACGGGCTGGTTTTCCAGGAAGCAGCCTCTGGGATGAAGTTTCATGAGCAGAGAGTTTATTGGGAAGTGCCCTGGAGAATAGCACCTGTGGAAGAAAGCAGGCTTGGGCAGAAGGAGAAAATGAGTTGCAATGCGTGCCTGCCAGCTTCCGCTGATCTCACCAGGGCTTTGACATTGGAATGGCCCATCAGAGTCACCCTTTGTTGGGCCCAGATGGCCTGGCCTTTATTCTCTTTTCCTGCTTCATTGGTCATTGGATGTGGGCTGCCCGGAAGGGTGTGACTTGGGGAGGCAGCTCTCTGCAGCTGAGGCAAACCCTGAAGGAGCTCACAGCTGTTTGGGAAGAGTCACGAAGGAGAAACAGGACACATCCATGACACGCGTTCATCCCTGCACCACAGTAGGTGGGCATGAGGCAGTCTGGCACTCTGAGGAGAGTGGTGAACTTGGGGGGTGGGATGCAGGCTGTGGTCTAAATCATTGACATCTAATTTATAAAAATACCATGCTGGCCAAGCAAAACACATTTTGGATTAGCCTCTGGATGTGGCCTCCTATTTAGATCCTCTCTGCTCTAGGGAGAAGGCGGTGTCTCAGCTCCAGCTGTGGCTTACTCGCTGTGAGACCTGGGCCAGATGATGTAATCTCTGCATGTCTCAGTGGCTCATACAGAAAAAGGAAGGGAATCATAGTTATGTCTTCTGTGAAGAGCTGTTATGCAAATTAAATAAAGTAATCCATGGAAAGCACTAAGCACAGCACCAAACACATTGTTAGCACTCAGTCAATGTGATATGCTCTTATAGTAATTATGACATTGGCTTTGTGTTTTGTTTTGTTTTTTTTTTGAGAAAGAGTCTTGCTTTGTCACCCAGCCTGGAGTGCAGTGGTGCAATCTTGAGTTGCTGCAACCTCCACTTACCAGGTTCAAGCAATTCTCCTGCCTCAGCCTCATAAGTAGCTGGTACTACAGGCATGCGCCACCATGCCTGGCTAATTTTTATATTATTTTTAGTAGAGACAAGGTTTCACCATGTTGGCCAGGTTGGTCTCAAACTCTTGCCCTCAAGTGATGTGCTTGCCTTGGCCTCCCAAAGTGCTGAGATTACAGGCGTGAGCCGCTGCGCCCGGCCGACATTGGCTTTTACCTTCAGATTACCAGAAGTTCCTGGTATTCATGATTCTCAAACTTGATCTTCTGGGCTCTCTCTCCTGGCCTCATAACCTGTTCCCATTGCCTACTGGATTTTTCTATCTGGTTCTGACTAACTCAAGGTCAATTACCACCCTGCCACCCAACCCCTTATGAGCTATATCTCCTTCCTGATCCTGTTTCTCCACACTTACTGCCTCCCAAATCAGACACTCTCCATGTATTTCAGAGTCACCCAAACTGGAATCTTTAGAGGTGTGTCTTCTACCTCCTTCCTCTGCCTTTCTTTCCAGATTCCATTACTCACCAAGGCTGCCCTGTTGATTCCATCTTCTAAAGAGTTTCTTACCTCTTCCTCTTTCCCTTGCCTTACTTCACCTCTTATCCCTATGTCTACTTTTGATGAACTGCATTTCATTCTCCAGATGGCTGCTAAGGAGATTTTTTTTCCAAACCACAACCATGATCATGTTATTCCTCAGCTTACATCCTTCCTACCTCATTGCTTCCAGCAGAAGTGCTAAGCTCCTCAGACTGTTCTGTGATCTGGGCTGTACCTACCCTTCAAGGTTCATCTTTTATCACTCCCCACAGGAGCCCTTGCTACCGTGCTGATCTGCCTGCAGTTCCATGAATGTGCCGTGTTCTATAATTCTGTGCTTTCCCATGCACAGTTACTTCTGTATGGCTGGCTTACCTCCCCACTTGCCCGACTTCCTGGAGAATTCTTATTTATCCATGAACTCTTAGTTCATACATCATCTCCTCTGGGATGTCTCCCTGACCTAGTTCAGACTTTGGCATTCTCTTTCTCTTGTTTACAAATCTCCATCATTCATTTATTTAAAACTTATTTTTTCAACAAACACGTACTGAGTTCTCATGATATGTCAAGCAATCTGATCAATGCAGCTATTGAGTTATTTGTCATATGTCTAACTGCAAATCTGTGAGCCACGAGGACAGTGGCTTTCTTAATTTTGTATTCCTAGTATCTAGCATAGTGCCTGGCATGTAGTAGGTAGTCAAAAATATTGTCTGTATAAATGAAGATAAAGTGCCTGTTGCCTAAATAGTAATCTGGACAGATGATCTGACCAAACACTTTTTTAATATTAATGAATGCATTTATGTAGAATCTTATAAAATTAATTTATTATTAATTATTCTGCTGGCTATGTGAAAAACAATAAAAGGACACAGAATTGAACAAGTTTCCAAAACTGGTTACTCTGATTAGGGGGTTACTTTCTTTGGGCTTAGTTGGAGGTCCCCTTGAACCTTGGTTTTCTGGGAGGTTATGAGAGTTAGGCCCTTTCCTCATTAGTGTCCTATTCCTTTAAAGGACTAAAATCCATCCTGGTCTGGAAGGAGGAGACCTGGTAGTAGAGATGCTGATCTCACATATAGCTTCCCAGGAATCCACAATTATTTTGCACTGTTTTATTGTAGGCCAATTCTACAAGAAGAAAACATTTTCCTTCTTCTCATTTCACCTTTCATTCCTTCTGTCTTTGAACTTTTCTTTTTTATGTGCGGGCAATTATAAGATCTACCTTCATCCTAGGCTTGCTGTGGCACACATAAACTGGTAGCCTTTTGAAGGAGGCACATAATGGCTGGAGAGGAGCTTTGTTAACATTTAGTAGCTCTCCAGCCCAGCCTCAGTACACAGAGAGATCATCGTGGGTCCTGCTTGCAGTCACTTGGGAGTGCTTTATTTCAACTTCTCAGTGGTCATAGTTCCAGACTGAGGTACTTGGGAGTGGTTTATTTCAACTTCTCAGTGGTCATAGTTCCAGACTGAGGCACTTGGGAGTGGTTTATTTCAACTTCTCAGTGGTCATAGTTCCAGACTGAGGCACTTGGGAGTGCTTTATTTGAACTGTGAGCTCTTGTCCTTCTGGAATTGGAAGTGTGGCAGGAGGCCATCACGTTGGGTAGTGGGTGGTATGCAAGTGCCTGGAAACGTATCTGTCTTCCTTGACTTCCAGCTGGTCTTTTTCCCCCTCTAAAAGGACTATCAGTGTGGAAAGATACAGAGCCTAAAAGTTGCTATTAATGTAGCATAACTAATTAGTGATTTAAGGAACTTTGAAAGAACAAGGAGTTCCATAACAAGATGACGTTTACATTAAAAATGATCCCCAGCTGGGGAAATGTACTAGACATGCAGTTTATATAAGGAAAGAACATCCCTCTCTCCCTGATATAGTCCCTGCTGCTTTTAGAAAATAGTTAAGCTTTCTTTGATGGATAGATGATGGATTTATGTCCTATCCAGAATGCTGTAATCAAGAATCCAAGGCTCTCCTTGTTCTGGCTGAAAATGGATAGCTGTATTGTGTAGTGATCTGGTCTTGTTCACAGACAGTGATCACTATCAAGTCATTTCAGACTAAGATCTATTGTCTTTGTCTCTGAGTTTAAAATTTGAAAATTTCAATTATAAGCCATACCAAGTTTTTATAAATTTAAATAGTTAAATAAAATCTCTTCTGGGTGCAAACATTTCTTCTACAAAACTGTTATATCTTTTTATTCAAGGGGAGGCAAATTTACATATATTCCTTATGTTACCCTTTATGTTTAAGATCAAAGGGCATATGCCTTTCATTTTTGTTTTAAAATATATGTTTGAATGATACATGCATTATAGTATGAAATATATAACATGCAAAATCACATACAATTATTAAGCCTTCCAGAAAATTAAACTACTCAGTCTTTATATGCTTACTTGGAGTTATTTCCTTGTTATCAGTTTATTCCTCCAGAATTATTCAATGCATATCAGGAATAGAAAATATATATAATATGTTTTTAACATGAAAAATAAGGCCTGCTTTTCCCCTTCACTTAATAATATCTCTTGGAGATGATGGTGGTAAACATCATTGCTGCTCACCCATATTTCCACTTCTCCTCTTGCTTAATTCAGTAGGAAAGTCCTTCTAACCCATTGCAGTTAGGTGGCCATATGAGTTCTTTGAATGAATGAATTGTACCCAGAAGTGACACGTGGCACTTCTAGGTAGAAGAATTTAAGAGTGGGTGCATAATTTTCTTTTTCCCTCATAGATGCCCCTGCACTATGGTTATGAATTTCTGGAGGATGAATCCAGGTTCCTGAGTGAGGATAATATGGTGCAGGGCATCCTCCTTTTCCATGATAGAAAAATAGTTTTGTTGGCTTAAGCTACTAAAGTATTCAGATTGTTTGTTATTGCAGTATAACCTAAGCTATTCTGGGTAATATAGAGATTGTTCTATATTAGTATGTATACAGCTACCTCATTCTTTTAAAAATATAAATAGAAATCTATTGTTGGTTGTAATATGGTTTATTTGGCTAGCTGCCTATTGATGGATATTTAGTTTTTTTCTAATATTTTGCCATTACAAACAATGCTGCAGTAAATACCTTTGTAAATTATATTGTTAGAGCTGGACCCTTTTTGATCCTTCTTCTTTGAATGACATGAGATCTTCTTGGATCCACTATTTGCTGGAGTGTATGTGTGTATGTGAGTGTGTGTGTGTGTGTGTGTGTGTGTATGTGTATGTATTTGGAAAGAGTTCGTGGTCAGGTCATGTTTAGGCTGCCAAGAATTCTTTCTTTCACAGTAACATTTCTCATGAGATGGAATAGTACGTAGTATTACTTCCATGAGATGGAAGTAACATAATCCTTACTTCCTTTCAGCCAGTAAGAATGAGCAACTGTATCTACCCTGCCTCATGGACACACTGCTTCCTACAAATATGGCATGATTATTAGTTTATCATTTAGCTTTGCCTTCCTTGCTTCTCCTTGGTGCTATTCTGATCATCAGAGCTTGTTCTAAATCAGGAATTATTGGTTTTTCCCACTAGTATATATCGCCTACTTTGCAGTCTGTGCTTTGCCACTTTTGCTGAGATTTGCCACACAGGCATTCTCTTGCAGCATCTTCCTGCACCCTCTTTGACACTCACTGCCTTTGGCTGCTCCTTCTAATATTTTGTATTTTGGGGCTCACATATGTCTTCTAGTTTCATCAAAGACGTGGTTTGATTTGTGTTTTCTTTTATCTTTGTTTTGGGGTGTTTTCTAAGAGAAGAAGGGGGTAGTGCCAGCTTTATTATGTCATTTTAAAATCAGAAATTTCCTCTAACTTAAAAAAATTCTCAGTTGTCACTCATTACTTTTAAACCTATGCTAAGTCCAGGAAAGCTAATCTAACTCAATTCGAGAGTTGCTAGTCTATATAATATGAAATTTGCAATTTTTGCAGTAAAAAATCCTAGAAGATCAGCAATTTCATGTGGCCCAACTGAATATACTGAGTCTGTTCATCGAGGAAAACACTTAGTGCTTTTTCTGCTAAATACAGAGGCATGGGAACTTCTTCTGACAGTTGCTGTTGACCACAGCTCTCTCTGTCTCGCCTTGGTACTATACCATGAAGGGCCCAGGCACACTGATGCATGACATTCTGACTGGCATTATGGCCTCATATTTGAAAGTCTACACCTGGCTCTCTTTAGCATGAAGCACAGAGTAGGGTAAAAATTCTATTTTTTTTTTTTTAATGCTAAGCAACTAAATTGATACCATAGTTTGTATTTTCTTTATTTCAAGACCAACCATAACATATTGTATAGAGGGCATGTAAATTATTTGCTTCCAAACGGCAGCGTTCCCTACATTAGAATGTAATCCTTACTAGAAATAGTTAAATAACAAACCCTAGAATACTGCATTTGAGTCTGGGAGTGACAGGTGGACTTTTCATGGTGTTATCCAAGAAATAATAATATAGTAAATGACTTCTATGTGATTGTTTGATTTTTTTGGCTAGCATTCTATCATTCTGGTTCTCATTCTAAGAGCCAGTGTGTGTTGTTTCATTGTCCCTGTGTTTGTTATATTGGGAGTGTAGCAACTGTGATCCATGTTCCACTGGCATCACTGTTCCTGAAAAGGCAACTGCTTCTTACTGCAAGTACCTGCAGCTCTCTGTGGGTGGCTACAGGAGCATACTTGGCCCATGCACGGGGCAGGCAAGTAGTGCTGGAGAGTTAACACTCCTAGGAGCAGTCCTGGATCTGGGATAGATGGGAACTGCTGGATAAATAGCCCAGCTTTCCTGAGACACAGCTGGGAACACCCAGTTCTATGAAGTTTCCCAGAGTTCCCCAGTGGGATTGAGCCCCACTTGTCCACAGTGATAGTCAGCTCACTGACACACTTATTTTAGTTTCCTTTCTTTCTCTGTCTAGTATGAGGGGTATCCCAATCTCTTGGCTTCCCTGGGCCACATTGCAAGAAGAAGAATTGTCTTGGGCCACACATAAAATACACTAACATTAATGATAGCTGATGAACTAAAAAAAGAAAAAAATCACAAAAAAATCTAATAATGTTTTAAGACAGTTTACAAATTTGCATTGGGCCACATTCAAAGCTGTTCTGGGCTGCAGGTTGGACAAGCTCAGTCTAGTTTCTTCCTCCCTTATGAGGCTTTCTGGGATCACTTCCCAAATAAGGTTCTTCTACCCAATCCATGTATCAGGCTATCCTTCCAGCAGACCGTAATGTAAGGCAGGTGGTATCAGGAGAGGTCCTAGTGGGCAGATCCTTAGGATGAGATCCTAATGTTGGGTCATCCTCTGGCTGGCCAGTTGGCAACAAGGGCTTCATTGCTGGGGTTCATGTGGCACTTGTGGAGTCCTGATAAGATAAGTAAGCAACAACGAGGGAGAAGCCCAAGGTGGAGGAGAAAAATTATTGTGAAAAATGGCTAACTATAAACAACCTGCCTGCACAACATTCTGTTCCCAAATACCTCTTTCCACATGTAGCCCCTCCAGCATAGCCATATAAAACTTCCCTCCAGCCCCTGTCTCTTTGCAGACAGCGTCTTCTCTGCTGTGCTGCTCATTGCACTCTTGCAATGTATCTTTGTACTTTCTCTAATAAATCTGCCTTTCTTTACCTACAACTGTCTTCGTAAATTCTTTTACCGCTTGTGTCACCAGCCCTAGCCAGTCACACCTGCAACAGTACTGATAGCCCTTGGTGTCTTATAGCTCAAACGTATTAAAACTGTTACCTGGGGTGGATTGGGTAGAGTGCAGACAGAAGGGGAGGCATGGGCTTATCTAATAGTTCTAGTGCTTGAAAGATGTGGTCCATGGTGATTAATGGGCTGTAGAACAGTTGGCTGGTGTTAATGGCCATAGAAACCCTAAAGGAAGAAAATGACATACCGAGACTAGCCAACTATCAACTCAGGGCACAGTGTAAAAACTAGAAGGCCTTTAAGGCAGCAGTTTTGGTGGGTCCTGATGTCCTGAAGCAAGAGGGCAGGCTGTGCTGAAAATCAGGCAAAAGATTTGGTTGTAAGTGTGATAAAGTAACAAAGGAGGCTGAACCAACAATCCTAGAAAGTCTCCTGTGCTAAAATAAAGGCCCTGGTAAGGAAAGGGTCAAACACTAAGATATAGGATGAGGGTATTTGGGTATAAGCCCCAATGTCACCCTAACTGCTCTGGGCTGGCAGAAATGGAAAAGAGCAGCCTCCTATTGATCAATGTATTCATTTCCTAGAGCTGCTGTCACAAATTATCACAAAGTGCATGGCTTAAAACAACAGAAATGTATTCTTTCATAGTTCTGGAAGCCAGAAGTCTGAAATTAAGGTGTTGGCAGTGTTGGTTCCTTCTTGGAGGCTCTGAGGGAGAATATGTTCCTTGCCTCTCTCTCTCCCAGCTTCTGGTGGTGCCAGTACCCCTTGGCATCCCTTGGCTTGTAGGTGCTTCACTCCATTCTTTGCTTCTGTCTTCACATGGCATTCTTCCCTGTGTCCATGTGTCTTCTACACTTCTTCTAAGGACACCAGTCCTATTGGATTAAGGCTCACCCTAGTCCAGTATGACCTCATTTAACTTGATCACCTCTACAAAAACCCTATTTCCAAATAAGGTCATATTCACAGATATTGGTAGTTAGGGCTTTATACTTTCGAGGGGATACGATTCAACCTACACCATCTGGAGACCATGTAAATGGAGGCTCCACAATATGGTATTCGTCTTTCTCAAGATCTGCCCCCTGTCATTGCTTCTAAACCAATGACTAGGATCATGTTTCAGCATGGCCCAAGAAGGGACACTTTCCCTATCATGAAAAGAAAAGGATTATTCATCAAAAGAGCTACAGGTTAGGGCTCATATAACCAGCAAGAACAGGAAGAGTAATACTGGAAATTGATCTTGAGAATTTGGACCAAGGAAGGTAGAATATAAAAATAATAGGATAGTGTTTGATATGCGGCAGAATTTTATATATTGGCAAGGACACTCAGAGCCATTCCTCATATGCTGATGGGATGGCCCCTTGAAACTTGGAAACAACAGTGGCATCCAGTGAATGAGGTAGACATGCTATAATTGCCTTGGCAAGTTTTAAAGAAAGGGGTCAAAGGCTTAGAAAGCTGGTTCTGTTAGAATCAGTACTGTGATGTGGACATAGACCTTGATAATTAAAGAATAAAACAATCTGATTAGAATTGATCACAGATATTTCTCTTTATTTCACTAAAACTTCCTTCAATTCATTATTGTGAAGAATTAGAATTAATGTCCAATACAAATTATAATTAAAGCTGTACGTATTTAAAACTCTACTTATAGAAGTAGGGCAACTACCTTCTGCCCTGTTTGCTCTTATTGGTGGAGTCTATGTCATGACACTGAGATTCTCTAACTCTTTCTAGAAGGCTTGGAGTCAGGAGTTTTGCAAAGTTCTTTAGCTGTCTTATCACCTGAAGTTTAAGAAGTTCTCTCTTAGCTACCACCTTGGGATCCAGAGAGATATATCCACTTGTGTACCATGGATTCTCAGGTGAGATTCTTTGGTAGAAGCTGCCTGGTAAATCAAGTGGCCAGCTCCTTGGGCTCACAGCCATGAATTTCATTTTCCATGTACACAAGTTTCCCTGCATTTTCTAATGCCTTTTAGCTTCCTCCTAAACCTTGAGTTGAAAGCAGCTGCTTAGCTTTCACTACATATGCAGATGCATTTATTAAAAACTTAGTTATATTCTGATCTCTATTAAATATTGGATTTGTAACTCACTGCAGAATTCTGCAGGAATAAATGAACTGAAATTACATTCTTCCTTTCAACGGTGACATGGAATCTTCAGTTACAGTGTGTGAGGTGGTAGTTGTGGAAGCAAAAACAAGTTCCTACTGTGAGAGCAAGAAAGATGCTGCCTGTATTACAACTGAGCCACCTGGCCTGGGAAATACAGTGACAACTTAATTGAACAATTGGTTCTGCAACTGGTGGAGTTTTACATTTTCTGAACAAGACCATCAATTACCATAAAAACAGAACATAGCATGTTTCTTGCCGTTGAAGCAATACATAACAATTAAGGGATGGAATCTATTGTGTGTAGAACCCCCCCAAAAAAAGATGAAACCCAAATTCTGACTGAGTCTGTGGAAATTCAGTTCATTTTCTTACCAGGATCCTCCTTGTGGAAACTGATCACAGCTTACCTTGCCGCTTTTCTGTGCCACTTAGGGAATTTGAGGTGATGACTTTGGCCCTGACATCCTCTTGCCAAGTTCTTCCTTGTTCTATTTGCCACACCTATTTTTGGCTAGACTCTGAGATATCCCACCTGGAGGCTGCTAACCAAAGCTACAGGCAAGATGTTGCCTACAGATCTGGCATGATGTGGAGGTGGATGAGCAGATTATGCAGCAGGCAATGCTTGGAGAGACTGACAACAACAGCAGATTCCAAGCGTTTCTAAGTCATCATCTGGGCTCAACTAGCATGTAGCACATAATTCACCAATCACTTACAATTTATATTAGATGCACATAGCTTAGATTAAAAAGAAGCAGGCTGAGTGAGATGGCTGAATAGGAACAGCTCCAGTCTGCAGCTCTTAGCGAAATCAATGCAGAAAGCAGGTGATTTCTGCATTTCCTACTGAGGTACCTGGCTGATCTCATTGGGACTGGTTAGACAGTGGGTGCACCCCATGGAGGGCAAGCTGAAGCAGGGTGGGGCATCACCTCATCCAGGAAGTGCAAGGGGTCAAGGAACTCCCTCCCCTAGCCAAGGGAAGCTGTGAGGGACTGTGCCATGAGGAACAGTGCACTCCATCCCAGATACTACGTTTTCTCACGGTCTTCACAACCCGTAGACCAGGAGATTCCTTCAGGTGCCTACACCACCAGGGCCCTGAGTTTCAAGCACAAAACTCGTGGCTGTTTGGATAGACACTGAGCTACCTGTAGGAGTTTTTTTTTCATACCCTAGTGGCTCTTGGAATGCCAGCAAGACAGAACCATTCACTCCCCTGGAAAGGGGGCTGAAGCCAGGGAGCCAAGTGGTCTAGCTCAGCAGATCCCATCCCCACAGAGCCCAGCAAGCTAAGATCCACTGGCTTGAAATTCTCGCTGCCAGCACAGCAGCCTGAACTTGATCTAGGACTATCGAGCTTGGTAGTGGGAGGGGCGTCCACCATAACTGAGGCTTGAGTGGACTGTTTTCCCCTCACAGTGTAAACAAAGCTGTGGAGAAGTTTGGACACAGCTTGGCAAAGCTGCTGTAAACAAACTGTCCCTCTAGATTCCTCCTGTCTGTGCAGGGCATGTCCGAAAAAAGGCAGCAGCCCTAGTCAGGGGCTTATAGATAAAACTCCCATTTCCTTGGGACAGAGCACCTGGGGGAAAGGGCAGCTGTGGTCACAGCTTCAGCAGACTTAAATATTCCCGCCTGCTGGCTCTGAAGAGAGCAGCGGATCTCCCAGCACAGGGCTTGAGCTCTGCTAAAGGACAGACTGCCCCCTCAGGTGGGTCCCTGACCCCCATTCCTCCTAACAGGGAGACACTTCCAAGCAGGGATCGACAGACACCTCACACAAGAGAGCTCTGGCTGTCATCTGGCAAGTGGCTGTCTGGGACAAAGCTTCCAGAGGAAGGAACAGGCATCAATCTTTGCTGTTCTGCAGCCTCCACTGGTGATACCCAGGCAAACAGGTTCTGGAGTGGACCTCCAGCAAACTCCAGCAGACCTGCAGCACAGGGGCATGACTGTTAGAAGGAAAACTAACGAAAAGAAACAAATAGCATCAACATCAACAAAAAGGACATCCACACAAAAACCCCATCCGAAGGTCACCAACATCAAAGACCAAAGGTAGATAAATCCACCAAGATGAGGAAAAACTAGCACAAAAAGGCTGAATATTCCAAAAACTAGAATGCCTCTTCTCCTCCAAAGGATCACAACTCTTTGCCAGCAGGGGAACAAAACTGGATGGAGAATGAGTTTGATGAATTGACAGAAGTAGCCTTCAGAATGTGGGTAATAACAAACTCTTCTGAGCTGAAGGAGCATGTTCTAACCCAAAGCAAGGAAGCTAAGAACCTTGAAAAAAGGTTAGAGGAATTGCTAACTAGAATAACCAGTTTAGAGAAGAACATAAATGACCTGGGGGAGCTGAAAAACACAGCATGAGAACTAGGTGAAGCATACACAAGTATCAATAGCTGAATCGATCAAGCAGAAAAAAGGATATCCAAGATTGAAGATCAACTTAATGAAATAAAGCGTGAAGACAAGATTAGAGAAAAAAGAATGAAAAGGAACAAACAAAGCCTCCAAGAAATATGGGGCTATGTGAAAAGACCAAACCTACATTTGACTAGTGTACATGAAAGTGATGGGGAGAATGGAACCAAGTTGGAAAACAGTCTTCAGGATATTATCCAGGAGAACTTCCCCAACCTAGCAAGGCAGACCAACATTCAAATTCAAGAAATACAGAGAACACCACAAAGATACTCCTCGAGAAGAACAACTCCAAGACACATAATCGTCTGATTCACCAAGGTTGAAATGAAGGAAAAAATGTTCAGGGCAGCCAGAGAGAAAGGCCAGCTTATCCAAAAGGGAAGCCCATCAGACTAACAGCAGATCTCTCTGCAGAAACCCTCCAAGCCAGAAGAGGGTGGGGGCCAATATTCAACACTCTTAAAGAAACGAATTTTCAACCCAGAATTTCGTATCCAGCCAAACTAAGCTACATAAGTGAAGGAGAAATAAAATCCTTTACACACAAGCAAATGCTGAGAGATTTTGTCACCACTAGGCCTGCCTTACAAGAGCTCCTGAAGGAAGCACTAAATATGGAAAGGAAAAACTGGTAACAGCCACTGCAAAAACATACCAAAATATAAAGACCAATGAAACTATTAATAATCTGCATCAACTAATCTGCACAATAACCAGCTGGCATCATGCCAGGATCAAATTTACACATAACAATATTAACCTTAAATGTAAATGAGCTAAATGCCCCAATTAAAAGACACAGACTGGCAAACTGGATAGAGTCAAGACCCATAGGTGTGCTGTATTCAGGAGACCCATCTCACAAGCAAAGACAGATAGGCTCAAAATAGAGGGATGGAGGAATATTTACCAAGCAAATGGAAAACAAGAGCAGGGGTTGTAATCCTAGTCTCTGATAAAACAGACTTGAAACCAACAAAGATCAAAAAAGGCAAACAAGAGCATTACATAATGGTAAAGGGATGAATGCAACAAGAAGAGCTAACTATCCTAAATATATATGCACCCAATACAGGAGCACCCAGATTCATCAAGCAATTTCTTAGAGACCTACAAAGAGACTTAAACTCCCACACAATAACAGTGGGAGACTTTAATACCTCACTGTCAATATTAGACAGATCAATGAGACAGAAAATTAATAAGGATATTCAGGAGTTGAACTCAGCTCTGGACCCAGCAGACCTAATAGACATCTACAGAACTCTCCACCCCAAATCAACAGAATATACATTATTCTCAGCACCACATAGCACTTATTATAAAATCGACCACATAATTGGAAGTAAAACACTCCTCAGCAAAGGCAAAAGAACAGAAATCATAACAGTCTCTCAGACTACAGTGCAATCTAATTAGAACTCAGGGTTAAGAAACTAACTCAAAACTGCACAACTACATGGAAACTCCTGAATGACTAGTCAGCTCCTGAATGATTACTGGGTGAATAACGAAATTAAGGCAGAAATAAATAAGTTCTTTGAAACTAATGAGAACAAAAACACAGCATACCAGAATTTCTGGGACACAGCTAAAGCAGTGTTAAGAGGCAAATTTATAGCACTAAATGCCCACATCAGATAGTGGGAAAGATCTAAAATTGACACGTAACATCACAATTAAAAGAATTAGAGAAGCAAGAGCAAACAAATTCAAAAGCTAGCAGAAGACAAGAAGTAACTAAGATCAAAGCAGAACTGAAGGAGATAGAGACACAAAAAACCCTTCTAAAAATCAGTGAACCCAAGAGCTGATTTTTTGAAAAGTGACAAAATAGATAGACTGCTAGCCAGACTAATAAGAAAAGAGAGAAGAATTAAATAGACACAATAAAATACGATAAATGGAATATCACCACTGATCCCACAGAAATACAAACTACTATCAGAGAATATTATAAACACCTCTACGCAAATAAACTAAAAAACCTAGAAGAAATGGATAAATTCCTGGACACATACACCCTCCCAAGACTAAACCAGGAAGAAGTTGAATCCCTGAATAGACCAATAACAAGTTCTGAAATTGAGGCAGTAATTAATAGCCTACCAACCGAAAAAAAACCCAGGACCAGACGGATTCACAGCCAAATTCTACCGGAGGTGTAAAGAGGAGCCAGTGCCATTCCTTCTGTAACTATTCCAAACAATAAAAAAAGAGGGATTCCTCCCTGACTCATTTTAGGAGGTGCATCATCCTGATATCAAAACCTGGCAGATACACAACAAAAAAAGAGAATTTCACACCAATATCCCTGATGAACATCTATGCAAAAATCCTCAATAAAATACTGGCAAACCAAATCCAGCAGTACATCAAAAAGCTTATCCACCACAATCAAGTCAGTTTCAACACTCGGATGCAAGGCTGATTCAACATACGCAAATCAATAAACATAACGCATCACATAAACAGAACCAATGATAAAAACCACATGATTATCTCAACAGATGCAGAAGAGGCCTTTGATAAAATTCAACACCCCTTCATGCTAAAAACACTCAGTAAACTAGGTATTGATGGAACATATCTCAAAATAATAAGAGCTATTTATGACAAACCCTTAGCCAATATCATACTGAATGGGCAAAAGCTGGAAGCATTCCATTTGAAAACTGGCACAAGACAAGAATGCCCTCTCTCACCACTCCTATTCAACATAGTATTGGAAGTTCTGGCCAGGGCAATTAGGCAGGAGAAAGAAATAAAGCATATTCAAATGGGAAGAGAGAAACTCAAATTGTCTCTGTTTGCAGATTACATGATTGTATATTTAGAAAACCCCAACATCTCAGCCCAAAATCTCCTTAAGCTGATAAGCAACTTCAGCAAAGTCTCAGGATACAAAATCAATGAGCAAAAATTACAAGCATTCCTATACACCAATAATAGACAGAGAGCCAAATCATGAGTGAACTCTCATTCACAATTGCTACAAAGAGAATAAAATACCTAGGAATCCAACTTACAAGGACCTCTTCAAGGAGAACTACAAACCACTGCTCAAGAAAATAAGAGAGGACACAAACAAATGGAAAAACATTCCGTGCTCATGGGTAGGAAGAATCAATATCGTGAAATGGCCATACTGCCCAGATAGAGTCAGTGCAACCTCCATCAAGCTACCACTGACTTTCTTCACAGAATTAGAAAAAATTACTTTACATTTCATATGGAACCAAAAAAGAGCCTGGATAGCCAAGACAATCCTAAGCAAAAAGAACAAAGCTGGAGGCATCATGCTAACTGACTTCAAACTATATTACAAGGCTACAGTAACCAAAACAGCATGGTACTGGTACCAAAACAGATACATAGACCAATGGAACAGAACAGAGGCCTCAGAAATAACACCACACATCTACAACCATCTGATCTTTGACAAACCTGACAAAAACAAGCAATAGAGAAAGGACTCCCTATTTAATAAATGGTGCTGGGAAAACTGGCTAGCCATATGTATAAAGCTGAAACTTCCTTATACCTTATACAAAAATTAATTCAAGATGGATTAAAGACTTAAATGTTAGACCTAAAACCATAAAAACCCTAAAGGAAAACCTAGGCAATACCATTCAGGAAATAGGCATGGGCAAAGACTTCATGACTAAAACAGCAAAAGGAATTGCAACAAAAGCCAAAATTGACAAATGGAATTAATTAAACTAAAGAGCTTCTGCACAGCAAAAGAAACTATCATCAGAGGGAACAGGCAACCTACAGAATGGGAGAAAAGTTTTGCAGTCTATTCATCTGACAAAGGGTTAATATCCAGAATCTACAAGGAACTTAAACAAATTTACAGGAAAAACACAAACAAACCCATCAAAAAGTGGGCAAAGGATATGAACAGACACTTCTCAAAAGAAGACATTTATGTGGCCAACAAACATAAGAAAAATAGCTCAACATCACTGGGCATTAGAGAAATGCAAATCAAAACCACAATGAGATACCATCTCATGCCAGTTAAAATGGCGATCATTAAAAAGTCAGGAAACAACAGATGCTGGAGAGGATGTGGAGAAATAGGAATGCTTTTACACTGTTGGTGGGAGTGTAAATTAGTTCAACCATTGTGGAAGACAGTGTGGTGATTCTTCAAGGATCTAGAACCAGAAATACCATTTGACCCAGCAATCCCATTACTGAGTATATATCCAAAGGATTATAAATCATTCTACTATAAAGACACATGCACACATATGTTTATTGCAGCACTACTCACAATAGCAATGGCTTGGAACCAGCCCAAATGCCCATCAATGATAGACTGGATAAAGAAAATGTGGCACATATACACCATAGAATACAATGCAGCCATAAAAAAGGATGAGTTCATGTCCTTTGCAGGGACATGGATGAAGCTGGAAACCATCATTCTCAGCAAACTAACACAGGAACAAAAAACCAAACACTGCATGTTCTTATTCATAAGTGGGAGTTGAACAATGAGAACACATGGACACTGGGAGGGGAACGTCACACACTGGGTTCTGTCAGGTGGTGAGGGGCTGGGGGAGGGATAGCGTTAGGAGAAATACCTAATGTAGATGACGGATTGATGGGTGCAGCAAACCACCATGGCACATGTCTACCTATGCAACAAACCTGCACGTTCTGCACATGTATCCCAGAACTTAAAGTATATGAAAAAAAAAAAAAAAAAAGAAGCAGGCTGAACACATATCTAATCCCAAAAAGTGCTCTGTTATGGACAGAGCCACATTAGGCTGTTAGGAGACACCAAATGTTTTGCTCTTTGTTATCATTGATGACTACATGAAACCTTACCTGTTGCTATGTTTGTATGTACCATTACATTCAAACACAAATAATGACAGCCAACATCTACTGCATGTTTAGTAGACACTTGGCACTTTCTAATGCTTTACAAGTATTAATTGATTTAATTCTGTGCTCTATATCAAACCTGTGAATTAGATAGTGTTATTATCTTCATTTCACAGAAGAAATTGAGTTAGAGTGGTAAAATAATAAGCCTGAAGCCTAGCAATCACAAAGTGGAGAGCCGGGATTTGAACAAAAGCAGCCAGCTCCGGAGCTCATGTACTTCATCATTTCTACCTCCTGGCTGATAGCAATCCCTTTTATTCACTATTTTGCCTGAAATGATTTGCTCATACTGTTATGGCACTGAGCTCGAGACAGCAAGATGCTGGGTGCACCCACCCTACTCCACGTGTGTTAGTGTCATTCTTTCCCACTGCTTACATTGCACTGTTAAGGCTAGCTCTCTGCTTACCATTAGGAGCCAAATTGAGAAGGTAGGATGGTTCAGTATGACTCCAATCCCATTACTGGAAAAACAACACAAATTGTGTGCTCAATGAGAGTCAGTAGGATTAACTTTATCTTTGTACAGATTTACTAATTCCCAAATTGAACATTCAAATGAGGACTCTTCAGCTCATTTCCTTCCATTTAATGGGAAGAGGCAGGAATCATAAAGGGTGCAATGTGAGACAAGACAGCCATGTGACACAAATGGCAATTTCTGTTTGAGAGAAGTTCTGCCCCATTGGCTTAGATGGAGAAAATAATGGTATGAAGGGGCAAATAAAATTTCTGGTATTAGAGTTTTAAGGGATTGTAATTTATTACTCCTTTGTTTTTCCTGCCTAAGTTCAAAACTGAAAGATGGAAGCAAGAGAAAGATTGATGCCAAGAGCCACCCTTGCTTTAGACAGGCATTTTCACCAGACTCTGGAACAGGAGGGCGATAGCTGGCTTCCTTGCATGGACACATCCATCATCTCCTAGGAAAGTGCCCGGAACATAGCTCTCTGCAGCTAGGCTGGCTGTCAGAGAAACCAACCAGGGGCTGAGCAGAGCATGCCCAGATCATTTTTCCGAGCTCGTCCGTCAGACAATTCACTTCTTCAGGGTATGGGAAGGGGACTGAGGAGTGGGGCAAGTGAACAGCTGTGTTAGTCTAGTTGATATTCTTCTCTCTGGAAACATAAGGAGATGAGGAGTGGGAACAAATGGCAACCTTCGCTAACTCCAGGTTGTTTTGTATTGTATATGGTAACTGCAGTCGAACAGTAGGAACCTGATTACCAGCATAATAAGACTATAACACTGCTAAATTAAGTTTATCCTAAAGCCACTTCCTTACATATTTTAAGTTTGAAGGGGTTTCTCCATACATAGTGAACTGTAACCGAATGTGCAAACAGAAGTACAAGCAACCTACTCTTGTAACAAGAGCCAATCACAGCAGACAAGTTTAGGCCAATCACAGGCAGTCGACTGTTCAAGCCGTGTTTGAATAAGGTAAACTCCAAGTTGTAGCCAGTCTGGCTGTTTCTGCACCTTACTTCTGTTTTCTGTATGTCATTTTCTTTTTCTGTCCATAAATGTGACCCAACCACGAGACAGCCCCCAGGTCGCTCTGGCCCTATTCTGGTTCTGGGTGTTGCTCTATTTACAAATTGTTTTTTGCTCAATTAAACTTTGTCTAAAGTTTTCCTTTGACCAACACAGAAATACACAAGACAGAAACACACATTGGGAGGCTAACAGGGCAGAGAGGCTTTTTGATGTCCAGTGTGGGCTGGTAAGTAGGGGAGGAGTAGAGGCCCTAAGGAGATCCTGCAGGGACCCTCTGCACATTCCATGGAAAGTTACGGCAATTGACAGGAAGAAGGTGCAATGGTCCAAAACTATTGCTTTGCTAGAAGACAATATTACATTTGTTCTTCTTTTCCAATTATTGAAAACTGTAGAGGTACAAGTAGAAGATTTTAAAATAAGACAACCAATTATACAGTGGAAGACGAGACATTAAAAAATAAGCTGGATGCAGTGGCTCATGCCTGTAATCCTAGCACTTTGGAAGGTGAAGGCAGGAGGATCACTTGAACCCAGGAGTTTGAGATCAGCCTGGCCAATAAAGGGGGACCCTGTCTTTACGTAAAATATATTATCCAAGCATGGTGGTGTGTGCCTATAGTCCTGGCTAGTAGGAGACTGAGATGGGAGGATCACTTGAGCCTGGGAGGTTGAGGCTGCAGTGAGCCGTGATCCACACTACTGCATTCCAGTCTGGGTGACAGAGCAAGATCCTAAAGAAGATGCCCCAAGAAGATGCATTAATTCTTCTGCCTTGTGCATGAGGTAGAGGACAGACATGAATGGGAAACCTGGGGAATTTGGGACTTCCTGCGAAAATTTGGGAATTTCTGTGGCTTTTCTAATTGTTATTACTAAACTTTTATAGTGTTTATTTTCCAAAACCCTTGGTAAGGTTATTGGTGGATATTTTAGCTATTCTTAAGGTGATTCAGAGGAGGTAGTGGTGAGAATCAACATATCCCATGATACCAGTTATCTGGAGAATGCAGGTAAACTGAAATTGACACAGTTCTTTATGAAATAAACAGAGATTTATGTATTATTTTGGTCATTGACACAGAGAAGAGCTTAGAATGCTTCTGGTGAATGCCACATTAGTGGTCCTGTCACAGTCTTAACCTCTCTGTGCTTTGGATTCCTGTTTGAGAAATGTCCTGGTATTTATTTATATAAAAATGTAAGAGTGAGTCTCTACAAGCACCTGATGTTGCTTAGAAGAAGGAAAATACTTTTACATGAGGCTTCTATAAGTAACACGAGAAGACTTTGTAAATTCTAAATACAAATGTAAAATCATTTGGCTTTAAACATTTCATTGGCATGACTTTTCTTTTTATGTGTCATAGCTTGCTTATTGCTGTAGATGTGATATCTTACCTAGGCCCTGCTTTTAGTCTCCATGTAAGGATAGTCACAATTGTCCTCCTCCTCCACATTTTTCTCTTGAATAATGTCTTCACTCTCCCAAAATATACATGACAACATGTGGCTAGCAACTCCTCAGTGAGCTACAGGAGCCCCATTCTAGCCTTATTCCTTTACATGGCCAAAGCTTTCTTGGAGGATGATTACCTATAGTTTAATATATTGCCTCTTATTTGGGTTTATGGGCACAGAAACGCATGATACACCAGCCTTCCCTTCTCCTCGCTGTTTTCTTTTTAAGGGAGTTAGCAGAATATCGCGTGTTGCCAGAAGAGACCTCCCATGGTGCAGTCTCCTTGTTCACAGCACGGAAGCTGCCAGAATGGGAAACAGAATGGGAAGATGGAGCAGTGGAGCGAGGGTGGCCCAGGACACGCGAGGGGCCCGCCATAGCCATCCAGCCTAGTCCTGAGACCTGAGTACGTGGTGCTCCAGACAAGAAACTGGGCATTTTAGTTACCTGTTAGCCCTTTCGTTTGTGCAGGTGATGTGTTCTTAGTCCCATTTTGATTAATAATTAACATTTGTTTAGTTTACAAAACACTTTTCCTTGTGTTATTTTATTGGGCCTTCTCAACAACCTGGAATATATTTATCATCTTTTACTGGATAGGGGAAGAGAATTGAGCTTCAAATAAATTAATCCAAAGCCATGAAAGCCAGTAGGTGGGGAAAACAGAACTTGAATTTAGGTTTTCTGGTTCCAAATCCTTCGTTTTTTCTATGAAAACCACCCTCTCCCTTACCCTGATGATTTCAAGTAAACTAAAATTTTAAGCCATGTTCAATTTCTAAGAAGAGATAAAAAATATTTTTTGAGCACATACTATGTGCCAGGCACTGCATTGTGTGGTTTTCCTACTTTATATCCTCGAGTCCTCACACAAACTCTATGAGTTATGCATCATCATCCCCATTTTACAGATGAGGAGGTAAGTATCTTAACCAAAGTCACATGGCTTGTAAGTGGCAGAACTGGGATTTGGATGCCAGTCTTGGACTGTGATGCTCTGCTCTTAATTATGGCATTATGTTGCCTCCCTAAGAGCTGGTTTAATCTTGATGACATTGAGAGTCGTCTTTGAAGCCAGTAAGTGAGAAATTGGAGGGAGAAGTCCCATAGGTGCCTGGGAAACACAG
Source organism: Pongo abelii (assembly GCF_028885655.2). Lineage (NCBI taxonomy): Eukaryota > Metazoa > Chordata > Mammalia > Primates > Hominidae > Pongo > Pongo abelii. The sequence continues at coordinate 89,337,399 of NC_071992.2, forward strand.
TAATGGATCCTTAAAGAACTCATGGCAGGCAGGGCTCTCTTGCTCACATGCAACCTGATATGCTGATGCAGGAAAGTATGTGGTGTGTTGTCCTGGGGTGAAGCCCAGGGGCTTGGAAAGACTTCCAGCTTTTACCGTTTGTCCTTTTAAAGGCAATTAGAAGACAGAAAGGCTGCTTAGGAAACTATAAACTCATGAGCTGATTATAAAACATCCAAGGACAAGCTACCATGTCTGAAAGTAATTCAACACCTTTGGTTAGCGAATTCTTCTTGTAGTGGTAATGCTAGGGACAATGACACTTAACGGTTTTTTTGTTTATTTTAGCATGTAAAAATTTAAGGTGCCGTCTTGGATTATATCTTGAGTATGTGTGATTTTGAAAAAGTGAAGTTGCATCTTTTGCTCCAGATCTAGTCTCATTATTATAGCAACAAAGAACTCCAGCAGTAAGATATTTTCTTGCAGTCTCTTAGTAATGACACTTGCTTTGGGAAAGTTTCTAGGGAGCCATAATTACAGTGCACCTGGGGAAGAAAACATGATTTACTGTTTTGTTCACTAACTTGAAAATCTTGTGAAAGTGTGAATTCCCCATGAGTTGGCTCAGTCTGGCCTCTGCCTTTGTGGATTCCTGACATTGGTATGTTGTAACACACCTGTTTGATCAAAATTGGTGTTGCAGTTATGTTTTGGAGGGTAAAAGAAGGTAGGAGAAGCATTTTGCTTTAGCAAATTGTGAAATACAAATTCCTGTATGGAAGGTGAGTACATGATTATTGTGCAAGTCGGGATGCTTTTGGAAGTGAAAGAGGGCACTTTGCCTCATTATACCAGACAATACCCTAGATCACAACTGTCCCAGAGAAATGGGACATATGCTCACCCTGCTTTCCTGAGTCTTAGTTTGCAAGGAAGGGGTTGCTCTAAACCCAATGCCAGGTGCTGTCGATTATGTACACCCACCACCTTCCTTTCTTCCAGGATGAGCCATAGAGGTATCTAGGGATTATCTTGATATAGAAATGTCATGCACTGTTTTACTACTCTGATATCCTCTCCAGACCATCCTGCCTTGGGCAGTTTACTTCCTTGCCACATAACGCAGAGAAATACCAATCACTTTGCCCCTCTCTCCTAAGAAGCAAGATGTGATGGATAGCAGGCTGCACTGGCTCCACTAAGTCAGAAATCATGGGTTTGACCCTTGGTGCTGCTTCTTTCCCTCTGTGCAAACTTAGAGAATTTACTTTCTTTTCTTTGAATCTCAGTTCTCCATTCTGTGGAATGGGGTTGATAATTAATACCTATCCAGTCTGTCTTTGTGGTTCATTGTAAGGGTCAGGGAGCAGAAGCGTGTGATAAACAGTAAAGCACTATCCAAATGTTGGCTTTTAATGAAGCACTGCTTTCACTGTTAACTAGCAGAGGAACACTGGGCAAGTTATGTCACCTTTCTAAGCCTTCCTTTTCCTTATCCATAGAAAGAGGAGCATATATCTGCCTCTCCAAGGGGCTGATTAAATACATAGAGCACCTGCCCTACACAAATATGAATTAGCTTCTTTTTAAATTGGGCTTTTCCTGGAATTTTGTAACTGTTCTGTTATTTGGAATTTTGTTTGCTTTTCTCAACATGGTTGTCAGGGATTGATCTCTTGCTGTCTTAAATGTCCTCACTTCAGACAAAAGAACACTGGTAAGCTCTGCAGACCACTTGAGTGGCGCCCAGGCAGGAGTGAAGATGCTGACTGGTGCCGAAGCTGGGAGGATTCAGGGGACAGGCTCAGGAGTGACAGACTGCAAGCCTGCCAAGAAACAGCACAGGGAGCTCCTTCCCTCACGCTGCTAAAAATACTGCTGGGAAAGTAATTTCTCTGGTCCTATTTTAGAAATCAGAGACAGATCCACCATATTCATGTTTGGATCCTGGTCAGCCTTCTGGTTTGAGTTTTAAATTTCAAGAGTTTTTTTTTTTTTTTTTTGGTGGGGGGTAGGGCAATTAAAACAGTCTGCAGAGTTTGAGAAGCAAAATTTGAAAATACTGTTAAGGAAGATATGTTTTGGGCATTATGTAATTACTAGCAATTATTATTATTATTATTATTATTTTGAGATAGAGTCTTGCTCTGTTGTCCAGGCTGGAGTGCAATGATGCCATCACACAACTCACTGTAGCCTCGACCTCCCAGGCTCAAGTGATCCTCCCACCTCAGCCTCCCCAGTAGCTGGGACTACAGGTACATACCACCTTGCCCAGTTAACTTTTTTAATTTTTGGAGTGATGGTGTCTCACTATGTTGCCTAGGCTGGTCTCAAGCTCCTGGGCTCAAGAGATCTTCCTTCCTCAGTTTCCCAAAGTGCTGGGATTACAGGTGTGAGCCACCAGGCCTGGCCGCAATTTTTGAAAAGGCTTTATTAAAGACAATCAAAATGTCGTAGTGAAAAAATCCTTCCAGCTGTTTATTTGCCCATGTCATTGATTATATATATATATATATATATATATATACACACACACACACATAAATATTTACTTAAGGTAGATTTATATAAAGATATTTTCCTCTTTCTTTCCCATTCCTTAACTTTCTTTCCCTCTTTTTTTCCATCTTTCTCTTCTGAAAACTTCCTTCTGTCCATTTTTTTTCACTTCCTCTTTCCTTTCTCTCTCAGTGACTGTTTCATACTGAGACAGAGGGCCTCCTGGTGTGTGGAAGTTTGTCTGTCTCTGCTGGAGCCTGTCTGCTCTGGCCTTTCACTGTGTACTTTGTTCACCCTCTTTCACAAACATTAACTGAGTAGCTATTAGTACAAAACACTGTATCTGGCCCTTGGAGAGGAGTGGGGAAAATACAAAGATGAATAGCACATGGTGTTTACTCTTAAAGAATCCTACAAAGTAGTGGAAGAAACATAAGTTCAACATCAAAACAACAAGGGAATGAGTGTGTGGGCTGGGAGTGGGAGGAGGAGTAGTATTTGTGTGTGGAAGCAGGCCAGTTGCCTAAAAGTCAATTTCCCCAAATCATTTCACCAAATGACCAATATACTGAAAGACCAATTGACTGAAAATCAATTTGCAATTGGCCCAGAGCTGCCAGGTGTTGCTATAGAAAGAATTCACCTCAAGTTTCAACAGGGACAACCTCAGTATTAAAAGAGGGACCACTTTTAAGTTCCGGCCCAGGGATATATCTATGGTTGAGGGTCCTCTTCGATTTGGCCATGGAGGAGCATTTTGTATACACAGTCACTGTAAGCAGAAGCATGGTTTGCTTAAATAATAGAGATTATTATATTTTTTATTAAAAAAAGTTTTTTTCTGAGATGATTTCACTCATCACCCAGGCTGGAGTGCAATGGCATGATCTCGGCTCACTGCAACCTCCGCCTCCCAGGTTCAAGTGATTCTCCTGCCTCAACCTCTCGAGTAGCTGGAATTATAGGCACCCACCACCACACCTGGCTAATCTTATTCCTGATGTGTCAGTTGTGGTTCCAGCAGGAAATAGATGGCACGTGAGAACTTGGAAATGTGAAGATTGTCTAGAGAAGGGGCTTTTTTCAAGGCCCAGGTAGGATTTGGAAAACCAACAAGGGATAGTGCAGTCTCTGGAGGTAGCAAAAGCAGGAAGCCATTGCCTCTGGAACCTGGGCGGGGGGTGGCTCTACTGACAGGGCCATTGGACTGGAGGAGGGGTCCACAGGTGCCTTTCATTGGCCAAGACCCAGCTATAAACTAAGGAAAATGATTTCCTGTCACGAGAAAGTAGATCTTGAGGGCATTCACTATATCAGGTTATGATTAAATAACATGGCACCAAATTACCATTGTGTTTCCTCAAGGAAGAATATGGTTGTCATTTCAGACTTAAAAAATCAGCATCCTTCCAAATTTATCAATTAAGGATTGAAATGTGTAACAGGGTTCCCAAGAAAATTCTTTTTAGAAGAGGAATTGTCAGTAACTCACTGCATAGGTGGATACAATAAACAATTTTGGAATAGATCTTTGTTCAGAAAAGTCATTTGCATGACACTCCCTCGTGTGCATAATGTAAGGTTTTTTTTTTTTGTTGTTGTTTTTTTTATTTGAGATGGAGGCTTGCTCTGTCACCCAGGCTGGACTGCAGTGGCACGATCTCAGCTCATTGCAAGCTCTGCCACCCGGGTTCACACCATTCTCTTGCCTCAGCCTCCCGAGTAGCTGGGACTACAGGTGCCCGCCACCACGCCCAGCTAATTTTTTGCATTTTTTTAGTAGAGACAGGGTTTCACCGTATTAGCCAGAATGGTCTCAATCTCCTGACCTTGTGATCTGCCCGCTTCAGCCTCCCAAAGTGCTGGGATCACAGGCTTGAGCCACCGTGCCCGGCCAATGTAAGGTATTTTTAAATGTATTTTTAAAGGGCATAACAGAATCTTCTGTTTGGCATAACAAGGCAACTCTGCTCTTGGAGTATGGGGGATTAGGTACCCTGGACTTGTCACAAAGTCCAAAGGGTTTTGGGAGAAGGCTGGGGCATAACACGTGGCCAAGGTTAGAAGCCTACTGGCTTGATTCTGGCTCTGGAGAAAGGTACTTTAGCTGTGAGTCTGAAGCAAGAGAGCTGGCCTCCAGGGTTATATAGGGATCTGGCAGAGAGTAAAACACCGTGGTTGCTAGACTGTGCAGGACCAGTGTTCAACAGTGACACCATGTGGTGGGGATGAAGCTTGGTGCTAGCAGCAACTACATTTCTCACTTTTCATCTGGACTCATTTCCTTTGGATTAAGTAAATTTCTGGGGTTCTTGGATACTCAAAGAAGAAAGTGTCCTCAAGAGGGCGATCATAGAGTACTTGATGATAAAGACAGATGCAGCTTTGAGGAATTGATCAAAGTAATAAATGAGATGTTATTTGACATGTGCATTAAATTGGTGAAGTAGATCATATTTGCTGCAAAACATGAACAGAGGTTTGTTCATTGCTGACTAGATGTTCCAAGTGCCTTTTTAAGGCAGAGGCAGAAGCAGTGGTTGCAGTGGGAGGCAGAAGGAATAAAAATAATTTGTCTTAGAATTGCACTGCTTACACGTCCTCCGTATTCACAGCTTTCATCCCAACACCACCTCAGCTTCAACTTAGAGATACAGAGAAGAGATGAGGGCATAGGTAAATGCCCTCCTGGGGTAACTTGGGGCTATCAAAGTTTACCAAACCAATTTCGGACCTGTAAAGAAAAAGTTGCCAACCTTATATGATGCAATTCAGAAAATATGATTAAGTATAAAGTTTATTCAAATGCAAAACTTGAGGATAGCCACCCAGGACACACCAACTCTAGACAAATGAGGTCAGCATTCCAAAGTGGAGGAGTTAAGGTTTTGCTTATATCAGCAGAGACAAACAAGTTCCAGCAAGATTACAACATTTTCCATACAACAGTGTAAGCTGCTTGGATGATGGCTGCACCAAAATCTCCAAAATCACCACTAAAGAACTTATTCATATAACCAAACACAACCTGTTCTCCAAAAACCTACTGAAATAAAATAAAAAAAAAACCCAAAACCCATTTTCTGTACAAGATCAGTGTGTATGCCATAGCGATTTGATTGGTTACCAATTGCTACATTCCAAGGAAGATTACTTTATTCCTCCCTGAGACGGGGCAGTGATCTGAAGGAGTCTTATCTTTGGTGCTGCTGGGTCTTCCTAAGTATTTACAGAGAAAAAAAGTAGAATTTGTAACTGCATGCCATGTGACTCAGGCTGCATAGCCAGACTCCTGTCATGGCCAAGAACGTTTTATGTTCCAACAGGTTTAAGTTTGAATAATTTTAATTCACAAAGTGAAATGGAATTCCATGACATTTTACTAGACTTCCTTCTAATCTCAGTCTGGAACATCAACTTTAAACCTGGAAGGGAGATTTGAAGAAGGGTATTTAGAGCTGTGTTTAAGAGAAAAGTATCACAAATGTAACTTGTTTATTGATCAGTATGAACTTGATGGGTAACAGTTTTCCTTTTTTCCAGTTGCTATGTTGGATCTCTGCTTCTCCCTAATAGCAGAATCCTAAAAGCATCTTGGGCAGATTTGATAACTTCCCAGTCATTTCTAGTTATTTAAACCCAGGACAGCCTAATCCAGTTTAAAGCTCCGACTTATAGTCAATTTGAAACTTTGCTCACCCCAGCCAGGTTTGAGTTTAGGGAGGAGGTCTTGGTATACTGTTGGGGCTTATTTCCCCACATATTTTAAGCTGGAGGAATTTGAGAAAACTTAAGAAGCAACAAAGTCTCTCCGATCTTCTCCTACCCTTCTGTCCTGAAGCAGGCCATAAAACCTAGGAAAGATGTTCTGATCTTCCCCTGAAGCAGGTCATAAGACCCTCAGGTGAGAGATGCCCTCCCTATACACAGAGGAAAGGAACATCTTTATCTCTAAGGACTCAGGGACACACAGAGACAAATCTGAACAAACAGACCTTGCTAATTTATTTATTTAGCATTTATTTATTACCATTATTTATTGTATTTTATTACCATTAGATCATACCATTTTTGCTCTATCCTATTTCTTCACAAATATCCACTTTTTATCAAACCTACTGTATAAAACATTCAGGTTTTTTCAGATCTCCATTACTTTATGGAGGCTCCCATGTCACATAAAACATAAATAAATGTGTATGCTTTTATCTCGTTAGTCTGTCTTTTGTTATAGGGGCCTCCACCATAAGTCTAGGATGGGTGAGGAAAAAATATTTTTCCTCCCCTCCACTATCTTTTAATTCTTCTTCTGAATACTGTAGTTTGGGGTTGGGTGGTCAGGGAGGGGCACTGTTCTGGTTCTAGGACCTCTTTCTTCCCTGCTGTCTTCTAGGCTCTAGCTATATCCATTCATTGGGGAGGAGGAAAAGAGTGATGACTCGATTTGCTTTCACCAGCAGAAGCTCTTCTTAGGAGGGAGGCAGTCCCAGTGTTACTCTGGCTCACTGAGTAAGTAAGCCAGTGTACCAAGAATGGCAGGGTTTTGAAGCAAAGAAAGTTTAATAATTGCAGGGCTGGCCAAGTGGGAGGATGGAAGTTAATTCTCAAATCTGTCTCCCATAAAGCTCAGGTTAGGGTTTTCATGGATAACTTGGTGGGTGGGGGCTAGAGGAATGGGTGCCTCTGATTGGTTGGGGATGAAGTCATAAGGGTGTGGGAAACGGTCGTCATGTGCTGAGTTAGTCTCTGGGTGGGGCCATAGGACCTGCTGAGTCACGAGTCACAGGTCCAAGTAGAGTCAGTGAGTTGCCAGAATGCAAAAGTCTAAAAAACATCGCAAAAGACCAATCTTAGTTTATACAATAGTGATGTCATTTGTAGAAGCTCTGGGGAAGTCATAAATCTTGTGACTTTTGGCTATGTGGCTCCTGAGCAGTAAGTGATGATAGAAAAGCAAGCTAGGGAACAATGGCTGGTTTTCATTGAAATATACCTACATCTTAGCAAAATTCAGGACCCTCCCACAATGCTAATCTTATCCTTTTTTTTGTCTGAGGTGGAGTCTCGCTTTGTTGCCAGGCTGGAGTGCAGTGGTGTGATCTCGGCTCACTGCAACCTCCACCTCCCGAGTTCAAGCGATTCTCCCATCCCAGCCTCCCAAGCAGCTGGGGGTACAGGTGCGTGCCACCACATCCAGCTAATTTTTGTATTTTTAGTAGAGATGGGGTTTCACCATGTTGGCCAGGATGGTCTCGATCTCTTGACCTTGTGATCTGCCCGCCTTGGCCTCCCAAAGTGCTGGGATTACAGGCGTGACCCATCACGCCCGACCTGTGGCCTTTCATTAGCCTTACAAAGGTCATTTCAGTCCCTGAGCAAGGAGGGGGTCAGTTTTAGGGAGGGACTATTATCAGCCTTGTTTCACAGTTAAACTATAAATGAAATACCTCCCATGGTTAGCTTGGCCTAGGCTCAGGAGTGAGTGAGGATAGCCAGCCTGTGAGGCTAGAAGCAGGATGGAGTCAGCCATGCTAGACTTCTTTTGCTATCACCATCCTTGCAAAAGCAGTTTCAATGGCTTCTTTCATGAGTGTGGTCTCTGTAAAGTTCAGTTTCATCTCAGCCCCTTCTAATGGCGAGGGTCCAGCTCTGCCTCTCTTTGGTTTGTTGACAGTGGTTCACGTTCCTAAGCATCTTTCTGGATGGGTCATCTCCATTTGTGTCCTTTTGTGCATCTTCTTGGCTTCTGCTCCTTCTCTACCCTGTGCTCCTTCCTGTGGAGCCACAGGAACTGCTGAAGTTCCTTCCCACACCTTTGAAGGCTACAAGGATTTGGGATGAGGTGAAGGGCTGCCTCGTATTCTTTCCGGTCTTATGAACTTCACTGTTACAACGTCTCCAACCCTCCCAGCTTCAGAAATCTCTAGATAAAAAGCAGGCTTTGTGCTCTATGTTGGGTGTGCCTGCAAATGCTAGAGATCTTATACGAAGCATTTCCCCAAATTTATCATGCTTTGCTTTGCTCTGATGGAAGCATGAGGTGGTTCTACTGACTTTTCAGCTCAGCTGATGTCCACCTAGAGAATGAAAAATCACTTTCCCCTTCTGGAAGGCACCCCATCTTTACAGATAATTTCCCTGGGTCCTCTTCCCTTGCCTTGGGATGGAGAGGGTTGGAAGTGGGGAGAAGGATCTTTCCTCAGGATTCAGAAATGTCAGGGCATGTTTGAAGGTGTCTGTCTCATTGAGGAACTGAAGAAACTCATCAGAAATAAATCATCTGAAGGAGGAGAGATTCAAGGAGGCCCCAGGCCATTGGTCAAATGGTGCCCTGGGCACCAAAAAGAAACGAAGATTTTGAGTATAGAGGGTTTCTCTCTTGTCCTTCCCCCAGCCCCCAAAGGATTTGTGTCTCCATCTGTGGGTGGGGGTGGGGAGAGCTATTTGAATAAAAAAAGAAAGAAGAGCTGTTTTTACACAAACAAACTCTCTTTGAAACATTGGGAGTACAAAGCAGCATTGTTTTGAGAGGCATACAACAGAAAAACACAAAATGGGGAGAGAGAGGTCCTCTGCACCTGGGCACAGAGTGCAGTGATTTGAATGTCAGGGGCTTTGGCACTTTGGTGTCTCCTGCACATCAGTGGCGCACCAGTTCCAGTGGTGGCTGCCAACACAGCTGATTTATTCTGTAGTGGCAAGAGAAGAAGGGAGGGTTGAGGAGGTGAGGTGAGGGAAGAGGACAATAAGGCCTTGCCAGTGGCAAGGAGTGGGGCTGAAAAATTTGGAAGCAGTAGGAAATGGTACCCTTGGCCTGGATACCAGCACCCTTTCTCTCAGGTTGGAGCCGAAGTAGCATCCAGTGTCAGCTATATTGATGTTCTGGCACAATACAATGGCTTAGGTTTACCCTGCCAGCATGGGTGCCTGGCCAGCGGGTCACCCACTGAGGGACCATCTCATGGCTGAATGGAGGCTCACGCTCACACCTCACAGGCAGATGGCACCAGTGCTGCCAGGGCAGAGATGTGGGAAATGACCATGAGTTGTGCTTGACAACTCGAAGACCCATAAATAATTGTAGGGAGGAGAAACTTTTCAGGAATCAGAGTGTAGTTGGGTTAAGGGGTCCCATTTACAGGTAATGGTACTCCCCTCAGCACATGATGAGAATGGGTATTTATCTTATCTATGTGTCCATATATCTATGTCAGAGGCATTTGAACCAGAGCAACTCCATCTTGAATAGGAGCTGGGCAAAATCAGGCTGAGACCTCCTGGGCTGCATTCACAGATGGTTAAGGCATTCTAAGTCACAGGATGAGACAGGAGGTTGGCACAAGGTACAGGCCATAAAGCCCTTGCTGATAAAACAGGTTGCAGTAAGGAAGCTGGCCAAAACCCATCAAAACCAAAATGGCGATCAGAGGGACCTCTGGTCATCCTCACTGCTACACTCCCACCAGGGCCATGACAGTTTACAAATGCTGCGGCAATGTCAGGAAGCTAACCTATATGGTCTAAAAAAGGGAGACATAAATAGTCCACCCCTTGTTTAGCATAAAAATCAAGAAATAACCACAAAAATGGGCAATCAGCAACCCTGGGGGCTGCTCTATGGAGTAGCCATTTTTCAATCCTTTACTTTCTTTCTTTTCTTTGGGATGGAGTCTTGCTCTGTTGCCCAGGCTGCTGTGCAGTGGTGTGATCTTGGCTCACTGCAACCTCTGCCTCCTGGGTTCAAGCGATTCTACTACCTTAGCCTCCTGAGTAGCTGTGACTATGGGCACGTACAACCACGCCCGGCTAATTTTAGTATTTTTAGTAGAGATGGGGTTTCATCATGTTGGCCAGGCTGGTCTGGATCTCCTGACCTCGTGATCCACCCGCCTCGGCCTCCCAAAGTGCTGGGATTACAGGTGTCAGCCACTGCACCCAGCCTCATTCCTTTACTTTCTTAATAAACTTGCTTTCACTTTACTCTATGGACTTGTCTTGAGTTCTTTCTTGCACGAGATCCAAGAACCCTCTCTTGGGGTCTGGATCAGGACCCCTTTCTGGTAACATCTATGCTTAAAATTTACAGAAGAGGAGAGAGGATGAGATGGATGGAGAGAATTTCTGAAAGGAGACGCCCTAGAGATTTATACACATAAATAGTCCAATAGGCAATGGAGTCATATGGTGACAACTCTTGGTAGAAATTAAACTTCAAAATCTCAACATTTTCTATGGTTATAACAACTACTCCTGGATGAAATCATTGGCAACTTTTCTGTAACACATACTTTCTTAAGGCCTCAAGTCAACAGACAAACCCGTTTTTCACCCAGCTTTGTGCATTTGACTTGGTAAACTTTAACAATGAAAGCAGTGCAATAAAACCAGGATTCGTAGCTTTGTAATAATATCCTCTTAATTGCTATGGGGAATACCTGCAAGAACTTCATGTTCTCAGCTTGGAGTTTATTTTGGCCCACAGCGATCCAATCAATAGTAAATACAAGAGATTTGCATTAAAAAAATACTGGAGAATTTTGTAAATGCCATTACGTAGTATCTGAGGAATTTGGGAGAAATGATATGGAGTCAGTAACAAGAAAGGAGGAGGAATCTGCTTCGTGACAGCAGTGACAAAAATGCTGATTTATTTATTAAGAGATGGAGTCTCTGTTGCCCAGGCTGGAATGCAGTGGTGTAATTATAACTCACAGCAGCCTGAAATTCCTGGACTCAAGTGATCCTCCCACCTCAGTCTCCCGAGTAGCTAGGACTGCCATGCTTGGCTAATTAAAAAAACTTTAGAGATGGGGTCTCACTATATTGCCTGGGGTAGTCCTAAACTCCTGGCTTCGAATGATCCTCCTGCCTCAGCTTCCCAAAATGTTGGGATTACAGGTGTGAGCCACCATGCTGGGCTGAAAATGCAAATTTAAAGTAGCTTAAGGCTGGGCACGGTGGCTGACGCCTGTAATCCCAGCACTTTGGGAGGCTGAGGTGGGTGGATCACCTGAGGTCAGAAGTTGGAGACTAGCCAGGCCAACATGGCAAAACCCCATCTCTACTAAAAAAAAAATACAAAGATTAGCTGGCCTGGTGGTGCAAGCCTGTAGTCCTAGCTGCTTGGGAAGCTGAAGCAAGAGAATCGCTTCAACCTGGGAGGTGGAGATTGCAGTGAGCTGAGATCATGCTGTGTCCAGAATTGGTGGGTTCTTGGTCGCACTGACTTCAAGAATGAAGCCGCGGACCCTCATGGTGAGTGTTACAGTTCTTAAAGGCAGCGTGTCCGGAGTTTGTTCCTTCTGATGTTTGGATGTGTTTGGAGTTCCCTCCTTCTGGTGGGCTTGTGGTCTCTCTGGCTTCAGGAGTGAAGCTGCAGACCTTCGTAGTGAGTGTTACAGCTCTTAAGGCAGCGCATCTGGAGTTGTTCCTTCCTCCCATCCAGAGTTGTTCATTCCTCCCAGTGGGTTCATGGTCTTGCTAGCCTCAGAAGTTAAGCCGCCAACCTTCGCGGTGAGTGTTACAGCTCATAAAGGCAGAGCAAACCCAAGAAGTGAGCAGCAGCAAAATTTACTGCAAAGAGCTAAAGAACAAAGCCCCCACAGCGTGGAAGGAAACCCAAACAGGTTGCCACTGCTGGCTTGGGTAGCCTGCTTTTATTCCCTTATCTGGCCCCACCCACATCCTGCTGATTGGTCCATTTTACAGATTGCTGATTGGTCCGTTTTGACAGGGTGCTTATTGGTGCGTTTACAATCCCTGAGCTAGACACAGAGTGCTGATTGGTGCATTTACAATTCTTTAGCTAGACATAAAAGTTCTCCAAGTCCTCACCAGATTAACTAGATACAGAGCACTGATTGGTGCGTTTACAAACCTTGAGCTAGACACAGGGTGCTGATTGGTGTGTTTACAAACCGTGAGCTAGACACAGAGTGCTGATTGGTGTATTTACAATCCCTTAGCTAGACATAAAGGTTCTCCAAGTCGCCACTAGACTCAGGAGCCCAGCTGGCTTCACCTGGTGGATACCGCACAGGGGCCACAGGCGGAGCTGCCTGCCAGTCCCACGCCATGTGCCCACACTCTTCAGCCCTTGGGCGGCTGACGGGACTGGGCGCCGCGGAGCAGGGGGTGGCGCTCATTGGGGAGGCTCAGGCTGCGCAGGAGCCCATGGTGGAGGGGAGGCTCGGGCATGCGGGCTGCAGGTCCCGAGCCCTGTCCTGCGGGGAGGCAGCTGAGGCCCGGCGAGAATTCGAGCGCAGTGCTGGCAAGCCGGCACTGCTGGGGGACCTGGCGCACCTTCCACAGCTGCTGGCCAGGGTGCCAAGCCCCTCAGTGCCCGGGGCCAGCGGCTCTGAATGTGGGGCCCACGGAGCCCACGCCCACCCAGAACTCGCACTGGCCTGCGAGCGCTGTGTGCAGCCCTGGTTCCTGCCTGCGCCTCTCTCTCCACACCTCCCTGCAAGCAGAGGGAGTCGGCTCCAGCCTCAGCCAGCCCAGAGAGGGGCTCCCACAGTGCAGCGGCGGGCTGAAGGGTTCCTCAAGTGCAGCCAGAGTGGGCGACGAGGCCGAGGAGGCGCCAAGAACGAGCGAGGGCTGTGAGGACTGCCAGCATGCTGTCACCTCTCAATGCCACTGTGTTCCAGCCTGGGTGAAGGAGTGAGACACTGTCTCTAAATAAATAAATAAATAAATATAAAAAATAAAGTAGCTTAGAATTCTGAGAGGCAGGATGGTGACACTTAGACATACACCAAAAACTTTCTTCACGTTTACAATTTCTTCGGCTATACTGAGAAAAACACAGTAGACTTTTTAAAATAAAGTTTAAATAGAAGTAAATGAAATACAAAGTACTGGTTTTGAATGATTCTGAGAAAAAATTTGGATTTGTCCATTGGTATGTGCTTAAGAAGATGGATGGTAGAGGGGGGAAAAACCCAGATTTAAAGATTAACTTCAAATCTGAAGTGCCTAATTTGGCATTACAAAAAAGTAATTGCAAAAAAGCAAATTAGAAGTTTATTTGGGAGATCAAATTTGAATTAAGAAAGATATTTTATTTAAAAAGGACATTTTTCTATACCTTTCCCTGGTTAATGAGGGTCTTAGAAATATCTTAGACAAGCCCACGCTGATGCTGTTCATGATGTTGCTTTGAAGTCGTTTATTTCTCTGGTTGTCTAAGTGCAGTGTCTGCTCCTCTCTCCTGTGGTTTGCTTCCTCTTGCCACACCAGCAGCACCTTGGCTTTTGCTCTATCTCAGCTCTACTTTCTCCCGGCTGCAATTCATTGTGTTCCACGTTGAGACATGAATCTCCATCCTCAGGAACAATTCATGACACTCCTGTCAAGAGTCAAAATTACAACAAATTTTGTTAAATGATCAAATTGGCTTTTACTTCTGATTCATGAATGAGGGTGGCATCTCCTTTAAACATTTAGGAAAGGTGCCTCGAGGAGCTGAGCAGAGGAGGTTGGCTTTTTAGGCAGGAAAAGGCTGAAGAAAGCAGGAAAAAGGAACAAAAAGTGGATCAGTTAGCATTAGGCTACTTAGGTTACTCACCCTGTAAGGGTTACAGCCGAGGGGACTTCCTTACCCTGCCAGCTAAAACTGGCCTGTGTGGGGATTTGGCTATATCTTGCCCTCTTGATTTCTCAAAAGGTCAGATAAATAACTTCAAACTTGGAACTTTAGCATGAGTGACTCCATTTTGGTTTGGTCTGTTGGGGCCTACTGCTAGAGCTCAGTCCAAATCAAGGGACTTCTGTAAATTTGTTTAACTCTCTTCTGCTTCTAAATCTAAAGTAGCTCCTTCTGTCCACTGAAGGCGATCCAAACTCCTTGATCAAAAACAAGGTCCCCTAAGGTCCCTTTAAGAATTTAAAGTCCCGTAAGTTCCCCTTTCAACTCATCTCCCACTATTCCCCTTCACATACGCTAGCTCTGGCCCAGCCCAACTATTATCAATGCTATGTTGGCTTGAAACATTACCTGATTGTTGCCAGGTAGAAGAAAATCCCACTTCTGAATTCTTTTTTTTTTTTTTGCGCTGAAGTTTTGCTCTTGTTGCCCAGGCGGGAGGGCAATGGCATGATCTCAGCTCATTGCAACCTCAGCCTCCTGGGTTCAGGCAATTCTCCTGCCTCGGCCTCCCAAGTAGCTGGGATTACAACCAATTTTTGTATTTTTAGTAGAGATGGGGTTTCACCATGTTGGCCAGGCTGGTCTCAAACTCCTGACCTCAGATGATCCACCCGCCTTGGCCTCCCAAAATGCTGGGATTACAGGCGTGAGCAACTGTGCCTGGCCCACTTCTGAATTCTTATAGCACTTTCCTCATGCCCCTCTGTTATGGCACTTACCACATTTTATGTTGTTTTTAAAATTACAAAGAATGGGTTTTATCTCTTCTAATAGACAGTATGCCGAGGGTGTCCATACCTGTGGCTATCATCTTTGTATCCATCTCATTAATGTCTTGTCCAGTGTCGCTTCTGAATACATATTTTATTTAAATCAGTTAATTCTGCTGGGTTCAATCGGGCATATTTGATCAAGTTGAGTTCACTGGGTCAACTCTTTGATGGAATTGAACTTAGGCTTGGTCTTCAACTAATTTATTGTTCAGATCTTTTACAAATCAGGCCAAATGTGGGACCAGACTTGATAGCTCTTAGGACATCCTTGAAAGGACGGGACTCCCTCAGGTTTTACTTGTCTAAGCTCAAATTCAGAAAGTAGCCTCAATGACTCGAGTCAGTCTGGGCTCTCAGGTGAGCGTCCCTTTTGATTCAGCAAATCCTTCCTGATAGTAATGCCTTTTACATACATGACCACTGTGTTTGGAGTATTTCTTTTATGTGACTTTGCCACCCTGTTAGTCCAGGAATGGGACCAAAGAGGCAGGAGTGGGTACAGTAGCACACATAGTATTGAAGTGGCCTCATTCATCTGGGTAATACCCAAGGTTCGTTGTCTCGTGTCAAGGAAATTAAGGACACAGGCACATGTAGGGTGAGGTTAAGAGTGGAGGTTTAATAGGCAGAAGAAAGAGAAAATAGAATAGCTCTCCCTCCTGCAGAGAGAGAGGGGCACCCCAGTGGGTCTTCTGTTTCTGTGGTGAAATGCACAGGGTTTTATTGAGGAGCTTGAGTAGGCAGTGTCTGATTTACATAGGGACCAAACATTGTTTGGACCAGGTGTGACATTAACGTAGTGCAGGAAGAAGCTGGCCACTTCACCCTAATCTTTTATTATGCAAATGGTTTTCTACTTGGCCAGCTCCATGTTGTCTGCTCCTTACTGTACACATGGTTGACAAAGAAAAAGGAAGATGGATGCTCCATTTTGAACATGCCTAGCCCCCAGGTAGCCTCTTCCTATTGGCACAGCTACCAGCATTCCCCCATGCAAGCTTTGGAAAGCTTGCTTATCTATGTTTGCAGCTCAATTTTACAGGCTGCTTTTGTTAGAAAAGAAATGATTTGGGGGCTGGTTTTCGTTAAAAGGAAAACCTTACTGAGGACTTCCTTACCCTCACTATCTGCCTAAATAATTTCTTTTTAACTTTTATTTCAGTATTATGGCCGATCAGATCTCTTAGATGAAAGTAAAAGGGATGAGAGACAAGCCCCACACAGTGAGGCCCAAGTCACTCTCTTCAAGTGGGCATGTGGGGTCACCTTCTGCTGTGACTGATGTGCAGGAAGCCTCTGGGTGGGTGCTGGGCTCAAAGCTCCTCTTGCGATTCTTTCATATTGGTCACCATCTTCATCATTTCCAGGTTATGCTGGTTCAGTCAATGATCAGATATTTATTGAGCATGTACTTGAGGCAAGGCATAAAACTAGATATTGTAGAGAAACAAAAGGAAGTTTTAGTCCAGGCTCTGCCCTTTAGATATTTGTAATCTCTTTGGGAGAGATGTTTTAGGTTGAAATAGGCATGGGAAATGCCAATTATATAAAACAACATTGAGAATATAATATAATCATGAAGAAGAGCCTAGCTACAAAATATTGGTAGTTCAGAAGATTAACACACACCAAGAGACACCATGTACACTGATTTAAGCCACTTCTCTTCAAAATATGCCACAATTCTCAGAAGTTTCTAAGCTTCTCTGAAGAACTCAATGAATAACAAATCATACTGCAAGTCAAAATTTCTTTGATGCTAACTCATACTCTGATATCTTTAATCATCTAGCTTATTTAGGGGCCCTTTTCTAGGAATAAATGAAACTGTATATAATGAAATCTAAAGCATAAGAAATAGTGGATCACTGGAAAACTTCTAAATTGTCTTATTTGGGCAAAAGTGTAAGACATAAAATACCAAAAATATTTTAGTGTCAAGATGAGCAGACACCGAACACCCATTTCTCCATATCGCTCTTTACTTGCTTCCGGCCAGAAAAAGGTCCATGAATGAATATAAATAGATGCCTGAACCAAAAGATACTACTTACCTGGCAAGAATGTCCAAGGCACCCAGTTGAACACTGAGATTAGAAAGGTCCTTTGTATTTAAAATGACTGGTACTTAACAAAGGAATCATAAAATCCAAAAAAAAAAGGTATCATTTATTTATTTATTTATTTATTTTAGACAGAGTCTAGCTCTGTTGCCCAGGCTGGAGTGCAATGGTGCGACCTTGGCTCACTGCAACCTCCGCCTCCTGGGTTCAATCGATTCTCCTGCCTCAGCCTCCTGAGTAGCTGGGATTACAAGCGTGCAACACCATACTCGGCTAATTTTTGTATTTTTAGTAGAGATGTGGTTTCACCATGTTGGTCAGGCTGGTCTCGAATTCCTGACCTCTTGATCCATCCGCCTCGGCCTCCCAAAGTGTTGGGATTACAGGCAGCAGCCACCGCAACTAGCCTTATTTATGCATCTTAATCAACAAAATGACTGGTACTTAACAAAGGAATCAGAAAATCTAAAAAAAAAAACAAAACTATAATTTATGTATCTTAATCAAACCAGGAAGCAGCCACAGCAGCCTGAGTTCTGAACTTGGAGGCCCAAGGTGTGAATGTAAGTGACTGCAAGTGACACCTTCTCATATCCTAAATCACTCTCTCTGCAATAATTATACTAATATTATCTACTTCATGGGAGCATTGAGAAGTGAGGGGTGGTGGGACAGAGGAAATGTTCTAATTATTAGTAAGTCCAATTCCTACATATTTAAAAGGGACCATAAATGTTTAACTATATGAAGGGAATTTGCAGATGTTTGCCTTTCAGTTGTGGAATCCCAGTTATGGGTGGTCTTTCACTCTGCTGTATGTATTTGGTCTGTTCCCCTCAGTGCAATTTGGAACAGAGAGCCTTCACTGAGTGCTGCTGTCTTTCTCCTGGAGATGGCTGTCCTGGCATCTGTCCTTCCAGTTATCCTTGACCCCCTGCACCCCACCCCTAATACACACACACACACACGCACACACACACACAAACTTCACTTTCTTTGCCTCCCTCCCTGGCTCTTTTTTCTCTTCCTCCTTTAGGTGAGTGATCAAGGAGAAAGGAATTCCCTAGTTTCTTGCCCTGGGCTTCTCCAAACCCCATCTGCACTCTTGATCTGTCCCATCCTGGGATCTCCACCTACTATTACCCTTACCATGAGCCCTTCAAATAGCCAACCTTTCAACTCAGCTTCGCCTTGCGTCCCAACTACACTAAGCCTAGACTTCTTTGGGCGCATTTGAAAAAATGCAGTATTTTAGTGGGCATTTTTATTTAAAAAAATAGGATGAGGTTTAAAAAAATGCTTTAATTTATAGAGTCTAGATTTTGATCCCAACTTATTCACAGGTTTTCTTGGTCAGCAGTTTCTGGGTATCTCTTCCTGGATCCCTTTTCTTTGTGCAACCCAGGTCAGAATGACTGCTAGTCTTAGCTACCTGGCCTTTCATCCCCTGTGAATTCAGGATGACCCTGCTGCTGGGTCCAGGGTGTTTTAACTATTCTTGATCTTGTTTATATATATATGTATTTTTTTTTTATATGTTTAGTTACTTAGTTTAACCCACTGGTCTATGGCTCTCAAGAGCTCTACGAGCTCTTGTATTGAAAACAAAACAAACAACAACAACCCAACACATTTCTTGATCACCTATTTTGAGCCAGGCAATGTGCCATATGATATGGAGAATACAAAGAAAAGCAAGTGTCTGGGTGGAGTAGTTCAGAACTTAGTGAGAAAGAGGGACAATACCCATATAATTGCAGTAGAATGGGGCCAAAACTTTGGTAGACATTTGAATTTTTTTGAGCACCCAATACCTAGGCCTCCTTTCTATTCTTGAGGAGCTGGCAGAGATTGCTGATTTGTGCTAGGCCGGGCTTTCTTTCACTTCGTACAAACTGTAGGAATTTGTTCTTTCGTATCTCCAGCAATAAAGATACCAGGATGTGACCATGCTCAGCTAATTTAATGCTCCTTCCAAGGACTTTTTTTGTTTTTTTTTGAGACAGAGTCTCACTCTGTCACCCAGGCTGGAGTGCAGTGGTGCTGTCTCAGCTCACTGCAACCTCTGCCTCCTGGGTTTAAGCAATTCTCATGCCTTAGCCTCCTGAGTAGCTAAGATTACAGGCGTGTACCACCATGCCCGGCTAATTTTTTATATTTTTAGTAGAGATGGGGTTTCGCCCTGTTGCCCAGGCTGGTCTCAAACTCCTGAGCTCAGGCAATCTGCCCACCTCGGCCTCCCGAAGTGTTGAGATTACAGGCATGAACCACCGCACCTGGCTCTGCCAAGGATTTTGAATCCAGATGGGGAGAAATAAAGATACAGGGACTACTATTGAGAAATGTTTTATTTATTTTTTAATTTTTCATTTTTTGAGATGGAGTCTCTGTCACCAGGCTGGAGTGCAGTGGCACGATCTCGGCTCACTGCAGCCTCTGCCTGTCAGGTTCAAGTGATTCTCCTGCCTCAGCCTCCCAAGTAGTTGGGACTACAAGTGTGTGCCGCCACACCCAGCTAAATTTTGTATTTTTAGAGATGGGGTTTCACCATGATGGCCAGGATGGTCTCGATCTCTTGACCTCACGATCTGCATGGCCTCAGCCTCCCAAAGTGCTGGACTTACAGGCATAAGCCACCGTGCCTGGCAGAGAAATGTTTTAAAGATTGTGGCCCCAGCACTGAGTCCAGAAACTACATTTGGTTTCTGTGCGTTTACCAATGTACTCTGGACTTCCAGGCACTCCGTATCTTCTAATATGTTTATTTTCTTCTTAAATTATTCAGAGGTATGTGTGTGTGTTGTTTTTCTTGCTTGAAATCATGAACTTTGATACAGAAATTAATAATGGGGAGTGCAATGCAGACAACAGATCCTTAGGGACGGGAAAAACTAAAATTGGGAGGGGGTCCGTGAAACTTGCATTAGTATTGGTTATGGGATTCTGGCAACCATGACATGAAGTGGTGAACACTAATTCAATGACCGCCCATGGTCACTTGTAATGAAGCACTCATTGAAGGCAAGATGTCAGGGACCACTTACTGCTGACACAGAATAGTATGAAGAAATAAAAGAGTAGTAGGAGAAATTTTTAAGTTAATAATAGTGGGAGAAATTAAAGAGTAGTGGGTAAGGTGGATTCTTTTAATGGCACTAGAAAATCTGAAGAAAGAAAATGATAGGCCCAAATATATCAATTCAGCCTTTGGCTGTTTCCTAAGTCTTGGGGGAAGAGGACTTACTTTTGTCCCTGCAACTCCCTTGCTATATGAAGCCAGTTCTTCTCAGGTCTTAGCCATCTGCCACCCTCGCCCCCTCAACCTAACTTATCAGTAAAATAGCTGCCAGCTTTGAGTGGGGCTCAGGACAAGAAGATGCTCTCTGGCCGGTATAATCAGAAGCACAGACAACTAGAATGGTGAGCAGAGCTCATGTCTCAGCACAGCCAGCGCTGTATCTTAGAGGAAATCATGCCATTGATTAGTTAAGAATTTCTATCACAACACCTGAGATTCTACCAACACCACAACATTTGTCTTTTGTGAACCAGCTGAGCATCTGCCAAGCAACGTCAATATTATTTTTTTCATGAGTAAATGCGCCCTAAACCTCCCCCAAATCATTTACAAACACAGCTTTGAAACATAGGCTGTTTGTTCCTGACTGTGTGTGGGTGCATGCGTACACACACAAACATGCACACAAATAGTTGCATGTGTAAACTCATTGAGCTTTGCTTTTTACTTTGTATAAATATCTTTTAACTCAGGTGCACATTTCTACTTAGCATAGTGTAAGATGCATTGTAAGCCTTTAACCAGTAATTTTGTTATCAATAATTTGCTGAATCAAGACACAGGCACTAATAATCTCCGATTCCTCAGATTCATAATGCAACATATTTTATTTTCCTCATGGATTGAATTTCTTCCTAACTTGATCTGACTCCAAACTTGTCAAGAGTTTATATCACAGAAAAAAGTATCCCATGGTGAAGAAAAATGAAAACATGTTTAAATTGTTGCATCTCTCTTAAACGTTATACTCTTTTGAAGGAATGCTTAACTAAAGGCAGATAACTGGCCACACTCACCTATGAAATGCCTTCTTTCTTGGGCTTATAGAGCTAAAATTTTATCTTTTTAAACTTTTTATTTTTTATTTTTAAAGATGAGGCATTGCTCTGTCTCCCAAACTGGAGTGCAGTGGCACTGTCATAGCTCATTGCAGCCTTGAACTCCTAGGCTAAACCATCCTACCACCTCAGCCTCCCAGGTAGCTGGGACTGCAGATGCCACCATGCCTGGCTAATTTTCTTCTTCTTCTTCTTTTTTTTGCAGAGATGGGGTTGCCCAGACCAGTCTCAAACTTCTGGTCTCACAAGATCCTCCCACCTTGGCCTCCTAAAATGCTAGGATTACAGGCGTGAGCCACCACAGCCAGCCTGAAATTTTATCTTTTGAAATTAGTATGGTGTATCATTTTTTAGAGGGCCCATTTCTACACAACAAGGGAAATGAAATACCTTTTACTGCTACAAAAATAGAATTAGGTATATGTGGTTTGATGAACAAATGTGTTTTTGGATGCTTAATAATGTGTTTCTTTTTTTTTTTTTGGGATGGAGTCTTGCTCTGTCGCCCAGGCTGGAGAGCAGTGGCGCCATCTTGGCTCATTGCAAGCTCCGCCTCCCTGGTTCACGCCATTCTCCTGCCTCAGCCTCCCAAGGAGCTGGGTCTACAGGCACCCGCCACCATGCCCAGCTAATTTTTTGTATTTTTTTTTTTTAGTAGAGATGGGGTTTCACCATGTTAGCCAGGATGGTCTCGATCTCCTGACCTCGTGATCTGCCCACCTTGGCCTCCCAAAGTGCATGTGTTTCATTTTTTAAGGCATGTCTTCTACAGAGGTATAACTGATACTAATTTGTTTTCACTGGAAACCTCTTAAGGTCTACTTTCTGAATAAATTTCTGAAATGAAAGAAGCCATTTCATAGTGGAGTTGGGAGCTCTCATGGTAGGGTCTGTGTTATAACTGAAACTTCTTTGAAGAGTTCATTCGTGTAGATATAACCTTTGTTTAAGTAGATGATCTATTTGATGTAGATGAGGAGTTGGCAATTTTTTTCTACAAAGGGCTAGATAATAAATATTTTAGGCTTTGCAGACACCTATGGTCTCTGTTCCTCTTCCTTCTCCTCCCTGTCCTCCTCCTCCCCATCCTCCTCCTCCTTTCTTTCCCTTTCCTTCTTCTCCCACTTCCCTCTCCCTCCCTGCACCCCCACTTCTTTCTTCCTCTTTTTCCTCCTTCAGTCCATTAAAAAGGAACAAACCAATTCTTTGTATAGAAAAACAATCTGCAGACTGAATCTGGTCTACAGGGCATAGTTTGCTGACCCCTGAGGTAGATTATTGTATTAGTCAGAGTAGGGTGACAACAATAATAACTCTAAAACTCTGAAGTCTCTGTGGCTTAATATGTTTATTATTTATTTTACACGTATGCAGGTCAGGTGGCCCTCCTTCATCTTACAGACCTATCAGATCCTCATCAGCCATCCTCGAACTTCCTGCAGAACAGGGCTGGCACCAGGGTGAGGCAAGTGAGTTCTTTAGGGCACGGAATCCAAGGAGGTCCCGACTCTTAGGTTCACCAGGGTCTGCCTCTGAAGGGGAAGAGAGAGCTGGGGGATCACAGACATTCTTTAAAAAATATTTTTTAGAACAGTCTTAGAATTACAGAAAAGTTGAGGAGACAGTACAGAGAATCCCCATAAATCTGCACCTAGGTTCCCCTATTATTAACATCTTATATTGGTTTGGTACATTTATTACCATTAATGAATGAATATCGCTACATTAACATTAGCCAAAGCCTATACTTATTCAGAGTTCCTTAGTTTTTACAAAGTGTCCTTTTTTAAAAAAAAAATTCCAGGGTTGCATCTGGGACACCACATAACATTTAGCCGCCGTGTTTCCTTAAGCTCCTCTTGGCTGTGACAGTTTCTCAGAGTTTCCTCATGTTAGATGACCTTGACTGTTTTGAGGAGTACTGGTCAGGCATTTTGCAGGATACCCTTCTCTTGGAACTTGTCTGGTGTTTTTCTCACAGTTCAACCATTTTTGTGTGTTTTGGGGAGGAAGACCACAGAGGTGAGGTGCCATTTTCCTCACATCATATCAAGGGTGCACATCATCAATGTGATTTATTGCTGTTGATGTTGACCTTGATCCCTGAGCTGAAGTAGTATTCATTACCCTCTTCCCATCTTCCCATACTGGACTCTTTGGAAAGAGTAATTAAGAGTAACTTGCACCTAGGTAGTAGGGAATAGCTACATGAGTAATTTGGAATTCTTTTGAACGGGAGGCCTGATTCTTCTTTCCCATTTATTTTCTTATTTTATTTTAAATTGACAAATAATAGTGATATATATTTATGAAGTACAATGTGATGTTTCAATACATGGATACATTGTGAAATGATTAAATCTGGGTAATTTGCATATCCATTATCTCAACTATCATTTCTTTGTTGTGAGAACAATTAAAATCCTCTTTTAGCTATTTAGAAATATACAATACATTCTTATTAACTATAATCATCTCCCTGTGCAACAGAACAGCAGAACTGATTCCTCCTATCTAACTGTAACTTTGTACCCGTTGATCAATGTCTCCCCTTTCCTTGTACACCTCTGCACTCACCAGACTCTGGTAACCACCATTCTACTCTCTACTTCTGTGAGTATGACTTTTGTAGATTCCATGTGTAAGTGAGACCATATGATATTTGTCCCTCTATACTGGGCTTATTTTACTCAACGTAATATCTTCTAGGTGCCTTCATGTTGTCACAAATGACAAACTTTTCTGTGTATTTTAAGGCTGGATAGTATTTCATTGTGTATAGATATCACATTAAAAAATTCATCTGTTGATGGGCACTGAGTTTGTTTCCACTTCTTGGCCATTGTGAATAATGCTGCAGTGAACATGGGCATGCAGGTGTCTCTTTGGCACACTGACTTCAATTCCTTTGGGTATGTACCCCACAGTGGAATTGCTGAATCATATAGTGGTTCTACTTTTAGTTTTTTGAGGAACATCCATAGTGTTTTCCAAAATTGCTATACTAATTTATATTCCCACCAAAAGTGTTTAGGGGATCCCTTTTCTCCATAGCCTCTGCCACACTTTTCTTTCAACTTTTTGATAATAGCCATTCTCACAAGTCTCACTGTAGTTTTAATTTGCATTTATCTGATTATTAGAAATCTTGAGCATTTTTTATATTATATATGTCTTCTTTTGAGAAATGTCTCTTTAAGTCCTTTGTCCATTTTTAAATAGAGTTATTTATTTTCCTATTATGAAGGCAGTATGAATTCCTTATATATTTTGGATATTAGCCCCTTTATCTGATGTATGGTTTGAAAATATCCCATTTATTAATTTATTTATATTAGTATGGGCTCTTGGATATTTATTTTATACTTTGGATTATAATTCAGTACCTTATTTTGTGGCTTGAGTTGTTTAGCTTTGGCCACTGGGACTTTTAGCTGTCTCCTGTGCTTCTTCAACATAAGTAAGCACTTCCTTACTTTTTGGCACAAGAGGACCCTTCAAGTTCATATTTTCTGCTCCAGCTTTAGAATCAGCCATTTCTCCAAAGAGCCCTGGTTCCTTCTGTTGGAGAATGGTATTAGAAATCCAGATTTGGGTGTTAGGTGTGCTCATTGCTACTGGGGTATTATTGGTTCTATCTGGGACATTTTTGGGTCTTCAGAGTTTACCACACTTTGAAGCTATTTCTACACCAAACCCTCAAAAGCATCATCCTCATTTGAGAGATTGTTAGAAATATATACTTTTTGGCCCCAGACCTACTGGATTAAGATCTACATTTTAACAAAATTTCCAGATGATTTGCATGGACATTCAAATTTGAGAAGCACTGACTGGAACTTAGTCCCCCAACTACTAGGGAAGCTAGAAATGTGTGCTCAGAAAGAGGAAATAATGTGGAGGGCATACGGTATTGTCTTTGCCACAACTATGCCCTCAAGTATTTGCTGACAATTGCTGATTTGTTTAGATAACTTATGCTTAAAACAACTGTTTTATTTTTGTTCCTGCTCTTTCATTATATTATTTTTTACATAAAATATTCATTCATTTATTCAAATAATTATCCATTGTATTAGTCTGTTTTCACACTGCTATAAAGAACTTGTCTGAGACTGGGTAATTTATAAAGGAAAGAGGTTTAATTGACTCACAGTTCCACATGAATGGGGAGGCCTCAGGAAACTTACAATCATGGCAGAAGGGGAAGCAGGCACCTTCTTCACAAAATGGCCGGAGAGAGAGAAAGAGTGCATGAAGGGGGAAGAGCCCCACACTTATCAAACAACCAGATCTTGTGAGAACTCACTCATTATCATGAGAATAACATGGGGTAAACTGCCCCCATGATCCAATCATCTTCCTTCCTTGTGGGGATTACAGGTCCCTCCCTTGACATGTGGGAATTACAATTCAAGATGAGATTTGGTTGGGGACACAGAACCAAACCATATCATTTATCAAGTCACTGCTGTGTTTCTAGCACTGTTCTGAGTAATGGGGATGCAGCAGGTGAACACAACAATAAACATTCCTACCTTCATAGAGTTTACAATTCATATGGGTGTGGGCACAGAAAAAATATGTATATGTTAGATGTGATGACTGTTGTAAAAAAAATAAGGCAGGTCAAGGGGTAGAGAGTAATGGAGGGGTTGGGGGTAGGTTGATGATTTAGGTAGGATGGCAAGCGAGGGCCTGTTTGATTAGGTCATCTAAGAATGGATCTAAATAAAGCGAACACATGAAGCCTGTCCTTATCTGGAAACATTCCAGGCAGAGGGGACACTATACCAATGGTTCTCTTCAAAGCCAAAGAAACACATTTTGATTAAAATTTTAAATCTCAGCTCCAAAGCCAGGTGTCGAAATATCCAGGTGTCAAAGCCTTTTGGATCCTGGACTGATATTTTGTTTTTCCCCCATCTAGATTTTTGACAAGATATAGATCCTGATATGTTATTGCAACCACTTTTGTCATCAACGTATGTTATGTAGTGGTGCTCACTTTATAGGATAGAAAAGACTGTACTATAGTCATTCTCAAGATTTTATCTCAAGACCCTTTTACACCCTTAAAAATTATTGAGGGCCCCAAAGAACTTTTGTTTATGGGGGTTACATCTATAGATATTTAGTACATAGAAATTAAAACTAAGAAAATTTAAGCATTTATTTATTAATTCATTAAAAAAGAAAGTTATTATATATTAACATGAACAGCACAGTTTTTATGGAAATAAGTCTACTTTTCAAAACAAAAACAAAATTTAGTGAAAAGAATGGCATTGTTGCATTTTGGCACATCTCTTGGATGCCTGCCTTAATAGAAGCCAGCTGGACTCCCATATCTGCTTCTGCACTCAATCTCTTGCATTGTCATGCAGCATCTGGAAAACTCTATGATATACTTGTGAAAGCATGACAGTAAAAAGGGCAAATAAGAGTTTAGTGTTATTACAAAAATAGTTTTGACCTCCAGGACACCCTCAAGGGTCTTGGGTAGCTCCAGGCGTCCCTGAAACACAGTTTGAGAACCTGGCCCTGTGGATTCCAGCTTCATTGTGCCACCTTGGGGGCGTTATTTAATCTTCTGTGTCTTAACTTCTTCCTCTTTAAAATGGGGAGAAAAATAGTGCTTACCTCCTAGGGTTCATGTGAGGATCAAAGGACAATTCGTGTGAGGCATTTAGAGCTGAACCTAGTACAGAGAAAACTCCACAGTCATCAGTATAATGTTTAAACAAGCACAGAAGTTGATTATGACAATTTCTGATCCGTGATAGAGTATTATTCACATACAGGATTTAATTTTATGCTACTTCTTTGGTCAGGAATGCAATATAATCTTTTTAAAATTTATAATCTTTTAAAAAGTCATTACTTTTTTTAATATTGATAATCTCTTTGTGATCAGAACTGGGGAAAACATGTTCTTCCACTCCCCAAGTTGAAACATGCCCATGTATGACAGCTCTCCAAACACAGATCTCATTTGCTATTTACTGTTGCTGTTGATCTGAATTCCTGAAAGTCCAAGACTTCAACCACTGTAATAATTCCTTTGAGACCACTGACTTTTCAATGCTTCTTTCATTTATAACCATTTTGCATAGTTGATCTAATTGCTATAAAAATAGTATGAATTAAAACCACCAAGCTGATTTTTTTTTTCATGGTCAAGTCGCAGTGATTTTCTCTTAACTCAGGGTATATGGCCCTCACGTTCTGTTTTATTGCACCATGTGAGTTAAAATGAAAAAGCTTCACATTACTTAAGTAACAGATGTACAATACATGCAAAGTTGTGCAGTCTTGTGATAACTGTCTTAAATGTAAAAGAACTTCAAATGACAATAATGTGAGGTTAATCCAAGAAGCATTAACAGTCTCCTCCTTATCCACCCTGAAAAGGAAAGCATTTATGTAACTAATTAGTGTTCCATAGTAAATAATCCACTGACATTTATAAGAAGCATTCCTATTAGAGTCTGGAGTAAATATTATGTTGCATGTAAAACTATAAATAGGATGAATAGTGGTACCAGGCCCAGTTTTAAAATGCTATGGAAAATAAATGAGCACCGTCTGGGTAAAATGAGTGTTCTATGTCCTCTATATACTGGTGTCCAGCTGCCCAGCTCAGGTTTCCTATAGCTGCCGTGGAAACTCGATGATTCATCTCAGTTTCCGGTATGACTCTACAAGGTGGCTAACAAAGTGAGTGAAGTTTCTCTTGTGAAAACAAAATGTAGAGAACAAAAGAAAACAAAATTTCTAACTGACTTGGAGACGTAGATTTCGCCTAGCTTTAAGTGAATGGAGAAAACAGGGTTTTCTATGTCATAGAATTTGGAGTTGCTACCTGCAAAAGCTTAGACATTTTGAAGAAAGTTTAAATAAGGAAACCCTATGTTGCCCCAAATCATTTTATAACAAGTGATCTTTGCCTGCAAGATCTGAGTATTTGGTGGCTTTTTTCAAAACTGCGTATCAGGTATAGAAAGAATAAAGCCCAGAGTAGAAAAGTAAACAAGGAAATGACATGTCTACATGGAGAAAATTTCGTGAGCCCACAGATTTGGGTGAAGCATAAACCAGGTGCTCAGTTTAAGGCCTAGTTAAGAGGGAGTGAAGAGAGGAGTAGAAAGGAGAACCAGTATTTTTAGGGCTCACCCCAGCAAAGCCAAAGGAGCAGCTGCCTTCCTGGGATATGAGGAGCCCAGAGATTCTCACTTGCCCCATTCCTGAAATTCCCACCATGACAGCCACACATTCTGGTTAAATCCCTTTCGGTGGAATGATCCCATTCCTGTGTGTGACTATGTATTCATCGACTTAGTCTTTCACTCATTGATATGAATAATGGATTGGGCTACAAATACAAAGATAAAACAGAAACATAAGAAAAAGCTATAGTTCCTGTCTCAGTGAGTTTATAGTCTGGTAGAATAGAGAGAGGAAAATAAATGACATTTTAGTGTGACAGGTGCTTTGATGGGGATAAGTTCCAATAAGTGCAAGAGTACAAGAGATGGGGACCCAACCCAGGTTGGAGTAGATCCAGGTAATCTTCCTGGAGGGATGGAGGACAGGTAAGTGGGGGAAGAGAGGAACAGAGTCCAGAGCATGGGTCTCAGGGCTTCTCACAAACAGGGGACGGTGGGGTAATCATGTCTATCCTCTATTTCCATGAAAGCAGACCTTACCCAGAGTTTCCACTGTTGGATCTTACTGAGGATAGAGTGTGGTACACCCTAGATAGCAACATTTGTGCATATAGGTGATAAGTACTCATAGATCACCTGTTATATGCTAGGGATACTGCAGTGAACATGACATGCCCTGATTCCTCCCCTCATGGAGCTGATGCCCCGCTTTTTTTTTTTTTTTTGAGACAGAGTCTTGATCTATTGTTTAGGCTGGAGTGCAGTGGCATGGTCATGGCTTACTGCAGCCTCCACCTCCCAGGCTCAAATGATCCTCCCACCTCAGCCTCCTGAGTAGATGGGACTACAGGCATGTGTCACCATGCCCAACTATTTAAATTTTTTTTTAAATTTTTTGTAGAGGTGTGGTCTCCCTATGTTGCCCTTGCTGGTCTTGAACTGCTGGGCTCAGGCAATACTCCCACCTTGGCCTCCCAAAGTGTTGAGATTACAGGCGTGAGCCATCACAACTGGCCGAGCTAACACTCTTGTTTAAAGAATGAATGGGTACCTATGAGGTACAATTAATTCAGGTAATGGTTACAATAAACGCCCAGACTTCAACTACACCATATATCCAGGTAACAAAAATGCACTTATACCCCCTAAACCTATAAAAAAAATTTAAAAGGAATGGATAGGGTACAGCATGGTGAATACAGTTAATAATAGAGTGTTGCACATTTCAAAATTGCTAAAAGAGTACATTTTGAATGTCCTTATCAAAAAATATTTTAAGTATTTGAGGTGATGAATATGTTAACTAGCTTGATTTAGTTGTATTCATAAATCATAACATCAACTTGTACCCCATAAATATATAGAATTATAGATGGTCAATATTCAATTAGAAAATAAAATTTAAACGAGTGAATGGAAATGGACATCCAGAAAGAGCTCAATTTCTTTTAGAGCTCCCTTACTAAAACTGCATAGGAAATGTGAATTGGATGTACAGTAATTAAAAGATAATCATGTTTACTTCTGGATACCTGGAGATGTTTATATTTTAATAACCCATTTCTGTATGCTTTAATTTTGCACACTTTGTTGCCTTAGTAATTATAAAAAGAATAAAGATGCAAAAAGAAAAAAGTGAGTATCTGCTTGTGTAATAAATGATACTGCATTGATTTTATCAAAGATATTATAGACAGTCCTGTTTCTGTTTCCTGGGAAAATGTGAGTTTTTCATCTGCTCCCTGACTTTTCTAATTGTTGGATCAGAGTCCATTTCCCCTGAGTTTTAAGGCTGAGAACATTTTAGGGCTTTCTGCTCCTTTAACACTTTTCCATTCCTAGAATGATTGACAGACACTATTGCTGGGCTAACTGCATTCTTTTTTAAAACATTCCCCCATCAAACACAGGACATCTGTAGGTCTTAGGATAATATTAGACCCATAATGTTAGATACTATATTTTGCTAATATGATATCTTCAATGTGAAGTATGCATCTGTCCATCCATCCATCCACTCATTCATTTATATTATGTGCTTTATCGTGTCTAAATAGTTTAATAAGAGATACCAACAAGTAAGCAGGCCAGAGTCACCAATGTCATAGTGCTCTGGGAGCATACTATAATAGCTATTTGGCTAAGATGGAATTAATTCAAACTTAGCAGAATGAAGAAAATGAAAATTTAAAATATTTATCATACATAATGGTTATATTTTAAAATTTCTATTTAAAACTAAAATCATTTGAAGATTTTTGACAAGACAAGATAGCTGATGGCCTAAATTATTAAATAGCCCTGCTGCAGATCGTGTTACCTACATGGACCTGTGCTTTGAGGACGTGCTCCAGAATTGCACATTAGATAAGGCAAAATAGTACCCTAGGTGGTAGAAAACCAAGCAAAGAAACATAGTCTCCGAAATCGTTCCTTCTGATTTGGGCGAAACCCTTAGACTGGGGTGAAAAAAATCAGATGCTCAACTTAAGACACAATTAGGCAGGGAAGAGGTGCACGGCAACGTCTGCTAATCACACTCACACAGTTACAAGGGCCTCCGCTGCTCCTTGTGGATGGTAGTTTTTCATTGTGTGCCAAAGCCCTTCCCCATGAGCCAGTTGCTATGAAAATCCCCCAGAGGGAGGAGCTTCCTGTTCAGCTGTGCCTCTACTACCCTTAAGGAAATGCAAGGGAGGCTGCATCCACTATTAATGACATCAATTGATATTCCCATACTACAAATAGGCTTAGAAGAAAGAATATCAAGGTGACAGCAAAGTCATGGTAAATGGTCCTTTGCTGGATGACTGGCTCCGAAACTTTCTTCTAGGTTAGCCTGGCATGGTGGTGTGCACCTGTAGTCCCAGCTACTCAGGAGGCTGAGGTGGGAGGATCACTTGAGCCCAGGAAGTCAAGGCTGCAGTAAGCTGTGATTGAGCCACTGTACTCCAGCCTAGGCAACAGAGAAAGACCCTGTCACAAAAACAAAAACAAAAACTAAACAAAACCCAAAACTTTTTTATAGGGCTAATATGCCCTTCAGGCTGAGGCTACCTGCGTCTGTTGTTGCTCTCACATGGAATCTTCCTGGGATGTGGAGAAGGCTGAATGTGGTCAGCTGCAGAGGCCCAGGGCAGGATGCCCTTGGGAATCCCTGTACCATGGAGTCCATGTCTATAATTAACTCTTCACATTAGGAGCAGATGGGACTGGGCAGGGCTGATACTCATACACCCAGTAAACCTTCTCTGAGCAGAGGACCAGCCTTTAATTCCCTGAAGCCACATTGGCACATAGCATCTCTCTGAGGTTGTTCAAGGTTCTGGCTATTGAGGAGTTCCATTCGTTTTGTGGTTCCTGTTGTCTAATTAAGTAGATGTGCTTGGAGGAGGGTGGTCTTTGTGGTCGGTTGGGCAGATACAGACTTGCAAGTAGAAATATTCAAGGTTATTCTCCACCTGGTGGTTATGATGAATGTCACACCCAACCAAGGCCAGGGAGGGGCATGATGGCTGAGATAGTGGCTGGGGAGGCCACTTAGTGTCCTGTTGTGAGCTTGACCCTGGCTCACCAGATGTTCTGTTAACCACTGCTATGCTGCCATTCCAGGCCCCCTCTGGACTGCTCCAGCCAGAAGGGAGGTGAGGATGGGTGCGTTTGCTGGGGATCCCTGACCCAGTCATCTCTCTCTTTGGGATGAATAATGGAGGACAGCACCTCTTGCTTCCAGAGGATTCTTGAGAACAAAACCCAGATTTCTTGTCTA
Source organism: Pongo abelii (assembly GCF_028885655.2). Taxonomy (NCBI): domain Eukaryota; kingdom Metazoa; phylum Chordata; class Mammalia; order Primates; family Hominidae; genus Pongo; species Pongo abelii. Next base: position 89,369,444 of record NC_071992.2, read on the forward strand.
CACACTGTATCTCCTGCTGACTTCTCTGAGGTCCAACACACTGTATTCCCTGCTGATCCGTCTTCTCTTTGCTTAATTCATGCCAGCCCTGCTCGTCCCTGGGCTGATCCTAGAACACACAGGTGGAATCCTGCCTGTAGGCGTTTGTGACTGCTTTTCCCTCTGCCTGGGGTTGCCCATTCAAGGGCTTCTTGCAAGTATCTGCTCAACTGTTGCCTTATCAGAGACCACTCTATTTAAAATACTACCTTCCTGCCTCCCCTTCCTCCCCAGCTGAGTCTCTACCCCTTTCCTGGCTTTGTTTCTTTTCTTAGCATTTCCCACCAACTGACTTATGTTGTGTGTTTGATGTGACATGCTGAGTGTATGTCTCCCATCACCCAAATGCAAGCTCCTTGAGAGCAGCGATGTGGTATTCCCAATGCCTGGAACAGTACGTGGCACCTGATGAGTACAGTCAAAGGTGTTTTGGAATGTTTGCTGAGTGGGTAAGGGCAATTTTCCTAAAAAAGTCCTCTTCCTCTAACCTTCACTCTCTCTGCTTGTTTACTTTTTATTCATTTTATAATTCATGGCAATGAAGCTTCACCCTTGGTAGGACCATGTCCTCCTACACTCTTACAGTTCTTTTTAGTTCCTATTCGACTTCACCTTTCTGAAGCAATTTACGCTATGGAAACAGTATTGTGGGCTTTGGAGCCAGAAAGGTCTGGCCTTGAATTCTGTTTCACCCCTTAGTAGCTATGTGATTCTGGGCATGTTATTTCTCCTTTCTCGGCTACCATTTCCATGTTAGTTACATCAGGATACTAATGTCTCATTCATGAGATTTTTCCCAGGAACATGAAGTGAGGGACACGTGTAAAACTCCGGGTACAAGACTGAGTACATAATCAGAGTTCAATAAATGTTAGCTCCGTTGCTTTCTTCCCTTTTCTATTTCACTTTATTGTGACTCCACTTTCTTCTCTATTATGTTACTTCTTTCATCACTTCTTTGTGTCCCTTGCACACTTTTCTTTTTTCCTTCTCCCCACCTTCTGAACTATTATATTTCCCCAAATCTGTCCTCAGCCTTGCTCTTTTTCTGCTAATGTGTGCTCCCTGGGTTATCTCATCCACACCTGTGACTCCAATTAGCATCTATCAATGATTCCAAAGTCCGCAGGCCCATCCCAGGCCTCTCTTCTGGGCTTCCAGCTCATACTTCCTAGTGCTGACATCTCCATGCACATGTCCCATGGGCTTCCCCACCTCAGTGTGTCCCGACTCAACTCATTCACTTCCCTCCAATCTCTCCTCTATCCTAGAGCATGGTCCCATCTTCCCAGTTGCTCACTGGAAATTTGAGTCAGTTTTTACTGTTCTCTCTCCTGTGTCTCATATCACAAAGCCCAATAATTTCTAATTGCAAAATATACTTTAAACATTTTCACCTTATCTGCTGCTTCCTTAATTCAATCTCTAATCTTTTCTCACCTATGTGACTGCTGTTGTTTTTAACTATCCTCCCCATTCAATGTGTTCTCTCTTAAACAATCTTCCAGAGTAAACTGGAAATATGATTATATCACTTCCACTTAAAAAACAAGATAATTCAGTGGTTGCCTGTTATCTTCGGGATTGAGTTAAAACTCTTTAGCCTAACAACAAGACTTTTCATGAACTGACCCCATTGCCAGCTACACTTGCAGTTCTGCCAACATGCTGAGCTATTACAAGCCCCCCGACTTTGCCCAAGCTGTTCCTGTTGCGTGGAACACCCTCCTTTTCCTCTTGTCTATTTGGCAATCTCTGCTTAAGCCTTGTAGTACTCAGTTGCATCACCTCCTCTTTGAATCTTTGCTGCACTTTCTAAGCTGGGGCAAGTGCCTGCCTTGGAAGTCCTTCCCCATCCCTTGTATTCCCATTATATGACTTACCTCACTCCACTGTAACCTACTGATTTTCCTGTTTCATGTGCAGTCCCACAGGCTGGAATGTCACGGAGCCACTCACCTCTGATTCCCCAGCATTTAGCACATCTGGCCCTCAATAGATAATGGTTGGCTGAATGAAGAGTGGGGTTAGTGTTTGTTTTAGTAGGACAAACTGATAATGGCCTAGCTCACCCTGTAGGGCATCGAAGCTGTTGATAAATTCAGCTTTGCCTCCTTCCACCATTGCTCCCCATCATATATTGCATGTGAATTCATTGGAGACTTGCCTTCAGCTTCTTTTTTTTTCTTTTTAGAAAGAGTTCAGTTTTCTTCCTCCATCAAATCTGAAGGAGTACATTGGACTAGTTCATCTGTAGGCTCCCTTCCCACTCTGATATACCATGATGACTTCTAGTGAGAATAGAAACTAACAGCCCCAAAGGCATGTCCCAGCCCTGTCATCAAACAGCTGTAGGACCTTGCACAAGTCACTTAGCCTTCTTGAGCTTCGACTTCCTCTTTATAAAATGGAAGGAATATTCTTCTAAATGTTTGTGGGGATTAACTTAAAGTATGTGAAAGCACCAAATGCAAGGCAATATTTTCAGGGTATTATACCTCATATTTCTACACTTTATGCATCTTGAAATAAAGAGGGACAAATGTCAAATAGCTGCCTGGTCATGCTATTTTGGATCAGGAGAGGCCATATCAAGAACTTTGGGTGAAGTTGTGAGGAAATAATGCAGTCTTCAAATAACTCAGAGCATTCAGAACATACCAGAAGACTGTCTTAGAGAAGTGGTCTAAGAACCTCTCTTCTGAAACCTAGATGAGCCGAAATGGAATCCCCTGGGGTGAAGCTATGAAGACTGGGGTGATGTCCATCTTGCTGGATCCCTCAGCTCTATCCGGGGTGGTGCCCTGGAATGTTCTGCTGATGTCTTCCTCTGAGACCACTGACAATCATGGATAAAGATGTCACTGCTGTGATTTAGAAATCCAGGAAATCCTTGAAGGATGTTTCAAACACAGAGCCCCAGAAGCTATCTGGCATCACGACTACAAAAAGACCACAGCCAGGGATGGAGGCCATCTGTGGATAGACCAGTTCATTTGGTAAGACTTAGTGAGCAACTGGTATGAGTCAGGTCCACTGTCAAGCTCTGGGAAGGCAAAGATGAATAAGAAATGGTTTGCGGCTACAGTAGAAGTTAGAGAACGGGTTTGGTATCATCAGGGTCTGGAGGAAAGGATTGCCACAAGGAGATGTGGCCCTTCCCACAATGACTGACTACCAGAGTGCCTCAGGCACACAGGGACCAAGGGTGTGGGGGGAAGCCCAGCCTGGTCCCCACTTGTGCAGCCCCCTCCCAATAACTGCATGAGTGACAGGTCCCTGTTCTCCCATCTCTATACCATGGTGGTCAGGGGACCTCCCAAAGGTTCAGATGCAGAACTGCGGGTGTGGTTTGGGTTGTGAGCAGCCGGGCAGAGCTATCGCTCACACACATGGTTCTATTTGGTAGGCACAAAAAGCCCTCCCACTTAGAAAAAACTTCCCCAGAAGCCTGTACTGCCTGACCTTTCACTAATACAGATTCATTGCTTCAAACTATCAATGAATGACCATTAAAAATAGGAATAATTCTGCAAATACTAATGATACTTAGTACCTACCGATATTTCCTTTATGATAGTCTCTAAGTGCTTTACAGCTATTAAGTCATTTAATTCTCACAACAACCTGAGGCAGGTATTATCATTAGCCCCATTTTACACATGAGGAAATGGAAATGCTATGAAGGAACTTTTCCAAAGCAGGTCACACAAGGAAGTAGTAGAGGCAAGATTTGAATCCAGGCAGACTGGCTCCAAATTCATGCTATTAAACACTATGCTTTCCTAGAAAGAGCAGCATTGAGCCTTATTAGCAGTTCCTTAGTTTAAACTACAGAAGCTAATATTTAATGAGCATTTATGGTGTGCCTGGCACTGCACCAAGTGGTGTTTATTATTTAATTTATTGTTAATAAAACCTATAGAGTAGGTACTATTATTAGCATTTTACAGATGAGAAAAATAAAACTTACGGCAGAAAAAAAATTAACTTGAGGTCATATAAGCGGGAAATATGGAAACAGGATTTGAAATCAGGAAGTTTAACTCCAAAATCCACACATCCAATGGCTACCTTCGATTGTGATGTACAATTGGGTGAGACCAGACACTTGTGAGCTGTCATGCCCAGTTTGTCAGTGGGAAAGCAGGCCTTGTGGGGAAGGTCAGTCCAAGGGCTCTGTGGCACTCCTGGGGAAAAGAGGACTTGGGACACATGGAAATAACCCTTTTTGCCCCTCAATTCCATCTGGGGCTGACTCTGCCCACTGTCCAGCTCAGAATTTGAAAATACAGCTTTATTTACTAAAGCCTTACCCACAAGACCTAACATTCTATCACTGAACTTTAAAACAAAAAAGGTTAAGGAGCTTCTATTTCAACATCCCACCCAATGCCACATGTAATCTCCCTGACAGGTACCAGCATTCTCATTTACAAGAACTTGTCTTTCTCAAGGCAACCATTCCTTTGTTACAGCTCGCTATGGTGGTCAAATTATTGAACTGTAATCTCTCCTCCTGGAACTTCCATTTCTACCCTCCAGAGGCTAAATGAATCAGGTCTCTCTCAGGCAATCAAGAAAGCTGTGTTCTCTGCTGCCACAAGACCTCTGCTCATGCTAGTTCCTCTACCTGGAAGGCTAGCTCCTCCCTTCCAACCCATTTTGTTAATTTTGACTTGGCCTTTCACTTCAACGTAGTCATTTCCTCAGAAAGCTTTCCCTGGCCTCCCTGACTTGGTCAAATCTCTTAATCATATACTTTTTGGAATATCATTGTCTTAGATCATGTTCTCTAAAAGCAGAACCTGGGGGATGTGTGTTCTCATGATTTATTGAGGGAGTGCTCCCCCACCAAAAAACTGAAAGGGAGTGAAGGAACCAAATTAGGGAAGGAGAAAGAGCCACACAAGAATGAGGTTTCAGGTGAGTCTGGTTCAGCCTGATTTGGAAAGGAGCGCAGGAGGGTAAACTGAATCTGTCCTGCCTTGAGGCAAATGTGGGGGGCTTTTGCGTTCCCACCCCAGTCAGTGGTTGGCCGTGTGCTGCCATGGGCGGGTGAATTTCCAAGCACTTCCTGCAGGAAATGTCATGGGCAATGCTCTGGAAAGACTGCAGGCATCAGCCATTAGGTAAAGACTGGCAGCAGCTGCAGCAGCCAGGCATAAGCTTGCTCACTAAACAAGCGAAGGGCATCCCAGAAGTCTGAGTGGGGCACCAGCAGTGTGTGCTACAATCACAGCCTCTCCTTCATGGAACTTGCCCAAGTAAGACTTTTACATTTATGCGCATGGTTATTTGATTGAAACCTGACCTTTCCATTGGAGCATAATCTCCTTGTGGCCAGAACCTGAGTCTTGTCGAGTTACTTTCCCACAGTCATTGAGCCAGTCAATGTCTTTGCTTGTACGGTTTCCACAGTGCCAAGCACAGGGCTTGTAGGTAGTTGGTGTTGAGAAAGGACTAGTTGAGTGAATAAATAGATCAACAGATAAATGATTGAAGCCTACTTTCTCTTATAGACGGTAACAGTCTCTTTTATGTCCATATCCCCTTTTCTACTTATCAGCTTTTGGACATTTTCAATTCTCTTCTGTCTTACAGAATCTTTTCCTTTCTGGCTTCCTTGAATTACATTTTCCATCCTGTCTAGGAATCCTACATCCTGGTTGTTAACAAGCCAGAGTGTCTAGAGACATTTATCAAGTGCTTGTTCTCAAGAATGGGGCTCAGCCTGCCTTTGTAACAACTCATAATTCCTAAGGGCCTCAAGGAAAAAGACAAACAGTAGATATCCTTTAGATAAGATTCTTTAGTGTTCTTTCAATGTCCCTTTCTGGGTGTCAGGGGAAACAGTGGTGAATTACACTCATTTTTCTTTTCCTGGAGATTTTTGTGGCTAACTTTCCGTTGACCTTTTGCTGTATCCCACTACCCTGCTTTATACTATTTAGAGTGCTGAGGATTTTGTATTCATTCTTACTAATCTATCTATTGGCTCATTAAATCAGCCAAATCCCACCTGTTGTCATATAGATTGTTGAAGAATCAGGGCCCAGAAGCAATGAGACGAGAGAAGGCTAAGTGTTGATGGTTGAGAAGCTATTTGGAACCTAAATGCTTTTAGAATGTTTAGGATACCAGGCATTGGGTAGAGAGAGTGTTCTAATGGGTGATAGAAGGTTCTGAGGCACAACTAGTCTGGCTTACATTCTAGGAATGACTCTATTGGATTAAGCAGTGGAGTTCCAATTGTGCTCTGCCTTGACAAAATATGTGCATGTGTGTTTTTTTTGTTGTTGTTGTTTTGTTTTTGTTTTTTGTTTTCTTTTGTTTTTTTGAGATGGAGTTTCACTCTTGTTGCCCAGGCTGGAGTGCAGTGGCGCCATCTCAGCTCACCACAACCTCCACCTCCCGTGTTCAAGCGATTCTCCTGCCTCAGCCTTCCTGAGTAGCTGGGATTATAGGCATGCACCATCACACCTGGCTAATTTTTTGTATTTTTAGTAGAGAGGGGGTTTCTCCATGTTGGTCAGGCTACTCTTCGAACTCCCGACCTCAGGTGATCTGCCCACCTCGGCCTCCCAAAGTGCTGGGATTACAGGCATGAGCCACTGCACCCAGCTTTGTGTGTGTTTTAATTAGTCAGTCAAAAATATTGTCTGGGGTCTACTGTTTGCCAAGCTGTGTTCTAGGTACTGGGAATATAGGAGACAATGAGACGACAAGGTCTCGTCCTTCAAGGAGAATTCCAGAGTGTGTGTGCATGTGTGTGTGCGTGCATGTGTGTATTCATGTACAGATCCAATCCTGAGATTTGCAGCTATCTAAATCTGCTCCTGCAACATGCATACTCCTCTGGATTTCCATAGCCTCTCCTTCCACACATCAGGGCAGCTTGGTATATGGAACAGAGCACTAGGCCAGGATTAAAAGGCTCCATGCTTGGCTCTATATTAACCAGCTGGGTCACATTAAAAACTATACCACATGTCTCTGAGCCCAAGTGTCTTCATTTATAAAACGAAAGTGTTGGAATAAATATTCTCCATTTGCCGAATTCTAGGGAAACATTTACTGTGGGTCTACTATGTGCTGGGCACCTTTGTGGTATCTCATGAGATTCCATTTTCTCATTGAATTATCAGTGGAGCTGCTGTCCTCCTTGATTTATAGATGAGGAAACTGACACTAGAGACACTGAGTTACCTTCCCACGGCCACTTAGCAAGTCAGTGTCAGAGTCAGGATTAGACCCATTAGACCTGAACTCACGTCTAGTGCTATTTGCTCCATCATCACATCTGCTTCTCACTTCACTCCAGTGCCTGCGACTGTCAGGGAGTGCGAGGTGGATTTGGTGGGGAGTCAGAAAAGGAATGGGGGAATCCCATCTGGATTGGCTATGGCACTCCTACTGCCAACCTGCTTTGAATCCCTGTCTCCACATGTTCATCCATGCTGGGGCAGTGAGGCAGTAGCATCGCTGGGAAGGAGAGCCCCAGGTAAGGCTCTGGGCAAAAATGCACAGAATTTAGTGTTAGAGGCTAACCCAATGCATGTCCAATGATGTGCACAATAGCTATTATATTCTATAGTTTTCAAGAATAAATAGTAGTTTATGTAAGTATGATAAGTATTAGATTTTAAAAGTTAAGCTGAGTGCTGTTAGTTTTAGAATAAATGTCTTGGCTAAGATAGAAAATTCTTCACATTCAGCTTCTCCCTTAAATGATTTGAGTCCCAGCTCTGGCCTTACCCGATCGTGTATTCTTGGGCAGTGGTTCACTGCACCCACTGATGTGTAGTTTCATCATCTAGAAAATGGGGACAACAATAGTAACTATTTTGGAGGGCTTTGGTAAAGACTAGATAATGTCATGAAAACAATTTGTAAAGTGCCAAACAAATGTTCATTTTTATTATGTGCTAGGTCTTGTGCTATCCTAGTTGCTGGGGATATAAAAATGAAGAGGACACAGCCCTCTTAACAAGCCAGAGTAGCTAGAGACATTCCTCAAGTACTTGGCTTTTTGATGACCTTTAAATGCTGTTTTCTTGAGGCCCTTGTGGGCAGGACTGCCTTTGACTTGTGTGTTCTAGTTGCTGCAGGTCATATAGTTTCCTAGTCCTCTCACTCCTTTGATTTATGTTACCCATGGAAAAAACTGAGTTGATTTAAGGGAATATCTCATTTCCTCCCATGTAAACCTCCAATCTTCTACCTTAGATTTTCCTGTCGGATTGCTTTCCTAACACCTGCATTCATTTGACAGTGACTGATAGCACAGCAGAGAAGCTCCATGCAGAGTGGATTGCTGGCATGGGGTAAGGAGGTGAAGCCAGCCAGAGTGACCTGGCCCAGCGATTGGGAACCAGGGACCTTGACCAACTTTGTCCAGATGTAAAGGGTGAGTATTGCAGAGGCCGCCACTGTCCACTCATAACAACCTCCTTTCTTCCTTTAGTCAGATATCCCCCAGTTTAATCTGGGTATGTATGTGACTGCCACACTCCGTGACACCTATGTGTGCTTGAGAGGCTAAGTTCTGTAATGTAAACACGAGTGATACGTGCAACCCGTGGGTTGTGTCCTCAGGGGAAGGCGTTTTTACTCAATCTTCTTTTCTTTCTGCAGACTGGAATGTTGGCATGATGGTTGGAGCTGTAACAGCCATCTTCAACTACAAAATGGAAGCTGCATGCTACAAATGACAGAAGACAAGATCAAAAGAACCTGTGTTCCCAGCACCACAGAACTGTCCCTATGGAAATAGACATGACTGTTACATAAGAAAGAAATACACCCTACTATGTTTAAGCCTCTGTTATTTTAGCATGTGTTGTAGCAGTTGTATACTAAGTAACTAATGAGAAAGAATATTTTGTGCCCTGGTAAAGATGGATACCTCTATATGTTATGAGAACCATTTGATGAGGTAATTGTAATTTAGTCGAATAATATCAAATATTAATGTCAATGACTAGTTTGGCATTGTCACATAGTAATTGTTGGGCAAGTTATTAACCTGTGTCTCAGTTTCCTCACTGGTAGAATAACAATAACAGACAATGGTACTAGTGTCTAACGTTTTACTGAACATGTAGCTTGGTTCAGTGCCACACATTATTTGAATTAAGTAGAATAAGAGAGTCCTGAGTAAATATAACCCAAATGTAAATTATTTTTAAACTTTATTACATATGTGAATATTATTATTTGAGCTTCTCATACTGACTTCTTATTTACTTAACTGATTCTAGGCATTGACCACTCCTGAGATTTTACATCCATACCCCCTAAAAGATCTGGTCCAAAATTTAGCAAATAATAAATATTTAATGAGGGCATAGCTTATTATTATTTTTTTAATTATTATACTTTAAGTTTTAGGGTACATGTGCACAAAGTGCAGGTTAGTTACATATGTATACATGTGCCATGCTGGTGTGCTGCACCCATTAACTCATCATTTAGCATTAGGTATATCTCCTAATGCTATCCCTCCCCACTCCCCCCACCCCACAACAGTCCCCAGGGTGTGATGTTCCCCTTCCTGTGTCCATGTGTACTTATCGTTCAATTCCCATCTATGAGTGAGAACATGCAGTGTTTAGTTTTTTGTCCTTGTGATAGTTTGCTGAGAATGATGATTTCCAATTTCATCCATGTCCCTACAAAGGACATGAACTCATCATTTTTTATGGCTGCTTAGTATTCCATGGTGTATATATGCCACATTTTCTTAATCCAGTCTATCATTGTTGGACATTTGGGTTGGTTCCAAGTCTTTGCTATTGTGAATAATGCCGCAATAAACATACGTGTGCATGTGTCTTTATAGCAGCATGATTTATAATCCTTTGGGTATATACCCAGTAATGGGATGGCTGGGTCAAATGGTATTTCTAGTTCTAGATCCTTGAGGAATCACCACACTGACTTCCACAATGGTTGAACTAGTTTACAGTCCCACCAACAGTGTAAAAGTGTTCCTATTTCTCCACATCCTCTCCAGCACCTGTTGTTTCCCGACTTTTCAATGATTGCCATTCTAACTGGTGTGAGATGGTATCTCATTGTGGTTTTGATTTGCATTTCTCTGATGGCCAGTGATGATGAGCATTTTTTCATGTGTCTTTTGGCTGCATAAATGTCTTCTTTTGAGAAGTGTCTGTTCAAATCCTTTGCCCATTTTTTGATGGGGTTGTTTGTTTTTTTCTTGTAAATTTGTTTGAGTTCATTGTAGATTCTGGATATTAGCCCTTTGTCAGATGAGTAGGTTGCGAAAATTTTCTCCCATTGTGTAGGTTGCCTGTTCACTCTGATGGTAGTTTCTTTTGCTGTGCAGAAGCTCTTGAGTTTAATTAGATCCCATTTGTCAATTTTGGCTTTTGTTGCCATTGCTTTTGGTGTTTTAGACATGAAGTCCTTGCCCATGCCTATGTCCTGAATGGTATTGCCTAGGTTTTCTTCTAGGGTCTTTATGGTTTTAGGTCTAATGTTTAAATCTTTAATCCATCTTGAATTAATTTTTGTATAAGGTGTAAAGAAGGGATCCAGTTTCAGCTCTCTACATATGGCTAGCCAGTTTTCCCAGCACCATTTATTAAATAGGGAATCCTTTCGCCATTGCTTGCTTTGTCAGGTTTGTCAAAGATCAGATAGTTGTAGATATATGGCATTATTTCCGAGGGCTCTGTTCAGTTCCATTGATCTATATCTCTGTTTTGGTACCAGTACCATACTGTTTTGGTTACTGTAGCCTTGTAGTATAGGCTTGAAGTCAGGTAGTGTGATGCCTCCAGCTTTGTTCTTTTGGCTTAGGATTGACCTGGCAATGTGGGCTCTTTTTTGGTTCCATATGAACTTTAAAGTAGTTTTTTCCAATTCTGTGAAGAAAGTCATTGGTAGCTTGATGGGGATGGCATTGAATCTATAAATTACCTTGGGCAGTATGGCCATTTTCACGATATTGATTCTTCCTACCCAAGTATTTTATTCTCTTTGAAGCAATTGTGAATGGGAGTTCACTCATGATTTGGCTCTCTGTTTGTCTGTTATTGGTGTATAAGACTGCTGGTGATTTTTGCACATTGATTTTGTATCCTGAGACTTTGCTGAAGTTGCTTATCAGCTTAAGGAGATTTTGGGCTGAGACAATGGTGTTTTCTAGATATGCAATCATGTCATCTGCAAACAGGGATAATTTGACTTCCTCTTTTCCTAATTGAATACCCTTGATTTCCTTCTCCTGCCTAATTGCCCTGGCCAGAACTTCCAACACTATGTTGAATAGGAGTGGTGAGAGAGGGCATCCCTGTCTTGTGCCAGTTTTCAAAGGGAATGCTTCCAGTTTTTGCCCATTCAGGATGATATTGGCTGTGGGTTTGTCATAGATAGCTCTTATTATTTTGAGATATGTCCCATCAATACCTAATTTATTGAGAGTTTTTAGAATGAAGGGTTGTTGAATTTTGTCAAAGGCCTTTTCTGCATCTATTGAGATAATCATGTGGTTTTTGTCTTTGGTTCTGTTTATATGCTGGATTACATTTATTGATTTGCTTATATTGAACCAGCCTTGCATCCCAGGGATGAAGCCCACTTGATCATGGTGGATAAGCTTTTTGATGTGCTGCTGGATTCTGTTTGCCAGTATTTTATTGAGGATTTTTGCATCAGTGTTCATCAAGGATATTGGTCTAAAATTATCTTTTTTGGTTGTGTCTCTGCCCAGCTTTGGTATCAGGATGATGCTGGCTTCATAAAATGAGTTAGGGAGGAGTCCCTCTTTTTCTATTGATTGGAATAGTTTCAGAAGGAATGGTACCAGCTCCTCCTTGTACCTCTGGTAGAATTCGGCTGTGAATCCATCTGGTCCTGGACTCTTTTTGGTTGGTAAGCTATTGATTATTGCCACAATTTCAGCTCCTGTTATTGGTCTATTCAGAGATTCAACTTCTTCCTGGTTTAGTATTGGGAGAGTGTATGTGTCGAGGAATTTATCCATTTCTTCTAGATTTTCTAGTTTATTTGTGTAGAGGTGTTTGTAGTATTCTCTGATGGTAGGTTGTATTTCTGTGGGATTGGTGGTGATATCCCCTTTATCATTTTTTATTGCATCTATTTGATTCTTCTCTCTTTTTTTCTTTATTAGTCTTGTTAGCAGTCTATCAATTTTGTTGATCCTTTCAAAAAACCAGCTCCTGGATTCATTAATTTTTTGAAGGGTTTTTTTTTGGTCTCTATTTCCTTCAGTTCTGCTCTGATTTTAGTTATTTCTTGCCTTCTGCTAGCTTTTGAATGTGTTTGCTCTTGCTTTTCTAGTTCTTTTAATTGTGATGTTAGGGTGTCAATTTTGGATTTTTCCTGCTTTCTCTTGTGGGCATTTACTGCTATAAATTTCCCTCTACACACTAGTTTGAATGTGTCCCAGAGATTCTGGTATGTTGTGTCTTTGTTCTTGTTGGTTTCAAAGAACATCTTTATTTCTGCCTTCATTTCGTTATGTACCCAGTAGTCATTCAGGAGCAGGTTGTTCAGTTTCCGTGTAGTTGAGCGGTTTTGAGTGAGTTTCTTAATCCTGAGTTCTAGTTTGATTGCACTATGGTCTGAGAGACAGTTTGTTATAATTTCTGTTCTTTTACATTTGCTGAGGAGAGCTTTACTTCCAAGTATGTGGTCAATTTTGGAATAGGTGTGGTGCGGTGCTGAAAAGAATGTATATTCTGTTGATTTGGGGTAGAGAGTTCTGTAGATGTCTATTAGGTCTGCTTGGTGCAGAGCTGAGTTCAATTCCTGGGTATCCTTGTTAACTTTCTGTCTTGTTGATCTGTCTAATGTTGACAGTGGGGTGTTAAAATCTCCCATTATTATTGTGTGGGAGTCTAAGTCTCTTTGTAGGTCACTCAGGACTTGCTTTATGAATCTGGGTGCTCCTGTATTGGGTGCATATATATTTAGGATAGTTAGCTCTTCTTGTTGAATTGATCCCTTTACCATATATAATGGCCTTCTTTGTCTCTTTTGATCTTCATTGGTTTAAAATCTGTTTTATCAGAGACTAGGATTGCAACCCCTGCCTTTTTTTGCTTTCCATTTGCTTGGTAGATCTTCCTCCATCCCTTTATTTTGAGCCTATGTATGTCTCTGCACGTGAGATGGGTTTCCTGAATACAGCACACTGATGGGTCTTGAGTCTTTATCCAATTTGCCAGTCTGTGTCTTTTAATTGGAGCATTTAGTCCATTTACATTTGAAGTTAATATTGTTATGTGTGAATTTGATCCCGTCATTATGATGTTAGCTGGTTATTTTGCTCATTAGTTGATGCAGTTTCTTCCTAGTCTCGATGGTCTTTACATTTTGGCATGATTTTGGAGCGGCTGGTACCGGTTGTTACTTTCCATGTTTAGTGCTTCCTTCAGGAGCTCTTTTAGGGCAGGCCTGGTGGTGACAAAATCTCTCAGCATTTGCTTGTCTGTAAAAGATTTTATTTCTCCTTCACTTATGAAGCTTAGTTTGGCTGGATATGAAATTCTGGGTTGAGAATTCTTTTCTTTAAGAATGTTGAATATTGGCCCCCAATCTCTTCTGGCTTGTAGAGTTTCTGCCGAGAGATCCGCTGTTAGTCTGATGGGCTTCCCTTTGTGGGTAACCCGACCTTTCTCTCTGGCTGCTCTTAACATTTTTTCCTTCATTTCAACTTTGGTGAATCTGACAATTATGTGTCTTGGAGTTGCTCTTCTCGAGGAGTATCTTTGTGGCGTTCTCTGTATTTCCTGAATCTGAATGTTGGCCTGCCTTGCTAGAATGGGGAAGTTCTCCTGGATAATATCCTGCAGAGTGTTTTCCAACTTGGTTCCATTCTCCCCGTCACTTTCAGGTACACCCATCAGATGCAGATTTGGTCTTTTCACATAGTCCCATATTTCTTGGAGGCTTTGCTTGTTTCTTTTTATTCTTTTTTCTCTAAACTTCCCTTCTTGCTTCATTTCATTCATTTCATCTTCCATCACTGATACCCTTTCTTCCAGTTGATCACATCGGCTCCTGAGGCTTCTGCATTCTTCACGTAGTTCTCGAGCCTTGGCCTTCAGCTCCATCAGCTCCTTTAAGAACTTCTTTGTATTGGTTATTCTAGTTACACATTCGTCTAAATTTTTTTCATAGTTTTCAACTTCTTTGCCTTTGGTTTGAATTTCCTCCTGTAGCTCAGAGTAGTTTGATTGTCTGAAGCCTTCTTCTCTCAACTCGTCAAAGTCATTCTCTGTCCAGCTTTGTTCCGTTGCTGGTGAGGAACTGTGTTCCTTTGGAGGAGGAGAGGTGCTCTGCTTTTTAGAGTTTCCAGTTTTTCTGCTCTGTTTTTTTCCCCATCTTTGTGGTTTTATCTACTTTTGGTCTTTAATGATGGTGATGTACAGATGGGTTTTTGGTGTGGATGTCCTTTCTGTTTGTTAGTTTTCCTTCTAACAGACAGGACCCTCAGCAGCAGATCTGTTGGAGTTTGCTAGAGGTCCACTCCAGACCCTGTTTTCCTGGGTATCAGCAGTGGTGTCTGCAGAACCGCGGATTTTCGTGATCCGCGAATGCTGCTGTTTGATCGTTCCTCTGGAAGTTTTGTCTCAGAGGAGTACCAGGCCGCGTGAGGTGTCAGTCTGCCCCTACTGGGGGGTGCCTCCCAGTTAGGCTGCTCAGGGGTCAGGGGTCAGGGACCCACTTGAGGAGGCAGTCTCCCCGTTCTCAGATCTCCAGCTGCGTGCTGGGAGAACCACTGCTCTCTTCAAAGCTGTCAGAGAGGGACATTTAAGTCTGCAGAGGTTACTGCTGTCTTTTTGTTTGTCTGTGCCCTGCCCCCAGAGGTGGAGCCTACAGAGGCAGGCAGGCCTCCTTGAGCTGTGGTGGGCTCCACCCAGTTTGAGCTTCCTGGCTGCTTTGTTTACCTAAGCGAGCCTGGGCAATGGCGGGCACCCCTCCCCCAGCCTGGCTGCCGCCTTGCAGTTTGATCTCAGACTGCTGTGCTAGCAATCAGTGAGACTCCGTGGGTGTAGGACCCTCCGAGCCAGGTGTGGGATATAATCTCCTAGTGCCCCGTTTCCTAAGCCTGTCGGAAAAGCGCAGTATTCGGGTGGGAGTGGCCCGATTTTCCAGGTGCTGTCTGTCACCCCTTTCCTTGATCAGGAAAGGGAACTCCCTGACCCCTTGCACTTCCCGAGTGAGGCAATGCCTCGCCCTGCTTCAGCTGGCGCACGGTGCGCTGCACCCACTGTCCTGCGTCCACTGTCTGGCACTCCCTGGTGAGATGAACCCAGTACCTCAGATGGAAATGCAGAAATCACCTGTCTTCTGCGTCGCTCATGCTGGGAGCTGTAGACCGGAGCTCTTCCTATTCGGCCATCTTGGCTCCTCCCTCCAGCTTATTTTTAAGTAGATACCTCTATTCACAGAATGTTTTTCTCTTGATTAAAAAAATTAATTGCATTATATACATAACATAAAATTCACTATTTTAACCATTTTAAGTGTACAATTCAGTGGCATTAAATACATTTACATTGCTGTGAACCATCACCACTTATCCATTTCCAGAATTTTTCATCATTCCAAATAGAAACTCCATGTTCATTAAATAATAACTCTCCATTCTTCCTTCCGTTGGCCCTTGGTAAACTCTTTTCTACTTTCTTTCTCTATGAATTTGCCTATTCTAGGTACCCCATATAAGTGGATTCATTCACTATTGGCCTTTTTGTGTTTGACTTATTTCACTTGAAATAATGTTTTCAAGGTTCATCATGTTATAGCACAGCACATGTTAGAATTTCATTTGTTTTAAAATTTATTTTACTTCATGTTCTGGGATACCTGTGCAGAATGTGCAGGTTTGTTACATAGGTATACATGTGCCATGGTGATTTGCTGCACCTATCAACCCGTCATTAGAATTTCTTTCATTTTTAAAGTTCAATAATATTTTATTATAGGTGTATGCCATATCTTGTTTATCTATTTATCCATCAATGGACTCGGATTGTTTCTATCTTTTGGCCATTGAACAATGCAGCTATGAACAAGGGTGTACATGTTCTTGATTTGTTGTTAAAGCAGCAATTTTGACTTCATATCAGGAGTTGACACTGATGTTTCTCTGGGGTGGTGCAGCACACTGGAACCTGCTTGCTCTGTTTCTGTTTCTGTTAGTGCAAGCTTGTCCAACACATGGTCCTGGGCTACATGTGACCCAGGATGGGTTTGAATGTGGCCCAACACAAATTTGTAAACTTTCTTAAACACTGGAGCTTTTTCTGAGGGTTTTTTTTTCTCATCAGTAGTCGTTAGTGTATTTTATGTGTGGCCCAAGACAATTCTTCTTCTTCCGTTGTGGCCCAGGGACACCAAAAGATCGGGCACCCCTATGGTTAGCACAGTGCTTAGAATATTGAGTATTTCGTTGGTGCCTAGACACAAAAACTATCCCTGGCAGAGCTGTGAGAATATTCACAGTGTGAGGTCATCTCACTTTGCACAGAAGGATTCTAAGTCACAAAGAGAACATGGAGAGGGTGACACCAAGGTATACAGGCACAACATGAGTTGTGCAAATGAATTTCTCTCTGTTCCTGGGTATAATGTGTCACACCTGATACTTGCAGACTGGATGCAGCGGTGCTTCAGTTTACTGAACAGAGTCAGAGTTGGAAATGGGAGCTGGAGGTCAGACCTGGTACTGTAAATGCTGTGTATGTGTTTGGCCGATAATCCTTCCATCTCTCAGTGTTGGCTCCCTGTTGTACAGGCAGAAGCTGATGACTTTGAAGCTGCATTATAGCAGAAGATTGCCTGAAGAATGTGACCATTACTCTAGCTTCTGCAAAATGCAATCATGAGGATTCTCACTTAGGTCGTTTAGCTCCAAAGACATGGCTCCCTAGGCCTGCAGTTTTTATACTGGCTGCCAGTCAATTTTAGAATTGGTGTCAACATAGAAAGCACTGTGTGGCCTTGGAGTCTCTGATGTTGATCCTGCAGTCTGACAGATCAGATTCCGGGATGATGGGATTTTGACTGTCTCTAAATTTCAGGCAAAGTCAGATGAGGACACCACAGGCAGGTGTTCTCATACATCCCTGGTTTTAGCTCTGTCCCTTTGAGTTTCAGTCATTCGGTACAAATTCATATCCTTTTATGTATTGTGGTTTAAAATATTTTTGATTGTTTACTGCTTGTTAGGCTATGTAAAACGCCTAATGAGATATACTAAGAAAAGTAAGGATGTTGGGCTGTGCTAGAAAAACAAAGGACTTATGTTTCATGTTTTGGTTAACTGCAGAAATAAAAGAGTTTATGGAATGGAATAGCTCCTGATCCACTGGCTGGGGTCCAATGCCCTCATTTGTGCTCTGCTCACTAGGTTTCTAAAAAAAAAATTAACTAGTGTTTTTAATTGAAAAAGAGATACATGCCTTAGTCTGGGAAGCCACCTGAGGAAAAGCTGAAGTGCTACTGCTTAATTGGGAGGTACAATGCCAAGGCAGCGGGAACAAGGGAAGGGGTGTTGTGGCAGGGAAGGATGGGAAGCAAACACCAGGTGGTGTGTTACTGCACATATACATACAAGGTGACTGCTGTTCACAAGTGTGTCAGCTGCTTGGAATTGCTCTGGACAAGATACGCAGAAACACCATATCCTGCAGCGGTCCATGGAGGGATGAATGACAAAGACATTTATTTGTTGGTTCTTTCTCATTTTCTGTCCTTCCATAAGTTAAAGTTCACCCTATGGGGTGTTATTGGCCCTGTGCCCTCAGGTTGCATCCCCTGACCACTTGGCAGCTGTTGTAGAAATCAGACTCCACAGGATGTCACTTCATCTGAAGCAGTGGGAAGAACCAGAGACTTTGACCATTGATCTCACTAGGGTGGACCAGGTGGGTGGGGCACATGAAAGAAGTCAAGGAGAGGGCTGAAGCTAGAGAATGTGAGGTAGCCCCTAAGATCGGTTCCCTATAGACATAGTAAAACTTTCAGCAATACCAAAGAGTATACAATAAATACATTTTCCTTCCAGCTCAGACCACCAAGTCACTGTCAGTAGTTTGCCCTAACATTCTGTGTATACCAAACATTCATCTATGTTTATAAGATCATATGTTACAACATTTTGCTGCTTGTAACAGAAACCCCACATACATGGCTAAAACAAGAGAAATTTGTTGTTCTTTGTCATGTAAAAGTCCGAGGAAGCCAGGAAGACAGACTAATGGCAGCTCCCTGGTGATCATTGTACTTCATCTTGTTTAGCATGGTTTCTATCCTCAAAGCTACTTTATCAGAGAAAAAAAAAAAAGAGGGCAAAAGATTGTGTCTTCCAGCTGTGTTAGTCTCATTTAAGCAGTTTTCTCAAAGGCCCTACCCAATAATTTTCACTTTACTTTCCTTGGCCAGCCCTAGCAGCAAGGGAGGCTGGGAGGCTGAGAAATAGAACCCTTTAGACTGGTATTTTGCAGCCAAATAAAATCAGAGTTTATTTAGTAAAAATGAAGGAAAGAGTGAATATTGGGTGGACAACTAGCAGGTTCGTTTTACACAAATTCAACACCTTGCTTTTTTATAATGTAGTGTACTTGGATATTGTTCAATCAAGAGTAATGCATGTAGATGTACCTCATTAATTTGAATACATTCATTGTATTCTATTGTGTGAAAATACTAAAATTAACATGTTCTCTATGGGTAGATATTTAAATTATTTCTGATATTTTGGCTATTATAAACAGCACTACAATTAACATCGTTAGACATATATATTTATTCATTATTTGAATATGTATTTCTAGGATAAATTTACAGATGAGGAATCACTAGATTGAAGGGGTAACTGCATTTTGAATTTTACTATATATTATCAAACAGCCCTCCAAAGTGCTTGCATGAATTTGCATTCTCACCAACAGTATATAAAAGTACCTACTATCTTCCACTGCAGATAGCAATGTGAGTTATTGGATGTTAACGGCATTTTCCAATATGATAAGCAAAAATTACGTCTTATCAATTTGGTTTTCATTAATTGTCTCGTTAACCTTCTAAGTGATCATGGAAGTGGTCAATTCCACCTATTTCCTAGCCCAAACCAGTTTGGATCAATGGGTGTTTATATTACTCCACAATTTTATAGAAAGGGAGATTTAGATTTTCGATGTGTAATCCATTCTAGTCATGAAACATTTTTTAAAAAGAACAGCTTTATTGAAGTGTAATTTACATATCATAAAGTGTACAATTTAGTGTACAATTCAGAGGTTTTTGGTATATTCATAGAGTTGTGCAACCACTGCCATTATATAATTTCAGGACATTTTCATCATTGTAAAATAAATCTTGTATCCATTAACAGTCACTCCCATTCTTCTCCCCTCCTTATGTTCCTTGGAAATCACTAATCTACTTCCTCTTTCTGTGGATCTGCCTATTCTGAACATTTGAATATAAATGGAATTATACAATATGTGACCTTTAGTGTCTAACTTCTTTCACTTAGGATAATGTTTGTCAAGGTTCATCCATGTTGTAGGATGTACTAATACTTCATTCTTTTATTTTATTTCATTTTTCATTGTGGTAAAATGAATGTAATGTAATATTTATTATTTCAAGCAATAAATATACAGTTTAGTAGCATTAAATACATTGACAGTGTTGTGTACCTATTACCACCATCCAACTCCAATCTTTTTCATCTTTCCAAACTGAAGTTTTGTACCCATTAAACACTAACTCCCCGTTCTCCTCTCTGTGTCTATGAATTTGACTACTCTCTGTACCTCATATAAATGGAATCATACAATATTTGTCCTTATGTGTCTGGCTTATTTCACTTAACATAATGGCATAATGTTTTCCAGACCATTCATATTGCATCATGTATCCAAATTTTCTTCCTTTTAGTGGCTCAGTAGTGTATACCACATTTTGTTTATCCATTAATATGTTGACGGATACTTTGGTTGCTTCAACCTTTTGGCTATTGTGAATAATATTGCTATGAACAGTGGTGTACAGATATCTGTTTGAGTCATTGCTTTCAATTCTTTTTCATATAACTTAATGGGCATGAAGCAGTATCTCATTGTGGTTTTGATTTGCATTTCCCTAACGACAAATGATGTTAAGCATCTTTTCATGTAATTATTGACTATTTGCATATTTTTTTCTTCATAGAAATGTCTGCTCAAGTCCTTTGCCCATTTTTAAAATCAACTTGTTTTCTGTTGTTGAGTTAAAACAATACTTTAAACAATCTGTATTTCCATATTGTTCAGTGTCTTCTCCTGACTACTTATTTGTCAGTTTCCTTTTTCTCCTATTATCCTCCTGTGTCTTAGTTCGTGCAGCTGTGGTACCATAAAATACCATAGACTGGGAATTTTATAAGCAATGAAAATTTATTACTTACAGTTCTGGAATCTGGGAAGTCCAAGATTTGGTGTCTGGTGAAGGCTTTCTCTCGGGTTTAAAATGGTGCCTTGTTGCTGAGTCCTCTCATGACGGAAGAGGTGAACATTTCCCTTGTACTTCTTTTGTAAGGTCACTAAACCCATTCATGAGGGCTCTGCCTGCATAGCTTAATCACCTCCTAAAGGCTGCACTTCTTTCTTTCTTTATTTTTTTGTGATGGAGTTTTGCTCTTGTTGCCCAGGCTAGAGTGCAATGGCGCGATCTCGGCTCACCAGAACCTCCAGCTCCTGGGTTCAAGCCGTTCTCCTGCCTCAGTCTCCCAAGTAAATGGGATTACAGGCATGCACCACCACGCCAGGCTAATTTTGTATGTTTAGTAGAGATGGGGTTTCTCCATGTTGGTTAGGCTGGTCTCGAACTCCTGACCTCAGGTGATCCGCCTGCCTCGGCCTCCCAAAGTGCTGGGATTATAGGTGTGAGCCAACCGCACCTGGCCAAGGCCCCCCACTTCTTAATACCATCATGTTGGTGATCAAGTTTCAACATATGAGTTTCCTCAACATGTTTAGATTCTAGCACCTTGCTTTGATGCTCTGTGATCATCCACCTCTTAGATATGTCTGCTCTTTATAGAAGATCCCTTGATCAGAGTCATGCATAGCTCTCCACTATCTTATTTTTATTCTCTGTATACCCTAATCATTCCAGGTTACTCTTATCATTTAATTTTCAAACTTTTATGACCTCAGGACTTACTTTTTATGTAAGGTAATCCTGAATTAATATGTACCCTGATGTTAAAT
The DNA here is from genome assembly GCF_028885655.2 of Pongo abelii. NCBI lineage: Eukaryota > Metazoa > Chordata > Mammalia > Primates > Hominidae > Pongo > Pongo abelii. Next base: position 89,390,746 of record NC_071992.2, read on the forward strand.
TTGTAGTCAACTTGATGCATCTAAAATTAATGTATATGATCATTTTTTTCACATTGTCTTTGTCCTGTTCCCTCTTAACCAGTTGTGTGCTGGTTAAAGGGGCATAGAGCTCAAATGAATGGCCACTGGAAAACTGATTTTCATTTTTTTTGTCTGTCATTTTCAGTTAGTTATCTTGGTAGATGTGAATTGGTATTTCAATATGGTTTTGATTTGCATTCTCCTAGTAACAGATGATGCTGAACATCTTTTTGCATGCTTATTTGTATATCTTCTTTGGAGAAATGCCTATTCAAATCTGTTGCCTATTTTTAAATTAGGTTATTTGTCCCTATATTTTTGAGTATAAATGTTCTTTATATGTTCTAAATACAAGTCCTTTATAAGATATATGATTTGCAAATATTTTCTGTCATTCTATAGGCCATCTATTCACTTTCTTGATGGCATTCTTTTTTCTTTTTTAAAATTGTAGATTCAGGGAGTTCATATTCAGGTTTGTTACATGGGTATATTGCATAACGCTGGGGTTTGGGCTTCTACTGAACTCATCACTCAGATAGTGAACATAGTACCCAATAGGTGTTTTTTCACCCCTTCCTCCCCTCCCCCCGTTGCCTATCGTTCCCATTTTTATGTCCATGTGTACTTATTGTTTAGCTCCCACTTACAAGTGAGAACATGTGGCATTTGATTTTCTGTTTCTGCATTAATTCACTAAGGATAATGACCTCCAGGTTCATCCATGTTGTTGCAAAGTATATGATTTCATTCTTATTTATGGCTAAGTAGTATTTCATGGTGTATATGTTCCACATTTTCTTTATCTAATCCACCATTGATGGTCACTTATGTTGATCCCATGAATTTGTTATTGTGAATAGTGCTATGATAAACATAGGAGTGCAGGTGTCTTTTTAATAGAATGATTTCTTTTCCTGTGGGTGTATACCCAGTAGTGGGATTGCTGGATTAAATGGTAGTTCTATTTTTAGTTCTTTAAGAAATCTCTATCCTGTTTTGCATAGGAGTTGAACTAATTTTCATCTCTATCAACAGTGTATAAGCATTCCCTTTTTTCTGCATCTTCACCAACATCTGTTACTCTTTATGTTTTAATCATAGTCGTTCTGACTGGTGTGAGATGGTATTTCATTGTGGTTTTAATTTGCATTTCTCTGATGATTAGCGATGATGAGCATTTTTTCATATGTTTGTTGGCCACATGTATGTCTTCCTTTGAGAAGTGTCTGTTCATGTCTTTTACCCACTTTTTAAGGGGATTATTTGTTTTTTGTTGTTGTTGGTTTAAGTTTCTTATAGATTCTAGATACTAGTCCTTTGTCGGATGCATAGTTTGCACATTTTCTCCCATTCTGTAGGTTGTCTGTTTACTCTGTTAATTGTTTCTTTTGCCATACAGAAGCTCTTTAATTAAGTCCCATTTGTCAATGTTTGTTTTTGTTGCATTTGCCTTTGAGGTCTTAGTCACAAATTATTTGCCTATGTCCAGAAGAGTTTCTCCTAGGTTTCCTTCTAGCATTTTTAAATTTGAGGTCTTGCATTTAAGTCTTTAATCCATCTTGAATTGATTTTTGTATATATTGAGAGGTAGAGGTCCAGTTTCATTTTTCTGCATATGTCTAGCTGGTTATCCCAAAACCAGTTATTTGATAGGATATCCTTTCCCCATTGTTATTTTTGTCAACTTTGTCAAAGGTCAGTTGGTTTTAGGTATGTGGCTTTATTTCTGGGTTCTCTATTTGTTCCATTGATCTAAGTGTTTTTGTACCAGTGCCATGCTCTTTTGGTTACTATAGCTTTGCTTGAAGTCAGGTAAAGTGATGCTTCTGGCTTTGTTCTTTTTGCTTAGGATTGCTTTGTTTATTTGGGCTCTTTTTGATTCCTTGATGGTGTTCTTTGAGCACAATAGTTTTAAATTTCGATAAAGTCCAAGTTATTTAGGGTTTGGTTTTTGGTTTTGTTTCTATTTGTTCTTTTGGTGTCATATCTAAGAAACCATTGCCTAATCCAAGATCATGAAAATTTATTCCTATATTTTTTTGCTAAGAGTTTTGTAGTCTTAGCTCTTACATTTAGGCCTGTGGTTCATTTTGAGTTAGTTTTTGTATATGGTATGAGCTTAAGGTGAAATATTTATAAAACCATTTTTATAAAACAAGAAGGTTTTTATTATACCTAAGCAGTATACTTCCTCCCTTAGGTTCAGCTCATTTTCCTTCAGTAAAGATTTGTTCATTCATTTATTCAGCAATGATTTGTTGAGCAACTGTTTAGTGCCTGGCTCAAGCATACTGTGTGAAGGAGAATAAGGTATAGTGTTTATTTCCGGTAAGCTAACATTGGAAGAGAAAAAAAGAGAAGGAAATCAACAATTACTGCATGCTACAGCAATAGGAGGGGTGCTTAATTCTGCTTGAGGAGGTCAAAGGAGAGTGTTTCTCTGGAGAGATAATGACTGACTTAAGTATTGGAGAATGGAGTAAAATTTATCAGATGCATGAGTGTGGTGGGAGAAAGATGATATTCCAGGAAAGTGAAAGCACATGTAAGAAAGTCACAGAGCCCATGAGGAAGCATGGTGCATTTGCAGACATGAACATGGGGTTGTTATTTTTCAGGGCATCATACTGGGAAGTTGTAGTACAGTTCTTGTAACAAAAGCAAAACAAAACAAAACAAAAACAAGCAAACAAGAAAAACATAAGTGAACCGACCTTGTTCAGGAAGTTCTTTGCTACAATGTAGTTTAGAAGTTATTAAAGGCTTAACTGAATCAGAGTTAGTGAAAATGAAGGGGGGAATGTAGATTCAAGGAATACTTAGAAAAGTTGAATTGATGGGAGCTGGTAATTGATTAGATTTGGACAGTGAAAAAGAGATGCCTAGGACACAGCTTTGGAGTATGGGGGGATTGGAGCGCAGTTCACTGAGATGATGAATTCAATTTGGGACCTACCTATGGTTTCTAAACTTATCTACCACATTTTAAGTAACCCTGAACCAGATCCAAAGCTTTCAAGAGTTCCAAATAATGTCATTTAAGTGCTTTACTCTTCAAAGTCAAATTCAGTTCTTTTACTTTTGAATTATTAAAATAGAAGAGTTTCTTATTGCTAACACATGTCTGAATCAGGCTCATAGTCCTTTCCCTACCTCTGTTCTGCCTTTAAATTTTTTTTTTCCCTTTTCAATACTCTTTTAAAAATTTGTGTTGAACTAGCCTATTGCAGGCTGCGGAAAGAAAGAACAGAGAAGTTCTGACTCCCAGCATTGCTTTTCCCCACTGCTTCTCTTTGTGGAGTTTTGTCTCCATGTTGAAGAACTTGCCAGATTCCAATGGATGCAAAAGAATTTGCTTTTCTATTTGTTCCCTTCGTAAGAGCATTGCATGGAACTAGCAGATGCCTCACAAGGAGAAAATACTGCTTGTTAGAATAGGAAATGCAGATAATTGGCATGCTTCCTTTCCTGTCTGCCAACACTGGCCTGAAAACAAGCCATCATTGAGTGCAGCTTTTCCTCAGTGCAGCTGTGGCTCCCAGCACTCAGTGTCTGTTCTTTGGGGATTAGAAACACATTGATCTGAGCTGTAAAAGCTGATGGCTAAAGACAGTTCAATTGCATAAGTCATCTAAGAGGCTCTAACTAATGAATGCACTCTTCGGTCAGTGGTGCTGTCTGGGTGGTGATTGAACCAGCTCTTTGCTTCTGTTTCTCCTTTGCCTTGACCCAGCATTTCAATGGCAAGGTAATGAGCATCCTTATGACAGGGCCAGGAGACCCAAAGGGAGCCAGAGAGGCAGTGTGTACATGTCTCCTTCACTACAGTGTAAGCTGCTTGAGGACAGGGTAGTAGAATTTATTTTTGTATTTCCCATAGCACCTAGCATGGTGTTCTTCCAGGAGAAAAGTTAATTTACTTTGATTCACCTAAGTAGCCTTGCTCTGAGAAGGTGGCAGATTGGCTTCATCTTTGATTCCGTCTCTTTCTTGGCTCATTCTCAGGTGAGCTAATGGGGCTTGAAGTGGGCATTTGAGCTATGATGCCAGATGTCTAGAGAGAGCAGGCACAGGATTTCCTTCTCCCTGGTATCTGGAGAGGGCTGAGGGAACAGCAGAAGAGGAGAACTTGACTCACCTTGAGGTCTAGGCAACACTGACTTTCCTGGTTCCCCATGGAGGCTGAAGCTGAAGAACTACTGCCTATATTACTTTCATCTGGTGATCCTGATGGCCCCCACCCTGAGCCTCAGTCATGTTGTCCTAGTGTGCTGGCTGGCTTGTGGGTCCATCTGCTCATGATGGTCCACTTCCACCCATCACTGGTTTGCCAATGTGCCAAAGCCCCCAACAGCCTAACTTGGTTGCTTGCAGGGCTGGGGTGGACACAAAATCATGAACAAAAACCACAGTCCCTGGATATGAAAGCCAAGTGGGACATCTGGCCCAGGTGACTCTCTCCAAAGCTAAGCTCTTTCCATAAAAAAGGTAAAAAGGAACTTGAACAAAATATATCACAAAAAGTCCTAAGGCATTGAAATCACAGCATTAAAAAGGCTTTCTGAAACAAAAGAACTATAATTTTTAAAGAAATTCAGCAGATGCATTTTGAACACTTAGTATTAAAAAAAACCTTATGCTAAGTGCAACGAATACAGTGATGACTGGGATTGTCCCTTCTCTCGAGGAGTTTACAATCTATTGAAGAAGACAGACTTATGGATAACTAGACATGGTACAAAGGAGGATGACATCAGAGCTTATGTAAAGTAGGAAGAAAGTGTTTTGCATATAGAAGCAGGAGCTATTAGTTCTAAATGGCAGATAACGGAACGTTTGCAGAGGAAGTGTTGTTGCAGCTCAGTTCTGAGGGATGAGAAAGGTCTCAGCAGTGGGAGGATGAGGGGAAGGACAGGCAGGGCTGTGAGGAGTGCTAGGCTTGGGGAACAGTGTGTGCAGTCCTGTGAGGCTGGAGAGAGGTCGCAGGAGATGCAGCTGGAAAGAGGATTCATTCCACAGGTATAGAATCAACATCAGGGACCTAAGACTGGCATCAGGCACACGTAGTTTTCAAGGCTCATTCTATCACTCACAGTTGTGTGACCTTCTGCAATGGCATTGTTACCATGAAGAGACAAATGCTGTAAGAACTAGGAATAATATATGCACAGGGTGTAAGGTACATCGTGGTCTCTTGGGGTAGATTTGCTGTCTGAATAAACAACCCAGAGAGAGGCATGCGTTATCTCCATTTTTATAGTTGGGCTATTCGAGATGGAAAGAGTGGAAATAGCTTGTTTAAGCTGTTTCAACAAGTAAGAATTCCTGTCCGGATGTGAGCACACCTTCTGCCCCTTGAAATACACTGCTCCATGGGGGGAAGTCACGATGTGCGGAGAGGCAGTATAAACAACGTGTGTCACTGCCTTCAGAGTGTGCAGTCTGGCTTGTTAAACATGAAGGTTGGACTGCAAAACAGAAGGGGCCACAGAGTGGCAGTGCTAGAGGGGCTTAGAGGAGGCATAGTCCCAGTGAGGGGAAGTGGTGGTGGGGACTTCCTGGAGGTGGACCCCTGGAGTTGCTGAAGACAGCAAGCAAAAAGGGAACCCCTGAGTGGTGGCTGCTCTAAGGCTCCAGTGTCTAAGGAATGAGGGACTTACTCCCCTGGCTGTCAGACGTGCTGCAGGAAGATGGCCCTCCACTGCCAGTCCTTTGGGGACTGCCTCTACTGAAGAGACTACCTCGCCCACAGTCCCACCTCCTTCCACATCCAGGAACTGAGGCTTGGGTCTTTTGCCCAACTTGTGCCAACTCTGAAGGCTCTCTCAGAGCTCAAGGTCCCCATGGGGTCAGCTGAGGTCCTCTTGGGGCTGCGCCTGGGGCAACCTCTCCCTCTCCTGCTCTGTCCCCACCACAGGTGCTGGCCAAGAGCACTAATAGGCATCTGCATGTCTGTCAATCTCTGTTTTATCTTCCCAGGGAACCCAACCTGTGACATCCAGATCTGGATCATAGCTTGTAGCTTTGGACTGCAGCTGAGTCTGTAGGATGCAGCCCACTCCTGGGTGCTGGGTGGTGAGAGAGGGGGATCAACATAGATGGCTGATGGATACCCCAGAGCCTGCTACTGTGTTTTCACACAGGACCTACGGCCTACCATCCCCCACCTCCCACCCACCCCCTTAACATTCTTTTCTGGGAGGGACACATTCTTTTACGCCTGATGGGTCAGAGCTGAGGGTATGTGTGTGGTGGGGTAAGGTGGTGGTCAGTGTGAGGGAGGACTCCAAAGTGGAGGTGCTGTCTTCCACAGGAGTCTGTAGCCCACACTCAGTGGAGAGAGGAGCAGAATGTGGGAAAGGAATCCTGGGAGGGACTGGCTGAGAATGAGGCCCAGCATTGAGCAGGAAGGAGAATCAGAGTCCAAGAAGGACCCCTAGGTGGTCCCAGTCTTATAAAAACCTGGGCTCACTTTCGATGGATATGAAAATATCATGCTCAGTTATAAATATTAATATAAGAGTACTTTCACTTAAGTGGTTTTTCCCCCAAGGTATATATATTTTAAATATATTTTGGTCTGAACATGGTGACTCGTGCCTGTAATCCCAGCACTTTGGTGGCTCGTGCCTGTAATCACATCTGAGGCAGGAGGATTATTTGAGGCCGGTAGTTTGGGCAACATAGTGAGACACACACACACACTTTAATATATATATATATATATATTTCATAACATTGGGTTACATACTCTAAATACACACACACTATATATATTATGTTATATTGTCTATATACATATAACATGATGTTATGAAATGTATATATAGTATAATAAAATGGTTACTATAGTAAAATAAGAGAACATATTCATTGGGCTAAAATAATTAAACAGGTGTAAATTAAATAGCACATCATAAGGAAAAAACAGTCATGCTTGAAAAGATCACAGATGTGCAGAGTGGAGAGCCCAACTTCTGCAAATCCCCTCAGGAGAGATGGTTCCATTGGGATTTATTTTCTGTAGTTTGGATCAAGAAGCAAGTTATTCTTCATTCTACTTAGTAAATGTAAAATTACCATTTGTAAAGCAGAGACTCCCCATTGGAAGCACAGCAGCTTGAGGCTGTGTGTATGTGAAGCTGGAAAATCTGGCTGGCCCAGTCTGTGGGGGTCCCCTTAGGGTTGAGTAGTTCCTTGGGGAACTTGGGGGTCCTTCAGAAGCCCTCTTGCACTCCAGTGACAGGAGGGCATAGGCCTGACAAAGTATCTCAGGCCTGCTGGCTTGCTTGTGGGTGCACAGATGCAGCCCTCAAGTTTCCAGTGAGTTTTCCGAGCGACCAGAGCCTGCTCTTTGCCCCTCCCCCGGCTGATTTCTCATGGCCAAGGGCTGGCCATTGAAAAGCCGAGACCCAGCAGGGGGCCTGGACCCCATGGTGGGAGTAGCCTCTGACATTCTTCAGACACTGAGACTCTTAATCAGAAAGAGTTAGACCTGATCCTGGGAATACACGGAGGCCCGTTTCCATGTTTCTTCCAATGTGTGTGACAGCAAAGAAGTTGGTACACATTTTTTAATAAGGAAGCATGAGGCTCAGAGTGGAGTTTTGGAAAGATTTGGCTTTGTATCTCTGGAAAGTCCTAGCTGCAGCAGTAGAGAGGGCAGATCGGGGGCAGGGAGACCAGTTTGGATGTGCCTGTGACCCTCCAGCTGGCGGTAAGGAGGATCTGCACTGGAATGGTGGCTGTGGGAATGGAAAAGGGGATCATCTGAGGCACACTGGAGGCAGAATGTGTGGGCAGCAACAATGGCTCAGACACAGAGAAGTCCCGTTTCAGGCCCGAGGGAATGGTGGCTGATAACGCCATTAAAAGAAACTGGGAAGTCAATTCTCACAAACCCTGTGAGACAGGCTTCAAAAATAGATCTGGTTTCAAATTCTAGCCCTATTACTACTAGCTGTGCGGGTGCCACTGGATATACAAGTCACCTTAGGGAGTCCAGTTGTGTGTACATGTGTGTGTGGTTTTTTTTTTTTTGAGACGAAGTCTCGCTTTGTCACCCAGACTGGAGTGCAATGGTGTGATCTCGGCTCACTGCAACCTCTGCCTCCTGGGTTCAAGCAATTCTCCTGCTTCAGCCTCCCGAGTAGCTGAGATTACAGGTTCATGCCACTACGCCTGGCTAATTTTTGTATTTTTATTAAACACGAGGTTTCACCATATTGGCCAGGCTGGTCTCGAACTCCTGACCTTGTGATCTGCCTACCTCGGCCTCCCAAAGTGCCGGGATTACAGGCGTGAGCCACCGCTCCCGGCTCTTGTTGTTTTTTTAATTTGTAAAATTGGGGATGATGATGACGATGATTTCATAGTTATTTATTGCAAAGAATAAAAGAAAACATCACAAAACATTTTCAAGAGGACAGCACACAATTGGCACTCAATAAATGGAAGTGACTGAAGTAGAGCCTGATTAGTGCAATTTATGAGGTTGTAGAGGAAGTCAGACCCTCAGAGGAGAGTGAAAGGTTCCAGCTGAGCGGTGCAGGGAATGCTCATGGAGGAGCCAGAGATTGTGCTAGTGTCTATTCAGGGTCTTTGAGGTCTTGGAAGGCCAACTCTTCTAAGCACAGAAATGAATCAATTTATAAAATGGTCTCTTATTTTTCAGAGTTAGATGCAAATGACAAGCATGAATACTGTTGATAATCTCTTTCATACATAAGGTAGAAATAATGTTCTTCCTCTTTTTGCAATTGTAATAGCAGCTGAGATTTTTCAAAAAGGGAGTTAAACCATAATGACATTTATTGTTTCCTTAACATGAAACATTCAACAATGTTATTAAGGATCCAGGCTCTTTCCCAATTCTTGTTGGGTTTTTCATCTTATACTTGTTGCTTCATGGTTGCAAGATGGCTGCCATAGCAGAAGGGATCACATTTATGTTCAAGACAGACCAAAAAAAAAAAAAAAAAAAAAGGAAGGTGCAACACCATTGAGCTCTCTGATACCTAGCCCTCTTAGCAAAGCAAACATTTTCTAGAAGAGTTTCATTGGCCAGAATTAGGTCACATCGTCATGACCAAGGATTAAAAATGTCTGGGAAAGCAAATATCTGGCAAAGAGGAATAAGATTGCCTGATAATGATTCTGTATGTTAGTGAAAGATTTTTAAGCAGCTGAGATTTTGGCAACTTAGAATTTTGGTTTATCCAGTGATTTACCATTTAACTGTAGATCAATGAACATTTTAATAGATGACTACTGTTTTCCAGAGGATAAGAGAACTGAAAGGGCATTTGAGAAGAAGAGATGTTTTTGCCTTTTTGGTTTTCCAGGGCCTACAGATGCTTTAATTCTGCTTCCTTTTTTTTTTTTCATTCTTTTTTTTTCTTTTCTTTTCTTTTCATATTTCAATAAGTAAATAGAAGACCTCTCCAATTAGATAACTAAAAAATATTGGTGGACTTCAAGATTAAACTCTGTGGTTGGTTTTTAAATTTATTTCTGAGTTCAGCAGTAGACTCAGTTGCACTGGAAGCTGAAACAACAGGAAGGAGGAAAAAGATGCCTGTGTCCCCTCATGCAGGAAGGGGCCTGTGCAGTAGTGATCAGCAGCTGCTCCTCTTGTGCCCTCAGGCCTGATGGCAAGGCCCAGGTTCCTTCTGGTAAAGAAAAACCCTCCTTGCCCTTCATGATTAAGCTGAAGACAGCTTAAGCATCCACAGATACTTAACAGTAGTTTAATTATCAAATTCCTTGTTCTAAAATGAATTAGAAAAATTGTACATTTGATTTGATATTCAATAACTTCAACAAGTTATGTAATAACTTCAAACACCGCTGTAGTAAAAAAGAGCTTCTAATAGTGAAATTAATTACAAAGTCTTTTTTTAAAGGCAATTTTAATAAATCTTAATTTAAAAAATCTGCTGAAGATGGGTAGTGGTGATGGTTGCACAAAAATGTGAAAGTACTTAATACCACTAAACTGTACACTTAAAAATCATTAGAATGGTGTATTAGACCGTTTTCATGCTGCTGATAAAGACACACCTGACACTGGGAAGAAAAAGAAGTGTAATTGGACTTATAGTTCCACAAGGCTGGGGAGGCCTCAAAATCATAGTGGGAGGTGAAAGGCACTTCTTACATGGTGGTGGCAAGACACAATGAGAAAGAAGCAAAAGTGGAAACTCCAGATAAACCCGTCAGATCTTGTGAGAGTTATTCACTATCATAAGAATAGCACAGGAAAGACCTGCCCCCATGATTCAATTACCTCCTCCTGGATTCCTCCCACAACACATGGGAATTCTGGGAGAAAAAAATTCAAGTTGAGATTTGGGTGGGGACACAGCCAAACCATATCATTCCGCCCCTGGCCTCTCCAAATCTCATGTCCTCACATTTCAAAACCAATCATGCCTTCCCAACAGTTACCCAAAGTCTTAACTCATTTCAGCACTAACCTAAAAGTCCACAGTCCAAAGTCTCATCTGAGACAAGGCAAGTCCCTTCTGCCTATGAGCCTGTAAAATCAAAAGCAAGCTAGTTACTTCCTAGATACAATGGGGGTACAGGTATTGGGTAAATACAGCCATTCCAAATGGGAGAAATCGGCCAAAACAAAGGGGTTATAGGACCCATGCCAGTCTGAAATCCAGTGGGGCAGTCAAATCTTAAAGCTCCAGAATGATCTCTTTCGACTCCAGGTCTCATATCCAGGTGCAAGAGGTAGGTTCCCATGGTCTTGGACAGCTCTGCCCCTGTGGCTTTGCAGGGTACAGCCTCCTTCCTGGCTGCTTTCATGGGCTGGCGTTGTTTGTGGCTTTTCCAGGTGTGCGGTGCAAGCTGTCGGTGGATCTACCATTCTGGAGTCTGGAGGATGTTGGCACTCCTCTCACAGCTCCACCAGGCAGTGCCCCAGTAGGGACTCTTTGTGGTGGCTCTGACCCCACATTTCCCTTCCGCACTGCCCTAGCATAGGTTTTCCATGAGTGCTCTACCCCTGCAGCAAACTTTTGCCTGGGCATGCAGGCGTTTCCAACATCTTCTGAAATCTAGGTGGAGATTCCCAACCCTCAATTCTTGACTTCTGTGCACCTGCAGGCTCAACACCAGGTGGAAGCTGCCAAGTCTTGGGGCTTCCACTCTTTGAAGCCACATCCTGAGCTGTATGTTGGCCCCTTTCCACCACAGCTGGAGTGGCTGGGGCACAGGGCACCAAGTCCCTAGGGTGCACACAACACGGGGACCCTGGGCCTGGCCCGCCAAACCACTTTTTGCTCCTGGGCCTTCGGGCCTGTGTTGGGAGGCGCTGCTGTGAGGGTCTTTGACATGGCCTGGAGACATTTTCCCCGTGGTCTTGGGGATTAACATTAGGCTCCTTGGTAATTATGCAAATTTCTGCAGCCAGCTTGAATTTCATCCCAGAAAATGGGTTTTTCTTTTCTATCACATTGTCAGGCTGCAATTTTTCTGAACTTTTATGTTCTGCTTCCTTTATAAAACTGAATGCCTTTAACAGTACCCAAGTCACCCCTTGAATGCTTTGCTATTTGCTTAGAAATTTCTTCTGCCAGATATCATAAATCATCTCTCTCAAGTTCAAAGTTCCACAAATCTCTAGAGCAGGGGCAAAATGCCACCAGTTTCTTTGCTAAAATATAACAAGAGTCACCTTTGCTCCAGTTACCAAAAAGTTTCTCATCTCCATCTGAGACCACCTCAGCCTGGATTTCATTGTCCATACTGCTATCAGCATTTTGGGCAAAGCCATTTAACAAGTCTCTAGGAAGTTCCAAAGTTTCCCACAATTTCCTGTCTTCTTCTGAGCCCTTCAAACTGTTCCAATCTCTCCCTGTTTCCCAGTTCCAAAGTTGCTTGCACATTTTCGGGTACGTTTTCAGCAATGCCCCACTCTGCTGGTATCAATTTACTGTATTAGTTTGTTTTCATGCTGCTGATAAAGACATACCCAAGACAGGGAAGAAAAAGAGGTTTAATTGGACTTACATTTCCACATGTCTGGGAAGGCCGCAGAATCATGGCAGGAGGCGAAAGGTAGTTCTTACATGGTGGCAGCAAGAGAAAATGAGAAAGAAGCAAAAGTGGAAACCCCTAATAAACCCATCAGATCTTGTGAAACGTATTCACTATCATGAGAATAAGCATGGGAAAGATGGGCCCCTATGATTCAATTACCTCCCCCTGGGTCCCTCCCACAACATGTGGGAATTCTGGGAGATACAATTCAAGTTGAGATTTTGGTGGGGACATAGCCAAACCACATCAACTGGTAAATTTTATGTCATGTGTATTTTACCATACTAAAAAAAATTTACTGAATGTAGCCTTGTTAAGCTGAGAGGCCTTCTTCAATGAATGGGTAAATAATTTGTAAAGAGAAGAACAAACAATTGCATTTAAGTGTTTTCTTGTCTCTCTACACTCAGTACAAATCTTGGTCACAGTATTCTCTTGAACCTTGGACCTGTACATTCTATCTACTTGGCACGTCTCATAGACTCCTCAGGTCCACCATGTCTAAAAGTGAATTCAGTGTCTTCGGTTCACCTTCAGACACCTGCTCCTCCTCTTTCATTCTCTATCCATGCAGCCAACTGCCCAAGCCAGAAATCTGGATGCCATTCTTGAATCCAACTTTTCCTTTATCCTCCACACCAACTGGTCACCATGTAAGGTTAATTCTATCTCCTCAACATTGCTCTAATCTGTCCACTTCTCTTCTCTTCACAGTTGCCATGCTAAGGTAAATAAGGAATCAGGAACTCTTATGTCTAAAATAAGCTCCTAGCATCCATTCTGCCATGCACTGATCTTAATATGAGTCTTTCCAAGGAAGTAAGAAATCATTTTCTTAGCCAAGGTAGATGATCTGCTGGCCTTCTTGGAGATACTATCAAGTTGCTTAGCAAACCAATTTTACAAAGGGACTCAGCCATAATTTTTGAAAAACGGAAATTACGGATCTTTCAGCAGGACTTTTGCATATGCTTAAAACTTATTACCCTTCCACAAAATATTCAACCCCCACTCCCCACTTAGCATAGTAAGTGTGAGACAAAAGTGTCTCACACTGACAGTGTGAGACAAAAGAATTGGGGAATCAGGTGCTCAGAGAGTGTTATGGAAAATGGCTATCTTACATTAATGTGTGAGTTGTCCAAGGACAAGGTTATTTTGGTTTCATCAATTTACTCATCAGTTAATTAACGTTTATTCAATATCTGTGTATATGGGGCACTGCTAGGAATAGAGAGATGGGACAGTCTCTACCTGCAGAAAGCACACAGCCTAGGGGTGGAGACGGATGGAAAAGCAGGTGATTGCTTTGCAGGGTGGAGTGCTAAGAATAGAGCAAGGTGGTCTGGAGTCATGGGGAAGGGCATTTCTCACAGCCAGGGATGATGGGGGAAAGCTTTCCAGAGCTGGAAAGTAAAAAAGATCTGAATTTAAGATCCAGTCCTGATCTCACATCTGGCCCTTTTCCCATTTCACCTAAGAATGTAATCAATGTGACAAAGCCCTGGACTTTAATAGTCTCAGAATTATTTCACTTTGTACTTCCTGCCTACCAGTCAGGCTGAGCATCTTCTCATGTTTATTGACTCTCCACATTTTCTCTTCTGTGTATCATCTAGTTTTATCATTTGTGGAAAATCTTAGTGTTGAGAATAAACTCTCTGAGGCAGATAGGGAGCTTGTCTTTTGCTCTTTGAAGGATTGATTTCCTAAGTCCTACACACATCTACGGACAAAATAAGAATCAAGATGTTTTTCTAAAAGCCCCCTTGCTTCCTGCCAGTCTCTGCCTTCTTGCCAGTAATCTGGCTTCCTAAGGGAGGTCAGCAGGACATGATGGAATCTGTACGTGCAGACACCATCGTCAACTTTAACAGTTTTTTTCTTTCAAAAGTAAGCGAGAAAGTCTACCCAGATGGACAGAGGGAGTTATGTGTAGGTTTGCAAATGTGAGAACTGTCTGATAAATCGAAGTATTTGAGTGTGCAAATCTTAAAGAATGAGGTCCAATTTCATATCTGGTATGAGAGAAATGTCTATAAACTACTACATGGATTTGAGAATGACTCTCATTCATGTAACAGAATATGCAATGCCTTCAACCACAGTTACCAATGTCCCAATTAACACAAGGACTCAACATTCCTGCTCTCTTGCCTGATGGCAGGCAGAAGGACTCTCCAACTGGGCTTTGTGTTTTAAATACCTGGTGGCCAGAGGACAGAATTAAAGCTGCCTGAAATGTAGGGGAAGCAACACTCAGGACTTAGAGCCAGAAGTACCTGGGTAGGACTCTTGGCTCTGTTACTTATCAACTGTGTTCTGTTAAGCAATTCTCTCTACCTCTCTGTGCCTTGGTTTTCTCATATGCAAAGTAAAGGAAATATCTCTTAGCTTCCTGGGTTATTATAAGGATTAAATAACATGATAATAAATTGTTATACAGATGTTAAATGTGTGTACATATTCTTTTCCACTCTTTCTTTTCTTTACTATATCACACACACAGCCAAGCAGAAGGCCTTGAGTGTGTAGTTGATGCCTAATACTTGTTCATTGCTTGACTAAATACTACAGCACTTCCTTTGGGGACCACTTTGATATGGCCACCTGATTTGCAGCATTGGCATCACCTGGGAACTTATTAGAAATATAAATTCTTGCGCCTACTTGATCAGAAACTCAACAAGCTGTTTTCACTTTTAGGCAATTCTAATGCTTGCTAAAGTTCGAGAATCACTGAAATAGTCTCCTTTCTATTGTGGTCAATATAGAATGAGATTTGGTAAAATAATTTTTTTTTCTTTTTTGAGACGGAGTCTTGCTCTGTTGCCCAGGCTGGAGTGCAGTGGTGCAATCTCGGCTCACTGCAAGCTCTGCCTCCCAGGTTCACGCCATTCTCCTGCCTCAGGCTCCCGAGCAGCTGGGAATACAGCCGCTTGCAACCACGCCCGGCTAATTTTTTGCATTTTTAGTAGAGATGGGATTTCACCGTGTTAGCCAGGACG
The DNA here is from genome assembly GCF_028885655.2 of Pongo abelii. Classification (NCBI taxonomy): domain Eukaryota; kingdom Metazoa; phylum Chordata; class Mammalia; order Primates; family Hominidae; genus Pongo; species Pongo abelii. Next base: position 89,405,832 of record NC_071992.2, read on the forward strand.
GTCTCGATCTCCTGACCTCGTGATCTGCCTGCCTTGGCCTCCCAAAGTGCTGGGATTACAGGCGTGAGCCACCACACCTGGCCGGGGTGGGGGGAGGGGGGAGGGATAGCATTGGGAGATATACCTAATGCTAGATGACGAGTTGGTGGGTGCAGCGCACCAGCATGGCACATGTATACATATGTAACTTACCTGCACATTGTGCACATGTACCATAAAACCTAAAGTATAATAATAATAATAATAAAAAAAAAAAAAAAAAAAAAAAAAGAATGTTTTAATGGGCCAGGCGTGGTCCCAGCACTTTGGGAGGCCGAGGCAGGCAGATCACCTGAGGTCAGGAGTTGGAGACCAGCCTGTCCGACATGGTGAAACCCTGTCTCTACTAAAAATACAAAAATTAGCTGGGCGTGGTGGCAGGCACCTGTAAACCCAGCTACTCGGGAGGCTGAGGCAGAAGAATTGCTTGAACTCAGGAGGCGGAGGTGCAGTGAGCCAAGAGTGTGCTATTGCACTTCACCCTGGGTAGACAGAGCGAAACTCCGTCTCAAAAAAAAAAAAAAAAAAAAAAAGAATGTTTTAATGACATAAAGGCTACTATTTAGAGTCCCAGGAGGTGACTTTCATCTAATGTCATATTTTCCTTAAGATACAAATGACATGTTTAAAGTAGAACTGTTTCTTGTTACTTATTGAAGAAAAGCACGAGAGTTTAGCTTAACACCGGATTTGAGATAAGCTATCTGGATGTCTACACTGAACTGGAATAGATATGTTTTTATCTTTTCTGTTCTTTATACAAAAGAATCACTGAACTTATAAACTAATGGTTGCTACCCTGACTACTCAGTTATGGAAGATCTGACATGATAATTTGCCATGCTATTATTTCTGATTAAATATATTAATGTTATTTAAAGCCAAAACCATTTGCCTGTGTTCATAACCATAGTGATTAAACGTAATAGCTAGGCCCATTAACACATTTCTGCATTATCAGTGAAAATCCTGAGGCTCTACACGCACCAGGAAGTTCGTTCCTACAACCAAGAGTACAATCATCATGGCAAGCCTTTGTCTGGATCATTTCTTATACACTTTAATTGTATCTTTTTATCATGCAGTCTTTGTAATAGACATTAATGCATAGTTGTACCTAGTGCATATGAGTGCTCTGTGTTACTGAATATTCCTAAGCCTCTTATGAGAGATGTAATCACCACTGTACCTTCTGATGACTGTTAAAAAGCTTTGAATTTTTTTTTTTTTTTTTGAGACGGAGTCTTGCTCTGTCGCCCAGGCGAGAGTGCAGTGGCGCGATCGCAGCTCACTGCAAACTCCGCCTCCCAAGCTCACGCCATTCTCCTGCCTCAGCCTCCCGCGTAGCTGGGACTACAGTCGCCTGCCACCATGCCCGGCTAATTTTTTACTATTTTTAGTAGAGACGGGGTTTCACCGTGTTAGCCAGGATGGTCTCGATCTCCTGACCTCGTGATCTGCCCGCCTAGGCCTCCCACAGTGCCTGGCCAAAAAGCTTTGAATTTTATCTGCCCTTTGCTTTAGAGAAGAAACCCATTTAATTGTATAAACTACAATTGATTCTGTATGAAGAGTACATTTCATTTCTCAGGGCAGGACTTGATGCTTAATGACCTAAGGCTGGTAGAATTTTTTATTTCAATGAATTTAAAGATGTATCAATTAGGCATATAATAAATGTTTGATGGAGGAATAAATAAACATTGCTAATAAGGGTGGGCGTGGGGACTCACACCTGTAATCTCAGCACTTTGGGAGGCCAAGATGGGTGAATCACCTGAGGTCAGGAGTTGGAGACCAGCCTGGCCAACAAGGTGAAATCCCACCTCTACTGAAAATACAAAAAATTAGCTGGGTGTGGTGACGGGCGCCTGTAATCCCAGCTACCTGGGAGGCTGAGGCAGGAGGATTGCTTGAACCCGGGAGGTGGAGGTTGCAGTGAGCTGAGATCCTGCCACTGCACTCCAGCCTGGGCGACAAAAGTGAAACTCTGTCTCAAAAAAAAAAAAAAAAAAAAAAAAAAAAATTTCCTAATAAAACTGAGACCATTAATGTAATAGTATCTACTCTATGTTGAGAGTCTACTATGTGCCAGGGAGTTTACTAAAGTTACCTAATTTGATTCTTATAAAAAAAACACTAGGAGGCAGATGTTACTGTTCCCATTTTATAGACACCAAAACAATCCTTACAGTTTACCAGAATTGGACATGTGATGTTTGGTGCTGGCATACCCAATGAATATGGGGAAGACTCAAAAGGAAGGGTATGCTTGGTTTCAAAAAATGGCATCTGAGAAAGGAAGACCAGGATGCCCAAATTCAGTTCTTCTTACACTTCTCTATTCAAATTAATATCCCCAACTAATCTGATCTGCTTGTCAAACTTCACTGGTGAACTCTGAGCATGCTACTAGTGTGGCGATGCTGACAAGGAGCTATGGTCAGGTGAAGGAGAGCTCAGGTTTTGCAGGGGACTAAGGGACTAAAGTGTACTGAACACATAGGCAGTGTTAACATTCTTGAAAGCTAGCAGCAGGGGAGCAGAAAGGTTTGGAGTGCTTCCTTTATAAACTACTCAGGTAGTCTTTAGAATGTCAAAACAAATCCAGGGGAATTGTTGATAGTTTGAGTGAACCAACGAAAACCCCCAAATATAACCTGCCATGGCATTTTAGATTAGTAATACTATTTTTTGAAGAAAAAAATGAACACGATTATTATTAGTAAAAATGGAAAACTATTTCTATACACAAAATTTGAATGGAATAAAGCTGACACTGAGACATGAAAATTATGCTGAATTCCTCACATTACTTGCTGTATCATGACAAATTGAATGTAGATAACATCAAACCTTATTTTGAGCACATAAATATCTCATTCTTTGGTGCTCTATTGTGTGATTTTGTAAATTCTTGCTTTGTTTCAGTGAATAATAGCACACTTACATAATATTTATTCTTTTGGATAATGTATGAATTAGAATGTTTCCAATCTTGACTTTTTATTTGGCCCAATTATCTGATGTAAAACTGCTTTTATGATGCATCTGTAGAAATTCTTAGGTCATGGATTCCACCACCTGCTGGCTTTACAGCAATTCTATGTCTACGCACCTCCTTGGGCTTTATCAAACTTCCAAAGCAGCTATGTGCACTCTAGATAGGTACTCACTCTACTGGTCAGAAGCAGTTGTTAAAATATGTCCAGAAAATAATTAGATAATCATGTCCAGAGAATAATTAGATAATCTTTGGCTTATCCTCACCTTTGCTTCTGCTTTTATTGTGAAGATGACGTGATATTTATGACTCTTTTTGTCCAAGTATATGTTGTAAGTGGCAAGGATGTGGCATATACATTCCTGAAACTGAAGACCTCCACTGTTTTCCCATAAGCAAATATCATCATGAATTCCACTGCACATGTTCAATATCATTCTTCACATTTTATGAACGAGTTTGCTTGGGTTGAGGCAGCGGACAAGGAAGAATGTGTATATCAGTGTGATAATCTTCCGTTCATCTCTGCCTCCATTCAAGGATTGATATGCTCTTTACCACAGTATGCAAACAGCTTTATCAACCACCAGCTGAACAAATTTCAGGGCCTCGCTTTCATGTTAATTCCATTATGGCTCATCTAAATCAGACTTCAGATTCAAGAGAATACCAAGGAACTTTTATGGAATATTGACATAAGGTATCAAAAGAATACCATAGCATTGGCCCAAACCTTTTCACGTCTTCTAGGTATTATGTGCAACTTCTGTGTTAATTATTGAGCTCAAGTTCAAACACAGACACCAAGTTCATGTATAACATGCCTCTTCAAAAACACCATTAAATGTTAAATTTTAGTAATATTTAGTATAAGGTTTAAATATATTGCTATATAAATATCTTGCTAAAAGTGATGAAACAGGATCATAAATACATGCTAGTCAGAACTTTTAAAAGACTCTGCTGTAGTTATTATTAACTCAGTGGCATTAAGGAGCTTATGACAGATAGAAATGGGCTCATTCAACCTGCACTGCTACCTTGGATTTCATGGTATTTGCCATCACATCTTCATGGCTGATGAGTGGCAATGTGCAATAGTGCTAGCCAATATGTGAAATGAAAAAGCACAAGATTTAGTGTCAGATCTGGGACTCTGATACATATTTTTATGACTTTATGACTACGTGATCTTGTGCAAGTCATTTAACTGCAGGCAAACTTTCACAGGGAGATTGTAAGAATCCAATGAGACACTGATGTGAAAGCTCTTTGTAAAGCAAAGGTCTCATATTGTCCTATACTGGGAAACACTTGTTAGCACAGACAGGAACTCTGCAGGTGGGGCCTTTAATTTTCCCAGTGAGAAAGACTCACTCGTCATCACTGAAGCAAGGACATCCCATGACCCATGACCTAATTAACCATTATAAAAAGACCCTTAGAATGGAGTCTCACTGTATTTTTCAATGTGTCTGAGACACTAATAGGAATTTACTTATTTTATCCCTATTTCTTTCAGTAAGTAAAAAACTAACATATACAAAGCAGTTACTATGTGCCAGGCACTATAGTAAGCATTTAACATCAATAAGGTCATTTCATTCTCACCACCACCCTGTGAGGCTAGACTATGACTACACCCATTTTACTGATGAGGAAACCAGGGGCATGGATTAGAGAAGGATACACAGTCAATCATGACCAAAGCCAGAATTTCATCTATATTGACTACATTCATCAGTATTCACTGTCTTCTCTATCTTTGCTATTTTCTCCTATTCCTATAAACCAGACCCCTATAGAGGCCATTGCATTTCAGTACCTTTGGGGTGACAGCAAATCGTCAGAACAGATTATTCTTAAACCTGGAATAATCAAACGCAGTCTGATGAACTGTTACACTGTACTGGCAGAATACGCCACGTCAACAGCCACCTATTAAGGTGGGAAGATGAGGCTATGTAACTTTCCAAAGCATGGCAGGAGAGCTGCAAATGGCAGGGAGGGTATGCCTGGGGAGCTTGCTAGCCACAGCTCTTGAGAAACAGTTATTGCATTAAAAGGGCATGTAGAATATTTTCCAGACTTCCCAACCACACAAGCTTCACCCTAGCTTTGGCATCAGCGCTCAAAATGTGTGGCTTGGACACAAATCTGGAATCAATAATCTCTCTAGCACCTTGTGCTTCCCTTCCCTGCTTCAAAAGTCTGTTCTGTGTTCTCTTCCTTTAGGATTTGCTAGAAGACTAATTACTGAAGTTGAGTAATCTGTTTAGCCCCACAGGCGATAACTCTGTGCATTATTTATATGAGGGGCTCCAATATCTTAGCCCTCAACAGCTGTGATGAATTTGGGAATTTAAAAGCACCATGGCAGCTCCCTGGGAAGCTGTTTTGGAGATGGTCCTTTTATCATAGTGCACAGGTGGCTTGCCTACGTGTCGAGCCAGCAACTTAGGCCGACACCTTGGATGGCTTCAAAGGGAACACAGTGGCTGGAAGTCCCAGTGGCGGCAGGTTTATTCAACCCATGTTGTGCTTAACCTTCCAGGAGTGCACCTGAGCAGCAGGGGTCATAGCAACATATTAATTTGGGGCACAATGGTAAAAAAATTCTAATTAATTGAAAAGTGCCCATGTAGGAAGATTTACTTCAAGTTTTCTTTAAAAATAAGAGCAGTCTTTAAACTCTGGATAAGGCATTAATCCAATTAATGAAGGCATTAAGCAGAGCAATGAACCTTATTTTGCAAAATTATTTGAAAGGCCCAGGATGAAAGAAACCAGTTGGTGGAGCAGTATAACTACCTTCTGGCACATGGCTTCTTTGAGCATTTTTTCCTTCTATTTCTGCTGTTAATTTTTCAGCAGATCTCTTTCAACACCACCACCAAAGCATTCCACATAACTCAAGACAGTAATTTACTCACAAAGAAAACACACCTCCAACTTTATTAATAACCAACTTTTTTTATTAGAGCAGATACAGTTGTGAAAACTGTACATTATACATTTTGGTTTCAAGAATTATAAATAAAGGAACTCACAGGTAGGGAGTTCTTTTTCACAGCAAGAAACTTTAAATAAACAAAGTCATGTTTTATTAAGTACATTGGCAGACTTCATGTGCTGTCCAAAATGTTGAGTACAGTATAACAACCCATTAGAAAGAGCCTTCATGTAAAATACAGCTGTGCACATTTTAGAAAAATACCAACAATTTGAGCTTTGTTTTAAAAAAGCTTATAAATCATACATATATTTATAAATGGGACCAACATGCTCACTTTATAAACATATCCTCTCGCTATCTGTTACCCATTATTTCCAAAGCATTACACATTTTAAATAAACACTTAATAAGATTAAATATTTTATTATTTTTTTTAAAAAAACAGCTTTCCCAGCGTAAGGAGCCATAGGGTTTGGGAGGGGCAGTGAGAGTACTGAGAGTGACGCAGGAGCTTTAAACGTTTGTTCTCAGGTAAAAACGGACTTCCTAAATTTAAAATTCAAAGCAAAATGTAAAAAATGACTATACGAGTTGAAATTTTTCATTTGCTCTCTTTCTGCCTTCTTCTTTATTCCATATTGGTCACACCCAGGATTTTCAACATATTGTGCTTCTGTAAGAAACATCACTGGGTGACTACCCTGCAGGTGACAAAGCACTCAGTCCACACCTGCGCTAACCAGGGAATTGTGGGAACTGTCTCTTCTGCATTGAAAAGGTAGCTAATATGGTAACAAAAAAAAAAAAAAAAAATCTGATTAAACCATGCAAATCATGAAAATATTTAGGAGTAGCTCCTCCTCTGCAATGTAATGTTTTATAAAGATTTAATAGATTAGATAGATACCTTTCTTCCCCTGATTTCTTTTTAAGTAACTACTTTTATAAAGACCATTTAGTTTCTCTAAGTAAGCATGCTTCTGAATAATAAAGGGTAAATTATAAAACAGCAAAAATCCAGAAATGTCAGAAGGACAAAAGACTGTAAAAGACACATATTTAAAATAAAAATGTCTAAGCCTTTAAAATGTGAAATGAAATTACAAAAGGACTTTGAAAAACAGGAAAGGCAGAAAACTGACAGGCAGTGATTGAACAAGGCTTTATGTTCTACCTGAATGTATTCAACAGAAATTTAAGTTGGAAAAAGAAAACAAGAAAGAGCAGAGCAGTTTATTAATAGCATCTTGCTTAACTTTCATGGGAATTAACACAGCCACCGACAAGATTTTATTTGGTTGTAAAGTACGTCAGCAAAGAAACTGAATCCTTTAAACACTGATTACTGCAATCCATGCAACGTTTGGACTATACTTCTTAGAATTCTGTTGTGTTTCAGCTTTTAAAATTTAGCACTTCCTAAGTACATAAATAATTCACCTCAGTAATGTTAAAAATATTTAAAATTAAATTAGTTCTTAGGAAGGCATAGTGTCTTCAAATTGCTAAATTTTAAAGATAAATAACCTTTTACAAGTATAGGAAGAATAAATGACATAAAAGATGGTATATTGCTATCAAAATAAGCACATTTTCACTAGCATTTTGTTGTTTCTTTTCCTTGTGATGCAACACGTGTGTTTCGTCCGGCCAGGACGGCAGGTGGTAGATGACTATACATCATATTTAAATAAACAGCAAAAATGAACAGAGTCGTGCACAAGCAAACGAAACGTTCTCTCCCAGAACATTCCAGGAGATGTTAAAGCAGCAGGTCATGGCATAAGACTGGTGAGTGATGCTGCTACCTATTTCTTCTAATGAGATAGGAGTGAATGTTGGAACCACGTCCACAGCAACACAATCCTCCGACCGCATTCCTCGGGCAGTCGTTTCCCCAGCTCCCTACTAAAAACGTCAGATGGTAAAATAGTAAGGCAGCTGTTGACTTCCATCAAAAAAAAAAAAAAAAAATGCAGCTCCATACATTTCCAGTTTAGTCACACTCTGCTAGGACAGATGGAGTAGCCAATGCCAAGAACTTCGCCGGATGGGGCTGCTTCAGCAGATTTTAAAAAAGAATTATTATTAAGTTTTGCTCTCCAACATGGCTGTGCGCTTCAGCTCCCAGAGGACCCCAAAGCCACAAAGCACTCCCAGGGGAACCGAACAGGTCCTCTGGCTGAATTTTCCAAGTTTCATCTCTCTCGCGATCCCATCCTAATTCCAAGCCTCCTTCCCTGTGTCTGAGTCTGCCTGGGGTGGGCCATTTAAAGGGCTGACGGAACCACTGCAGAGAACTGTGGGCTAACACACCACTAGTTGTCAGGACTTCACTGAAGGGTCAAAACAGTTATAGCATTAAGTAACCATGTTGAATCACATTCAGGCATAGCCAAAATTAAAGTGAAGGACAATACGTCATTGTTAAAAAAATAGCAAATTTGAATATGAGAAAAGAATGTTATTTACTATGATTTTAGATGTAAATTAAGGCGATTCTTACCTTTCCTAATTCCAATCAAGTTAGAAAGTGAACAAAAAGAATGGCCAACCCGATATTCAACAGCATGACAAGGACAATCATGATTGAATTAGGGCCCTGAAAATGAAAGAGAACAAAACTGTAACTTCTCCATGTTAATATCAAGATATTACCAAAGCCAATTACTGAAGAAATGAGAAAGTTAACATGATTGCAGTAAATAAGACATAAAAGATGACAGCAGTTCTGAAAGGTGTAGACTAAAAACGGCAATGCTATGTTTAGATGGAGACATTTCAGAACCTTCACTTAAAAATGAATCCAGGCTTGAATCAGTTTAAAAACGTTTTAAACAACTGATCCACTTCATTCACCTCAAAACAATGGACAACAGCGTGTGATGAGACACAGCTCACCCTAACAGGGCCTACGATCGGCTGGGAGTTAAGAGGTGCCTTTGTTGTTAGAATGCAGTTCAGATGAGGAAGAGCTGCTTCCTCCTCAGGGCAGTTAGAACATGACAGCAAAATCTGTAGGACAAAGCCACCTCCAAGGAACAATTCAGGGAAAACTCAAAACGAGGTTCTCTACCTCTTGCTTTTTCCCTGGTCCTCTGTTTCGACACCACCCTTTCCGTTAAGTAAGAGCTGTAAGTGAGAAGTTGGATACTTTCAAAAGTTATCTTACAGGCCTAGCTTTTCAAATTTCTCTAATCACAACCACAACATTTCAGAAATCAAGTTATATTTTACAAACTACGAGATCCTATTTTGATAAATATCATTATAATAAATACCAGATAGTTGTCCAAGGGCCCCAAATTTTTACTTGTTTAAACAAACCAACCTCATATAACCCATCTTTTCAGATCTGCTCCATGAAGAAGCCACCTTTATTACAAAGACATGATTGTGGTATTTACTGTTAAAATAATGTCTAATTCTTATATAGCATTAAAAGTATTCTAAACTGGCTTTATGAGGTAGGTAGTTTTATTGTCCTTCTTTTACAGATGGGGAAACTGGTACTCCATTTGGATATTGGGTAAGACTACACTGAAACAATGTTACAGAGGCCTCAAAAGTATTGATGTTTTTTGGGTGTGGGGTACGTGAATAAGGGAGATTGGAGCTGCCATTGGTCAAGCACTTATCAATTCGGGTCTAGGGTTTGGGTCACACATCATTTACTCAAGAAGGTCTCTTTCCCTGACTGAGCCCATATCTCCATGGTAGAGGTCAGAGTGCTCTGCTCTTTCTCTATCACAAGGTGTTTCACACTTGATTGTCCTTTGTTGTTTAACTGCTATTTTCCCCCACAAGACTCTGAGCTCCACAGTGGCAGGGGCCTTGTCTTATCCACTGCTATGTACCCAGTGCACAGACACATGACATTGCCCAATTCATTCAGGCAACCAATATTTAATGAGACTCTACTATCTTCCAGCACATTTCCAAGTGCCGTGGATGTGGGTTGTTTTGTTTTTAAAACAGGCTCTTGCTGTGTCACCCAGACTGGAATGCAGTGGTGTGATCTCAGCGCATTGCAGCCTTGACCTCCCAGGTTCAAGCTATCCTACCACTTCAGCTTCCTGAGTAGCTGAGACCAACAGCTCGTGCCACCAAACCTCGCTAATTTTTGTATTTTTTGTAGAGATGAGGTCTCACTATGTTGCCCAGGCTGGTCTCAACTTCCTGGCCTCAAGCGATCCTGCCACCTTGGCCTCCCAAAGTGCTGGGATTCCAGGCATGAACCACAGTGCCTGACCCAAATGTGGGTTGTTAAACAAAACAGATTAAATCACTGAATTAAATGAAGAACGAACAGGGTGATGAGTAAAATGGGGGAGGGAGAGGAAGTAAACATGAGTCCCCTTTAAGTGGGGACTATTAGGCAGAAGAAAAGCATCAGTTCCTAAACCCCAAGTAAATGGGAGGAAAATAAACATTTTATGCAGGTTTTTATAATGCTAGGCAGTGGGTTAAGCATCTCTGAGATTTTTTTTTTTATTCTTCACAAGTGATTATTAGTTCCATTCTACAGAGCTTAAGAGGACAGCTGTCTTGCTCAAGTTTCCTCAGCCAGTTTGAACAAATTAGAACTCGAATTAAGCTTTAGTCTGGTCACTTCAGAGCTCCATGCTCTTTTCTCTGTATGTCTATTAAAGATACAGGCCTTAGTTTAAAGGCAATTTCCCATTCAGTTCTTTAAAACGACATTTTCCTCTATATCCTATAATTTCCACAGTATCAGAAAAACATCAAATTGTGATAACGACCAACTGCTCTTTTAGAATAGTTGTATTCTAAATTAATAGGAGAGTCCTAACCTGTGCAACTCCTCAATTATGGTTAATTTAGAGCATAGAAATAATGCAGGAAACTCTTATAACTCAGAAAATAGTGGAGATGATCTTTCAATGTCACAACTGAGCACAGAGATTAAGGAAATACTATTACAGGCTAAACAACCCTTACCTGAAACACTTGGGACCCTAAGTGTTTGGGGTTTCAGATTTTTTTCTGATGTAGGTGTTGAGCATCCCGAATACAAAATTCTAAAACGCTGCAATGAGAATTTCCTTTGAGCATCATGTTGGTGCTCGAAAAGTTTCAGATTTTGGAGATTTAAAAAATTTTTAATTTTTGTGGGTACACAGTGGGTATATATATGATATTTTGATACCGGCAAACAATGTGTAATAATCACATCAGGATAATGAGGTATCTATCACCTAAAGCATTTATTCTTTGTGTTCCAAACAATCCAATTATACTCTTTTAGTTATTTTATTTTATTTTTTGAGGTGGAGTCTTGCTCTGTCGCCCAGGCTGGAGTGCAGTGGTGCAATCTTGGCTCACCGTAACCTCTGCCTCCTGGCTTCAAGTGATTCTCCTGCCTCAGCCTCCCGAGTAGCTGGGACCACAGGTGTTCACTACGATGCCCAGCTAATTTTTGTATTTTTAGTAGAGTCGGGGTTTCACCATGTTGGCCAGGCTGGTCCTGAACTCCTGACCTCAAGTGATCCATCCACCTCAGCCTCCCAAAGTGTTGGGATTACAGGTGTGGGCTACCGTGCCCAGTTCTCTTTTAGTTATTTTAAAAGGTACAATTAAATTATTATTAACTACAGTCACCCTGTTGTGCCATCAAATACTAGATCTTATTTTTTCTATTTTTTTTTTTTTGTATCCATTAACCATCCCCCCTTCTCCCCTATGTCTTCACTTTCCATCCAGCCTCTGGTAACCATCCTTCTACTCTCCATCTCCATGAGTGTGATCCCTTTAATTTTTAGCTCTCACAAATAAGTAGAACATGCAAAGTTTGTCTTTCTGTGCCTGGCTTCTTTCACTTCACATCATGACCAGATGTTGGAGCATTCTGGATGCTCCACCTGTACTACTACACACTTGGATTAGATTTTGTTCATAAGTGTTTTAAGAATTTTGGATCATTTCAACTATTCTGGGCTACTGGGTTTATTTTATGATTTTCAAAGGTAATTTAGTGATATGAAAGGTGAGGAAAAATACACCTGGTCAGAACAATACAACATAGACTTCGGTGTCTTACAGTGGACCCAGGAAAGTGAAATAGCAGAGAACGTGCCTTCCATGATGCCAACTTCTAAAGTCCAAGGTGTGCCTGAACCTTAACTCCCATTTCATAAATCCTTATAAGTTTCTGTGAATTTATCTAACCCCTTTGAATTAGTGAGTATTTTGAATTTGTATATTCTCTTGGTTTGAATTTAGATTACTATCTTTTCTCCAGTTTTTAGCCCACATATCACTGTACTGGCAATCCAGATTCAATGAATAGTGAATGAGTGCTTTATCCAAAATGAAACATACATACATATATATTTTTTCTTTTGCACGCACACACACACACACATATTTCTCCTGTATATGTTCTAATATACACACACACATATATTTATCCTACCAGTGTGGCTCCACTTAGAAAGCTATTTTTAAAGGTGACTCAGTGAAGACGAGGGAAAACTAGACATGAAAGGTTCAAACAGCAACCAGGGGAAAAATAAAAATCCGGGATGCTCTGTTCAGTGGCAGATACCAAGCCCTGGCCTCTGTGGTTCTTTATATACCTAGGCACAGGATACAGGGTGAAAAGCTTTAAGGTAAAGTCCCATAAATACGACTGTGGTGGCCTGTTGTAGCTTAAAATAGCAAAATGAAAAAAAAATCTGTCTTGCTTTTCAAGACTGACTGGGACAGGTGTAATACAAGAAGCTGTAGCAGGGCACAGGGTAAGTCTTGATTGGAAGAAATTTTCAGGTGGTAAGAAAATAAAAAAAAGGAAATCAAAATACAGAAAGAAATCTTAACTCAAAAAATTAATCTTTTTTTTTCCTTTAAGAGATTGTCACTCATATTTAAAACGGTAAGGAATTTTCTGCCCAAAGAGTTATTATGGTTTATGTGAAATCTAAAGCTTCTCTAGTTAGAAACACATGAGAAGAGCAAAGTTTAATTAAGTATTAATAGCAAAATTTAATTATATATATTTACCTCTTTTGGGGGTGAGGTTCAAACCCGATTTGATGGGGACGCTTTAAATTTTACACAAATTCAAAAGAAACATTAGACAAACCTCAAAACAAACTTGGATGCAAATCGCAGGAATGGCTGAGAAAAAAGTGTAGTCATTTTTCAAAATGGGCTGAGATACCTAATTGGAAAATTCCCCTCTTGTCTACTTGATGGTAAGATGCTAAAGATGCCTCTTCTGACCCTACCAGAGTTGTCATGTTGCAAAACCCCATAACAATTTCAGAATCACATTGAATGCATGCCCCTAGGACATGAGTCCATATGCAACCATTGCCCACAGCGGTCACAGAAGTTTCTTGAGGAAAATCTTCCTCAAGAAAGTAATCAATGTCACAGCCTCCCTTCTCCTACCTCTCATACTCGAGTTAACTAATTTCCTGTGTTAGTCTGTGTCCCAAGAGATTTTCTGTATTTCTAGGAGATCAATAGCCAGGGTGATCCTGAGGATGGATCAGATCTACTTGAATATTTCTGAACTGCTTATGCTTCAGTTAGCATTGTGTTGAAACAAACATCATAATAGCCAAGGTTTTTTGAGCATTTATTCTGCGCTAGGCACTATGCTAAGAACTTTTAAAGTATTGACTCATTTAATCTTCACAACAACCCTGTGATAGGTACAGATGAGGAAACCGAGGCACAGAGCAGTTAGGAAACTGTCCAGGGTCACACAGCTGGTAAGCAACAGAGCTGGGATGTGAACCGAGGAAGTTTGGCAACAGAGTTCAATTCTGTGAATTTTAAAATTATTCACGAATGTCTAACTTACACAGTGTCTTTCTCTCAAAACTATGTAGTACTCCATTGTCTTTCTCTCAAAACTATGTAGTACTCCATTGTCTTTCTCTCAAAACTATGTAGTACTCCATTGTCTTAAAGGTCATCCACTGACAACATTTATGATGACTGTGCCACTTGCTAACTCTGAGAAGTGGGGAAGGCAGCTTTCTGTTACTATTAGGAAGACAATGTTAATTGTTAGAATCTCTGCATGAAGGTGTCAAGTCGATCTTGAATTTTGCAGAGGCAGTCTAAAGCTCAGGGTGGCTGCGGAGCTGCTGGGGCCTCCCTTCCCCCTTGGGATGTAGAGGGGCACCCTAAGGACCAACTACTGAGATGGAGGATGTTTGTCTAACTCCAACAATCTGAGAATTCTGCAAATAAGTAAAACAGATGTTTTTTCTAAATGAGGAGGCTGTGAATTTACCAAACATATGTATACTATTGTTTTACAGAGAGACTCTTTCAGCTAAGAGCTGGGTAATTCAACTTTTTTTTTCCCCTATCACAGCCTAATGTATAGGACGCTGGGGCATACGCTTCCCCTTGTAGAGATCTAGAAGTCAACTAAAGCCCACAAATGGGTACCCAAAGGTATGGAAGATATGGCCTTGCATTGTTTGAATTTTTCCCCGTGTAAATAGGGCAAACTAATACTGATATATGCAAGGCCTTATTAACCTGGGGATAAACATGCTGAAAGTCAAATGAGAAGTAAATTATTACATTTAACAAATTCAATAGTGATTATTATAGTTGTAATGTCAGGATACTGACATATTAAGGTTTAAAATCTTTAAAATGAATGCTTACTGAAGAGTCAGAATCTTAAAGCTAGTCTGTTTTGAAAACAATTTTTCTCCATGCAGGTGGACTCTTAGGAAGTTGGTCCAGTTTATCTGAATAATTTATGTTTAGCTAATTAAAAAGTTGAAAATTTGAAAGAAGAAGAGAACCAGTGTTTTATAGATATTAGCAAAATAAACACACTTAAGAAATTTTAAGCATAAGTTAGCAGAGGAATTTTAATTGTTTAATCCTGTGAGTAAATGAAACAGACAAAAATAAGAAACTGATGGCTCTACTATATTCTTGTTGGCCAAGATATTAATCCACACCATTATGCAAATATGTCTCTATAATTACTAGTGAATACTACGTGTGTAACATTCAACACCTCTGTTCTAAAGAGATGTGACCAGGTCAACAGGTTATTTTTTAATCAATAATTAGCTTCAGATTTTATAAATTCCATAGCATTTGATAAAATACTAATTCCATATATTATTCAAAAAATCTCCTTTGGAAGAAGGCATAAAGATTTTTCAATAACACAGAGCTTTTCTGGCTGAATAATAAATAAATATCTTAAATGCTTAAGACTAATTGATACTGATAACCTGCATCTACCAGAAAACTGAAATTGTAAGAGTTCTCACACTTTGAAAAGACAGAAGACCAAAGAAATTCTCTTGAACTGTTGGAAATTTTCAGTTCTCTTTTGGGAAAGAAAAATGTTCTAGCTGCAAAGCCTGGCTAATTAAAGTCCAAACTAGGTATGTATGAGAAGAATTCACAACGGCTAGAGGAGACGTTCTTTTGTGTAAAGATGCTGACCGCTGTGGTGAAAACAGGAGGGCTAAGAACTTGGTGGTGCCCTTTTCCTAGAGCTCTGGGAGCGGCTGGCCCTTGGCAGGGGTCATGATTCCTTTCCAGCAATCAGAGAGCAAGCTACCAGGAAGCTCACCAAGACACGCTGTTAAAGCCTTGCTAAAATGTGCTAAGATGCTGTGCTAAGCTGGTCAGGTCTTACCTACCTGAATTACATCTAAAGTGGGGCTGGGTGAACATAGGGGTGGTGGGGGGGAATTTCTGCCCAGAGAGCTCTTTGCTGTCTCAAGCTACAAATGTGTTATGTGCTGCTCTAAACAACCCTGTGCTTCTAGAATCTTGGTGAGCCTAATGTGGTCAAGATGCACAGTCACCCCACACAGCTCGCTGAAAGAAACAAAGGGAAGAAAGAAAGAGAAAAACGCTACTTGCAGTACTTACTGAATTGGCTTCTTTTTCCAAAGCAGGGCATGAATCGTTGCTTGCTGGATTCTTTGGTATAGCAAGTTCAGACTTCTTAGCTTTTGGCTCAGCTTTGCTTTCTTTGGCAACTGGTTTTGTCACAGATTTGGAGGGACTCCACTTGTTAGTGGATGGCTTGTGCACCAGTGCTGAGGAAGACTGGCTGGATCCATCGCCGTCCTCCACGTCTACTGGAGGGTGCTGGGGGGCGTTCAGCTTCACGTAGTAGCCGTGATACTGAGAATGCAGCTCCCCGTTACTGGGGTTGGGGATGTGGTGGCGGCCAGAGTACTTGGACTGGGGCACAATCGCTCCTGCCTCCTTCGTGGGAGCCTTTGACATCAAGGGCTTATTGACAATGGCTGTCACCTGCTCATCAGCCACACTCCTTTTGTCTTGGTTGAGTCTCGCCCCTGAGCTGGGGTTTTGCTTCTTCAGGGGCTTTGGGGAGGAAGTAGGAGAGTGGCTGTGTTTGGGACTTGCCTCAGGAGATCTTGGGGGTGTCGTGCCTTTGCGATAAAAATGAGGAGACTCCTTTGGTGTAGGTGGCTTTTCTGGTACCTTTTCTTCTGGATTTTCTTTAGCATCTACACCTTCCTGAAATCTCTGCTTGATGTAATCAGGGCCTGGCCAAAAAAAAAAAAAAAAAAAAAAAAAGAAAAAAAGAAAGGAGGTATATATACATATATTTTGCTAAATCAGATTAACCTTTTCTCTTTTAAAAATAATATATTCATAAGGCTTTGACTAAGCACATATTTCATTCTCTAGGGGAAAAGTTTATTTATTATGGAAAGGCTGCTTTTAAGATAATACAGAATCTAAACAGTTCTGGCTTCCCTGATAATTGCATTCGTTCTGCCTACTTGCAGAATACAGAGGCAAAATTCATGTTGATGGAACATTGGTTGCAATATCATAATTAATCTGCTTATTCAAATTATGTGGTGTAACTAAGACACAGAAAGTATATACTTGTACAAGGAAGTAAGCTGACTACTGTAAGCATCTGAAAATTTAATAAAGTATACTGCAAGAGGAGAATCTGTAGATAACATATTTTTAACGATCTATCATCAAACATGCATTAAAACTTCCTAGTTTGAAACAATTTCTGAGGCTTAGGTTGCACAACACAAAGTCACTTCCATGTAGTCCATTCACAGCTATGGAAAACAAGGATTTGCACAAGCAGTGTTTTGCAGGTATCAAAGTCAAGACAAGGCAGTCGTCTCTGGTTCTGTAGCTTCAAGATTTTTTTTTCCTTTTTTATATACCTCAGGATTGTTTATAAAAATTTTGTTATTTTTTTTTATAAATGGGATCAAATTTTCATTAAAAGAGAGGCTATTCTTCTGACAGAGGAGGAAAAAATGAAAAAAAAAAGTGGCTCTGCTGCATTGTTATTTCATGGGGAGTGAGCTACAAAGAAACAGAGTGTGTGCCACAAGATGTCCAGGCCCTGGGAACTCGAGGAGGCTGTGGTCTGGAAAGGGGCATCTCTGGGCTGAGACAGAGACCTTAGACTTCTAGGGCCTTCAGCTCTCAGCAAGTCATGTGCGTACTTTGGCTACCACTCCACCCATCTGCCACTTTTCACCTCATAAGGTGAGGTCAAGGTTACATGCAGTGTAATTGACCCTCTTCCTCACAAATGGGCAGAAGCTGACAATGTCTCTTGAGTACATACGGAAGACACTGCCCCCACCGACATGCTTATAGAGAGTTGACAGGTTCTTGTCAATTCCACAACACTGCATCTGTTCATTTTCTTTCCTGCCTTCTACCCCCAACCCTTCACCCCAGACAAACTCACTAACTCACTAAAAGATTTACAGAGGGGCTGAATAGCAATTATCCTTAATTGTGAAACTACATACTGCACACTTATACTTTTAATTGCTCTTCCCATGGTGGTCTGAGTAATAAGTTATTGTAATGAGGCTGCTATTTAATTATACAAGGAATTTTCCAAAATTTAAAGCCTCACCAAAATCTTAGGGAGTAGGTGTTATTATCCCCATTTTACTGAAATGGAAACAGCTATAGCAGCTGAAAAAAAAAATCACATAGCTCCTATTATCTTTTAAGAAAAAAACATAATGCAACACATAATATTTTAAAGCCAGAAACAAGAATTCCCGAGCACCCACCATCGCAAGTTATACTCAGGGCACAAAACATAATAGTATTATCACAGTTTCCACCTTCTAGAAGATACATCCACTCCTGGGGATTCAAGTTTCCCAAATCTGTCAAGATCGCACATCGACAGTTGAGACTTCCTTTCTAAACTGGGTAAGCTCCCCCTTTACATAACTCACAATTTTCTTTTAATTCCTCCATCAAAAATGGCAGTGTTAATTCTTAGGCCAGTGAAAGTTATTTTGAATGATGAAAAGGGGCAACTGCAAGCATTCAAAAGGTGATGTCCTTCTGTTTCTGAATTCTTTCTTGGTGCTGTGTGTCTGGACATAGCATTAAGGGGGAAAAGGGCAGCATGAACACAAAAAAGTTATGTCTTTCATCAGCTGAACTGTCCCTGCTCTTTAAAACTCATCAGGTCATTCATACTAGTCTGTCATGGAGAAGCCCCTCGTGATTCAACTGCAGGCATATTTTAACAAAATCCCCCTTCTTCTGTGATAAAGTATATTCTCTAATACATCTTGATGCAGTGTGATGTTTACATACTTTTCCCTCACTTCTCTACCCAAAATTTCACTACAGTTGGTTTTATTTGTGCTGTACTGATATTCAACTTCATAGCATTACTAAAATACCCATCTAGGTATGGCAGTGGATGTACTGTGCAAAGATAATTAAAATAGTCAAGTGCCTTGGAGCCAATGGACTTTTAATTTAAGCCACTTAATGCTGAAACAATTACATAAAATACAAAGTGCTTTTAACATCTTTGATCTAAAGATAAATGCAAGTTATTTTTGCACAGAAAAATTGCCAATATCTACTAAGATTAAGGCACATTAAAAGCTAATGTTTAACTTAAATATACAGAAAAGAGTGAAAAAATAGACTCTGGCAAACATTTTTCGTTATACATTCTCAAAGTTGGAGGGAAAAGGTAAAGAGTCATTGTGCCCTGAGAAATGAAGCTGTCACAAAGCCCACGCATTTCACTTAGAAGATGTAAGACCGTGAGATTGTAGCTTACAAATCTACGATTTAAATCTTTGTGATGCCCTCATCACAAAAAAAGTCATTTTTTTGAGGTGATAAATAGGTTAATTAGCCTGATTTAATCATTCCATATTGTATTAAGAAATTGTAATATCACTTTGTACTTCACAAATATATACAACTATAACTTATCAATATATACATTAAAAACATTAGGATGTATCCTAGTGACCTTCAGTACCACCAGTATAGGTGGATTGGCCAAGGTGAGACTGATTTGGCCATTGGAATAATTTGTATTAATGAGCTTATGAAGCTAAATTTTGGATTCCATTGAAAGTATTTCTTATGATATTTATCAACTCTCATATACTGGTCTAATCACTTCTTTAACCTTTAGAAATCTAATGTGTCACCTCTTTGGACACAGTTTTCTTGTCCTAAATGTAGTAAGAAAGGCATGTCTTACATGATTACTCATGCCCACTCTGCTAAGATGAGTTTAGGGTATACTCACCCAAATTGATCTACAGGGCTTCTGATGATACTCAAAATCTGTTGAGCTCAAAGAATTTACTAGAATGGTGGAAGTACATTTTAGCATCAACTTTCACATTTCAAAAATTCCTAGCTTTATTACGCATTCAAAAAATATCTGGGTAAGAGAAAAAATGCACTCCTAAGCAGGGGCGCCTATGCTTGCTGCCTATCAGAGCATCTGAGGTATTATAGCCAGAGATTTTAATAAGTATGAATTGAAGCCTAGAAATATTAATGTTTAACAAATGATCTGAGTGATTCTAACGCACTGGGTTATAGGCATTTGACAGTATGCAAGCAATATGTTGATATTGCTTGCATTGATTGGTGATATTGCTTGGTTGATATGTCCATAGCACCAGCCCTACATGACTACATCCCGTTGGAAATGGTTCCAACGTGGCACAGTCATATAAGGCCTAGCCAACTAAATGAGGATATACAGTTAGATTTTCCAGAGGAAGATTAAATGCTTTTAAAACAAGACGTTTAATATAACGCAGAAGACAGAAGTTTTTCCTGGACTATTTTCTCTTGGAAGGCACATGTTGTGCCTGCTACTTGTTCTGTGTAGTAAATGTGTGTCAGCATTGCAGAGCCAGCAACATAAAGTTGATGAGATGCAGCGGTTCATTAAAAAGACTAGTCAGAATATTGCCAGGGAGGGAAATTATGACAAATGTTGATAGTTGTTGCAGTCAGCATTTTCATCTGTTTTTATAGACAGTATCTATGAATCCCAAAGGATTTTCTCCCCCTGGAGACTCATATTGGGAAGAAGTCAGATACAGGTCACCCACTCACGGATATGGCTGCCACACAATGTGAAAAAAGAAACAACATTCAGCATGTCATCCACCAACACTCAAAGGTTACTCGTTACAGTTGGCACGAAGGCTCTGAACAGATATGGCAGATGGTGGCAGCAGGGTATCCAGCTAGTTCTTCGGAGGTGAGCCTCGGTGGGCTGGCTATGGGCAGAAGCACCATAAAGATTCCCCAACACAAATGTCTATGAGGGCAGTGCCAATATCAAATGTTTTGTAGCAACAGCAGTAGTCATTAGTAGAAATTAGACATTTTCTGTGGAGACTGACAATCAGTGAAAAGAGGACCAGATTGAAAGAGTCTAAAAAAATTGTGTAACTGGTAGCAGGATCACTTTTTGTGTTTGATATAGAAAGAACACTCCTTTCCTATAGGACTTCACAGTCCCGTCTATAACAATCCTGCAATTTCTGTGACCACAGCCATAGTGCTCTGGTCTGCAAACTGTGGGACATCCTTTCTAGTACCCAGCACTTGGCTGGCACTCAATATCCACTTGTGAAACTGAATGTACTGGAATGAATACATGGTATGAGTAACCAGCAAACTCATGAATTATTAATTTCATGTCAACTAGTGGATTATTCAGTTTCCCTTTTTAATGAAAAAATTTATTCAGAATTTTGGGTTGGAAGATGAGCTTAGAAGTCATCTATTCCAGGATGCTTCCCTTTTCTTAACCAAATCCATGACATATTAATGATAGGCCTAGACAATTATGTAATGGAGCTATGCTTTGATTTCTGAAGTCTTCTAATTCATACCAGAAATGCAAGCTTAGTTGACACTGGTTCATAATAACCTGTGCTAAAGACTTCACTCTAAATAATCGATGCACTGTGTGTATGAGCACATTTATGCTTAAACATGCGAAGACAAAGCTTGTTGGGGACGATACCCAGAGAAGCAGGCTGGCTGTCTCCCAAGAGGGCTCCAAGTACTAAATTTACCACATTCCAGGGCAGTGTTTTAATTTCTTTAACTCATGCTCAGCCCCTGCCTCCATCAATAAATACAAAAATTTTACATGCTACTTAATATCACTTGAAATTAAAAACAAAATGAATATCTCGACTAAAAGGAATTTTTTTTTTTTTTTTTTTTTTTTTGAGACGGAGTCTTGCTCTGTCGCCCAGGCTGGAGTAAGTGGCACCATCCTGGCTCACTGCAACCTCTGCCTCTCGGGTTCAAATGATTCTCATGCCTCAGCCTCTCAAGTAGCTGGGATTACAGGCATGTACTACCAGGCCCAGCTAATTTTTGTATTTTTAGTGGAGACGGGGTTTTACCATGTTGGTCAGGCTGGTCGTGAACTCCTGGCCTCACATGATCTGTCTGCTTTGGCCTCCCAGAGTGCTGGGATTACAGGCATGAGCCACTGTGCCTAGCCTAAAAAGAAACTGAAACAGTGGGAGAAAGAGCCACAGATCTAGTCTCCCAATCTTCCTTCCCAGGAAGGGGCGCAGCCCGGTCTCCTCTGCTTCCTCAGTGGTTACCCTCTAAAGCAAGCTTGTACAACCTGTGGCCCAACACAAATTCATAAACTTTTCTTAAAACATTATGAGATTTTTTTGGTGATTTTGTTTTAGCTCCTCAGCTATCATTAGTGTTAGTGCATTTTATGTGTGGCCCAAGACAATTCTTCTTCTTCCTATGTGGCCCAGGGAAGCCAAAAGATTGGACACCCTTGCTCTAAAGCCTACATCACCCTTGCTGGCATAGAAACCTGATTTTACCAGCACTTTGAAGCAGCACCATCCCTTGGGGCAGACTCACATTACCAAAGCTCACCAGACTGACGTACAATCCTAGAAGGCCAATTTACTAGTTTACAATGAGCAATGTAAATGTCACACAGGTCAGGGGACTCATGCTGATACTACCAGTACATGCTCTCCTTGTTGGCAGAACTCCATGGAAAGCTCAACCAAAATTAGAAAGTTACTGGTGAACATGGAATCAGAACAAGAAGCATGAGCTGAATCAAATATGTAATGGCATCAAGCTGGGCTAGCCTGATACATCCATTTCCTGAGTCAGGGTGATCTTGCCAGTAAAGCCATACACCATGGCCATAGTTCCCTGCATCCTTCCCCATAATAGAAACGTCCTTGCCAATGTGACAGCAGTCTTCCAAGGTTCTGGCTCAGGCTTCTCCTCCTCTGGACAGTGTTGGGATGAACACTGCCAATTTTTGCCTCTGTGACTCTCTTTTTTCTACACTTCCTTGGGTGACCAATTTTTCTTTAGATGTTTTTATAACCCAATCAGGTTACAAGGAAATCCTGTGGTTCTTAAAGCCACCCTATTACTTAGGATGACCTGATCTACCTTTGTATAGTTTCAGGGACTCATTTTCAAGCTGAACTCTCAGAGGGCAATCTTCTAAATTCTTGGGGGATGACTCACTCAGTCACTCCCACTAATGGCAATTTAGGTTTCTGTGTATGTACACAATTATCTATATATACATTCACAAACATCCATTTGTATGCTTTTGGTTTATTAGAGCTTAACCCTTTGGGGGAGAAAGCCATCCCACATGGCTATGTTTTTCTCTTTAATGACAAAAGTTATGATTTTATTTAAAAATTTTTTGATTAATCTACATATAATCTACTAGCAACCTTTTTTTCTACTTCTCGCTTTTATAATCAAGAGGCTATGTTTTTTCCTTAGTTTCTAACTGAATTGTAGAATAATACAGTTTTTTTTTTTTTAATATAGATTCAATGCCATCCCCATCAAGCTACCAATGACTTTCTTCACAGAATTGGAAAAAACTACTTTAAAGTTCATATGGAACCAAAGAAGAGCCTGCATCGCCAAGTCAATCCTAAGCCAAAAGAACAAAGCTGGAGGCATCACGCTACCTGACTTCAAACTATACTACAAGGCTACAGTAACCAAAACAGCATGGTACTGGTACCTAAACAGAGATATAGAACAATGGAACAGAACAGAGCCCTCAGAAATAATGCCACACATCTACAACTATCTGATCTTTGACAAACCTGACAAAAACAAGCAATGGGGAAAGATTCCCTATTTAATAAATGGTGCTGGGAAAACTGGCTAGCCATATGTACAAAGCTGAAACTGGACCCCTTCCTTACACTTTATACAAAAATTAATTCAAGATGGATGAAAGACTTACATGTTAGACCTAAAACCATAAAAACCCTAGAAGAAAACCTAGGCAATACCATTCAGGACATAGGCATGGGCAAGGACTTCATGTCTAAAACACCAAAAGCAATGCCAACAAAAGCCAAAATTGACAAATGGGATCTAATTAAACTCAAGAGCTTCTGCACAGCAAAAGAAACTACCATCAGAGTGAACAGGCGACCTACAGAATGGGAGAAAATTTTTGCAATCTACTCATCCGACAAAGGGCTAACATTCGGAATCTACAAAGAACTCAAGGCTAGGAAGAAACTGCATCAACTAACGAGCAAAATAACCAGCTAACGGGATCAAATTCACACATAACAATACTAACCTTAAATGTAAATGGGCTAAATGCTCCAATTAAAAGGCACAGACTGGCAAATTGGATAAAGAGTCAAGAACCATCAGTGTGCTGTATTCAGGAAACCCATCTCATGTGCAGAGACACACATAGGCTCAAAATAAAGGGATGGAGGAAGATCTACCAAGCAAATGGAAAACAAAAAAAGGTGGGGGTTGCAATCCTAGTCTCTGATAAAACACACTTTAAACCAACAAAGATCAAAAGAGACAAAGAAGGCCATTACATAATGGTAAAGGGATCAATTCAACGAGAAGAACTAACTATCCTAAATATATATGCACCCAATATAGGAGCACCCAGATTAATAAAGCAAGTCCTTAGAGACCTACAAAGAGACTTAGACTCCTACATAATAATAATGGGAGACTTTAACACCCCACTGTCAACATTAGACAGATCAACGAGACAAAAAGTTAACAAGGATACCCAGGAATTGAACTCAGCTCTACACCAAGCAGACCTAACAGACATCCACAGAACTTTCTACCCCAAATCAACAGAATATACATTCTTTTCAGCACCACAACACACCTATTCCAAAATTGACCACATACTTGGAAGTAAAGCACTCCTCAGCAAATGTAAAAGAACAGAAATTATAACAAACTGTCTCTCAGACCACAGTGCAATCAAACTAGAACTCAGGATTAAGAAACTCACTCAAAACCGCTCAACTACATGGAAACTGAACAACCTGCTCCTGAATGACTACTGGGTACATAATGAAATGAAGGCAGAAATAAAGATGTTCTTTGAAACCAACGTGAACAAAGACACAACATACCAGAATCTCTGGGACACATTCAAAGCAGTGTGTAGAGGGAAATTTATAGCACTAAATGCCCACAAGAGAAAGCAGGAAAGATCTAAAATTGACACCCTAACATCACAATTAAAAGAACTAGAGAAGCAAGAGCAAACACATTCAAAAGCTAGCAGAAGGAAAGAAATAACTAAGATCAGAGCAGAACTGAAGGAAATCGAGATGCAAAAAACCCTTCAAAAAATCAATGAATCCAGGAGCCGGTTTTTTGAAAAGATCAACAAAATTGATAGGCCGCTAGCAAGACTAATAAAGAAGAAAAGAGAGAGGAATCAAATAGATGCAATAAAAAATGACAAAGGGGATATCACCACCAATCCCATAGAAATACAAACTACCGTCAGAGAATACTATAAATACTTCTACACAAATAAACTATAAATCTAGAAGAAATGGATAAATTCCTCGACACATACACTCTCCCAAGACTCAACCAGGAAGAAGTTGAATCTCTGAATAGACCAATAACAGGCTCTGAAATTGAGGCAATACTTAATAGCTTACCAACCAAAAAAAGTCCAGGACCAGATGGATTCACAGCCGAATTCTACCAGAGGTACAAGGAGGAGCTGGTACCATTCCTTCTGAAACTATTCCAATCAATAGAAAAAGAGGGACTCCTCCCTAACTCATTTTATGAGGCCAGCATCATCCTGATACCAAAGCCGGGCAGAGACACAACAAAAAAAGATAATTTTAGACCAATATCCTTGATGAACACTGATGCAAAAATCCTCAATAAAATACTGGCAAACAGAATCCAGCAACACATCAAAAAGCTTATCCACCATGATCAAGTGGGCTTCATCCCTAGGATGCAAGGCTGGTTCAACATATGCAAATCAATAAACGTAATCCAGCATATAAACAGAACCAAAGACAAAAACCACATGATTATCTCAATAGATGCAGAAAAGGCCATTGACAAAATTCAACAACCTTTCATGCTAAAAACTCTCAATAAATTAGGTATTGATGGGATGTATCTCAAAATAATAAGTTATCTATGACAAGCCCACAGCCAATATCATACTGAATGGGCAAAAACTGGAAGCATTCCCTTTGAAAACTGGCACAAGACAGGGATGCCCTCTCTCACCACTCCTATTCAACATAGTGTTGGAAGTTCTGGCCAGAGCAATTAGGCAGGAGAAGGAAATAAAGGGCATTCAATTAGGAAAAGAGGAAGTCAAATTGTCCCTGTTTGCAGATGACATGATTGTATATCTAGAAAACCCTATTGTCTCAGCCCAAAATCTCCTTAAGCTGATAAGCAACTTCAGCAAAGTCTCAGGATACAAAATCAATGTGCAAAAATCACAAGCATCTTATACACCAATAACAGACAAACAGAGAGCCAAATCATGAGTGAACTCCCATTCACAATTGCTTCAAAGAGAATAAAATACTTAGGAATCCAACTTACAAAGGACGTGAAGGACCTCTTCAAGGAGAACTACAAACCACTGCTCAATGAAATAAAAGAGGATACAAAGAAATGGAAGAACATTCCATGCTCATGGGTAGGATGAATCAATATCGTGAAAACGGCCATACTGCCCAAGGTAATTTATAGATTCAATGCCATCCCCATCAAGCTACCAATGACTTTCTTCACAGAATTGGAAAAAACTACTTTAAAGTTCATATGGAATAAAAAAAGAGCCCGCATTGTGAAGTCAATCCTAAACCAAAAGAACAAAGCTGGAGGCATCACGCTACCTGACTTCAAACTATACTACAAGGCTACAGTAACCAAAACAGCATGGTACTGGTACCAAAACAGAGAAATAGACCAATGGAACAGAACACAGCCCTCAGAAATAATGCCGCATATCTACAACTATTTGATCTTTGACAAACCTGACAAAAACAAGAAATGGGGAAAGGATTCCCTATTTAATAAATGGTGCTGGGAAAACTGGCTAGCCATATGTACAAAGCTGAAACTGGATCCCTTCCTTACGCCTTATATAAAAATTAATTCAAGATGGATGAAAGACTTTCATATGATACCTAAAACCATAAAAACCCTAGAAGAAAACCTAGGCAATACCACTCAGGACATAGGCATGGGCAAGGAGTTCATGTCTAAAACACCAAAAGCCATGGCAACGAAAGCCAAAATTGACAAATGGGATCTAATTAAACTCAAGAGCTTCTGCACAGCAAAAGAAACTACCATCAGAGTGAACAGGCAACCTACAGAATGGGAGAAAATTTTTGCAATCTACTCATCTGACAAGGGGCTAATATCCAGAATCTACAAAGAACTCAAACAAATTTACAAGAAAAAATCAAACCCCATCAAAAAGTGGGCAAAGGATATGAACAGACACTTCTCAAAAGAAGACATTTATGCAGCCAACAGATACATGAAAAAATGCTCACCATCACTGGCCATTAGAGAAATGCAAATCAAAACCACAATGAGATACCATCTCACACCAGTTAGAATGGTGATCATTAAAAAGTCAGGAAACAACAGGTACTGGAGAGGATGTGGAGAAATAGGAACACTTTTACACTGTTGGTGGGACTGTAAACTAGTTCAACCATTGTGGAAGACAGTGTGGTGATTCCTCAAGGATCTAGAATTAGAAATACCATTTGACCCAGCCATCCCATTACTGGGTATATACCCAAAAGATTATAAATCATGCTGCTATAAAGACACATGCACATGTATGTTTATGGCGGCACTATTCACAATAGCAAAGACTTGGAACCAACCCAAATGTCCAACAATGATGGACTGGATTACGAAAATGTGGCACATATACACCATGGAATACTATGCAGCCATAAAAAAGGATGAGTTCATGTCCTTTGTAGGGACATGCATGAGGCTGGAAACCATCATTCTCAGCAAACTATCGCAAGGACAAAAAACTAAACACCGCATGTTCTCACTCATAGGTGGGAATTGAACAATGAGAACACATGGACACAGGAAGGGGAACATCACGCACCAGGGACTGCTGTGAGATGGGGGGAGTGGGGAGGGATAGCATTAGGAGATATACCTAATGCTAAATGATGAGTTAATGGGTGCAGCATACCAACATGGCTCATGTATACATATGTAACAAACCTGCACGTTGTGCACATGTACCCTAAAACTTAAAGTATAAAAAAAAAAAAGAACTCAAACAAATTTACAAGAAAAAACAACCCCATCAACAAGTGGGCGAAGGATATGAACAGATACTTCTCAAAAGAAGACATTTATGTAGCCAAAAGACACATGAAAAAAAGCTCATCATCACTGTTCATTAGAGAAATGCAAATCAAAACCACAATGAGATACCATCTCACACCAGTTAGAATGGTGATCATTAAAAAGTCAGTAAACAACAGAATAATAGAGTTTTAAACTAAAGAACATAAGATTTAATTAAGATGGAAAATATGTGAAAATACTGCCAGCTCCTGAAAATAGGTAATTTGCCATGGAAGTGTTCAACATGTAAGCTATGACAGGCATCTTTTATTCCAGGGTTAACAACTTCTATGCACGAACACATGCATTCCAAACAATGGAGACTTTTATATCTGAGATATGTAAATTAAACGGCCAGCCTAATTTAGAAGTACTTGAAAGCCCTTTTTGAAAATGTCTATCTGATTTGCTCACCCTGTAAATGCAAAGTGGAGAGCATGAGTTATGCTCCCTTGAGAAGATCAATAATACCCGCGACAGAAAAGGCTTTCTATACAGTTGCTGAAGGAAGTGCTGGCTTTGGGTCAAAGGGGACTGCAGCCTCCCCGACAAGCTCTGGTCTCAAATAGACCCGCTGTCGTCCATGCTACTGTGATGTATTCATTCCTGATGGACAACTTGCTTATATGAAGCTGTTTTAGCTAAGAAAGGGTGGCATTACATTTTCCCACAATATTTTTTTCCCCCTCAAATGCTTTTACACCAGAAAAGGCTTTTAAAACCATTCAGTCTGGGAAACCAAGATGATCTTTCGTATTATTTACCTCTTGTTAACACCTAATAGAAATCTAAAGGGACCCCATTCCCCAACAGAATTAACAGAACCGAGAAATTACCATCTGCAGACAACAGTAAGTTTGTTTGCTTTCAAAGCCGCTCAAGCCCAGTGCCTCCTGATCAGTCAGGTTCTTTCCAATGGCAGCACTGCTAGGGAGGAGACAACAATTTCTCCTGGGTGGCTGAACTCTTTTCCCAGCTCTCACGCCCTGGAACAGCTAATTTGCCAATATACATAGGTACCAGGGAAGTATGAGTTCATTTCATGCCAGAGGAGAGTTTATTCCTACCAGAGGTCGCTGCAAAAAATGGAAAGGTTCCTTTTCCTAAAAATTGTGTATATATAAAAAATGATTTAAATCTCAACCAGAGGTTTAAAAGAGACGCATGTGAAAGAAAATACCCTTCTCAGTGGCTGCCTTGGACTTGAACTCTTAGAGAAGTCACTCTGTGATGATGATATCTATCATTCAACAACTACCTTGGGTCCCTCCCCAGACTTTCTCTTATAAAAACCGAATCTTCTTTGCCTGGCCTTTTACTGTCTTCTTTCTTTTCAGGAACCTCCTGCCCCCATTCTCCAGGTCATTTCTCATTGCTCCATCCTTGATTATAGCCAAGTTTCTAGCTTTTCTACAAATCTTGCTATTTTGTTCACTTTGACTTACGTCGTTTGTTAGGACTCGGTGATACCCTGTGGGTTCCGACAGCGTATACCCCTCACCAGAGCCAAATATGTATCGAACACCTACCTCATGCAGGGTGCTCGGCTAGGGACAGGATGCTGGTTATACAGCTTGATTTAATAAAAACCAGTGCGGAAAAATCCTTTACTAAGAAATGTAACTTTTAACAGAAATTGAAAACATTTATTTTGGTTTCTTCACCTAGAAATCTGTTGATGCCTCAAGCAATCACTAGAAAGATGTTCTTTAGAAAGCAATGGAGAATATATACAAATAGGTGAATATTGCCTTTTTGAAACTCAAAACAAAAACACTAGTATATCATAGAGGGGGTGGAAAGAGTCTACTAGGAAACTACTAGAAAGTGAATTAAGAATTTAAACTATTGCAAATATTTGTTGATTGCTATTTTGTAACATCTGAGAGGCAGATGACCAAGATCGATTTTCTTGAGGTTGTCACTTTTATTTCTTCCATCATGACATGCATTTTCCTCTTACTCTGTGCAGATTAATCACTTTAAGTGGTATGCTGTTATACTTCCTAACCACAGTCCTTTGAACTTTAGTTCAGATACATTAAAAAAAAAGTCACAGTACTGACTGGTTCTTCTCTTACTACTAAAAGTGCCTCTGAATTTGGGGGTATTTGTTATAGAATCTGTGGCTGTCACTAAAATAATTTCTTAGAATCAGATATTTTAGATTCTTGTCTAGTTTACTGCTGTCAGCTCAAACTTTGTTGGTCATATGTAGAGGGGAGGAAGGGCGAGACTCTGGGGAATAACCCATCTCCGGGGCTAACACTCAGGCTTCAGATGATATTTATTACTACAAGTTGAACATTCCTAATCCAAAAATCTGAAATGCTCCAGAATCCAAAACATTGTGGGCACCGACATGATGCCACAAGTGGAAAATTCCACATGACCAATGGTCACAGTCAAAATGCAGTCAAAACTTTGTTCCATGTGCAAAATTATTAAAAATATTGTAGAAAATTACCTCCAGGCTATGTGTATAAGGTATCTATGAAACATAAATGAATTTCGTGTTTCAACTTGGGTCCCCAGCTCAAGAGATCTCACTATGTATATGCAAATATAGAAAAATATCAACAAATCTGAAATCTGAAACTCTTCTGGTCCCAAGCATTTCAGATGAAGGATCCTCAACCACATGCACCCCTGCTTGTTTTGTATAATAGTATTGCTGGGATTCAGGAAGCACAGATCTTTATGTTGAAAGGAAAAGGAAATAAAAGCAAGCCAAAGCCAGTGCTCCTGCCTCACCCATCAAAGGAGCACTGTTTTACCTGGTTGGTAGAAATCAGGTGACAGCTCCCTGGCCACAGCTCTCGCAATGTCGCACTCCTGGCGAGCGGCCAGCGCAGCCTGGTCGGCGGCATCGGCCTTCGCTCTGGCGTGTGCAGTCCTACACGGGGCACAAAAGGACGAGTCAGCATAGGTGGCCCCTTGTTACTTACACAGGGACAAGCAAATTGTAATCTGGGAAAAGAAATGTTAATTATGATTATGGCCCGACACCCACAAGAGCAAAAATTTTAGAGTCCTATTGCCGTGAAATTTCAATGAAGATGACATAGATGAAACTAAACTACCCATGAATTGCCTCAGCCCTTCTCTCAAGGGAAATGAAAAGTAAGAGCAAGGTCTGTGTAGCTTGACGCTAAGTGTGGTTTTCAAAACTTACTGGATCAAATCTCCTGTTGACTTTGGTTGGCATTCCTCCCCACCCCTAAAATTATGGAAAGTAGAATTAGAACATATAAATTCATAGTGTTTATTGAATTCATTTCTACGGTACAATCAATGTAAGAATTTGACTAAGAAAGATCTGCCCACTGGCATGCTGGTGAAGTAGTTCTTTGAAGAAAAAAATTAGTGAAATGGGGATTGGTAGTGTTTACTCATATCCATGTGTAAATGTTCTCACCTTGGCCAATTTCAGGCTACCAGCTTGATGCCGTTGGATGTGTAGTGGGGAGATGTGCACTACTGGCGCTCGCCAGCAGGAACAAACCACAGGGCCCGCTCTAAGAACATGCTCAGAAGGGTTCCTGAGGAGCCCATTTAGCTGACTTTTAGGCATGTTTCTTGTATGAACCAAAAAGGAGACAGCGAGGCAGAACTGGCAAGGATGAAATGGATCTTTCAGTCTTCCATCGCCTCCCTGGCCTGTCCTCACTCATGGAAACCTCTCATCTTTCTGAAGGACTAGGGTTATGGGGAAGGTGGCAGGAAAAAGAATAGGGCTTCTTATGGCTGGACCAGGGAATGATGTCTTCCGGCCCCAGAGAGGGTTGGAGGGAAGAAAAAAACTCTGGTTTATCTGCTCTGCAAAGGGGAAGGCCTTGTTCCATTAGTCTTTAGATGTTTATGGGTACCTATTTCTTATGACTTTGTAAACTTTCTATTATATTTTATTAGCACTAGGCAGGGCTATAGATAACTAGCAGTGAAAACTTAACGGAAGTCTGAAAAAGGTGTTTACACTTATGTTGGAGACAGCAGGAGAGAGGAGGAGTTGGGAAAAGGCATGGGCTTTGGATGCTCTTCAGGGAGAACACACGGGCAGCAGCGGGAGGAGGCTGGCAAGTGGAGCTCCTGGGACCAAAACATGGAGGGACCGGGACTGGCCTGAGACAAGGGGGTCAACTGGTAGGAGGCCCCGTTTTCACATTACTCTCTTCAATAACCTCCTCTTGTCCTGTGCTCTCACGGGACTCCTTTCACTTCTGTTTAGGATCTAAGTAAGCCTGAAGGCTTGATGTATTAGAATGTAAGCTTTGTGAAGACTGGAATTTTTAATTTTTGGTCCTCTGTCATAATCCCAAAGTGCAGAACGCTACATGGCACATACTATTTATTGAGGGACCACTTTATGAATAAAGGAATGAATGATGCTTCCTTAGGAAAAGCTGGGTAGTTCTTAAAACTGAATGGAACGACAAAACCATGGAGACAGTAAAAAGATCCAGAGTTGCTAAGAGTTCGGGGTGTAGTAGGGAAGAATGAATTGGTGGAACAGAGGGCATATCTGGGGGAGTTTAATTATTCTGCATGATACTATAGTGGGGGACATTACCTATTTGTCAAAATCTATAGACTGTACAACACAAACAGTGAATGAAGCCTGATGTAAACTATGGACTTTAATACTAATGTATTAATATCGGTTCATCAATTACACCAAATGCACCTCAAAATGCAAGATGTTAATAATAGGGGACACTGTGTGTGTGCATGAGGAGAAGAGGTATATGGGAACTTTGTGGTTCCTGTTCAATTTTTCCGATAACTTAAAACTGCTCTAAAAAATAAAGTCATTAAAAATGAGTGGATCAACTTCAAATCATCAAAACTGCTATTTCTAAACCATGGAGGATGCTTTAGATTATTTGTATATGGGGTATCAAGAAATATGAAATGGAAATAACATCAAGAGGGGAGCGACATATTCTTAAACAACTGGCTGTTGGGATAACCCCGCATGGGTGCCATTGCTGATCTGTGATGGGTAATGCCTTAGTCCTGTGTGTTGTGCCTGAGAATCAACGGATGCCCTCTGCTAATGTTCTTTCAGTTTCTCAGAATCTAAACTTTTTTTTCCCCCAAATGATTTTCCATTTTGTCTGCTATTCTTAGCCAGAGCCTAATTATGTCTAGATATCATAATTAACAAAGCCATAAGAGTATAGCTATGCTGCTTTATAATACAATCTGTTAGCCCTTTAATGACAAATTTACAAAACTCAAGTACAAATAACTTATTCTGATTCAATCACAACACACCACCTTACAGTCAAATAAAACAGTAGTAGTATATCTACCACTTTTTATAATATGCTAAACTGGAGAACAAATACAGCTTAACCTTTCTGCAAATATATTTTGGAAGCACAACATCAGTGAAGCCTGCTAGTACTTAACCCTTTACTTTTTTACTTGCTGTTTCCTATAAGACCACACAGCAAAGGAGGACCTTTCTATCCAGCCCAGCTCTGTGGCTCAGTGCTACCGTATAGCTGGCCAGATGAGTCAAGACCACATTCAAACCTGAATCCTGAAGTCTGCTCAAGAGCTTTTGGAACCGATGACAAGAAGGAAGAACAGAAACCCACTCTGAGTTTGCTGTTAACACCAGCCTGTACAGCTAAGGACACTGGCATGTCTAGATTTTGCCCAGGAATAATCTGGACTTGCCTCTGGCTCATGTTAGTGAATTCATGTGATCACATCCCAGGCTCAGTTCCAGAGTGACACACGACCCCTGTAATCAGTCAATTGCAATTGTTCTTGTGTTGGGGGGTGGGGTTCAGGTTAGGCAGTGTGGAGAGATAAGCTGAAACCACTGAAACTGGATGCCCTGATGCTATTGCTGGTCACAGGCAAAAAATGCATACACCAAAGGGG
Source organism: Pongo abelii (assembly GCF_028885655.2). Lineage (NCBI taxonomy): Eukaryota > Metazoa > Chordata > Mammalia > Primates > Hominidae > Pongo > Pongo abelii. The sequence goes on from NC_071992.2 coordinate 89,439,740, forward strand.
AATACGTGCCCCAAAAGTATTTCATTTATCAAAAGACTGCTGACATTTACAAATCTTCAGACCCTCAAGAATCTCCAAATACCATTATCACAAATACTTTCTCCCATCAAATGTAGTAAAAAGTAACTGAAAAGCCACTTCTTTAAATTAAGCATCAGCTGTTGACTTTCTTTTAGGGCTATATATTTTTAACAAATAAACCGAATTTTTAACTTGTGAAGACTTGCACCTTATGGGTGAAGACACCACAGCCATGCTGGCTGGGGAGACCTGGGGAGCTGGTTATGCTCACTGAGCAGCTATGGAACTCCCTCCTGGACGTAAGCTCTGCAGAGGTCAACTGTGACCAGCCGCAACAATAAATGGGGAATTTCTGAATGCTAGGCATCACCTGTACTTAAAAACTTAATGACAAATTATTTTCCTAACCAGCAATTTGATGAGTATCTGAGGTTTTCTTTTCTTTAATAACTGAAATAGTGTTTTTGAGCTCTCTAGCTGGCTTAGGAGAAAATAATCTAGTTTCTTTTTCTTAAACATATAAGGCTCTAACAAAAAGCATACTCAATCATACATGGAACATGCTGAGCATACTCTTCTCCTGCTAAGGTACACGTGGGTCCCTGAGACATCTCCAAGCTCCTTTCAATCTCTTACACATCTGTGAACTCACATAGCTGATAAAGATTTTCATCTAGAATGGAGAACAAGTCTGCTAAAGGTGAAGCGCTATTTCTACTTTTTATATAGTTTTTTCTCAACAACAAACTGCTTCAAAATTGTGCTGATTTTGATGTTTTAAAAAATCTGTGACATATTAAGTCTAAGTTAGTTTACTGATCTGACTCTTAAAACTTGACAGCAAAGGCGATAGCCTAATTGATTCAGAGACCGTCCTTGTGATTTGCTTTGATGTACAAGTATTTCAAGAAAATTATTAGAAAAATAAAAAAATAAAAGCAATTGGCACATAAAAACCCAAGTCTTGGTTGACAGCAACACCATTCTTGCAGTTGCTCAAGCCAAAACCTTTGAGTCATCCTTGACAACTCCCATTCTCTCACACACCGTATTCACTGTCCGCAAATCCAGCTGGCACCACCTTCAGAGTATATTCCACCCCCCCCCGCCCACCGCCCCAGCCATTTCACATGCTCTGGTTCACTGTCACCTCACCAGGGTTAGTACAAAAGTAACTGACCTCCCTACTTCGATCCTCCTCTCTGCCATTTTATTTCCTTCCAGGTTGTCTTCAAAGTGCTTAATAACCAAAACACATTCCTGGGTTATGGCACCATGGGTAAGAAAATGCAAAAAATAGGAGCTGTTAGCCTTTCTTTTGGACTGTGACATTATTCATTTATGAGAGACCTAGATTTGAAAAAACCAATTATCCTGTGCAGACAGTTGCAGCCCTCAAGAAGAAATCAGTCTGTTAAGCAAGGAATACTCTTGATAGGGATAAGAACCAACTGGCTCCACAGGTGTCAGTTTAAAATCAGAGGTGTGATTTCTGAGTTACCTGCACCTAGTAAGAAATGAGTCTTTCAATCTTGATTTGGTTCTCTGATAAGACAGACTCCTCCGCAAGGCTCAGCACAGGTACACATAGGGCCCTGAGATGTCTGTCCCAACTTCTAACTTGCAATCTTTTATACATCTACTAACTGACGAAGCTGATAAAGACTTTGGTCTAGAATAGACAATAATTCTGCTGAAGCTCCATTCTCAGTAAACTTGATTTGGGAAGATGACTTATGTGAACCCATCTTCACCATCTATTCATTACTGAATGTTAATTTTCTCCATAAATTCCTTTTTTTAAGAGATAGGACGTGGAATAATAACTTTAAGACAGAATTCTTATGTCCTGGTTTAAAACAAGTTATATCACCAGTGAATAGTTGTCCTCTTTGCCAAGGCAGGAGTTCCTGTCTTCCTTTTCTCTAAAAGCAATATCAAGTTATTTAGATATAAAATGTAAACTATTATGTTATTTAATTATTTCTAAATAATATAAAATGTAAACTATTATGCCCGTGTTACACTAAGGGACATAATATCCCTAATGAAGTCTGGTATTTGATATTTCAAGGGCCTAAACTTTTGCAGAAGTGTTATGATATAGGCTTTGAAAGTATTAATAGCCAGAGAGTAGGTGACGCCACTCTGAGCCACAAGTGATTTTTGTCAATGAGATAAAAAGTTAAACCACATTACTTCATCATACAAATGCATTCACAGATTCGTAGGGAGAGGAGAGGAGCCAAGATTCACATGAAGAATGTTCACATGCCTTTTGTAAAAGGCTATCCATTATGGGGAATCATTGTCATGTTTATAAAGATCTAGGTGATACACTCCTCCTTAGAGTCTGGTGCCAGGAAAAATGTGGTCTCTGATCTTAACTCCTGTGCTTTCTTGTATCATAAAACATGAACTACGGGATCGATTGTTTCTCTTTTCGTTAAGCCTACCTGGAAACTTGGAGTAAAACTATCTTCAACGTATGCACACGGTAATCCTTTCTAATCACATGACTTTACTTTTATACCCCCAATAACAGGAATTCTATCATGTATGTAACTCATTATAGTGTCCTGCAAATACTTTTTGGAAAGCAGGATAAATAAATGAAACAAAACATTCCTGGATTAATAAGCTCTTGTAATACTAAGTTTTCTGAACTCTAGCCCCCTGCAGTGTGTTCATGCTCAGGGGACATATGTAATAATTTGGGAATAGCAGTGTCTACTATTCAGCCTCTTTTTATAAGATTTCTTTTTGTCCATCACCGGAACATTTTTTAAGCTTGGAAAAGAAGTACTTATTTTTAATTAAGTACTTTATAGACTTTATTCCTTAACATTTGATCAAAAACTTAATAAGCTTAAAGGCTATATTCTCTGGATAGGACAGATCAAAGGCACATTTCTAATCCTTGATTGGAATATGCCAAATAATTGGTTATTCTACTTCATTGTGCTTTATAAAACTTATCTAAGACTTACCTTCCCATGTTATTTACATGTTGAGAAAAATCTGATGTAGAAATATTTAAGGGATGTTTTCTTCTTGGAATAATTTTTGGAGAAAGGTCCTTTATAATGAGGGTCATTCAAAAGTTCAAAAACATACCATTAAATAAAATGAAAACTTCTCTTTAAAACATAATCACTGCAACCCACCGAATGGGAGAAAATGTTTGCAAATCATGTATCTGATAAGGGGTTAGTATCCAGAATACATAAAGAACTCCCACACTTCAACAACAACAAAACAACCTGATTGAAAAATGGGCAAAGGACTTGAATAAACATTTCTGCAAAGAGACACAAATGTCCAATAAGCACTTAAAAAGACACTCAGCATCATTAAGCATAAAGGAATGCATATCAAAACCACAATGAGATACTATTTCACACCCATAAGGATGGCTACTATTAAAAAAAAAAACCAACAACAGAGAATAACAAGTGTTAGCAAGGATGTGGAGAAACCGAAGGCCCTGTGCACTGCCAGAGGGAATGGAAAATGTTGCAGCTACTGTTAAAACAGTATGGTGGTTCCTAAAAACATTAAAAATAGAATTACCACATAATCCACCAATTCTACTTTTCAGTATATACTAAAAAAAAAAAAAAAACTGAAAGCAGGGTCTCAAAGTGATATTTATACACCCATGTTCATAGCAGCATTATTTATAATAGTCCAAAGGCGGAAGCAATCCTAATGTCAATGAATGAATAAACAAAATGTGTTGTATGTATTCTAGATACTCTTTATCAGAGAGATGATCTGCAAATATTTTCTCCCATTCAGTGTGATGCAGTGATTATATACATACTAGAATATTATTCAGACTTAAAAAGGAAATTCTGATACATGCCCCAACATGGATGAATCTTGAAGACATTATGCTAAGTGAAATAAGCCAGTCACAAAAAGACAAATATTACATGCAGTACCTAGAGTAGTCAAATTCAGAGACAGAAAGTACAACAGTAATTTCCAGGGGGTTGGAGGAGGGGAGAATAAAGCATTACTGTTTAATGGGTACAGATTGTTAGTTTTGCAAGATGAAAATGTTCTGAAGATTGATTGCACAGCAATGTAGGTCTACTACTACTGAAATGTATATACTTAAATGGTCAAGATGGTAAATTTTATGTTATACATATTTTACATACCTAAAAATAAAAGAAAGTCACCTAATGTACTACTATTTACAGAGCATCTTATATGTCCAGAGGAAGTGAGGAAAGAAAAAACAAAGGCTGGGCTCTCCGTTGAGAAGTTGCTGCATGCAACCCAGCCCTGGCATGCTAAGAATCTAATAGAGGAAACAGCCGTAATGTATAGCAATAACTGATGGGCATTTTAAGGAAAGAGGTGTCAGAACTTTGTAAAATGCAGGCAGACTTATGCCTGTTTCTCTAGCTTTTAACATAAAGCCTGGCATGGAGGCTGTCTTCAACAAATATTAGTGGATGAATAAATAGGTAAAAAAGAGAGAAACATAAAAGATAACCCCAAGATTTCTAACTTGGTGTATGAATAAATGACCTCACTATGGTCTGAGAGTGATGACAAGTTCTGTTTTAGACAAGTAGGATTTTACATGACATAGGCATCTGTAGTTGGAGATACAGGGCTGCTATGCAAATTAAAGGTCAAGGTTCTAAACGGAACTGTGAGCGTCATGTCACAGAAGATGAGTTCAACAAAAGGTGGTTGAACTCACCAAATAAGTGAGTCAAAAAAACAAAGAACTGAGGACTGAGACAAAAGTGTCCTTGGGTGAAGGAAACAGGAAGGTAAACGGAACAGCAGTAACATACAGGTAGAAGGGGAACTTCTAATAGAGCTGTTCACAGTTCTTGTTCTTGCATAAACCCTGGGCTTCTTTCAGGAGGTAGGTGGGCCAGATCTGAATTTGCCTTATCTCTGGGGCAGCTGCATGTTTCTCAGCCTGACTGGCAGATTCATGTGCAGTCACTGAAATGAGTCAGTCCTGGAGAAGGTGAGGGCTAGGGAAAGCTTGCTGAATTTGATAAGAACCTTTCAGAGAGCAGTTCTCACAAGGAGGCCACCCCAGAAGCCAGACTGAAGGGAGTTGGTGAGAAAGTGGGCAGAAGAGGCCGAGGAAGCAGGTGTGGGCCACATGCTGGAGACTTTTGACCCAGAAAGGAAGGAGGAAATTTGGATAGTAACCAGAAGGATTAGCTGGGTCAAGGAAAAAGACGTTTTACTCGTATTTTAAGAAAATGAGAGCTGATCCTGTCGGAAAGTGGGAAGGATGCCCAGAAAACAGGAGAAAATGAAGCAGCTCTGAAAAGGTGACAATTGCTGGAGTTAAGTGCTGGATGAGTAAAAGAAAGGAAACAGGAAAGAATGTAAGAACAGTGAAAGGGGCGATCCAGTGGTTTTAAGGATCCTAAAACTTGAAGGAGCCTAAGCTCAAAAAAGACCTAAAGTGTTGTGGGCTTTGGAACCAGGCAGACCCAGGTGCACACCCCACTTTATCACATGTTGGCTATATCACCTTAGTCTCAATTTCCTCACCTGTAAAATAGGGAGAATATTACTTCGTAGAGTTGTCCTGGGATGAGGACAGATTTATATGAAGTACTTAGTACTAACATAGAGAGGTACTTAGTAGATAAATGCCCACTATTAGTCTTCTGTTGAAATAAATAGCTGGCAGGGGAAATCTGGGGCTTAAAGTAAAGAGGTAAAGATTTGGAGTCAGCACTGTACAGAAGTTCTAACGAATGGAAGAAAGGCACATTAGAATCTATATGATTCTGCATTGTTCTCTAGCACGGCTGTCTCTTCTGCGAGAAGAAGAGAAGGGAAAAGGTGGCTGTGACGCAGGTTTGGAGACATGGTGCATGGAGGATGGGGAGCATGGTGTAACCCATGACAGAGTTCTGGGTAGGAAGGAAGTGTATAGAGCCAACAGGGGCCTTTGGACCAGAGGAAATAGAAAGCGTGAAGTTAGGATCAAGCGAAAAATCAGGCAGGCCAAATTATTTAAAAATGGATGCATATTCTATAAAATGATACTAGATATAATCCTGACTCCATGTTCTTTTTAGCACTGGAGCAAACATCTGAAAGTGCTTGATAAGAACTTCAGAACCTGAGAAGACCTTCTGGGTAATGATGAGAATTACCAACGTCAATGCTGTTTTTGTTCACATATCAGTGTTGTTATGCTTCTTGTCCTTTACCAATGGTCCACTATGGGTACAAATTTAAGCACGACTAGGAATTAGAGTAATTCAAGACTGTATAATGGGCAAAATACATGACGGGAGCTAGGGCTATTCAGCTGAATGACACACTGACCAAGTGATCGGATCATAAACTCATCTCATCTCCACTTAGCAGCTGCAAATGCCCATTAAATGCACACTGTGGTGCTCAAATGATTCCATTTTATAAATACTTATAGATACATTTTTAAAAATTAAGCAAACACCATTCACTCCTTAAAAGTGACATGCACCCTCTAGAACTCCTCCTTGAACTCACAGTTGAAAAACATTCTCTAAGGTAATAAGATATTTGTTTTATATTATCTAAAATGGTTCTCTAGAAATCTCAGATCCACCAGTCTGCTACCTCACTTTGTTCTGTCTAGATATGCCCAACTAGCGAAGAACAAAAAGATGTATTCCTCTATCAGGCTTTTGATGCTGAACAGTAGGAACATGAACTTGCTTGGGACTGTGCCCAAAACGATTGTGCATCTTAAGCTCTATCCTTTCCAAGGTACACATTTTGAAGTTACAGAATTTATGAGAGAACTGTTTTGTAAGGAATGTTAAAACATTAGGGGTATAGTTATTCTCTCAGTGAACTTGTTTTATTCACTTCATGTTTCCTTGTAGGAACTGCTGCTCTGTCACTCTGTTTATTTCACATTTGTTTGGTGACAAGGAATCATACATTCTACAGTTCAACTAAGAAGCCCATACATATTTTTACTTTAAATCTTCAGTTTCTTGCTGCAACAGATATTGAGGACAAAAATATAACAAGCATAAGGGTATTTGCTTTGATTTATATTAAACTTCTGGTTTTGCTCTTGAAACTTCTGCTTTAACAGACCTATTAAGAAACACTGTTTGAACTGAAAGGGGCTCTGAGAGTCCACATGATCCCTCCTGGTGACCAGGTAATTACTTTTCCTTCTATAGAGACCTGAGACTCAGAGAGATTAAGGAACATATTCAAAGTCACACAGCAAAGTCATATGGCTATCCAGAGAAATGAACGGGCAGAGCCCAGGTCTCCTAACCTTTAGGATGAAGACTGGTGACTACGTTGTGAAAAGAGGTTTCTTTATTACCATCTTCTAGGTTTGTTTTAGCAAACATTTTATTATCATCTAGCTATACATTTTTCTTTCTACTATAGGAATTCATTTATATCTAGAGTTCATCTTCTTGCATTCATGCTTTCTCTGTGAATCTGTCACTGCTCTCCTTACTTCTCTATTCAATCTTTTATTTTAATACATTTATGCTTCCTATTGAAAAATGCACATTTTGTGCTTTCTTCTTCCAATGTATTTTTTTTTTAACGAGTTTCGGCTGACCTTCAAATGAAAGAACACAGTTTAGGAAACATCTTACTAAAGACTGTAGGACAGATTTGGTTTTCATCAAGGTTATGCTTTAGCAGGAACATTTTTAGGTGGTGTTAAAAATACTACAGATTCATCCAACTCATAGTTGCCTTCCCCAAATCACCAAATTAGTAATTAACGCCTCCAAGTTTAAAAGGAAATATCAGAAGATCATCTAGTTCTTCCTGAATTCTTAAGAAGTTTTCTTATTTTTCCTCATGGGAGTCTCAAATTTGTTGAGTTTACCTATTTTTAGCATTTGCTGTGTTACACCAAAAACAAATTTTTCATCCCGATACTCAACAGATAAAATGATAGCTTATCTGAGGACACTGAGAAAATGGAAGCAGAAACAAATATGTAAACCAGGGTGACTCGTTTCTGTTTAGTACCCTTAAAGAAAAGTAACACTTTGGTACAATTTGGGGAGCAAAGTCAGTTTTGAAGATGAATGCATGTACATCAAGATAAAAATATTTAATTTTCCTTCATTAAAAATGGTGGTAGAAAAGCAAGTCAGGATTCAAGCCAACTAAGTACAAAAATCATGTTAAACCCTGGCTCAAATAACAGGAATCTTTTTCTCTGGTCCTCATAGATTGTTAGTGAACTGCTTCAAAGCTTACATACTTACCATGCTTATAGGACTTGGGATATTCCTGACCAGCAGCCTGCTGTCTGCCTGGGTATCTCCTCTAGACACACTTCGATGAGCTTTTAACCTTTATTATCTTCGTGGTGGGATTGATTCTGGGCCCTGGGATGCCATGGCTGTTGGTGGGATGGATGGACTCCCGCTGCAGCCACTGAGGAATGCAGGGTCTGCCCTCCTGGACTCCATTCCTTAGTGACAGACGCAATAACTTGAATGGAACTACTCCTCACCAATCCGAGGTTCAGACTGAGTTCAAAGAATCTCAAGAATTACTCTAGGCACAATGGGAATGTTGCACATCCCCCAAACAAGGGGGAAATTTAGGACGTCATTTCCACTGAGGCAAGAATTTCTAGAGGCCCAAGAATTCAGAATCTATGGACTGCCATCTTCTAACTGTGGGTAAGTCGACTGAATCGGCAGGTGTAGGGAAAGTTACCCACCAACACCCCAGGCCCACCATCCCCCTTGTTGCAAGTTGTCTAGTATTAGTTTTGGGGTCCAGGGCCTTGCCTGTTGCTTCGCCGCTATCTGATAGCTACTTTAGTGGGGTCTCCAGGATTGCCCTAGACATCAGGCTGTACTTGCCAAGTTAGACTTGTTCAATGTGCTAAGTCTTGGCCAGCGATAGGAGTACTGGAAATAGTTCTTCCTGCCTTTTCAATAAAATCATACTTGTCTTCTGACATGACAACAGACTTGGTGACAAAAGGATGTGCCCTCGCCTTACTGGCTGACTCTGTCTACCTGAAGCACAAATGTGAAAAATCCCCTTCCATTTAAGGCAGAGAACCCTGTAGCTATGAGGCTCTCTAGGATTCTGGTGGAAACTTGTAAAATGTATTTAAAATTTTGGACCTAAATGTTGCTGCAACAGACACAATGGGAGATGAGACTTCACAGGCAATGCTTTGTTATGGCATGAAGAAAACAGGCGCACAGAAAGCCCTTTTATAGTTTCATATGGAGTCTTGTGGGCTGACCAGTAACCCTGAAAACATGAGGGCTGTCAGGGCAAGGAGGGGCCTGTGGGGTCCATCATGTTGTTTGGAAGAATCACATCCTGCAGGGGCTCCCACTGCCCTGGCAGACAGGGCTTCTTCCAAGAGCTGGAACACCCTGGAAAATGGCATTTGTTCCACAGAATAAGAAGGAGAGTTAAGAAGCCTCTTCCCATCCAAGACAAAGGGGCAGGCAACTGCACAGAAACTCGAGGGGCGGTTGCCCACTGCTTGCAGCTATGCCGTCAGGAGCTTTTACTAACATTACGCATGTCCCGCTGTCCTTGTCTTCCTAGTAACACTTCTCCAGGTTTCAGATAACTTTTGAATTTGTGTTCCCTAAAATAATCAACCCTGGCCTGTCTCCCCTGAAATTTTTTAATTGCTGTCCAAATCCTCATTTCCTGATGAACTAGATTTTCTACCTCCAACAAAACCTCAACATACTTAATGATCTACACGTCTAGAAATGCTTTTACATTATTTGCTACTCTGGACACACAGGTAATTCTGCCTAGTTCTAAATATCATGTTCACTCTTCTTTCCCTACTTATTACATACATTGCATACATCATTCTGCTCCAACCCCTCTGTAATGCTAGGGGAGAAAAGAAGACTTTTTCTCCCTTAAATCTCTCACTGGCAAAAGATCACTGCTGGCAACAGTAAATTATAAATATGAAGTTTCTCTGTAATGTTTTTCTGAGATGTCATAGTAACAACGGCTCAAAGCATGATCTTGTATGGCAGAGTGAAATGAAAAGGTTCTGATTTGATCAGAGATGCCTCTGTTGGACCCTTAGCTCTGAGATACTACAAATATACCTTCTTGTAAGTTACTTATTAAAATATATTTTCCAGGTTGCTGGCATAATTCCAGAAAACAGTTTGTCTATCTTGGCTCTCAAAGTCTGAAATTAATGTTTAAACTAAAACCTTGTCTACTCTAAATATAATGGAAAGACCTAGATTATTTTTAAAATCTTCTTTGTAATCTTAGAAGAAACTATCAGTTTAACCACACCATTTGTAGCTACCAACTTAAATGTTATAAGGTGATGAATCCCTTGTATAATGAAAAAAATCTCTCAACTACTGAATGTTTGCTCAGTGGGTTTAATATGATGGTGAATTTTGGGAGAAGAATATATAAATATGTACACACATTTTAAATATGTATAGATTATATTAGATTGAAATACATATATATCTGCACCAACTTAGGAGTATCTGAAAGTTTTTTATTTTCATTTGGGGCACATACTTAACTGAATTCTCCTTATCCTCTAATGTTTTTTGGTTGAGTCCCAGGAAAAATAACAAGAAAAACTAATCAACAACAATGACAAACTCAAACACACAAAAAACTTCAGGAACGAACAATTTAACCAAAATATTAGATACAACTCTTATACTAGCACTGCCTTGACAAGAAGTCAGGATCGCTCATATTTTTAAGTTATAATTTCATTACCTACAGTACCAGGCTCCTCTGTCAAATAAGGCTTTATTACAGGGCTATTATGTAATTCAATTCATGGCTTAAAAATGTCTCCTATGTCTGGAAAACCTAATTGGAATGGTACTGTCCTTGCCTCTTGGTAAGAAATCATTAAACTGGAATTCAGTAACCAGATTTTATTTTAAAAATAATATAGCACATTTTAATACAGTTTTTGAAATACCCTTCTAAGCTTTTGAGTGATTTAACCAGTCTTCTTTCTTATGCCCTGGGACCTTATGTTGACCTGAAGTTTAAGTTATGAAGGAGGTGTCCTATCTTCTGTTGTTATTTGAGCCTCTACAACCTCTCTCAAAAGCCCATTTTTCCCATCCCTTAGCCATCTCCTGGCAAGAAGCCCCACTCCCTGCCATTTGCCACTTGTTCTGGGCTATTTTAATTCTGGACAAGTTGTGGTAGTAGGCTATATTTAAATTGGCCTGCTCTGCAAAGAAACACGGCAAATGCACGTGGCACCTTTTCCCTTTTTGACATAATCCAATTGTGCTCTGGCTCTGAATCAAGCTGTGAGATTCTGTACCACACACCCTGGCTTGACTCCCACTCCCCGCTTCCCAGGTGTTTACCACCCAATAGGTGGGGCAGTAGGCGTTTTCTGGGAGAAATGAGCCATGGCAGGGACCTGTGGAGCAGTCACCAAAAACTTAAGAGACTGAATTGAGAAACGTGAACAATAATGAAAGGAAAAGATGCTTTCTGGCTCTAGCTGAGCACTGTTGGAATATTTATAGAATAATTTTTTCAAAGACCAATTTCCAGATATAAATTTTGTAAGGTATAATACATTTATTGAGAGAAGCTTACAAGAAACTGCATGCACATAAAAAAGCCAGCTTTCTCATGTTTCTGAGCTTTTAGACGTGGACATTCTAAGAACATTTGGTTCTAAGCTGCACCTCCCTTTTGCCTCCTCCACTGCCATTAGTTTAGACACTTCTGTGCTAGGCAGAGGGTATAAGTTCTTACCTGGAGTTACGCTGTTGCTTCGAGAAGAAAAATAGGTCAGAAATGCCCTGAATCATTAAAAATTACATAAAATGTACAAAACACCTTTCTAGAGAACAGCTGTTGAGGGCTTGTAAACTTTCACGGTTCAAAGTTGACCTAAAGCCAGAATTATCCCTTTATCAGGAAAAATCAGAAGACAGTTAACTTTTGAGGAAATATTTTACATGTCTAGAACTTTTGCCTAAAGACCTAACACACATGATGCTGATATTAACATCTTCATTTTGCTGGCAGTGGAATTAAAATCCAGCTTAAATTATATGATCATATTCACCTAGCAGATCTAGAGGAATTTTAGTATAGAAACCAAGGTTTTGGCCTATTTACTTTTAAGATATTTATTTTGCCTGCCTGGGCTATGAGAATTTTCCTACTGTCAGCCAAATTTCTATTTGATTTTTTGCTGAATAAACATTACTACCTAAGCAAGTAGTGAATAACAGACTGGGCTTTTGTTTTCTGGAATAAGCAGGAAAACCATCTTAGAAATGTTAAGTTAAAAAAAGTTTTCATTCACCTAGACTTGAATTAATTCAAAGCCACTTTTAAATGTCCCTAACACAGGAGGGACCATTCACAGACTATTTGGTTACATGTAGTCAGGGATACAGACTTTCAAACTTATCTACATAGTAGCAAAACAGAGATGAAGAAAATGGATCAAAACAGAGATGTCTGTTTTTACTGGAGGGCACGTGTTACTGAATATAATTATGCTTTGAATATCATGAAAACACAACCCCAAATAAATCCCATGTTACCCTTAGTGCTCTGAGCTTTCAGAGAGCGAATTCCAGATTTCAATAAACAAGATGTCATCTTCTTTCCTGAATGCCTTCCCAAGCTCTCTGGTATTCTTTTAAGTAAGAAAATTACCTAAGGTCTTCTTAGTTTTTCTTTTCTTTTTCTAAGATGTTTCTCCAAGCTCATTCTTAAAGCCAGCATGACAACAAAAAATGTGAGTGACTCTTCCACTGTAACTATGCAGAACAGTACTTAGCAAGAGGTTGTGTATTCACTAATCTGGATCAAGAACCTGCCTTGGAAGCCCACTGTGGCTACATCACAACAGACAATGGGAGCATAACATCCTTAAAGGAACTTCCAATCCTTTAATGTAACAGTCATCAGTTTTTCTTCACAGAACAAGGATATGAGGCAGACACATTTCCCCACCCCCTGCTCTGAGAATGGGGAGAAAGGTTTCTGAGTCTTCTTTCTTACGTCAGAATCAAATCAGGAAAGAGACCAATTCTGGCCTTAAAAAAACAATCTAAGCGGTTATTATTGAGCTTTTAAAAATATTTTTAAAAATATTCCTAATTATGGTTCAAATTTGATTATATTGTATGTTTCCCTGTAATATTATCAACTAGAAACACACATATAGCTCATACATGCTCTAAGATTTAAATGAACGAAAGGGTTATGGGTCATTATTTCTAGGAATAAGGGGGTAAAGGAGAAGTTAAGAGAAAGTGTATATTCTTTTAAGGAGGCCAGGAGAGAAACTAACATTAAACGGACACATAAAACCATAGGTGTTGGGAGCTGGAAAAAAGGGGCACAGGTCAAGGTTTTTAGGTAAAAGAGTTGTGACAGATGGGACAGGTCCCAGATGTCTACACTAGCCATAGGCCCGTGCTCCACTCATCCTGAACAACAGGTTGATCTGAGGCTGTGAAGGTGGGAGCAGGGAGATGACCTGTGAACTCTGCCCTTTGTAACATGGAGGTCAATCCCCAGGCTCTCGCCTCTATGTGGCAGTAACAGGACAATATATAACGGAGAGTGGCAGACTCTTCTTAGTCAATGACTTGCAACCTATAAAGTACTACCATTGCAAAAATATAAATACCTGGGATATACTGACGATATTAAGCCAAAAAAGTAAGTATTGATAATAATGATAATTACTGTTAACACCGAGTGCTTATTATATGCCAGGTTTAACTAGCATTATCTGAGAAGTTTCTGCATAACATCTGTCATCTACCTTGGGCCACCAGTTGTTAAGTGGCGGAAGCTAGGGTGACCTGAAGGTAAGAACTGCACATGCACACCTGCATCCCACCCCACTGTCCTAGACGAGCTGTAGATTTTTCCTATGGTGGTCTTTCTGTCCATTCTGTCTGTAAATCCTTGGTTTTCCTCATCATCTGAATTAATAAAAGATGAACATTTTCTTCCAAATGATTTTTAAAATTTTTCTCAAATCAACATATACAGTTCTCCTTATTGTATGAGTTGATTCTTGCATATAATGACCTTTTAAGAGATGAAGTTTTTAGTTTAAATAAGAGTATAACCGACCATATCATGTAACAAGTGATTGTTAGCTACACTAGCTCTTCAAATTATTTTACTTAAAGATAAAAAACTTACCAAGTTTCAACATCTCCCTTAACCCCTTGTAAGATGTTGAGGTGTTGCCAGTGTTGTTTGTTCTCTTTCACTGAGGTTTCAGCAGGTGATGCAGGCCAAACCCGCTCTAGCAAGCACTTTGTGATCTTGGGGTGGCATATGAAGCCCTCTGCCTGCAAGGCCACCCTGAGGCCACACTTGCCATCCCATCCTGGTCCCCGCTGTGCTCCCGCCATCTGGAGGCCCTCACTGTTCCCTTCCCACCCACTGCCCTCGGCATGTCCTTAGCTGTCCTGGCACCTGTAATATTTGGCATTGAAAAGCCGGCTACCTCAATCTACAGCATATTGTTACAACCACAGCATACATGCAATGCTTGGATTAGATAAGCATAATGGAATTTTAGTCTCCCTGGACTACAGATGTAGACACATTATTTAGGATTCACAGACTTCAGAAGTGGCAAACTCAAAGTACCTCTTACATCATATTGGAACACAGCCAAAGTTGAGTTTCTTGCTATTTGTCTAATCCATTCCTATGGTGGTTAAGAGCATGGGTTCTGGAATCAGACTGCCTGGATGTGAATCAGCTCTCACCACTCACTAGCCTGTAACCCAGGGTAAGTTACTTAGCCTCATTGTGCCTCAGTTTCTTATCTGTGAAACGTGAATAGTGGTAGAACCCACCTCTTAGGGCTAGACGAGGCTCACAGATGTATACATAAATCCTAACAACAGAAAATACACACAATGCTGGGCAAAGAATGAGCATTCAATGGCATGCAGAGAATATTTATCCATTTGATTAATAACCTAAAAATAAGTTTATAAATAAGTAATATATTCACATGGCTCAAAGATATATTAAAAAAAAACAGGAAGAGTCTCCCATTCACCCTGATACTAACCCAGCCATCGCGAACCAGTGTTGCTTTTTTTGTTGTTGTTAAGCAAAAGGATTTTCCCAGAGTTTTAAGTATATACAAGAAAATATGAATATAAAATCCTATTTCCTGTTTCTAAACAAAAAGAGGCAATATATATGATATTTATTGATACGGTTTGGCTGTGTCCCCAGACAAACCTCATCTTGAATTCCCATGTGTTGTGGGAGGGACCCAGTGGGAGGTAATTGAATCATGGGGGCAGGTTTTTCCCATGCTGTTCTCGTGATAGTAAGTCTCATGAGATCTGATGGTTTTAAAAAGAGGAGTTCCCCTGCACAAGCTCTCTCTCTTTGTCTGCTGCCATCCATGTAAGACATGATTTGATCTTCCTTGCCTTCCACCATGATTGTGAGGCTTCCCCAGCCATGTGGAACTCTAAGTCTAATATATGATACTGTTTTTCCCACAGCCAGGATTCACTGGTCCAGAAATCAAGTGGGGGAAGTGGAAGTGGCCCCACTCACCATCATCCCTAGTGATCCACTAGCAAAATTTTTGCTTCCTATTCCTGTGACATTACATTCTGCTGGCCTAGAGGTCTTAGTTCCAGAAGGAGGAATGCTGCCACCAGAAGACACAACAATTCCATTAAACTGGAAGTTAAGATTGCCACCTGCACACTCTGGGTTCTTCCTACCTTTTAGTCAACAGGCTAAGGAGGGAGTTACAGTGTTGGCTGGGGTGATTGACCCGGACTAATACACTTATGTATCTTTGTAAAATGCTACCAGAAACAGTAACCAAGCTTAAGGTAATATGTTGTGCCAAACTCCTTTTCCCTTCATGAGGGATGACAGAGAAATAGGACAGCAGAGACTTAATGGGGTGCTGGTCAAAGACTTGGATTTGGGTCCTGTTCCGCCATTTGTAAGCTGTGTGACTCTGGCAGACCACTTAAAAGTCTTGGAGGTGTGGAAGTGGTATTGCCAACATGTTTGTGTGGGAATATAATTAGGGATATGTGTAAGAGTTTTGTAAATTATGAAGCAAGACAGACACACACACACAGAAACACACACGCACGTGCGCGTGCACACACACACACACGCATAGACACACACACAGCATCATTTTAAGTTAGAAGCTGCCACAACCCACAAGGCCACTCTTTCCACTCTGGAAACACCGGTATGTGGCTGTGGAAACACCAAGTCCCTATTTCTGATTCAGTATCTGGCTGGCCAGAGGACATTTCTTGTCTAGGGTCCCAAGGCTCTACCATTCCTTGAGAAACAAAGACCTGGTGTGAGGTGGACTCTGACTTAGCTCAACTTTGTTCAACATTTCCAATATGGATCCAATTTCTTTGGGAGCTGAGCTAAAATGTCGTCAACAGTAATTTTTACCTAATGCTAGGCTTAAGGTTTGAAAATAAACAAGAGGTAAATTGGGAAGTGGAGCAGAAGATGACACCAAAGACTTCCCAGCAGTTTTCACTTCCTCGGAGGCAACACAACCTGCTTAGTCCTAAAACCAGGGCTACCAGACTTTATTCCCTCCGTGTTCCTGACACTGGCAGCAGCTGGGATCTTAGGTTCCTAGGGGGCTGAGCATGGGTGGAGTAGCAGCTCTGCACAGGGGCTTAAGAGACTGGATTCCTTCTACTGCAGACTCCTCACTACTTAGGCCTAGGGCCTTCTATCTACCTGTGATATATTCGTTTCCTCATTTGTAAAATTAAGGGGTGAGAAATACAGCAATTCCAATTCATTTCTTTTACAAAAATCTAACACATTCTCTCCCCTTGCTATAAAAGCAGATAAAAGTGTGTATGTTCTGGCTTATAGTTACCCATCTCCACCCCTTGGCTTTCCTCTGCCTCCAACAACAGCCCTTCAATAAAACCTAAGAATTCTGAGGAACATAGTTAGAAAACCACTGGAAAACTAAAGAGTTCTAAAGTTCCCTTCAACTTGAATATTCAATAGTTGTGGTAGCTGCATTTTATTTTTAAATAAATTCATTTATTTGTATAAATAAAAACTAGACCTCTTTATTGTTATTTAGTGATGACAGTCTTCATATTAAATATGAATTTTTTTGCTTTGGTAAATAAGCATAGAGGTATCAGATTCAACAAAGGAGAGGCAAATATACCTTCTAACTAAACTTTCGTATCATTTGAATGATAAAGAATCTTAAATAATGGCCTATGCACAGCAATGAAATCTGTAGTAAAGATGAAGTTATATGTATTTGTAACTGTAGATTGCAAAGTCTAGCAATAGATGTTTATGTATATTAACATAACACTCGAGGATTAATAGTTGATTATTTTTATAAGCGCATGGTAGGAGGCATCATAATAGAACCATACAGGGTGCAAAGCACAAATATCCCTAATGGATTGGGCAAGAGGTATCACTTCCTCAGCTGTGAGGTGGTGAAAACTTGGGGGACTTTGCCATCCTCATGGGATAAGAACTCATTATGTGCAGAAATGGCCATTTTAAATTTGACTTCCAAGAACTGGCCTACTCTTCAGCAAAGCAGACAGATGGTTCACATAATATTGGTTTTTAATTTTTGATTATTCTACTGACGCACTCACCTTTCTTATTAGTGATGAAATGAATAGAGGTGGGAAGGAAGAAAGGAGGCAGGAAGGGAAGGAACAGCACGGAGAAAAGTGGGTAACAGGGAAACTGAGGAGGAAAGGAAGGACGGCGATACATTGTCTACTGTGGATTCAGCATGCCAGAGGGTAACTAACCAGAAGACATTTTAGAGTTAAATTTAACATCAAAAACCTATCTTAAGTTCTCAAAAATGTGGAAATTAAAAATTTAATATTTATGTAAGACTATAGCATGCATGAAAATATACACTGAAATAATACACATATATCACACTGCCTGCCTTGCAATTATGGAGCATCTATATTTTAGGAACTTTGCTAAACACTTTATGAACAAATCATTACGCTGGACTCTCACAACAGTCCTGCAAGGTTATTATTCCCTCTATTTTATGTATAAGGAAATATGCTCCAGTAGGTAATGTTTTGTCCAAAGTACACACCAATAAACAGCAGAATCAGGACTAAACCCGAGTGTGTTCCATGATTCAGCTCATGTTCTCTCCTCCACATGGTTCTGTCTTTCACCTGGAAATAATTAAAATGTTGTGGGGAAATATCTGCCAACTTGCTTGTGGTACTTGTTTGCTTATTTTACTGGTTCTTGTGTTTAAGTCTTAAACATTTTAAACTTTTGTATTTAAAGTCTTAAAATGAACTTTCACTAAATTGATCTTTCAGATAAAGAAGATTTTTATCAATTCTGCAACCTACAGATAAAACTAATAATCAACTGGAAATTAACTAGCATTGCTAAACCAGCTCTGCTTACTGTTATCCTCCCTGGATCAGAATGTTACCAGTGGTTACTTGGACATGTAAGTCTTGCCTTAATACAGTAGGAGCAAAAATCCTACTGATTCCTCAGTGAGCCAGTTTGGTTAAGAGTGACGAAAATACTAAGTGGACAGATGTGTCTACCCAATTATTTCAGTTGGACAGACCTAGCCTTAGTACCCAACACACTGAAATAGCCTCGTACTTCTTTAGAAACAAGTTACTATGGACAACTTTCTAACTAATGTTTGATATGAACATTTCATTTTCATGAGAGTCTGTAAAAGATGCTAAGAGTTCTGATTGCAGGGAATCCAAACTCCAAGCCTGGGGATCACTGTGATGTGTTCCAAATTCTTTCTCCTCTGTCCTGTGTGGTTAGTGGGAGCTACCCCAACCCTGACCTGACTCATTCCACAACTATCCCCTCACATTCATACTTCTGTGATCTTAGGTCATGGGATAAATCTTCTTGGATTTCCCCCTCCCACACCCTGCCCTTTTCTTACAACCACTGGTACCACCCACTGCCAGCCTCTTCCTTC
Organism: Pongo abelii; assembly: GCF_028885655.2. Classification (NCBI taxonomy): domain Eukaryota; kingdom Metazoa; phylum Chordata; class Mammalia; order Primates; family Hominidae; genus Pongo; species Pongo abelii. The sequence goes on from NC_071992.2 coordinate 89,458,779, forward strand.
CCAGGAGAGCTGAATGGCAGCCACCTTTGACATTATAACAGACTGGAAGATGGGGAAAGGCTACACAGAAATGACCAAACTGGCTCTCGGAAACACGCTGAAGAAGCTGTCTAATCCAACCTGAGGTTAGGAGACTTTCCAAATGTTCCATATTTCCCTGTGTTGGAAGGATCACTGTGCATCAGGCATTACATAAGATCCAGCTCATACATGAACCTACCTAATCCTTTTGATTTCCTGATCAGTATCCTAAAGTTATTGATGAAGACACCAAGGATCAGGGAAGTTAATTTACTTGCCCAAGGTGGAGTCAAGACTTTGCCTGACCCCAAAGCATGTGTTCTTCCCACACTCCACTACCTTAAATCACTGAGATATTCACTGAGTGTGAATAAGATCAGTCCCCCTTGCATGCCTACTAGTCTAGACCTTCCACCAAGTTTTCCCTATCAAAGACCCAAAGCTATTATTCAATGTGTGAATATTTTATTCCAAAATATTACACTCAGGGCGATCTGCCCAACCACAGGATGTATTCCATATCCTATTGGAAAGTTTAAGTTTTTTTCTGTGCCATTAGGATAGAGATGTTATGAATATGCATGCTGAGGTGGGTACCAACAGTCTTTTCAACTGTAGGAAAACATTTTAAATTAAGAGTTTTAGAATGTATATATTTGAGAATAAGCCAGGCACAGAAAGGTAAATACCACATGGTTTCATTCTTTTGTGGAAGCTAAAAAAGTTAATCTCATAGAAGTAGAGAGTAGAATAGTGGTTAACAGAGGTGAGGAAGGTTAGGAGGGAGATGAGGATAGCCAGAGGAGGTTAACTGAGGCAAAATTACAGCTAGGTAGGAGAAATACATTCTAGTGTTCTATAGCACTACAGGGTGACTATAGTTAACAATTCATTACGCATTTTCGAATAGCTACAAGAGAGGACCGGGAATGTTTCCAAAATAAAGAAATGATAAACATTTGATGTGATGGATTTCCTAATTGCCCTGATTTGATCATTACACATTGTATACATGTATCAAAATATCACACTGTTCTCTATAAATATGTACAATTATATGTGTCATTTACACATAATAAATGAATTTAAATGGGTATAATATTTTACTAGAGGTATTTTAATGAAGGGCATCTTGACTTTTAAAAGACAGTTAAACAATGTTTATTGTAGCAATGCTTGTGACAGTGGGGTGTTAGGGGTTATTAGGGGAGCAGTGAGTAAAACGTGTATTAGACTTTACTATGCAGCAGTCAGAATGCACCATGTATATATGGCTGCATGGATAAATCTTAAAACTGTGCTGAGTGGCGAAAAGTACATATAAATACAACTTAAAATGCATGTAAAATATAAAATGTTATTAATATCTTAAATATATATTTTTAAATTATAAATAAAAGAAAATGGCCTGAGTGGCATAGTGTCATTTACATAAATTAAAAAATACAGAAAACAAAACTACATTTTTCAATGTCTACATAATCAATGACATATAATAAACATATTACTGAGTGCTTATAGAGGGGAATGGGAAAAAGGGAGCAGAAGAGACGGGCTTGCACTGATGGTTGCATACAGAAAGCCAGAAACTGAGGGCTGTGATGATATCAACCCTGTACACTGAAAGGTTAAGAAAAGGGAAAGGAAGGTGGGAAGGAGGAAAGATGGGCAGAAATATAGGTAGGCAGAGGATGAATACAAGTTACGAATCTAACTCAGAGCTTTGGCTCCACACACTCATTTTAATCTTTTAGTTCTATTTTTATTTTATAGTGGTATAATATACAATCATCAGTTTCAGAAACTTCTTTTAACAGCGTGCCGAGTGCACACACAGCTCCCCCTCCCCAAGCCCTGATTAGAAGCCCAGATTGCAGCTTGAATACTAACATACACTGAAAGTGGTACTTGTTGGCATTAGAATTGAACTCTTGGATTTAGTCCCATAAAAAAAAAATGCTCCTTTTTCTTTTTATAAATATATAGACTGGCAGAATATAAACACCACAGAGCAAAGAGATGGAGGAAATGAAAAGAACAGTGGCAAGCTAGTGCTTGGATGGGATTTAAAGTCTGAGTCTTTCTCCTTTTCCTTACATTCCTCCCCTCCACCCAGGAGATTCAAGGGGTGGCAGTGATTGCAAATTTCCTTCCCTTGGACCCCGGAGTCCTCCTGTCTCTTAACCTCAGGCCAGCTAGGGAGGGCTGTGGTGGTTGGGGAAAAAGCCCTCAGGAGCCAGGGCTGGTGAATGAACTCCTAAACAAACTCCCTATTGACACATCACTAAAAATAAGTATGCTTACATGCATAACACATTTTTGGAACAGTAAACTGAACTCTCTCCTTTATCCTCTCTAGAGACTTATGTTTCATTCTTATTTGACTTTTTATAAAATAAAATGCAGGTGCAACGTCTTCCAGCACTGTAGGTAGTAACTTTTGATGTGATGAATGCACATCTGCTGAGAAGTTAAGGAATTGTGGAGAGAGTGGCTGGGTGGTGTATGTCAGCTAGCTAGCCTGTATTCCGGTCAAACGCTGATAAGGCTCACTTGGGCATTGCCTTATTTAGTCAGACTTCTCTGCTGAAACACCGGTGCATGGTGACAACTGTGCATGCTATTACAAGGCTTTCTCCTTTCAGTCATCTGCTGACACACCAATTAAAAAAAGTGTCTCCATTATTGAAACAGCCTTTCCTACTAGCAACTTTCCTACAAAGAATAAAGATAATGATATTATAAATAAATCTGAATATGTTTACCTGGCAAAAGAATTCTCATAAGGAATAATACAAATTGAGTTCTAGTTCTTAAGGCTTTTTTCCCCCAACACTAAACAAATTATAATATTGTATATTACTACTCTACTAGCTTGGCTAAGCTGCATTTTTTTTTCATAGACCGGTACGCGCTGGTATGGTTACTATTTCTTTTTCTATCTTTTTTTTTTTTTTTTTTAGACAAAGTCTCGCTCTGTCATCCAGGCTGGAATGCAGTGGCGCAATCTCGGCTCACTGCAACCTCTGCCTCATTGGTTCAAACGATTCTCCTGCCTCAGCCTCCTGAGTAGCTGGGATTACAGGCAGGTGCCACCATACCTGGCTGATTTTTTGTATTTTTAGTAGAGATGGGGTTTCATCATGCTGGTCAGGCTGGTCTTGAACTCCTGACCTCGTAATCCACCCACCTCAGCCTCCCAAAGTGCTGGGATTACAGGCGTGAGCCACTGAGCCTAGCCTATGGTTACTATTTCTAACTGGAGATTTTTTTTTTAAACCATAGGCATTACGGTGTTGTAAAGAGCCTTACACTCAAAGTTAGTGACTTGATCTAGACCTGATTTTGCTATTAACTGCACATACACACATAAATACACACATATACATGAATTTTTCCATATAAATACTATATATACTATATGAATTTTTCCATATAAATACTACATATAAATACTATATGTATTTAAAATATTTTCTATAGGTCTAGCATGTGAGCCAGTACTACTTCTAGAATGAGGAAGCTCTTTATGTAATGATATGGAATGAAATCCAATATATAGCATATTATTAAATTAAAAAAAAAACTAGGATGCAGTGTTTTCCGAGCTAGAATCCTTTATCTGCAACTCCAAGATCTTGAAAGCTTTAAAAACCAATATTTCCTTTTTATAAATTTAGTGTCAAAACTTGACAGTAACACCTGAATGCAACTGACATGAGGCTATTTATGATTCTTCTTTATCCCACTTAGTGTGACTATTCAGCTTCCCTGGAGAATTAATGTGTCTGATTACTTGGTGCTGCTCAGACCCCCTGGGGATATTATGTAATCTGCATTATATGCAACATGTTGCTTTTCTAAAATCCAGTTCTGAATTCTAAAACATATATGGACCCAAAAAGTTTTGGATAGCAATTATGGACTTGGAGCATGTAACCATCTGCATCAAACAGGATAAAACATACTTCTATATATGTAAATATCAGAAAAAGTTTTATGAAGATACTTCACTGCCTTCAGGGAAAGGATGTGGTCAGCTGGAGTGAGGAGGAGATTTATCACTCAGTCTATACCGTTTTGTACTTTAAAAGTTTGAACCATGTACATGTATCATTTATTCAAAAAATATGGAAAGTTAAATGTTTTAAAAATCATCACTTGTAAATACAGGGCAAGAACCTGGTCTATTTAAAATACATCCTGTTAACAAGCCTTTCATATGCAATGCTTCACACCCATTGCTGGTGGTTACCTTGATCCGTATCCTACTCGGTCACCATAAACTCCCATTTCTCTTGACTGTCACCTTACACATTTCTAAGTCTTTCCAATGCAACTGTCCCTTCCTTTAAAACACTGTTAACGGCTTTTTTCTGCTTTTCTTAAAATTAATTTTTAATATTTATAATTGACATAATGATTGTATATATTTATGGGGTACAGTGTGATGTTTCAATGAGTGTATACATTGCATAATGATCAAATCATGGTCATTACTGTATTTATTACTTTAAACATTGATCATTTTTTAGTGGTGTTAACATTCAAAATCTTCTCTTCTAGCTTTCTTAAAAGTATACACTACATTGTTGTTTTCCAGAGGCACCCTACTGTGCAACAAAACACCAGAACTTATTCTTCCTAACTGTAACTTTGTACCCATTGGCCAACCTCTCCTGATCCTTCTTCCCCACTACCTTCCCCTACAGTTCATTTCTTAAATGAAACTTGTATCTCCCTAACCTACCTAATGTTATAATTATGTCTGTAACTCTATAAAACATGTAAGTAATTGGCCAGATACATGCTTACTTATTTCTCTTGTCTTCTCCATTACACTGGAAATTCATGAAAGCAGAAATAAAATAACCTGGCTTTAAAATTTTTACTTGGTACAGTTTTTCTTACATTGATAGTTAGTTAAATGGTGTGTATGTTTGATCTTCCTAAAGTGCCTTCCAGGGTTTGCCCAAACAGTAAGTGATAAATATTTGCCAAACTGAATTAAGCTTATAAAACACAATCATTTCCCAGGAAAATGGAAAATAAAATGGAAAAAATAATCAAGGCAGGCTTTTGAAGACTCACACACCACCTGTAATGACAAGAGTCTATGTAGGAGATAGAACCCTGGGCTAACAGGGAGCTACTTTGAATTTACAACTCTCAAGTGCTGAAACAGGCACTTGTGGTGGAGAAAACCCAGTAATGCTTTTGGAGCTCTTGCATGCATTAGATATGGTTTAATAAGAACTACTATGAGTTGGCTGGGCACGGTTGCTCACACCTGTAATCCCAGCACTTTGGGAGGCTGAGGCGGGTGGATCACCTGAGGTCAGGAGTTTGAGACCAGCCTGGCCAACATGGTGAAACCCTGTCTCCACCAAAAATACAAAAATTAGCCATAGTGGTGCGTGCCTGTAAGCACAGCTACTTGGGAGGCTGAGGCACGAGAATCGCCTGAACCTGGGAGGCAGAGGTTGCAGTGAGCCAAGAGTGCACTCCAGACTGGGCAACAGAGCGAGACTCTGTCTCAAAAAAAAAAAAAAAAAAAAAAAAAAAAAAGAATTACTGTGAGTTAAAAATTACATTTTTTCTTGTAATGTTAAGGAAGAAAGGTTATCTACTGATTGTTATGAGTCCCAAAGACCTAGGGTTGAAATCTTTAAAAATCATGGGCTACTAAATTTAGAAACAGCCTAGATCTTTTTCTTAGAATTCTTGAAATCACTTCAAAATGATTTTTGAGAAGGTCACTAAATTGCATTAGTTTGCACATACAATTTAACAATTAGTCTAGTTTCTTTTTTTTTTTTTTTTTTAAGGCAGAAAGCGGAGACTTTTAAAGAAGGGTGAAATTCCACCCAGTGATGTGAAATTTCCCTCTGACTATACATTTCATTCACATCCACTGTTTTGGCACTGGTAACAAACAGTTGCATTCAAAACCAGCAAAAATGAAACAAAATAACTTTTTTTTTGGAAATTAATCTTATTGAAGAAATTCACTTTTAAACTATGTCCCTTAATCACAAACTAAAGAGAAAACATCTGTCGTTTTCAATACAAATATGTACTTGTTTTAGCTGACAATATTTTTTTTTTCAGCTAGAAAACCCTTGACAACAATTCTAAGTCACCAGTCTTGCTTTACTGCAAAGAAAATTAACTCCAGGGAAGTCACAATTTATTGGATGTGTTCTATCTGCAAGGTATACAATTATTAAAGAGAACGGGCTGGACTCAGTACAATATTGTCTAATAAGTATTACACCAAAACAGAGGTCTGTACTGAATGCCATGGAGAAGAGGGCAGATGGAGGCGGGTGGAAAAGCAGCCCCAGGAGGGGCTTTGGCGAGGACAGGTTTCATCTTCCCATCCTCCGTAGGTTGCTAAGCCTCCGCCGCCCTCTGCAGCAGAATTTCAGCTGCACCAGCACTTATGCCTTGCAATTGGCTGTGTACTTATTTGTCTCATCCAAGGGCTGCCTCTGAAAACCCATTTCTTCAACAGCATGCATGTCATCAGCAAGGAGTAAGCTCTCAATCAACATCCAGTAAATGAACTAGATCGATGAACGACTCTGGGGTGAAAATGGGGAAAGTAGAGCCAGAAATCTCGAAGGACAGAGGATCATAGTCTATAAGTGGGGAGGTGGGAAGAGTAAGAAAATGGGGTTGGGCAGGAATGGCAAATGTAGGCAGAAGGCAAGAAAACGCAAGAGGGAGAAGGAAAGGATAGTTAAGGAGCACAGGAATAGTCAAGGAAATGCTTTACTAGGAAGGTGAAACACAGAGTTAAGCCCACGGACAATTTCTCGAGAGAGATGAATGCATGTCATCTTTGGTAAATATCAAGGTTGGTGCAAACGTAATTGCGGTTTTTGCAATTAATTAGGTTGGCGCAAAAATAGCAATTACTTTTGCACCAACCTAATACTAAATAAACAGAAGGTGTGAAACCACAGACTTATGTAACTGTAACAGTCTTCAGTTATTTGAATAACCTTTTGTTTGCACATTTCAGGTAAAAGCTTGTAGATAAGTATGTAGAGAGCTGACTTGGTCTTAAAAATGACACTCAAACTATGCCCTTCTTTTGTGCATGGAGTGAAGACTTTACCTAAGAGTTTAGTGCTGGGCCAATATGGGCTCACCCATCTGTGAAGGGAGTGGGGAAGCCGCAGCATAAACTCTGAAAGATACAAGCAAACTAGTCCAAGGAAACACATCTGTACTAAAACCACAGGACCCTGTAAACCAGGCAAACTTCAGTAACAGGAAAGGATGTTTTCTATAGAAACCTTCCTGTTTTGAGAAAATGGAGCAACAGTCCAGTCAGATTTTTCATTTCTTTACACGATTAATAGGAAATGGCTACTGTGGCTTAACACCATTGCAGTCTGGCAATGCCTGCGTCCATCCCACTGACACCACTAGCTACAGCACGGCCTTCTTCAGAGAAAGGTAACACCATCTTAGCGAGAACAGACGGGCTAACATATTAATAACGGTGATTAATGCTTTGATTGAAAAATAAGGAGGAGACAATTCTAAAGGTATTTAAATGAAAAATGTGCAATAAACATAACCCTGCAGTAGCACATTAAAAACTGGTGTTCCCACAGTGCTGCTGGCGCCCCCAGCACCTGTATTGGTGCCCTTTTCTCATCCTCTTTGCTCTACTTAGCACACTCTCTCCCCATTTCTACCTGCCCAAATCCTTGTCATGGTTCAAGATCCAATCCCCTTTCCCCATGACCTTTCCTGATGCTGATGCATGGATAAGCCCTTTGCCCTTACGAACATTACTTAGCACTTAAAATGTTCTGAAATAGCTCTTATTATTTTGAGATGCGTCCCATCAATACCTAGTTTATTGAGAGTTTTTAGCATGAAGGGCTGCTGATTCTTGTTGAAGGCCTTTTCTGCATCTATTGAGATAATCATGTGGTTTTTGTCTTTGGTTCTGTTTATGTGATGGATTACATTTATTGATTTGTGTATGTTGAACCAGCCTTGCATCCCAGGGATAAAGCCAACTTGATCGTGGTGGATAAGCTTTTTGATGTGCTGCTGGATTCGGTTTGCCAGTATTTTATTGAGGATTTTTGCATCGATGTTCATCACGGATATTGGTCTAAAATTCACAGCCAATATCATACTGAATGGGCAAAAACTGGAAGCATTCCCTCTGAAAACTGGCACAAGACAGGGATGTCCTCTCTCACCACTCCTATTCAACATAGTGTTGGAAGTTCTGGCCGGGATAATCAGGCAAGACAAAGAAATAAAGGAAAAGAGGAAGTCAAATTATCCCTGTTTGCAGATGACATGATTGTATATTTAGAAAACCCCATCATCTCAGCCCAAAATCTCCTTAAGCTGATAAGCAACTTCAGCAAAGTCTCAGGATACAAAATCAATGGCAAAAATCACAAGCATTCCTATACACAATAACAGACAAACAGAGAGCCAAATCATGAGTGAACTCCCATTCACAATTGCTACAAAGAGAATAAAATACCTAGGAATCCAACTTACAAGGGATGAAGGACCTCTTCAAGGAGAACTACAAATCACTGCTCAACAAAATAAAAGAGGACACAAACAAATGGAGGAACATTCCATGCTCATTGATAGGAAGAATCAGTATTGTGAAAATGGCCATACTGACCAAGGTAATTTATAGATTCAATGCCATCCCCATCAAGCTACCAACGACTTTCTTCACAGAATTGGAAAAAACTACTTTAAAGTTCATATGGAACCAAAAAAGACCCCACATTGCCAAGACAATCCTAAACCAAAAGAACAAAGCTGGAGGCATCACGCTACCTGACTTCAAACTATACTACAAGGCTACAGTAACCAAAACAGCATGGTACTAGTACCAAAACAGAGATATAGACCAATGGAACAGAACAGAGCCCTCAGAAATAATACCATACATCTACAATCATCTGATCTTTGACAAACCTGAGAAAAACAAGAAATGGGGAAAAGATTCCCTATTTAATAAATGGTGCTGGAAAAACTGGCTAGCCATATGTAGAAAGCTGAAACTGGATCCTTTCCTTACACCTTATACAAAAATTAATTCAAGATGGATGAAAGACTTAAATGTTAGACCTAAAACCATAAAAACCCTACAAGAAAACCTAGGCAATCCCATTCAGGACATAGGCATGGGCAAGGACTTCATGACTAAAACACCAAAAGCAACGGCAACAAAAGCCAAAATTGACAAATGGGATCTAATTAAACTCAAGAGCTTCTGCACAGCAAAAGAAACTACCATCAGAGTGACTAGGCAACCTACAGAATGGGAGAAAATTTTTACAATCTACCCATCTGACAAAGGGCTAATATCCAGAATCTACAAAGAACTTAAACAAATTTACAAGAAAAAAACAACCCCATCAAAAAGTGGGGATATGAACAGACACTTCTCAAAAGAAGACATTTATGCAGCCAAAAGACACATGAAAAAATGCTCATCATCACTGGCCATCAGAGAAATGCAAATCAAAACCACAATGAGATACCATCTCACACCAGTTAGAATGGCGATCATTAAAAAGTCAGGAAACAACAGGTGCTGGAGAGGATGTGGAGAAATAGGAACACTTTTACACTGTTGGTGGGACTGGAAGCTAGTTCAACCATTGTGGAAGACAGTGTGGCGATTCCTCAAGGATCTAGAACTAGAAATACCATTTGACCCAGCCATCCCATTACTGGGTATATACCCAAAGGATTATAAATCATGCTGCTATAAAGACACATGCACACGTATGTTTATTGTGGTATTGACAATAGCAAAGACTTAGAACCAACCTAAATGTCACTGTGGCACTATTTACCATAGCAAAGACTTGGAACCAACCCAAATGTCCATCAATGATAGACTGGATTAAGAAAATGTGGCACATATACATCATGGAATACTGTGCAGCCATAAGAAAGGATGAGTTCATGTCCTTTGTAGGGACATGGATGAAGCTGGAAACCATCATTCTCAGCAAACTATTGCAAGGACAGAAAACCAAACACCACATGTTTTCATTCATAGGTGGGAACTGAACAATGAGAACACTTGGACACAGGAAGGGGAACATCACATCCCGGGGCCTGTCGTGGGGTGGGGGAGGGGGCAGGGATAGCATTAGGAGATATACCTAATGTAAATGACGAGTTAATGGGTGCAGCACACCAACATGGCACATGTATACATATGTAACAAACCTGCACGTTGTGTACATGTACCCTAGAACTTAAAGTATAATAATAAAAAAAATTAAACAGAAAAAAAAGGTTCTGAAAAACACAACTGATTTCCTCACGGCACTTCCTCTCCACCTTGTATCACAGTGATGTGGAATGTTCCACTACTAACTAATATGCCACTTGAGCACTGGCATTATTCCATGCTCAGTTGGAACCCCCTGAATACCCAGCAGTGTCTACTCAAGGAAGCGACATCAAACGGCCAATAAGCAAGGGGCTTGGTCTAGGTCTTCCATGAACTGCCACTAATACACACTGCAGAGGGGTCTGTGGGCACTGACTTCTAGCTCCCTGTGTTTCCTGATGCCATTTTGCAGATTACAATTAACCCAGCTGCATATGGGTGAAAAGAATGGCTTCAGTTATTTCCTTAAAGCCTAAACAGACACACTTACAAAAGGGTAAAATGAAGATATTTTAATAATCTTAACACAGACGTTTCACATTGCTGTTTAAAAAAAAAAACAGAAAAGTAGTGTAAGGAGAATTTCCTACCTAACTTTAATGTTATTTTCTCGTACTTCAAATTCTGGCTATTTCTTCTGAACAGGTTGATCAAAGCCATATAAGGCAGCAACACAGAAATGTAGATGTATAGGTGGGCAATTGTGTTGAAAAGGGAAGTCCAATCAAGTCCTGTTTAGCAAGGCAAAAAGCAAGACAAAGACAGGTGTTCAGCTCAAAGCTGTTTAAACTTCACAGCAGATGGCAGGCAGGGGTGAATCAGGCTGGTCTGAGTTTTAAAAAGGAAGCCTCCATCAAAGAAATCTGTCTTTATAGCCACAGTTTGCACACACCCTAGAGCAGCCTTTGGGAACGTCAAACAGAGGTGTGGTCATACAAACCACAGGCTGGGATTCTTCCTCATATTTGTATGCAAAGTATTAGGAGAAAATAATTTACCTTTTCCAGAATTTGGGTAGGAACCTGTACAGCTATCTTTCTCAGAGACCTGAGTGCCAATGAACTTCTACTACTAATCCAGTAACTGAAAAAATATATATTATGACCTGTATTTCACAAAAGCCTTGGATAGTGCCTCAAAGACACTATTACATCCTTGGATAGGCCCAGTGTGGCAGTAGGAAAACAAATTCACCAAAAATCTCTTGATGTGACCCCATAAGAGTAAGGGCTCAAACCTGCACAGAGTTTACTAGCGTTGGGCACCGTTCCAAACACTTAACACACCAGTTCATCGAGCACTCATTCTAACCCTGTGAGGAGGTGCCACTAACTATCATGCCCACTTTACAGATGGGGAAACTAAGGCTTGGAGAGGCGAAACCGGGTGCTCAAGGCCACTTAAAGTGACAGAACCAAGATCTCAAGTTGCACAGCTGAACGAACCACTACCCCATCTTGCAGAAAGATTTCAAAATAATTCCCTAAATTTCTCTGAGTAAAAACCAGGCTGTCATGTTAAAGATTTTACAGGCATGCTTTGCCTTTCCTGCCTTCTGTAATACTTGGTGATGCAGCTCACATTCACTTCTTTGATTTCTGGCAACCATAATTGAATTAGAGTTGACTTACCACCTCTCCTTCCAGGACCAGACTGACCATAAAGAGGGGAGGGCACTTTATCAGAGCTGAAACTATGAGACTGTGCCAGGCTTGGACCACTGCCTGTGAGATATTTCTGGCAAAAATAGGATAGTCTGGACCCAATTGTTGGAAGACAAAGACACCGGGGGCCAATTGACACCAACCTCCCACTCAGCAGCCAGCAGCCCCTAGGTTGGGCATGGGGTGTCTCTTTTGTAGAGCACAGACCAGGGTCCCCCTTCACTGCAGGAAAGGGCTGCCTTCATCTCAGCCCCGACTTCCAAAACACAATGCAGATGTCACTCTGGTCTGTCCTGGGGGGCTGGTGGTGGGGGAAAATCCTGCACACCTGAGGGAGCTCCTCTGAATGTGGGAGGCAGGAGCACGAATGGCCACAAGGGGAATTATGAGAATGTGCTCCACAGCTAGGGCCTGGGGACTTCTCTGTAGCCTGATTTCTTCTCATTGAAGATAAAGTTCCCCAGGTGCCACCTGCCCTCAGCTCCTGCTCTTTCTGCACCTCTCTCAAGCAGCTGAGTAATAAAACTGATAAATCAAACCTACCTTATTCACCTCTGCAGCTTCAATTCTAAGTGAAGCATTTGAACACTGTCCAGGCAGACCAGAGAGAAGCCAAGACAAAGTCGGCCACGGTGAGGAAACAGGGCCAACAGCAGGCCCGGATGTCCCTGTCCTGATTCACGTACTACCAAGACAAAGCAAGTCAAAATGAGCTCTAGGCACAAATTCTACAACAATCTCTCTTCTCACAAGAATTCTTCCTCTTCCTCAGAACAAATTTCTTTTTTGGTGATGCTCCTACACATTGTCTGAACCTCCACGTAGCTATTATTTAACTTCAAGCTGCATTGCCAGTTGTTTACATATTCATCTGTCTCTTGGTTATAAATTTCCTGTAGGATAGAGTCCGTATCTTTTTCATTTTGGTCTCTCCCAAGGCACCAAAATGTGTACTTGCTTTACACAGAGCAGGCATTTGGAAAATGCTGGTTCAAATGATCACAACATTTACTCTAACGTGAAATATTTAGTGTCCACTTTCTACTTTAAATTTATTGACTCTTTAAATTTTCCCAATGGTCCTCTGAGTAGCTATTGCTATTCTTTTCCCATTTTGCTGATGAGGGAGCCTGAGACGTGGAACGGTTAGGCCATCTGCCCAACTCACAGCATTGGCAGGGCCAGGGTCTAAATGACTGTCTGGTGGCACAGAGTGTGTGCTTTATCACTAACCACACGTGCTGCTTCTCTGTGCCCTGGACCTACATAAGTTTGAATGACAATAGCACTTTAGCAGGGAAGAAACAAATGAGAGCTCCTAATCCTCCACGCTTTTGCCCTTGCAGGTCCCTCTGCTTGGAAAGCTTTTCTTCCCTTTTCTATTTCTAGAAAATCCTACTGGTTTCCTTCAGGCCCTGCTCAAGACTCAAGTCTCTAGGTCTCTTGGTTCCTCTAAGTGATTAGGGACCCTCTGCTGGGCTCATGTATACATCGATGATATAGTCACCCATGTGACTATATGTGTGTGTGTGTATATAGTTCTACATGTGTGTACATATAGTTCTTTGCTATATCACAGCTCTCATCACATCATATATTATATGCTGGCTTTCTCAATTTCTCGGCCAGAACACTCTGAGGACAAAGACTGTCTTTTCACAATACTTGGCATGAAAATATTTAACAATTGTTGGCTGTAACAGTTTATTTAGCACCTACTAAGTGCTACTCACTGTGTCAAGGGCGCTCACATATACTTGATCTCATTTAATTCTCCTAAACTCCTGTGAGCTGAGTACCAAATCATCCCATTTTCTGGGTATGAAATCTAAGGCTTAACAGATCTTATAGACAACACTTGAATAACATCTCACCCCTCAGCTCAGTTTAATAAGGTCCCAGAGTCTTTCTGGCATTCTTGGCCCTAAACAGAGGGCAGGGCTAGTATCCTGAGGAAAAGCAGGATATTCTCTTGCAGCTTGCCTGCAGATGGGTCTCTTGGTTTCTTGCTCCTAGGCCTTGATCTGAAACCTGTTCAAGGAGTGGGTATAGTCCCCAGGTCATGAGTCAAGAAAACCTCCAAAATTGCAACTCATTGGTTTTAGCTCAAACCACTCAGGCGTTGCAAGTGTGTTTTACCCGAGTCCTGTGAAATTACTATCACTAACCACAAAGGACTTTCAGTTACGAATAATCACCATTTCCACTAAATGGAACAACTTGTATGCGGCAGTCTCAGTAAGGACACACACACACACACACACGGAGTATTGGGCTAATAGATGAACTATCAGAAACCGGATTAAATCTTAGCCTAATACTGCCTATTCTAAATCTCCAAGGAAGAATATTAACTCAAAGGAGATAAATCAAAACCAAGTATTTGGAGTGCCTACAATGTCTTGGTATCTGTGCTGGGTCCCGTGCAAGGTATAGAAAACAGAGTTATTTTTATTAGCTACATAGTATATACTAATAAGCATAAAGTAAGCCACTGACATCTAAAAATGACCTATTCATAATTATCGCTTTCTTTCTCAGAGCGGTATAAGCAAACATTTTATTCTGGGTACAAACCCAAAGTTAGTTCTCATTAAAAATGATACTAAGTTGCTTTAGATTTATGCTTAACTATTGGGAAAAATATTTTATAGCAACTCTATCTGGCTTTAAAGTTCACTAGTTCAGTATTTATTCAGGCTTCTAAAAGTTATTTAGAATTTAAGTGAGCAGAATATCATACTAATCATAGTGATGCAATGAATGGGGAAAGGAGGAACAGAAAACTCAAAGGAAAAAAGTTCTTCAAAATGTCATGAGAAAATCCAGTTATGCAAAGCCTATTTTAAGTTCTTAAAGGTCTTTATAGCTGCTTGATTTAGGGCCTGCAAATATATCAACTTGCCTAAAAATTTCATTTTTTCCTACCAAGAAATCCCTCTCTTCCCCCTTTCTCAACTTAAGATATAATTGGCAAATAAATATCGTATATATTTATAGTGTATAATGTGATGCTTTGATATATGGATACACTGCAGAATTATTAAATCAAGCTAATAAATATATCCAAGAAATCCCTTCTTAACCTCCATGGCTTGAAAACTTAAAACTTTTACATCTCTGGCTAACTCGAAGTCCACGTATAGACAGAAAGTATAAGGCATAAGCCAATGCAAGCTATGATTTGCAGAAATTGATACCTGAAGAGTTCAGGACATAAACAATTTTATATTTTGACTCATTTGTTCATCATTTAGTAAACATATTTTTTCTTTACATATTTTCATGTTTGATGAACAGTAACAAAAACTGCTGGTGGACTAGAGCAGAACATTCATATAACTAGTATTCTCTTAACAGAAAAATCAGACTGCCCAACAGAGACTCTTGTACTTCATCAAACACACCCAACACCTGGCTGTTTCTTTGCAGGAGCAGGGTTGATCAGACTCCGATGGGCAAGGAGTCCTCTCAAGCAGGGACTTGCCATCACCAAAGATTTGCAGCCGGACTGCGCTCCAGACCAGCTTTGGAGACTAGGTAGATTCTCTATTACAAACCAGAGAGGGACGTCAAACAGAGTAAACATGTGACAAGTTCCAGCAGGGACCAAGGAACATAAAGATACAGATGGTACCACAGAACATAACACAAAACAGACCCTCAGCTCCCCTTGCTCTTGTTCTCAAGCTGCATCTAAGTGTGCTTCGCAAGACTCTTAACTCACTCACTGTTCTTCCCCCTACCGACTCCATGCAGTTAAAATGCCTAGTAATGTCCTCCCAGAGGTACAGCCCCCAGACCACAGTGTTTGGGGCCCGAAATTAGTCATTGCAAAGTTTTCACACTGCTTAACTGGTAAGACAAATATCTTCATGTCAGCCATGTGCTCACTCTTTTGCACCATTTTGCACACAACTAATAAAAACTGGAAAATGCCTTTTATAAGGCAAAGAAAGTCATAGATGTGAATTTCATTCTTTTATATAAACGTAGTCAAAGAGTCAGCATGAAGAGTTAAAGCTTTGATAGTGTGTGGCTATCTAGATAGTGTGATGACTACTCTTATTACACCTTAAATAAAAAGGATTTGCTAATTTGATTTTAGATGATGAAATTATGTAAATAGAGAAATTACATTTATAACAACAATTGAACCTTGTCTAGCATTTTGTCTTAATAGTAGCACAAAAATAATTCTCTGCTTCTTTCCACACACAGGTCACCATCTCTGCCTCTTCCTATTCCAGCCCCCTCTACTCACTTTCCTAATAATTATAAATGACAGTGCCAATCTCTGATTTTGATTTATTCATATCCTCGGGAAGCTGCTAAGTGCTCAAGGCTTCTAAGTACTGTTCTTACACAAAACTCACGATAGCTTTTTATCTATCACCTTGAATGTCCACACATCAGATTCACTATCTTTCTCCCCATAATGTCTCCATCAGCCTTTATGGTGCCACTTATGCTCTTAGCTAATTGTACTCACATCCTTAGAATGTTAACTCCCTTGTATGCAGCTGGTTGTTGTACACAAGATGGGTTTTCCTTTACAAATTTCAAGGGTGCAGTTCTTTATTGCCTAGATGCATTTATTCATGTCCTTTATGATCTCATCCCCAACTTCTGCTGCTTGCAATCTACCTTGAGCACTGCAGCTAAAATCACTCTCCTCACATGTTGTTTTGCTCCTGTTAATAACTTCCTCAGCACTCTGAAATGGTTTCCACTTGTGTGTTGCATAATACCCTGGTTAGTACTTTTCAGATCCTTTAATAGTCAGGCACCCCTTATCTAATTGTCCTCTTCTCTTGCCATGACTCAGCTGTACTCGATGGCACTGCAACGCAAAATCCAGGTGGGTTTGTTATAAGACTTTTCAAAAGATGATGAAGCTACAGGGTACAAATCTGACAGTAGGGCTGTAGCTAATATCTCCACCACTTTCCTAACTTTCCTACAACAGCATTCATTTTCAGAAATATGAGTAGTCATACCACTGCTGTTCTCCACAAATTTATTACCTTTCTGGATGTTTTTCCTGGTGGTAGAATGAGGGCATGAGAGAGCTGTGTGCATATAAAAGATCCTCGTTTTCAGGTTCTACTACTGGCAATGGGAGTCATTATGGAACATCAACCCAGAATATCAGGAGATTAAACAGGCTATGAAGCTAAAATTAAAACCTATTACAAAAAGCCACGAAGACGACACTGCCCACAAATAATGAACACTGGTGATCTTTACTGCCTTTGAGGGGGTTTCTTTCTCCTCGGGCTGTACATCATTAGATGGGGTCTTATCCCACCTGGTAAAATTTCCATCTGCTGTGAACAAATCTTGCCTTAGCTTCCCTTTAAAATGTTGCCGAAGGACCAAATTCTTTACAAGTCATTCCAGACCAACTCTTCCTGGCACCAGACACACTAATCGTACCGGGACCTTCTTTATTCACCTCGTCTTTCTAATATTTCTCCCTTTTTCTCATTATTCAGCATTTCTTTAGGGTGTTAAGTTTAGCCTAAAGCTGCCTCCTTACATATTTTAAATTCAGCCTAAAGGTTTCTCTGCACATCACCAACTATAACCTAAATGGAGTTGTATACAGACTGTAGCTTACTCTTGTGTCAATCACTGAGTTTTGGGCCAATCAAAGGGGGTCAACGATTCGAGCTGTGTTCAAATAAGGCAAATGACAAGCTGTAGCCAATCGGCTGTTTCTGTACCTCACTTTCCTTCTTCTGTCTATAAACCTTCTTCAACTACGCAGCTGCACTAGAATCTCTGAACCCACTCTGGCTTGGGTGGCTGCCTGATGTGCGAATTGTTCTTTGCTCAATTAAACTCTGTTAAATTTGGCTAAAGTTTTTCTTTTAACCACAGCCACATATGCATATTTACATAGACACTGCTTATGGGGAGCGGGGTGTCTGTCTGAGGCTTGTTTTGTTTTTTCGCTTTGTTGGTGTATGCCTTCTATTTCCCTTGAAATATCTTTAACATGTTATCATTGGGTGCTGAATACAGTGGCACATCTGTAACTGTTACAAATATAGCAACTGTAATTTAAAGAAAACTTTTAAACAATAAAGTTTTGTAGCTGAACTTTAACACCACAAAAGTGATTCATTACTAAAAAGTTTAAAGAAAAAAAGAAAAGAAAACCTTCAATATGTTCTTCTCGCCCTCATTTTCATTTACGGAATTAAACATTAGTGACTACTTACTCTAGAATCACATTTTCGTAGTTCCAACAATGGGCTGAAAGTTATTCTGATCTAGCGAAGAGTTAGAATAATTTTTCAAAATGCTTTTACTGTCAAATTCACACAGTACCATGAAAAAAAAACAAAAACAAAAACAAAATATCACTAGGCTGTAGGCCAAGTAAAAAGTCTTTGGAACTGCTTTATAAACAAGTCAATCCACTCCTTTGTAATTCCTAGAAGACTAGCCATTTTGACATTTATATAAACCATGAAACCTTCATGGAATGTGGCAGAGCACTAATAAACAAATATGGGACTCACTGAATTGCTTCGTGTTATTTTTTTAACTACCTCCCATGTACATGCATTTTCTCTAATTGACTCTAAGCTTGTGTGCGCGTTGTGGGGGGGCGGAGGGGGTCAGGCCCACGCTTTTTCCTCCCTTCACATCTAGCACAGTACTAAGTGTGTAAGTATTGATAATACTTCTGATATAAACAAGAATAACTGGTAAGTGAGTTGTGTGCATGGAATGTTTACTGGTACTTCAAAATGGTTTTAATTTTGGTTAGAGGGTCCTAACTATAACATTGTTCCTGAGAGTACACAGGAGGACATTTTCCCTTTTATACCATCTTATGATTGAGGAAAAATCTGGAGTTGGAAAAGTAAAATATTAATGATGTTTCACTACATTTACTAACTGAATAGTTTCTATAAGCATTGGTATTGTTATGTGAAGTCAGGTTCAAAAACAGGCGAAAGGAGAGGAATTCACAAAAGAGTGGAGATCCAAACTCAGGTTTTCTGTGACAATCTGGTCAAGTTTTCCACTTCCTCATCCCTGTTTTATTGATAAGAAAGAGAGACCCAGAAAGATTACTTGTTTCATATGAATGACAGAGCCTTACTGCCCCCCCATTTCCCCAACCAGCCATATACTGGGAATGAATCACTACATTTACTAATTGAATAATTTATCACCCATATACTGGGAATGAATGAACCTTTTTCATTAGCCTTAATAGGGGTATTAGAGTATCAGCCACACAACATCTCAGACTTGCCTCTGTTTCTAATCCACTACTTGCAGTCCATCAAGTCCTGCTAATTTTATCCCTTGTGTCTCTGCCACCCCTGTCCTCAACCAGGGTCTTTTATCACCTCCTCCACAGACCAGGCCTCCAGTCCTGGCCCCACTTAAATTCTTTCTCCATGAAGCAGGCAGACCATCCATTCAAACGCAGATGGCTCCCTTCTCAAATGCCTTTGAAGACTCCCCAAAGCCAAGAGTAGAAAATGCAGCTCCCAAACCTTGGGAATTTTGTTTCTTATCATATACCCCCGATGCACTTTCCAAATTTTAGTGTGCCCAAGAATAACCTGGGAAGTTTGTAATAAATGCAAGTTTCTGGACCTTATGCAAAGAAAAATTAATTCAGTACTGGGTGGAGGACTAGAGAATTTTAAGCACCCCTTGTGATCTGCTGCAGTGGGTGGATAGATCGCTCCTGGATAAAGCGTTCTTCCACTATCCAACTGCTTGCAGGAACTCACACTGTACACTTTCATTCCACTCCACCTTTGCTCAGGATCTTCCTCCTGTATGCAACACTGGCCACTGTTTGCTCCCTAACTTCCACTCATTCTTCACCTGCACAGGCTCAGCCTCATCCTTGTAAGCCCCATATACCCTCAGTGTTCTTCCCTCTTTTGCATTGTCATAGTTTTTTTTTCTTAGAATTTACCATGTTATACTGACCTTATCTTTTTATGATTGTTTGGTTCACAAGATTTGTGGCTGTTGAATGAACAATGTCTGTTAAATGAAACAGTGGCCAGATGAAGTCTATGACTAAATAATACTGTTCCCAGACAGATCTTCTTTTATGAGCCTGAGGAGGGTACATGGGTTCAAAAAAAATTCCTATCCCAATTCTCAAAACCCAGTGGAGGGGAAGGGCTTGGGGCTCTGACACTGTTGTGTGCTTGCCATATGGATTTCCTATGCCTCAGTTTCCTACCGTCTCACAGGGTTGCCATGGGGATGAGATGAGATGACAGATGTCAAATTCACACAGCAGGTAACCACTGAAGACCTGTTGGGTCTGTTTGTGTGTAGCCAAAAGGTATCACCCAAATTACTATCCTCAGACTACAAGAAGAGAACAATGTGCACCAGTGCATAACACACTCAGGGGAAACCCAGCAGCATCTACATTGTTTCCTTAGGGAAACCCAGCAGCATCTACATTGTTTCCTTATCTGGAAACACTGCCAAAACATTCATTTACTGCAAATTGCTAACTTTAATGTTTCTGTACACAAATACTGCTAATAAGATCCTGCTACCACCCAAAATTGTATCTTATGGACTCTATGTAGAAATAATTTTTTAAACTTTTTAAAGAAACCACTAGTAATTTTCCCTTTTGCACTATAAAATTTGTACATATATTTTGTATGCTCTATTGATAGCATTCCTGTTATCAGGTGTAAAACTACTTATTAGAAGAGACATTTTGTTTCTTAATGCAGTCCATGCCTGCTATGGACCTTAAGTGTAATCACTAAGGACTGACAGGGCTTAGGCAAGGAGGGGGACATGGGAGAAGGTATTCAGGCAAGGAGCGTTGCTGGTGCAAAGAGCTCCAGGAGAGTGTCTGTGACGAGCTCACCCAGGATGGTCACAGGTGCCTCTCGGTGGGTCCCTCCAACCTGTAGCCCCATAGCACCTGCCAGTTGCACAAAGGTACTGTGAACCTGGCAGGGTATTTGCTTTTAATGACAGGTTTTGTTTCTTATTCATCTTTGTATTCCCAGGGCCTAGTGCCATATTTGGACAGAGCTGGCACTAAATAAATGTTTGCCAAATGATGTTTCTTTAGCATAATAATTTGTGAGAGTGATATTTTGTTCCAGTAGGTTGCCAAGAAAAGAAAAAAAAAAAAAAAAAACAGTCCAACAGAGCTTGCTCACTGGGTAGGTCCCTTGAGCATAAACCTTAGAAAGCATAACTTCACAAATTCAAGAATAGAAATTCAGATACCTGAATTGCATTGTCATAAGGCAACAAATTCTTAGTCACTTAGTGTGAGAACTGCTTTACTTGTACTTCTTAAAAAGAGCTGTGTCTAGTATTACATACAAGGATTTCCTCTTTCTCTGCATGTCCCGTAAGTGTTTCCCAGGGTTTGGCTCCAAGCTCTACAAGCACAGCTCAAATCTCTGAGTTCCAGATACATCTTCCCCCATTATCTTTTGGGCTAGCATCTTGAAATTCAAGAAGCCAAAAATTCAAACTTATCTTCCTCCCTAAATCTGTCCCTTCCTGTCCGGTATCCTTCTGAGTAAACAGTACCACCATCCATTAGTTGGCTAAGCCAGGAACTTGGAGCCACTCTGATGACTCCTCTTCTAGGCTTACCATGCTTAACGCAACCAACCACAGGTCCTAGTGAATCTGCTTGGGAGGCTCTCATTCAATCATTTGCTTCTTTCCATCCCACTGCCACGGCTTAGCCCAACACATAGGCTATCACTTAGATTACTAGTTAGCAGATAACTTTTTTTTTATTTTTAGATACAGGGTCTTGCTCTGTCACCCAGGATGGAATACAGTGGCATGATCATAGCTCACTGAAGCCTCAAACTCCTGGGCTCAAGTGATCCTCCTGCCTCAGCCTCCCAAAGTGCTGGGATTAAAGACGTGAGCCACTGTGCCCAGCCTGTGACTATTTAATCTGTCTCCAGTTTCACTGCCCCTTACTGTCCCCATTCCCTATACCACCTGCAGCCAGAGTGATCTTTCTAAAGATGATGATGTAATTCTGCCTAACACCTATCAATAGCCTTCCCCTATCCTTGGGATAATGTCCAAACTCCCTCTTATAGGTTCAAGAGACCCTGCTCATCTCTCAACACTCTACACCTAGCACTCTTTTCCAACCACAATGCACATTTTACCAGACCCCAAATACACATGGTCCACTGTCCTTTGCACCCACCTCTATCTTCTGGAAAACACCCACACATCCTTTGGTTCTCACTCTGGATGCAGCCTGCAGATGCCTGCCTCCAGCCCCAGCCCCAGGCTATGATCAACCCCTTCCTATGCGTTACCTAAGCAAGGTGCTGATAATCCAGTGGGTAATAACTGCTTTTTCATCTGTCCTAACCAGACTCCATGATGAAAAGGATTAGGTCTTAATCATAATTTTACATTTCCATTGTATGTAATGGATTAATGTAACTAAGAATGATTAAAGTTGGTATTTCATTAAAAACTGAACCTTATAAAATGGGCTGGGCTACCATCACCCCTTCCAGGGCATTTGAGTCTTTACAAAGTAATCTATTAGTCCACAGTTCAACTGATTTTCAAATCATTTGGCTGAGCAGGAAGCGGGATGGGGAACAAGTGTCTGGAGCTGGTGGGGGAAATGAGGGGGCAGTAAGCCCCATCATCTGAGGCTCTTCCACTCTTACCCTTGAACCCTAAATTGCTGGCTTCCATGGGTTATCTCAATATGTCAAAACATGTTCCCTACATGTATCTCAAATGCTTCCCTAATGGATGGAAGGTTTGAAATCTTGAAATAATAATTCAAAAAAGCTCCCACACCAATTTAAAAAATGGCATTGATAGGGATTTTTAGACCAAGACACTGAGATCAAAATTCTATTGATTCAATTAGTAAAAGTCACCAAAATTTTTACCATATTTAAGTTTAAAAATTAACATAAAATAATAAAATTGTTTGTTAATTTTTGACAATCTATTGTATTAAAAGTGCTAGAAAGTGAATTAATGTATTTTACTTGGCTTAAATCACTTTCTTTTGGCCCACATGGAAGTCCTAAGAAGATTGACTTCAAAGAGTTGTACTATTTGGGAGCCAATCTTGATTCCTTATATATTAATTAAATTTTTGAGAAAGCAGCTTATTTTGAATTTAGCATATTATACAAACAAATATGAAACAGCAACTAAAACAGAAAGGTGAAATTATTAAAAGCTGATTTGACTTTATTCTCAAGAGACTGTTGTACTAAAGCTGAATGACTTACATAAATACCTTTGGCATTTGTTGGATCCTGTTCCTAAACACAATGTTCATATTTCATCTATAATAAGAAAAGCATCTCAAAGATTTGCAAGGCACTAGTCTTGCAAGCGTCCAGTTTGGTGTCTTGAGTAAAGTGAGATTGGCAGAGTCAGCTTAATCCATAATGGAAAGTTGTGAGCAGGGTGCTTCGGCTGCCTGGCAGCTGCTGCTTGGAGAAGTCTACCAGCTATGGCAGCATGCAGGCAGAACTCTGCCACTTGCTTAAAAACAGAGTTTTTCCAGGTCAAAGCTGAAACTCAAACAAAGCATACAGGATAAAATATGAATGCAATCCCATTTTTGGGGCTTTCCAGAAAACAAAGGAGTAGGGTAGTTTTCATCACAAATGATGCATTAGAAATTGCTACTTTAATTCTTCATATGTATACTATTGAGAAAGGGTCATATTTCAGGGCTAAATGAGCTGGAATCTGTTGAAGTTTGTACTATTTAAGCAAGCTCAGGCTTCTACAGTTAAAACAGGGTCAACATGTGTCCCCAAAACCTGGCTTATCATCATCCTGGAATTTTAGTTTTCCCTTCCAGTCTTCAATGCCAGCTTTAACTAAGTAGATCTCTGCAGAACTGAATATTGTCTCATATCCCATTCATACCCTATACAGTCTCTTCTCCTTGCCCTCCCTGTTTAATCAAAATGGAATTCCATGCCTACACAATTCAAGTTTTTAAAACCATGTTTTTAATGGCTTGAAAGTCTGGAGAACTGTGTGACCTTCCCATTTATTATGGCCTAAGACTAATTTTCATTATATTTGTATTCTCTTGAACCTACTTGTTAGTCACGAAAACACATGTCCATCTCAATGCCTCCGAGTGTCTGAATGGGCCTGAACTTGGGAGGGCTGGAGAAAGAGTTTTCTTTTTTTTTTAAAGAAAGATCTTTAGAAACGAGATATCCTAAGGAGGTCTTACAAGGCTGTCATAACACAAAGTGTTCCCATGTTATGCGTAATGACCCGTTGCATGGTGAGTGATATGACATCAGAGCTGAAGGACAGGAGCTGGCCAGAGGAGTTTCTCTGCGCTCCCAAGTCACACCTATCAGTGCTATTACATCCAAGCCTAACCCCTTGCTTGGAGGTGGGGGCAGGACAGAGCTGGCACCTAGGTCATCTTTCCGGTTTCAGCTGTTCCCTCAGTGCATGCACACAGACAGAATTCTCAATGATTGCTCCTGGGCCCCTTGATATGGACAATCAAGTCTTTCTTTAAAGAGCCCAGAAAAAATGTGAGGAAGTTAGACTAGGCAACCCCCCTTTCTCCCATGGGAAATGGACATTCTTTGACAAAGAAGAGAAATGTATTTGAAAACCATCTGTTCTTCTAGGAGCAAATTCCAGAAGTTTGGTTGAAACACCCAGACTCTGAAGTTCAGAGGATAACAATATAAAGTATAACAAAAGGATACCAATATAAAATATAAAAGGATGATGGTGATCTACACTAACTTTTTTTTTTTTTTTTTTTTTTGGAGACCTCGCTCTGTCACTTAGGCTGGAGTGCAATGGCATGATCTCTGCTCACTGCAACCTCTGCCTCCCAGGTTCAAGCGATTCTCCTGCCTCAGCCTCCCGAGTATAGCTGGGATTACAGGTGCCCGCCATGATGCCTGGCTAATTTTTGTAATTTTAGTAGAGATGGGGTTTCACCATGTTGGCCAGGCTAGTCTCGAACTCCTGACCTCAAGGGATCCGCCCGACTTGGCCTCCCAAAGTGCTGGGATTAGGGATGTTAGCCACCATGCCTGGCTTACACTAACATACTTAATATAAAGGTAAGACCTTTATTATCCTACATTATCTTCAGAATAGTACCTGGGGCATAACTTGATACAAATGCATATGCCATTTCCTTGCTCACTTTTCAGTCTCAAAAAAATAAAATTGCCTGCTGCCTTCACACAGATCTGGTGCTGGAAATGGGCTAAGTTTTGATACATGCTCACATCTGCACACAGGTGGTCAAGCTCGGTAGATTTAACTCTCTTCCTTTGGTTACACCCATTCCTGCTTCCCAATCCTTCCTTCCCTTCCTGTTTCCTTCCTCACTTCATCTTTACCTCCATCCCAGGTTGGCTTCTTGGTCTTCTATCAAGTTTCACTTGGTAAAATGGTACTTCTAGGATTGCAACATTTTCCTAAATAACAACTGCTATGTGTGGTTTACAGTTTACAAAGACCCATGATACCCACTCCCCCATTCAATTCTCAAAACAA
This sequence comes from Pongo abelii, assembly GCF_028885655.2. Lineage (NCBI taxonomy): Eukaryota > Metazoa > Chordata > Mammalia > Primates > Hominidae > Pongo > Pongo abelii. The sequence goes on from NC_071992.2 coordinate 89,484,219, forward strand.
CCCTGCAGTGAAGGGTAAGGTAATAACTGCTCCCTGTTCACCATAACTTTTCTGAACCTCAGAGTCTGGGTATTTCAACCAAGCTTCTGGAATTTGCTCCTAGAAGCACTGGTTACAACAGTTGCAAAGAGTGACAGGCAGCCAAGGTGCAGATATGGAAGAACACAGGTAGTAGAACTAAAGAAAATAACGAATGCTTTACTTAGCAATAAATGCCCACATTTTTAGGTGATTTTGTCCTAAAATTTCTTTAACTATTTAACAATCTATTCATTAAAATGACTTAGAAGGCATCAGAAGGATTTCCCCTTCCCGTTAAAATCACTTGTGCTAATTACTGAAAATTAACCAGAGCACCAGAAGAAAAAAAAAATCCGTAGAAAAGGTGATCTAAACTTTCTGTTTAAAAATATCATACAACCACTATCATTACAGTACAGACATAAAGATAGCTTATAAACAGCTTTGACTTCCAAAAGATCCCTTTGTTGAGAATAATTTAAGAATTTCAAAGTCCTGGCCCTTTATAATAACTTAGCAGAGAATGGGCTTTTTTTCTGATATTGGTAATAGTCAGTTTAATTTGGATCCATAATGTGCATTGACTCATAGTTGACTTTGGGTTTTAATTACTTATGAGTAAAATGTGAATCAAGTCAAGTGATCTTGTGAATAACTGTTCTATCCCAGCCAACTTTATGTGTTAAATTAAATGATATTCTTTGAACCTAAGTAAAATGACCTCCAAACAAGAAAAACTTTCCAAAAAAAAATTAATAATAATAAGCTCTTACATTCTGGTATATTACATGTTTTGGTGCTGTCAAATACAGAAGCTAAGCCAATGTTATCACAGTTAGGATAAGCTGACTTCCTGGAGTTTCCACATGTGGAAGGGAATCTCTCATATGTATCACTGACCAGCTCAATACTTATGAAGAATGGAGATAACAGTTTGGCTCAACCTGATGCTCTTGTTCCCTGGTTATGTCCTGTAACAATGTTGACCTAATTAAGGAAAAAGTTACCCGTAGCACACACTTTGACATTTTCTGCACTCCTTGACTATTGTTAGATTATAGCATGAATTATGAGAGCTAAGTTTCCATCCTTAAAATGTGGTTTTGCCCAGCAAAACAAAATTAGGAGCACTGGCAGTGGTCATACCCTAAGTTGTGAGAATTTAATTAATTCATTCACCAAATATTTACTAGAGCACTTACTAACGTGCCTTGATCTAAGCTCACTGCTGGGTGTACAAAAGTGAGCAAAGCTGACTTCAGAGTCAGCTCATCCTTCCCAATCTAGTTGGGGCGAGGGATATTCAACAAATATTGTGAAATTAAATATCAATTAGACTAATGGGGGGATTTTAGACTAGAAGTGGGCTAAGAGAAGCAGTGGGCTAAGAACCACTAGAAGTGGGTTGAGGAAAACTTCCACTATGAAGGGACCTAGGCTTAAAGCAGTGGGGACCCAGCAGCCTGAGGAGCCAGCCAGAGGGAGCAGGGACAGGGGCTGAGAGCTTCTTTCCAACAGAAAGCAAGCTGGCATGGTTGAACCATTCTGAGTATGGGGGGGGGGGGGGGAGATCTGCATGAAAATGCAATATATCCTTTTTTATACAAAAGTATGAGGAATGGTTTTTTAAAATCCTACAGGAAAAGTATGTATCGTTTTTATATTTAAGTCCAAAACTGGCAAACATGGCATCCAACCTTAGTTCTGAGCTGAACAGGGAGCAGAAGAGACACCCTCCTAAGATTACATGTCTAGGTGCCCTGATCATCACCCGAAGTGCCAGTAATGGTCAGGGAGAGGTTGGCAAAAGGAGCAGCATAGTCCCATGTGACTGGCCACCTATCCCCATTACTGACACTTCCTGGTAGTATGGGGAGCCTGCCCAGCTGTGTACCAATGAGCTTCACTAGCTTAAGTGAGGCTGGTCAGAGTTAGCCAGAGTCTACAAAATGGAGCAGTTACCTACTAACTTGCTAACCTCCTCACTTTATAGTATTTCTTCTTATCTGTCTGATATAACAAAGCCAATACAAGCAAAGGCTTGTGGTTCTCAATTGCGTGAGGCCAGCTCTCTCCCACCCCTCCTACATCTTCTATCTTCTTGCAAGATAATTATTTCTTCTAATATTCAGATCACACCAAGCTCTGCTTCTGTCCACACCTCTTCCTAAGTGATCTGTTCATTTCCACAGAAGTGGGGCTCTCTAAGGGTCACTTCTTATTTGCTTTCTCAACCAAATGCCTTAAGATTCTTTCTTAAAATATTTTTCTCAAGGAGTAGTGACATCTTTGAACACCTCATTTAAGGAATTATTGGAGACAAGAGTCGATGGAGTAAAAATTGACGAAACGAGAAATAGAGTTAAAATGACAGGAACAGCTGAAGGAATTAAGGAGGCAAAAGCTAAGGGAATGAAAACTGAATGCCTAAGAAATAGAATGCAAACAACAGGGACAGTGGGATGATCTTGGGCAGAGCCTCAGTCCCTGCCTCTGAATGTGGGGGGCTTGGACCAGATATTCTCTCTTGCCCTTTCCAGATCTGAAATTGGGGGCTTTCCGTCTCCTCTACTAAAACAGATTCTGCTTATTATATTTTCTAGAAAGTAAATTCAGCATATTGGGGGATCCAATTCTAAGTTATAAGGCTCTAGTTATAGTTTAGGGCTCTAAAACAGCACTCCAGTGACTCAAAAGGGTCTGGTTGGCCAAGTTACCATCAAGGGTACACACTGACAAAGGAAAGACCATGGAGCCTGGGCTTAGGTACTGGCTCCACTCTCCCCAGTTCTAGTAGCTGTCTCTCAGAGTAGCATCTTCATCTAAGAGCAGAGCAGTTGGGATCCAGAACTAGAGGTGGTATGTCAGCTACTAGCATGGAGCAGTCTCAGTAGCGTCTAGGTACACTCATTTCTTGAGATATTTAGAGTTGCTCTTCCACCTTTTGAACATTTCTTTAAAAAAAAAAAAAAAAAAAAAAGGTTGAGACCCTTTCTCAATCCCAGATGGTGATTTGTACCCTCAGGACCAAGACAAAAGGGAAATAAAATTTTGTAAATCTTACAAACACAGTACCTTTCGGAGCAGAGCAGAGGCCTAAAAATAAGTTCCAGGAGTCAGCAAATTATAAGTATCCCTTATGGTCTTGACTCTTAAGTGTTAACCTGCTAGAATCTATTAACTCTATATCTACTATGTGATATCTACTATCTACTGTTATGTCATCCCCATAGTCCTTGATCTGTCGGAATTATACAAGGGCCCATAATAGCCTTCTATAACAAGCCTCCTGTATGTGTTTACTGGGGAGCAACACAACTCCCTCTTCAGAGAAGCAAAGCAAAGGTCCACAGATCCACCATGCTTTCATGAATCTTTGCGCCAAAAACGGTTTGTTCTGTGTCTCCTGGAGACATTACTGGAGAATATAATTGCTTTCCCTTAGAGCCAACTTGAACCTTTGCTTCAAGATAAAATAGGATTATGGTACAAGGGTGCGTCCATTTCCCTGGGACTTAAATAACAAATAAAAGTCTCTAAAGCATAAGAAATAACATAAATGGAATGAAAACATTACAGGGACAGTGTTGTGATCTTGGGTAGAGCCTCAGTTCCTACCTCTGAATGTGAGGGGCTTGGATGAGATGCTCTCTCTTGGCCTTTCCAGATCTGAAATTGGGGGCCTTCGGTCTTCTCTACCAAGCCATCCTTCCACCTCAGTCTCCTGAGTAGCTGGGACTACCGGCGTATGCCACCACACCCGGCTAATTTTCTCATTTTTTGTAGACACAGGGTCTCACTATGTTGCTGAGAATAGTGATTTACACTACCTGGGTGGACAAACTGAATAGCTGATAACTATTCACTGATCATCTCCTTTTGTTGCTAATGATGAACTAGTGACTTCAACAGCAGCAGCTGCCAAGAGATTTAGTTTCTAGTTTTTCTTCTGTCTGCACTGGGCTAGGTGGGAAGAGTGTCATCTTATGTTCTTAAATTTTCAGTAGTTTTACAAACAAAAACATTGATAACAGCAACCATAGAGGGGTCAGATAGATGTTCTGTACAGATATTGTGTAGATATTCTGGCATTAGAAAGAGCCATGGTTAACGACAATAACGTAGCTAAAAGTCCTATCCCCCAGGCAGCAAATCTTAAAAGAATCTTTTATTTTTAAGGGTTTTAAAAGACTGTAGAACTCTAAAATCAGAGCTATTATAAGGGGAATGTCATTCCTTTAACTGCTTTCTCCAAAAACAAGTTACAAAGCTCTAATCGGAAGTATTAATTATATAATAGCAAGGAATCTGGGAAAAGGACTAAAACAGTGAAGGTAAGTAAAATATAGAAGGTTAATTGAATATTTTTATTTTTAATTTGTTGATTGTATCATCTGAACAGTATTTTATTTATTGTTGTAAGAACACTTAACATGAGACCTACCTTCTTAACAAATTCTTTTTTTGTTTTTTTTGAGACAGGGTCTTGCTGTGACACTCAAGCTGGAGTGCAGTGCACAGCTCACTGCAGTCTCGACCTCTGGGGCTCAAGCCATCCTCTCACCTCAGTCTCCCAAGTAACTAGGACAGGTGTGTGCTACAATGTCCGGCTAATTTTCTTATTTTTTGTAGAGACGGGGGTCTCACTATGTTGCAGAGATTGGTCTTGAACTCCTGGGCTCAAGAAATCCTTCTGCCTCAGCATCCCAAAGTGCTAGTATTAAAGGCATGTACCATAGCACCCGGCCTTGACAAATTCTTAAATGCAAAATACAGTATTGTTAACCATAGGCACAATGTTGTAGTGCAGATCTATAGAACTTACTCATCTTGAGTAACTGAAACTTTGTATCTGTTGAACAGCAACCCTCCATTTTCCCCACCCTACAGTCCCTGGCAACCACCATTTTACTCTGTTTCTATGAGTTTGACCATTTTAGATCAAGTCAGGTCATTGCAATATTTGATTAAGTGAGATCATGCAGTATTTGTTTTTCTGTGACTGGCTTCTTTCATTTGCATAATGAATTAAGCATTTTAAACATAGCTAAGTAACTACGAAGTAACTAACTGGCTAAAAGTATAAGGTCTTAAACTAAAGATCTCTTGATTATAACTATATAATACAGTATTCCCAAATGAAATAATACTACCCCCAAAAGACTTGCAACAGAGAGAACATGGCTAGGACTTGGGTGAGAGTTTTATGATACTAGCATAATCAGAGATCATCTCTGCATTGCCAGTCGCTTTCTGTTATACAAACTCCTCCAATGGAAACTAATCATAAGTCGTTTGTTAAAGTGTTCTGCACAGGTTCATTTTTCACCTGCCAAGACTGATCTGTCTTTAGCATATCACTAAGTTGTAACGAGAAAACATGGAAGAATTCAAGTGTGCATTTAAAATTAGAGGTTAAGGCCTAACAAATGTTTATTACTAGGTCTAAAAGTAAGCCAGCAAGATTAGATGTGCTGAGTATCTGATCTATAAGCAAACTGAAAAGCAAAGTAGATCCAAAACTGTGATCTGAAGTAAAAGATGCCTGGTAGAGAAGACAGGAGAGAGAGTCATGAAAGTTTGTGCTGATCAACAAAAAATAATAGCTCTGAAATGAAATTAGTTTGGGATAAAGATGAAAACATTGAAGACTTTTAACATAATATATAATGTAATATATATCTAAAAGTAATGCAAAATATGCAACCTTATTTAGTGGTAGCCCTACTTATTTTTTAAGTAGGGGCATTAAAAAAAAAAAAAAGAACTCTAGAAGTACTAAGTTGAACCATATGATGTCACCATTTTTTTTTGTACATTAAAAAATTTGAACAGTGGAAATTTCATATGGCTCCATCAAAAAAAAGGAAGGTTCATTAATTCAATGCCAATAACAAAAACCTGAAAACATGCTAACATTTTGTGGTTTCAAAAGGGCGTTTACTTCTGTGGAAGAGTGTTATTGAAGCAGAAACAGGATTTTTAATATTCTATGCTACATTTATGCTTCAAGTCTTACAAAGCTGTGGCTAGTCAGTACTCAAATAACACTAAAAATAAAATTTTCCATTTATTACCACACCTTTTTTTTTGGTCTCACCTATGATATCCTTCCCTAATAGAACTTTATTCGCAATAGATTTCTCTATCCCTCTTGCTAGATCCCTGAAACCAGCTATTAATGGTAAAACTTCAAGCACGTAGTCCTTCTGTGCCCACACATACACCCCACTTGTCAATCTATTATTCACCGGTTTTCTCCTACTCACTCCAGCCCTTCTCTACTGCTCTTCTTTCTTCCAACCTTGGCACATTGAGAGTCCCATCTGTCCATGTCAGGTTGTCAGGTTCCCTCCACCCCTTTCCTTTTAATACACCAGTGACCTAATCTCTTCTGCACAGAATGTGGCGATTCTTGTAGGTCTCTTTGCCTTTCCCATGTAGCTGTTGTTTTTAACAATGCATGCCAGATTTTGTCATGTTATTTTCCACTTTTGCTATATGTAGGTTTTGGTGGCTGTCTCAAAGCCAGTTTTACCTATAAGACTTCATAAACAGAATCTGAATTGTATAAGCTAGGCTAAGTGTACATACCTCCGATGTAGATATCAGAATAAAGGTACACATCTATACTAAGTATGTTTCTACGTGGATTGCTATTTTCTTTTGGTACACAAAACACAATGCTTTCTATGGCAGCATTTCAGAGGTCCTTCTTACAAAAAAAGAAAAGAAAACAGCAACTTCCCGGGCTCAGGAAGATGAGCAAAGGGTCTCAGTGAACTTCCTCACGCTGTTAAATATGAGGGAAGTAATTTAGAACAGGAAGGGGAGCTCAAAGTGCCTTCGACATTTTTTGATGATGGGAAGTTTCAGAACAGTGCAGGTAAATTTCTGACTTTGATTCTACTGAGTGTAATCATTTTTCATCTTTGATTTTTTAGCAGTTGTAGAAAGCATTTAGCGATGTCACTGGCAGATAGACAAACATAATATTTGATACTCCATTGTTCTGACCAACCCGGCAAAACCAACCACCCTGCATTTACTTACCTTGAATTTGCTATCTCCACTTTGGTTCTGGCCATGGCAGCTGCCCTTTGGGCGCCTTCAATTGCTCTGTCCACCTTCTCCCTAGTTTTTGTATGTCTTATTGGTATAAGCTGCTTCCTTATCCCACGAACCAGAATATTATTTTTGTATTTTCCCTCTTCTTTGGAGCCGTCAGGAAACACGGTACAGCCATATCCATGCCTCTTGTTATTTGCCCACTCCCCTTCATACTTCATGCCATTGGAGCGCTCGCTAACGCCGAAGCCGTTGCGCTTGTCGTTCTTCCACTCGCCCATGTAGGTTTCCGTGGTGGTGGCGTCCACGTGGTCTTCCACCGGGCAAAAATCACAATCTACATCGCCGAAGCTGATCGTGGAGTTGGCATCGCTGGAACTAATTCTGCTCATGGCCGCGTCGCTGCGGACAGAGCTGCGCTTGCTCGAGATGGAAGACTTGGATTCGGACTTGCGAAGTTTCATGCTTCCAAGAAGGGAGCCTCTCCGGAAGAGGCCGCCCTTCTTCTTGCCCGCTAGCTCAGCGTCTGCGTGGAAGTTGAGCACGAAACCGCCGCGGGTGCCGGCCGGGCTGTCGGCGGCGGCTGCGGCATCGTGGAGCACGCTGCCATTGCTCTGCTCGCTGCGCAGCGAGGCCAGCGAGGTACGCAGCGGTGAGCGGATCACCGTGGCCATGCCGTAGGGCACGCTCTGGCGCACGCCGTAGCCATGCCGCATGCCTCCGGCCCACTGGCCCTGGTAGGTACCTTGGAGAGACCGCAAGAAAGCACCGTGAGTCGGGGGCAGAGCTGCACGGTCACCTGCACCACCCAGCGCACACTGGCGCAGGCCTGCCCAAGGTCAAATCTGACCCATTTCCAAGTCAACCCTGGGGGATACTTTGCATCCACTTGTGAATCCCCGCCCTGTAATTTTGCGTGTAAGGCTTTAATGTCATTGCACAGAATTTTCCAGTAGTCAGATAATTTTTGCTTTTCATTAAAAAATTTATGCAAGTATTTCAGAGGAAAACCACTACTTTCTAATACAAAAAGTGAACCCTGGGAAACAACATTCTCCTCTGAAATTAATGCATCAAAAATTCCTCTTGGGAAGAAGACAAGGAAACAGTAGAAGATGAAATGAATTCTATTTGTAAATTTTATTCTAATATTACTAATTTAGCTGGAAAACTCTAAAATATGACTTTTAGGTCTATGTCAGCATAACATTCCAAACAGCATACAGGCTTAAATCGGAATACTTGGGACACAGTCATCAAATGAACGTCTTAAATTTTCTGCTACATTCAGCATCTCTTTTTTTAGTGTAGAGAAAACTGTTGAATATTCAGGATTATCATTTGAATTTGGGTGAACCTTTTTGGCTAAGAGAGAATTGACAACCACAATATATATTATGAATACAGTGAATTATGAAAAAAATGAGCAATTTAACATTTTTGTGCTTCTAAGTGAAAAGGCCAAAGCTTTGTGCCATATCATTTGCCAAATCTCTGTATCCTCTATGGATTTCCCTAGCTCCCTAGCTGCCACTGCACTGTGAATCACACCACAGACTAGAAGCACCCTGAGGGCAGGAATTATTTCATATGAGAACACAAAATTCTCATGTGTCCTCTGGTCTGTGTTTGTGGACGGAGGGTGTTTGGTGACTAGGTTGACGGTAAAAAGCTATGGTGGCTAAAAAGTATACCCTTTACTCTTGGAGAAACTGATGTAAGGCCAGATGAAATCCTCTACTGTTACCATTTTGGACTTCATCTCAGAGGAAAGGTATATTTAACACTATCTATTAAAATGTTGTTGATACCACATGACTCTGTCAACAAATATTATGCTTTTTCATGATAGTCTGTCATCTAAAGCATTTGTAGTGAATTTTTTGCTACTAAATAAATAAGCAAGGACATTAAAAAATAACCTGGCACAGGTTTTAAAATAATCTTAGGAGGAAATGAATGTTAAATTAGGGAATTTAGAAGTTTCTTTTCAAAATCAATTTCCTTTAATTAAGGGTAAATTTTAATTTACAGTATCCTTCAAAAGAAGCTATCTGGAAAATTTAAAATGGAATTACTTCTGTGTTATTCATAACAATTCACAATGTCATAGAAAACAAATAATGATTAGTCTGTCTTGACCTCTTTCCATTTCTGATTATATAGATCTACCCTGCAGTCACTTTGCATTTTATATTGCCATGCACAGATTTCCATTGCATGGCACATATTCATTTTTAAAACATTGAGCAAAAATGCTAGTGGTTTTATATAACTGTGTTAACAATGGCTGGTTATTTCATTGCACTTAGAAGTTAAAACCATAATGACTCCCAACTCAACAGTTTTGACCAATTTCAAGACTACCTTCTCTTTTTGTTCATTCTGGCATATGTGACACAGGCAATAGTAGATACACAATGAAATACTAAGTGGGTCTGGTACTCTAAATGTCATATTCTGGGTAGATGTGAAGTCTTAACCTGACATCTATGAACTTCTGAGGAGGTGGGTGGCCCACAGTTCTCTCTGAAAGATTAACCCAAGAGGATAAGATATTCATGTAAAACATTTCAGGCTAAGAAGCTTCCTATTGAATACTGGCCATCTCCAAATACTGCCATCTTAACAGGAATGGGAATGGAATTATTAGGAAATTTTGACTTTGACTTTTCCTTTGCTTATACAGGTAAAATTTAAATTCTAGGATGAAAGTTTCACAATCTGGCTTGAAGATACTAAAATAAACTACCTTATTTGTAACATTTTGTTGGTTAAAAGAATGCTATAATCATATCCTCCTAACTTTTGTCTATAGTGACAAGCTAATTTTGCTAGAACAATTTGCAGAGATGCTGTTTGATATCAATAAGTATCTGCACTTTTAAAACACAACCATACCATCTTGGTAAATGTTTAACACTGATGGAAAATTAACAGCTAGTTTCTTTAAACTGTTATCTCCAAAAATAAGACTAGTACAGTATTTAGAATTTCCAAAAAAGTATGGCTTGAAAATCCAAGCTGTTTAAGGCAACAGCAATAATTAGAAAGTTTAAGTCTCTGCTTAACTGTCAAATAGGGAAGGGGGGGACAAGAGCATTGGCCACATTCCTCTCTTATTTTGTTAAATCACAGTAGATGAAAGAATTCCTCCACAGAATTGCTAGAAACCAATTTACAGTCAAACTGTTAGCAGTTCATCTGAAATTTAAAATAGGTTTAGTTTAGTCAATGAACCTAGAATAAAAAAGGGCCTATTTCTTTATGAAGCAGGTGGGTTCCAACTTCTTCCTGCTGCTCAAATAAAGTTCTAATTAGTTCCTCTTGATTCCTAAAATGTAGATGCATATTTCACAAGTATAAAAATTACTTTTACCAGTTTTAAACTGTGTTCATTTGGGAGTTAATTTTTTAGATTTAGTCATTTTAACTACACAATCTTGTAGTGGAAGGCATCCAGTTTAGGAGTCTCAGTCAAAATTTGCACTGCACTATGCCAAACTTCAGTTTATATGCTCCAAATGGGTATATGCAAGTATGCATCTAGTTAACAAAACGTTGTGTTTTCCCAGATATTTTCAATAGTTTTATGACAAGTGAAAAAACAAAGTACAGATCAGAATTAGCACAAAAATTCTGGGCACCTAGACTTGGATTTCATGAGTATGATACTAACTTACTGTTAATATTCAGGGGGTTTCTATTTCAGCAACACATCATACACAAATCACTAATAAAATAAGTGATACTTCTCACATGGAATTACTGCTTTCTTCCTCCTCCAGTTTAATGTCACCACAAAAAAACTCGGAATCAGATTTTCCCTGAATCTGATACAGGGTGTACAGGGATGGACATGTGGCGATGGGGAGAGTGCAAACAAAAACAAGCTAACTCCTTAGTGAGAACAGCAGAAAACAAGCTAATTTTTTAGTGATATTCCTATTTTGGCCAAAACCTTTGTATGAAATAAGTTATGGCAATAAACTTGCTTTAGACTCCCTTTTTATGATTAAGAACTTTCTAATGAAATAAAGTTACATATGAGACAGTAGAAAATCCATTAGCATAGAGTAGACATTCAGTAGTGATTTTTAAGGTTTTTCTTCCTAACTGTAGCATATTAGATTTTTTTTGGTAGAAGAAGAAAACCACAGTACCACCCAGGATGATGCCAAGTTTTAAGTTTTTTTAAAGTTTATTTTAAAACTGAAGGCAGATTATTCATAAAATCATTCTGGAGACTTATTTGGGCTTCTACGACGTGTACACAGACAGCCTCTACTGTGCTATATATATTTTGATTACTAGGTATAATGAATACTCTAAACCAAGAGAGTGTGTTTAATGAATAGTATCTTTAAAAGGAGACTATTTTTAACCTTCCAAAACTGAAGAGAACCATCCCTGGCCTTCTTAAAAGATTATAAAATAATGCACACATTTAAAAAAGTAAATTTTGCCTTCTACTTTTGAGCATGGAATTTAGTTATATAGTAGAGCTGGGGCCTCCAACAAAATCCAGTCACAAACTGACATATTTATAGCGCTGTTAACCAGGTACTTTATGCCCATTCAGAACATTTAAGGATCCCAATTAACTACTGTGAAACTCGGGACTCAGCCCCAGATAAAACTATTAGAGAATGTTTTTTTCTTTTAATCCATGAGAACCATATGCTTAATTTATACTGTAGGATGAAAAGATGTCCTTTTTAGCAAGTTCTATCATTCTGCCATTTTGCATTTGAAACACGGCCCAAGTGTTCTGACTAAGTGAAGTGTACAAATTGTGTAAGCTTTTATATAAGCAATGGTATAAATGGGGTTGCAGTGGGCTGGAGAAACTTTTAATTGCATCCCTTTAATATCCTCCAACTCTGAGCTGCTTAATTCCAAAAAGTGATGTCGCCTCCTACAACCCTTTTCAACTAAATATGATTATGTTTATCAGGAAATGCACTTTGCTAAAGCATAAGCTATTCATGAATATCTTTCTCAGCGTATTACACAAGGAAATTCATCAGGTTTTGACACCTGTTTCAATAATGTATACTTTTCCTAATAAAAGAGGAACTTCTGTCCTGGTATATACACAATCTCTTTGGCAAATATTGTTAAATATTAAAATAAAGTGATCTTTGTTCACAGCCAGGAATACTGCTTAGGTCACATATAATGCAAATTATTGTTTCAGTATTGCCATTCTCAGGAGTAGTAGCTGCTAACTTAGCAGCTATAGGAACACACCTGCCAATTGTATTTTTTAAAATGTAGACTTCATTACGCATTTCCAAAATATCTTCTTAGTAATTTGTCCAAGATCTCCAGGTCAGCAAAGACTGCTACTCTTTTAAGACCAATACTTTAAGAAACGGAATGAAAACTAGGAACTCACACACTCTGAACTCCACCTGCATCAGGTGGCCTTTCTGCTCCCATTACTAGGACGTTTCCAAATGCACCCCCAAATAAGGTACAATTCCCCAACATCCTAGTTACGGGGTTCTGGCTTCTATCTTTAGGCTACTAGAGGACCAGAAGCGAAATACGACTCCACGTGAAACCAATCCGGGGAGCGGTCAGCACGGACCGCCAGCCTCACCCGCTCAGGGTGTTCGCTCTAACTCCACGGGAGTGGCGATTTCAAACCCGGCCGGGAGAGGGAGGGATCAGGAACGTAATGTGACGGGCTCAAGTGACAGCGTCCTCTCTCCAGCCCAACCCTCCCGGGCGGCGCTCCCTCCCGGTGGCAGCGCAGTGCTGGCGCCGGCCAGGTACATTCACGCCTAGCTCCCCTGAGTGTGGACACACGGCCCGCTCCAAGAACGGGGTCAGATCCAGTCCTCGCGCCCCAGTCCGGCCCCAGCGCCCTCTCTGGGAAAGGCGGGCGCGGGCGGGGAGGTGGGAGGCGCCCCCAGGTGTTTTGGCGGGTTTCCGGACACGTGCGCCCGGCGTCCTCCCCGCTTCCCCGCAGCCCGGGCAGAGCCCACCGCACCAGCTCGCGGAGCAGCCAAGCCGCCCGTTACGCCGCTCACCTCCGTCCCCGTAGGTCTCCACGCCGTACCCGTCTTGCAGCCCGTTACTCCAGGTACCCTCGTAGCGAGCGGGGGTGCACAGGCTCTGCCGGACCCCGTAGCGCCCCTTGAAACCATGTGACCACTCCCCCCGGTACATCCACTTGCCCTTCGTCTCCACCCCCAGCCCGTGCCGCTTGCCCTGCGCCCAGTAGCCCTGGTAGGTGTTGCCGCTGGGCCAGGTGTAGCCTCCGACCACCTCGAAGCCGTGCGACCAGGAGCCCGAGTACTCGCCCTGGCCCTTGGGCCCCGTGCAGATGCCATGCCCGTGCGCCTTGCCCTCCTCCCAGCCGCCGCAGTAGGTGCCGCCATCGTCGAAGTCGAACCTTCCGCCCGTCATTCGGGGGGCAGCCCCGGCGCGCTCCCCGCAGGGGCACGGACGCGGGCAGTGCTGGGCACGGCAGGGTGTAGTACGGGGGTGGGGGCCCGGCGGGCGAGCTCACGACAGCGCCCTGGGCAGCTCGCGCCGCCGCTAGGCTCCAGTCCGACGCCGCCCCCGTCCTCCCTCCTCTTTTGCCGCCGCCACCGCCGCCTTCCTCCTCCTCCTTCGCCGCCGCCGCTGCCGCCGCCCCGGCCAGCGCCGCGCGCGAGAGGACAGCCCAGGCTCCCGAGCGGACCTTCAGCTGCTCCCGCCCGCCCACGTGAGCCGGGCACCGCCCCGCGCCCGCCCCTCGTCCCCTCCCCGGGCGCCAAGGCCCGGCCCCGCGGCGCTCCCGCCCCACCGGGCCCTGCCCCCAGCCCCGGGAGCCGCCGCTTCCTCGGCGGGCGGGCGGGCGCGCTCTGGGACCGGCTGGCGCGCATGTGTTCGCGCAGTGGGATGCCGGTGGGAGGGCGAGTGTACCCGGGGACGCACGAGAATCCCTGCCTGGAGATGAAGGCGCGGCTGCCTGTGTGGGGGCCGCTCGCGCGCGCCCGAGCCTCCGGTGTTTGTGTTTGGGGTTTTTCAATGTGGTTAAGCTCCTGTGAGTGCGGCCACGTGTGTGTTGAGGGAAAACTCATTGTATGCGTGTTTGTCTGCATGGGGTTTGTAGTTGCATTGTTTTCAGCGTTCCAACTTGTGTACTGTTGCATTTGTCATGCTCAGCTGTCATCGTGAATTAATATCTCCTAGATATATGTATGCATGTGATGTAAATCTGCGGCAGCCTAGATATAATTGTGCAGAGTGTTCTTTTACACCTACCCGTTTCAAAGCACACGTGTTTGCATTTATTTAATGAAGACACTGAGGGTGAGCAGTACTGTTTGAAAAAGCACAGAATGTATTGGTTAGTTTTTTATTAATAGTGATGAAGAGGATGTTTTTAATCGGCCTTTGCAGTGGTACAGGATATTCCTTTCACATTAGAGCCTGCTCCCTCTCGTGCCTCGTTTGTGCTTCTTAACAGCCTTAGAGATTCTTGAGCCTGGAGCTGTGTGCCCAACAGGTAGACGGCTCAGTCTGTGTACATTGTATAAGTGTCTGGAATGCACACCTCTCCACTGGTATCCACTGTTTAAGAAAGTAAATAGAAGTTTGCAAGGAGGAATATGGTAAGTAAAACACTGCTCTAAACTTGCAAAGAAGCTGTGACCTACAAAACCAGGGACAGATGTCAGCTGATCTACTTTCTAGTTACAACACTGCTTTGTCGAATTCACTTTAGGCAACTCTTCTAAACTTTTAAGCCTCGATTTCACCATCTTCCGAATGGGACTGACAAGATTTGCCTTTCTCTTTCTATATTCGGTAGTAACTGAGTATACTGTGGCTGCAGTGCCAAACCAAAAATTAGAGATTTGGTAATAGGCAAGTTGGATCAGTATTGCCTCTGGTGAGAGAAAGCATTATTCTTCACCTCACCCTCAAAATACCCATGGGAGAAACTTCTCCCACGTTCACAGCCTAGGGTCTTAGGTTGGCCTCTCAAGGAAACTGATTTGAAGTGTATTCCTGCTATTTCTTAGGCTGAGAGGCCTTTGCGTGACTATGTGAGCATCAGAAGCTGCCAAAGTTTCTCTCACTAAGTATTTGATAATCAGATATAGATATAAGGACAGGTGTCAGGAAGACAACCTGGGAAAAAGTAGACTAAACTGCACAGAAAAGGAACTGAAATTGACCTTGATTGCCTCTCTCTCAGGACGAGAGCCGACCTTTCCTGCTTATCTGGCTGAAACACTGAAAGAAAAATCTCAGTTTATGCAGAACCAAATCACCAAAGAGAATTAGAAGCCCTCATCCATGGCACTGCCCGCAGAGTTGCCAGGAATAGTGCTTACCCTAGTGGCCTGAAATAATTATGCATCTCTCAAAGCATCTTGTCCTGGACTGGGGATTGATTTAGGCCGCTGGGAAGGTGAGGGCCAGGGCTTTGCGGCTGAGCCATAATTCCATTTCACTGTTATGGGATACACCAGAATCAGGAGCTAATGTAGAAAGATGCATTCCTATATATTTTGAGGTTCTGTATGATATGAGAAAAAGTGTGGTTGCTCAAGCCAATATTTTGAATGGGGGAGTCTCTTTCTAAACTAGATTTCTTCACAGAGTAGTCTTTGTCGCTTTGCCTTTTTTTTTTTTTTTTGAACCCACCCAGTGTGTTAGGACCCACATATGTTCTTTAACGGGATACCTTTTGGTATCCCCTTTATCTGGATCCTCTTTATTTTGGAAACCTTTATCTCTTTATTTATTACTCTTCCTAATTAGTTGTCATGCAAATGAGGGATTTTCTGGAACATATAGCACAAACCAAGTTTCTGTAGTGGCTATCTAGTCCATTTGTGGTGGGAGGTGCATACACATCTGGATTGAATATGAAGATTTGGGGAGGAAAAAAGACATGGCCATTTATTGCTTACCCTTTTCCTATGGCTATCCCTGATAGATGCCTTGCAAAGAACCTTAATTAAAAGTGAGACTTTACCACCAGATATGTATGATTAAATTTTAACTAATCTTAATCCTAGCCTAGCTCTGATGTTGACTTTCTTTATGAAAGAAAGTTAGTATTTTTGGTAAATTATTAAACAATTTTTGGCAAATAACCATATAGGCCATGCTTCCATTTACCAGCTGCCATCGCAATGGAATGTTTCCCCAGTCACGAAGACGTATGTGTTAGTGTAAGTGTTCAGGGTCAATGGTAATGGTTGGAGAAGACGGGGAGAGAAAACTAGGAAGAGGAAGAGGTGCTGAGAGTGATGGCGTAGCAGATAGTAGACAGTGGAATAATGTTGCGGTTTAATAGTCAGGGTTAGTAATGTCCTTATTTTCCCTCTGCCTCTGAACCTTTGCCCTGGATAAGGGGGAGTTGAATTTAGCTTTAAGAAGGGATTAGTAAGAAGAGAATGTGAATGTTGGTTTGACAGGTGGAATGGGGGAGGCCATGAAAATCCAGGGGCCAGAAACTACCCTATGGTTTGTTTTCCTCCATGTTAAAAACCTAGTTATTATATATTTACATTCTAAAAAATTTTATAACATATTGTAAGCTATTTCGAGTGTGACTATGACCAGTTAACAACATATTAGTAAGGATGTTTTGCTGGAATTTAATGATGTCTTTTAAAAAATGAAGGTGCATTTAAAAATTTATTGGTGACTTCATTTTATTTACATATTAGATTAATTATTGGCTGGATGAGGTGGCTCATGCCTCTAATCCCAGCACTTTGGGAGGCTGAGGCGGGAGGATCATTTAAGCCCAAGAGTTTGAGACTAGCTTGGGCAAAATAGGAAGACCCCATCTCTAAAAGAAAAAACAAAAAACCAAAAAAAACCTGTCTGATTATTGAGAGTTTTTAATAAAAAATTTACAAATGACAAAAAGCTAATCTGTAGGTGTTTATTGTCTAAAAACCATGATTCAAAGTGTGTAGAAAAACACATACAATTAAAATCACTTGATATATAAGTCAAAAAGTATTACCATCTTGATTTATACAATCAAATAATCAAAATTTGAATATTTGCAATAAAGAATTTACAAACATTCAAGAAATTTGTCTGTGATTAAATATAAAAATTAAGAAATATGGTCAGAAACTTTGCAGGCAGTGTGAAATCAGAAGAGGAAGAGAATTCCAAAATTAATGGTCTTCAAATCTTTTATGGCAACTACTGTATGACAGATACCATACTAAGCTTTTTTTACAGGTATGAATTCATTTAAATCTCATAATTGTAGATGATTTGTACTAGTCATACAACCATTTTACAGAAGGAGAAAATAAGGTTTAGCACATTCATATGTACAGAATTATTCAAGGTAGAAATGGTTGAGGTGGGATTCAAACCCAGGTCTGTGTGACTTTAGAGGAGGTTCTTTATTCCTGTCCTTGATTGGAGAGAGGATGAGAACACATTGGGAGCTTTCAAATGCTCAGTGGAGAACAACAAGGTGCAGTAAAGATGACTTTTATTTCTTATTTTTTTAGATTAGCTGCCTGGGTGAATGATAATGTTGCTGTCTAGATTTTTTTTTTTTTTTTTAAAGGAGGAAGGAGAGTAAATTACGGGGGCTGGGGAAGATATATTTATTTAGGAGACAGTGATCCAGAAGTATACCCCAGAGATGATCAGTAGGCAATTCAGTAGGAGAGGTCAAAAATTAAAAATAAGTAAGTTGATAAGTAAATAATGCCCATTTTTCTTCTTCCTCTGGCAGCTGTTGTTCAGTAACATGCCCTTTTGAGACTTGCACTATTCACTCAGGCCTTGGACATAGCCTGCACCTTACTTTGATCCAGCAAGTAAGTTCCAGTAAGGCCAACTCTCTGGAATTTAAGAGTATAGGTCCAGCTGAAAATTGCAAACTGGGATTTTACAATTCCACTCTGACAGCATTCCCTCATTGCCACTCTCACTGAACACTCCATTGGTTCTCATCAAAGTCCTCCATGCTACATAGCACAACTTTTCCCAGGCAGCTTCCTGATATTTATCACCGTCCTGGAGCCCATCTCCACTGCAGCTTTCTCCTGCTGAGCAGAGAACACTGTCTTCTGTCTCACAAAGGAAGAAGGAGCTAGGAACACTTGCACCTTTCCTCTCTTCAAAAACTTTACATAGGTTCCCATTTTCTTCCGCTTCCCATTCACCTGCCTCCAAGAGGAAAAGATAGCCTTTTTCTTCCCCAAGTTCTGGGTCAGTTCCTTCTCTCTCTCTCTCTTTCTGTCTTTCTGTTTCTCTCTTTTCTGAGATGGAGTCTCGCTCTGTTGCCCAGGCTGGAGTGAAATGGTGCAGTCTTGGCTCACCGCAACCTCTGTCTCCTGGGATCAAGCAATTCTTCTGCCTCAGTCTCCTGAGTAGCTGGAACGATAGGTGTGTGCCACCACAACTGGCTAATTTTTGTATTTTTAGTAGAGACAGGATTTCACCATGTTGGCCAGGCTGGTCTCGAACTCCTGACCACAAGCAATCCACGCGTCTTGGCCTCCCAGCCTTCTCTCTTTTAAATATGTTTTAATTTCTTCTCTTTCAGCCAACAAACAAGCTCTTGTGTTTTCTGTATTAAAACAGTCCTAATTTGCTGGTCTACCATCTCCTTAAGTCTTCTATGTCTTTTCTTGAAACTGCAGATCTTGAAAGAGTGTATTCTGGTCTTTACGTCCCTGCCTCCAATTTACGTACTAGTTGATTTGGATTCTGTTCTCACCGGTCTAGTGAAGCTTTTCTAGCCATCAGGGACCTTCTGTTTGACAGATATGATGGCATGTCTTCAGTTCCTATCCTGCTAGTGGCAGCAGTGAATTTTATACTTGTGAGCACTCCTCTCCTTGGCTTCTATGATGCCCATATTTCGTGCTTCTCTCCCTCTTCATCTCCCACCACTTCAGCTGTGTCATTCTCTGTGTATTTTTCTTCTTCTTATCCCTTTCTAGTCTCCTTAACTTTATGCTATCTGTTGTTTTCCAACTATTAGCCTCATGGTACCAGAATTTTGTATAATTGCTAGATACTTGTTGGCTTATCTTGTATAACTAGGCAATCCTGCCCTAGAAGCCAAGAGTCTGATTTAGAAATAGTCTAATTCTGATCTGAAAACACCAGCTGAGCCTATTTGACTCTCAAGGGCAATGCTTTGGTTTCTTCTCATGATGTGTCCCTTGTGGCCCTCTCTCTGCCTCCTCTTCCTAATGGGGAAAGCTCCACATAGGCCTGGACACCATCCATGTCCAATGATGAGGCTCACAGAGGGTTTCGGGAAAGTTCTAACAATAAAAAACGTAACCTCAAATGAAAGGGAGACTTGAAAGAGTGGTAACTTGAAGACAGAGTGGATTGCAGGTCTGTATTGAGATGTAGTGCCTGAACCAAACCACAAAATGTGTACGTATATGTATGTAGATGTGGGCATATGTTTATTCATCTTACATATGTGTACATGATTACTGTCTTAGGTATGGAGGCATAGAGAAGTAAGGCTCAGCCTTTGCACTTAAGGATATAAAATATCTCTAAAGAGACAGGAGATGAAAAAGAAAAATAATAAAAATACAAGGGAGATAACTACAAGTAGCCAATAAGTGCCAAGTATTATAAGAGTTCAGAGGACAGAGTGATTTAATGGATGGCTATGGTTGAAACAATTTTTGGTAATCATTGGCATGTTGTTTAACTTTATGGATATAGTAAAGGCATACCCTTCCAGATATTTATAATGCAATGATCTTCTTGAATTAAGAGGCACCCTACCAAGGGAAGGAATGAAGGGAATGAAGGTTTGCCACTCTTTCAAGTCTCTCTTTCAATCTGTGATTGTAAGAACAGAAGAGACTTCCTGAAAAAGAAGTCCCAGGCATCCGAGGAGACATGGCGATGAGTTCATCTCTCATCCTACATTTAAAATCACAATGCTTTGTTCTGAAACTATGGCTGAAAGGCAACTCAGTATTTGAAATTGCATGACTTGGAGATAGCAAGGGAATATAAAAGCATTTTGAAGAGTGTCAGTATTGAGATGTTGTTAAAAGTTGTAAAAATTGATGAGATAACCTTTTCATAAAGCAGTTGCATAAAGAAGGGAGGTACACAATGTTGTTGAAAGCAAAGGAGTAAGTAGCTACTAAATGACTCATAGCTGAAGGAAAGAAAAAGGAAATCAATTATTAGGCAGTAAAAGAAATGTAAATTATAATTGAGGAGTGAATGGTTCCAAGAGCTCAGGAATGGGATTTGAAACAATAGCCAATAATAGAAGAGGCTTTCCTCTAACTGAATGACAAGGAGGGATGTGGTATCTTTGCCAAGCGTTGCAGTACCAATCTGCATATCAGCTCAGCATGCATACCTCAAAGCCCTTGTAGGCCATTCTTCAGATACTGATTGCATTCCAAATAAAGCTTAAATTCCTCTTCCTTTCCTTCATCACACTCTAGCATTTTTGTCATCTCTTGCATTTTACATCATTTTCACGTGGCAAGCACTTTTTAAAGCTTACAGAGACATCAGAACACACAAAGAGTGGCTGTGGAGGCTCACTGCTCAGATCTCCCTTCAAGAGAACCTGCAGTTTGGAGGGTACTTGGCAAAGAGACTCCAGCTGCCACAACTTCACATCTCCTATGGGTTTTGCATCAAGGTCACTGCCCCTGACAACCCCTCCAACTTAAGGGTAAATTGATGCATCTTGCATCCTCTACTGCAAAAAGGAAGCAGAACACCCGGTAGGCCTACTCTTTGGTTCTGGAAGCAACACATACACACTTAGACACTACTTCAGCTTATGTGCTAGGTGACACAGAAGGGAGGCCACCAGCTTTGAGAGGGCTCAGAGCAGGAAGGGGTTTTGCCAGAGGCCCAGGTTGTGATGCAAGCAGCCCTGCCTTTTGGGCCATATGATCAGGCAGATCCTATGGTGTTGGAGGTATCCGTGGTGAGAAAAGATATATGAAGATTATGGCAAGCCCCTGTGGAAGAATCACAGTTGCAAGTCTATGGGGATCTAAGGCAAGGATCTATATCATCTGCAACAGGCAATCTTACATCTTTTGCGAAACAGTTTATTTGAAAGTTACTTGGCCTTGGTAGTAAAGGAGTGCTTGACCATGGGACGAAGTGCCTGTTCATTCAGAATTTCCCATTATGAGCTTGAGTCCTCTTGACTCAAGTCTTGACAGACCCGGAAGCAATCTATTGTGAGTTGGGACCGGGATCTCCAGGAGCAAGCTGAGTGGGACCAGAGGGCATGAAAAGCTGCAAGAACAGGTTGCCCTTTCTTGAGGGCTGAGTGGGACAGACCCTCATGTCCCCCACCTGGGTTCCACTGGTTCGCTTCTCTGAGCAGATTGGGGTTTCAAATAACTAGCTGAATGGGGAGGAAAAGCCTGTATCTGGTTTATGGTTGGATGAGCTCAGTATGTGGATGTAGCTGAAAATGGATGGAGGCTGCATTACATCTACACTCAGGAGTGGTCTTGAACATCTGTAGACAGGGAAAATCTTTCCAGTGGGCAGAACTGTGAATGTTGAACCAGTCATGTATTTTGTGTGGAAGGGGAAGTGGCCCCAGGTGGGAATATTTATATAGATTTCTGAGCAGTGGCTAACAGCCTTGTCTGGTCAGAGGCTGGACGGAGAAGGACTGGAAGACTGAAAACATGGAGGTCTAGGCTAGAGACATGTGGATGAACATACGGGAATGGACACAAAGTGGAAGAGGCACTGAAAACCCAAGTAGATGACGGGACTCAGTCAGTTAATGTCAGCCTTCCTCAACAGACATCCCAGATCTGGAGCAAGGGGCACATGAGCTTAATTGCCTCAGTGGCAGAGATGGAGGTTGTACCTGGGCCCAAGAGCAAGGACTGCTGCTTATTGAGGTCGGTTTAACTACTCCTAACTTTGCAAGTCAGATCTGTTAGTAACAGAGTATTCCTTGCAAATATCAATCACCTACTTGGTGGTAAGTTGAGTATATTAGACTCATTTCGGCCTAGAAGAGCCAGTGGTTCATCCTTACTAAGGATAGACGTTCTGGGTATGGATATACCTTTCCTCCCCACAGAGCCTCAGCCTGTACCAGCACTGTCCAGGGGCTTATAGAATACCTGATTCACAAGCATGGAATTTCACACATAAACTCCAACCAGGGGACCCACTTCACAGTGAAGGAGGTGCCAGAACGAGCCCTGATTGTGGGGTCCACTTCGTCTTAGACACTGTGTTACTGCTTACCTCTGTAATATTTCAGGGGCTAACCTCATAGAATAATGGAATGGTCTCCTAAAGGCACAGCTATAATTCTAGTTTGCTGGTAATAATCTGCAAAGATGGAGTGGCATTTTTTGGGGTGTGGTATATGCAAGGACTCAGATTTCTCTATGGCACTATCTCTAATAGGGAGGACATAGAAGCCTAGGAACTAAGAGGTAGAAGCAATAGTACCTCATTTACTATCACATCCAATGTCTTTCCTATCGCTGCATCTCTGGACTCTGCAGGGTCCCAGAGGGGAAGCACTCTTGCCAGGGGACAAAGCAGAGCTGCAAACTATGGCCCCTGCCTGGCAGATCCAGTGATCATGCCCAGGGATCAGCAGGTAAGAAGAGGAATCACCATATTGGCAGGAATGATTGACTTTGATGAGCAGAAGGAGGCTTTTATACAACAGGGACAGAAAAGAATATGTGCAGACCCAGAATATGTGCAGACAGAAAAGAATATGTGCAGACCCAGGTGATCCATTTGGGTGCTTCCTGGGACTCTACGGATCCCTTGTAACCATGGATGCAGTCATGTAGCAACCCTAGTCTGAGAAAGGTATGACTTACAAAGGGTTCAGACCTTCCAGAAATGAAGGATTAGGTTATACCACCAGGTAAGCCAATAGAACTTGCTTATGTGATAGCTGATGGTGAGGAGAATGAAGTAAAGAAAAGGGAGAAGATGAGAACCATTTTTAGCCACAAGGCTAACTTCCGAAACAGGGACTGCCATTTGTTCCATTAACTTCCCTTATCAGAGCTTCCCTTCAGGAAGAAAGGCCCCCAGGAACTGCCCCCAGATACATGTGAAGACAATCTCTGCAGTGCAAGGTGAGATTGTGGTGGGCATAGATGTGCACCACTCAGATCTTCCTTCAGGAGAACTTGCTGTGAGAGAAGAGGTTGGTGAACAGCCTGTAGCTGCTGCACCTTTGAATTCCAATAGCATTCATGCTGAGGCCACACTCTGTCTAAGCTGTTTCCAGCCAATAACCAAGCACAGTGGGATTCCAAGAACTGGGTCATTCCTTCTCAACACAGACCTCCTCTGATGGGTGAGATTTCCTGTGCTCCCCACTGACCTGGCTAAAACCTTTTAAGGGCTACACTGCAGTCTGAGCCTTTTCTACACAATTCTTCCTTCCCTGCTTTCCTTTCATGGGTTTCCCGCCTACTCCTGCTTCCTGTGGTCTTTATCCTGCATGTGTGTTCCCCTGGTAGATCTCTTACATGTCTGATTCTATCCTGGAATCTGCTTCTTGGAGACCTTGAACTGTTACACCCAGTGGTCTTTAAAGAACACACAGCTAACACACACATGCACACATACACACTTACATTTACAGGTGGTTCTTGGTCAGAGAGAGATGGAAAGTCTAAATCACAACTTACTAAACTGAGTTTAAAATCAGATTTCCTGGTTCTTAAAAAAGAATGGGGAAGCTTTCTATGTACTGATATGGAAAATCCCCAAGATCTATCAGATAGAAAAGAAAGCAAGATATTGAACAATGTGCGTAGTATGCTATAGTTTGCTGTATTTGTACATATGTAAAAACCTGTAAAGATACAAATAAAAATCAAGGGGGTGAGAGTAGGAAAGGTTCACTGAAGAGCAATTTGAAACTTGAAATTATAGTACTTATTAATAATTAAATTGAAATGTCAGTCTTCAGCATCTTAGCATTTTATTATTTTAGTTATTTGAAAATTCCATTCTGTATATGTAACTGAATAGAACCGCTGTTTGGCAGATGATGCAATAGCCTGTGTAAAGCAATAAATAGACTTGATAAATTTTAGGACCCTCCAAAACTTATCATCTGAAATGGGAAAAGACTGCCCCAGTAATACAGATGGTATGAGTGATTTCCGACTCACCAACTGATTGAGTAATTCATAGACTGTCTGCCTGTCTGTGACAGAAGTGGACATTTAGAAACCTCCAGCTGTGTCAGTCCTGCCATATTGGTTGTTCTGAAAGTTTTGCTATTTCTAGAAAGAAGTATGCACCATCATTTCCTTCGATGTAACAGCCTATGCTAAATCATGCCTTGTTTCCACACCTCAGATCCATACTAAATGTTCCTTTAGGGCTGATAACTTCATCAAAGCAAAGGTGAGAATTCTTTGGTGAGCATTTACAAAAGATGCTTGTGTAGGTTCTGCTCTCCTCTAGCAAAATGTCAGAGTGGCCCCATCTCATATATTCTGAGAGCTTTCCTAGCAATCCTAATGTACTTATCTGATGGAGAATCATTATCATAGGGCAATTTCCAAAACTGCCCTGCTAACAGTCACCGAGGGGAACTTATTAAATACAGATGCTCTTTGACATACTATGGGATTGTGTCCTGATAAACCCATCATAAGTTGAAAATATTGTAAGGCAAAATTGTACTTAATACACCTAACCTACTGAATATCATAGCTGAGCCTTGCCTGCTTAAAAGAGCTCAGAACACTTACATTAGCTTACAGTTGGACAAAATCATCTAACACAAAGCCTATTTTATAATAAAGTATTGAATATCTCATATAATTTATTGAATACTGTATTGAAAGTGAAAACCAGAATGACTATATTGGTACTTGAACTATGGTTTCTATTGAATGCATATTGCTTTCACACCATCATAAAGTCAAAAAAATCCTGAGTAGGGGACTGTCTGTATACACATGCCCAGGTCTCCAATGCCATGCCCATGGAATCAGATGAATTCTGATTCCATGGGCTTGGCATTGAGGTTCAGGAATCTGTGTTTTCAAGAAATACACTGAGTGCTCTTCAGGGAAACATTGCTATAGGGTAATCCTCTCCTGTGGACCACCTTAGATTCTTTAAGCTAGTCAAATAAGTTCAAAGTTGTCTAACACTAGTGATCCCAACATGACTTTATTTTTTTTCACATGAATTATCTCTCAAAGTGCTTTCATAGTTATAAAGAATATCCTACTCCTTGTCATTTTAAAAGCAAAATTCAAAGGTACTATATAATAGCATGTCTTCTAAGGATAAGTGTACAATGGATAGTTGATATTTACAAAACAAAACCAGCCATTATGAGGTGGCCTTGAAACCAAGACCTTAACAAAACCCTGATAACTAGGCCAAACCAGTGGGTGGACTTGTAAGTTGTCTTCTCTTGCCCAGCATCTGGAGACTGAACTCAGGAGGTGCTGTCTAGGGACCACTGGTCTTGGGAAGTGTGTCTCTTTCATCCACCTAGGAGAAGCAGTGGGGCTCAGTGTCTGGGCTAAGTAAGCCCCAAAGAGCTCTGCTCTTAGGTGATGACACAGCAAAGTACCCCCTGCCCCAGCCCTTTGTGGTTTCCAGCCACTTTAGAATGGCTGGAACCCTTGATTGAGCTGGCGAGTTTCATATGGCCCTGGACTAGCTGGACATTGTGGCAACTGGGCACATTGGCCTGTCCCTGCTTCTGGGTATCAGCATCTGGATTAGCTGGATTTCCTGTCTACCACTCCTGGGGGTTAACAGCAATGTTGAGACAGGAGGGGTGTAGGGTTGAACACACAGGAAGAGAGTATGTTCAAGTGATCCTGGGACCACCTATTTCAGATTTTTTTTCAAGATGCTTTTTATTGTTGGATGAAAAAAACCAAATTTTTCTTTTCTACTACTATAAGCATGTGGTGACTGCTGAATCATATATATCCCAAGAACTATTCTGTCCAAGCAGTAGTGGAATTTTGCTTAAAAAATACAGCTTTTGAGGTCATTTTCATACTGACTATGGTGTATATTTTGTCTCTGATTAATGTCTGAGGAGGATCATTTTCAAGTGCTGTTTCAGTTTATGATTCTTCCTGTCAAAGGCCACAGGTTACTTATTCTCAAAATGTATTGTTCTTTTAGGTTGTTCCATGTTAACATAATTCATTAATTAAAATATTTAAAAATGTTAGAACAGGTCTTTTCCACACTTTACAGCTATTTCAGTGACGTGAATATAATCTTCAAGATTTCCTTTTTTCATTTACTCAATATATATGTAGCAAGTACCTTCTAAATAGAGTGCTTTGTAATGGGTATAAGGTCGTTAACTCCCTGCCCTCAGGGAATTTACAGTCCACTGAGAGAATAGATATTAAATCAATATATCGTTGCCAATTGTTGTGCTACAGAAGAAAAAGTAGTACTATAAAAAAGAATAGCAAGGGATACTTTCAGTTAGATTGCAAGATCAGGGAAGGCCTCCCCATCCATCCCTGCACCCACCTACCCATCCATCCATTCATTTGTCCATTCATCCACGATTTATTCATCTATCTACCTGCCTACCCATGCATCCATCCATCCAACCATCCATCTACAATCTATTTGTCCATTCACCCACCCATCCGTCTATCCATTTATCCACTATCCACCCACCCGTTCATCCATACATCATCCATCCATCCATCCATCCATCCATCCACCTACCCACTCACCCATCCATCCATCACTCATCCATCCATCCACCCACCCATTCATCCATTCATCATCCACCCACCCACTCACCCATTCATCCACCCACCATCTATCCACTCATTCATCCATCCATCCATGCATCTACCATCTATTCATTCACCCATTTATCTACCTACCTATTCATCCTTCATCCATCATCCACCCATCATCTATCCATCCACCATCCACCCATCTACGCACCCATCCCTCTATCTGGTCACCATCCACCCATCCGTCCACCCATCCACCCATCCATTTTTCCAATAGATATTGCTCAGATGCTTCTCTAAGAAAGTTACATTTAAGCCGAGCTCTGGAGGATGAGTAGGAGACAGCCAGAAAAGTAAGTAGATCAACTGGAGAAGAGGAAATAATTATGAAAAGAGTGTGGCACAATGAGTGTGGCACATTGAAGGGACTGAGAAGGCTCATTGAGCAAAGGAGAGGATCTTGGTGAGACTTAATGGTGGGGAGGAAGGCAGGGACCAGGGCCTGTTTGTGTTCTTACTCTAAGAGTTCAGTAAGAAGCAATGACTGTTTAGTCACCCCTCCCATAGCTGAGGTTGGACAGAGAAAGCAAAATAGGCAGAAGTGTAGTATTAGAAAATACAAAAAGGTTGTTAAATTCTAGCCCCTCCCTATTGGTTCTGATATGTATCCTCAAGCAGGATGTGACCCCTCTGCTATAGAACAGTGTTTATTTTTAAACTTGAGAAATCCAGGAATAAGTTTTGAAAGAAAACAAAAATGTGTTTAGACCTTTCTCCCATGGTGGATTAAATTTTATTATTTTTATTTAAATTTACAATCATTGTATATGTGTACTTCGATGCATAAAATATAAGATACACCTCCGTATGCTTATAGTTTATTTACAACATAAAGCTAACATAATTGAAAACAAATAATATTCAAGTTAACAACCTGAATTTAGTGTGACAGATGATGTTTTTCATTTTAAAATGTTACGGTACTACCCATGGAGCCACACTCCTAATTTCAGCCCATGCGTCCTGCTAGATGCTGTTCAGGACTCTGCTTTGTGAACTAGTAGGAAGCCTTTCTTTGTACAGTGTGCTGGCATACCATTTGGCTATTGCTCGGTGGAGATGCATCAATTATGTATTAGGTCTGCTTTTCTTCTCATTAGTCAGAAACAATTAAAGTAGAAGGACTTAGTGCCAAAGTCAGCCTAAACATAAACATAAAATCAGCCTCTGAAATCAAGTAACAACCCATGGAGATGGAAAATCTGGAGAGAATCAGCAGACCCCTTAGGATACATGGGTGAACTCCCATGGGTATGTGGACTTCTGTTTGGAATCCTAAGAGTGGATTATTCCTAAAGGAAAAAAAATAAAGGAAATGATTTCTTCTCACATAGATCCATAGGGACAGGATAAATTATATACCTTTTAACATCCTAAAAAGGGATCATTAGACCCCAAGGTTTGGTATGGTCAAGATCAAGTGATCATTAAGATCTGAGACTAAGGAGAGGCCAACTTGAGTGAGATCACACATCCCTGCTATTCCTGCTTATGGTATCCAGGACAGACAGAATTAGAAAAAGGCGACTGAGAGGTCTTTGCCTACTTGGCCATGTGGCTGAAAAAGGCTTAGAGAACTAGGCTCCAAAGTCAAGTCCACAAACTGATCCATTGGGGTGTGGGAAGAAAATATAAGAGCCCTGGAAAACCTGAGCCCTGAGATTCTCAGGCACATAAAGAACAGTTCACAAGGAAGTTTGAGTAGAGGCCCTGTAAAACTGAGAGCTCCAAACACTTTGTATAACTTGCCAAATCCAAAGAGCAGCCAATAAAAGAAATGTACATTTCATGACATGGCAGAAAGTGGTGTAGTCTCCATTTGTAAGTTGATTAGGTTAATATATATGAATTATCAGCTTAAGCTAGTTTCACTGTTTTCACAAGTCTTCTCATCATTCAACAATGTTCATTACTTTGGGAGCAGAGGAGGTCAAATTACAAAGGGTGTAAACTTGAAACTTCCAACTTGAAAACGGATTTTAACTTTAGAAGAAATGATATGCAAGAGATCAAGGCTAATATTTGTAAGATTCAGGTTTTGTTGAAAGGAGGAAAAAATGATTTATGGGGTTCTCAGAAATTATCAATTGGAGAATTGAATACAGGATTTTGACTGTGAAACATAGATGAGAGAGGATGTAGGACATGATATCAGAGCATTTTGGAGAGGTCTGAAAGAGGGAGTGGGGATAGAAGTTTCCAGATTTGAATATCTGAGGGCACAAGTGTCTCAAATGAGACTTCCTCCCAGATGTCTTAGGAGAAGGTATGGCAGCAGCCTCATCAAATATTCAGAACCAACTCAGGACAGCCACTGTAGGATAGAGGGGTTGGTTTTGGGTATTTAAGCAGAGCCTGAGATAGCCCTGTAGAGGACCCTGTAGTGCTGCACAGACACACTTCTGGGATCCAGCATTCAGTTGCTCAGTTGATGTGAGTGTTGGCAGCTGATGCCTGTGACTGAGTCCTTCTCCCAGAATTGCCCTTAGCCAAAGAGGGCCTCCTAGTGAGAGGCCATGCGAACTCGCTGGGGGCAGCCCACATCGAATAACTGATAGACTGTTGGGGAGATAAAGGTCTGGCTCCCTTGCCTCAATTGGAACAACTCACAAAAGCTGTCCCAGCTCTAGTTCCCTGTACAGTCAGCTTCTTTGCAACTGTGTGGCGGCTCTAACTTCTCTCTACTCAACCCGGCTCCCCTCACTTCTGTGGATGTTGTATGGAGAACTCTTGCGAATAAACCTTCTGTAAGCAAATGTCAAAGTCTGTTTCCTATGAAGCTGTAGCTACAACAAGCCTCTGTAGGTCCTCTGGGTCATGAATTGAAGTTTGGAAGAAACTGGAGATGAGTTCTCCTGGCCCAACCTAGGTAAGAGTTGCAAGCTGGTGGGCTGCTGGCGGGTTGCTGTGGTGTAGTGAGAGGTGAGGCTTTGGGTGTGCATCACAAAGGGACAGGCTGGATGGAAGACATGGCTGTATTTCACAGAATCAGTTAGAGCCAAGATTGAGTCAGCCTTAGGGAGGAGGAGTGGCCACCCACACGCTGACTGTGCTGGGAGGCTTGACCATGAGTGACCTCAGATATGAATCTTTCAGCAGATGCAGCAAGGCCAGAGGTCAAGTGCCAAAGATGGTGGAAAAGGCACTTCAAGGGAGGCCAGTGAGGACAAGAGGATGTTTCTTAAACTAGATGCCCCTCCCTTGAGGCAAGAGGATAC
Organism: Pongo abelii; assembly: GCF_028885655.2. Lineage (NCBI taxonomy): Eukaryota > Metazoa > Chordata > Mammalia > Primates > Hominidae > Pongo > Pongo abelii. Next base: position 89,514,319 of record NC_071992.2, read on the forward strand.
CAAGCCACCCGAAAACTAGATCCGTTCTCCACCCTTCCTCCCACCACCAGAGGGACAGAGAAAGGTGACTGAACATTTACCTGAAAAAGGATTATATTATACTAGAGGTAGCCAAGTTTCCCTGAAAGGGACAAAATGAAGAGTTTTTCCACCATCAGTAGAAATGGGTCTTTAGAATTACTAATTTTGGTCCTAGAGAAATAAGATGGCGTCATTTGTGCACATCTGTGATGTAATTGTGCAGAAATATGCAACTGAAAAGTGGGAAGAAAAAACACATCAGTGCAGAAAAGCCATATATGTGATATATATATTCATTTATTGTAAGATTATATATATATTTACATATATATATCACTTTCTTGGCACTAAGAACCAGGTCCTGTTCTAAGGCTATTATTTAAATAATTCTATAGTTTATGGACTTCTCAGTCTCAGAAAATTAGCCGAGTCTTCAGCTGATAGTGCACTTTTCAACCTGAATGTTGAAAAGGTATTTCTCCGGCAGACAGCCAGAAACATCGGAATCTGGAGCACAACTCCTGTGTATTGTCATTTCAAGACTGAACGGACAGGTTGAACATGAACTACAATGGATCCAAAGGAAACTTGCTAGAGGGAGGTTAAATGTCCCTGCACTAAAATGCAAACAAGGCTCTTGTTCTCAGCCTTTTGATTTTTCTAACTGCTTTTTCAGAGATTTCTCTCATTTAATTCTCACAACAAGCCTAGAAGGTGGCTGCTCTTATGACCTTAATTTTACAGAGGAAATGGAGTCTTCAAGCACTTCCACACCTGGGCTGTGGCCAAGCAGGGCTCTACACCCACAGCCCATGCTCATCACCTCTGCAACCTGCAGCCTCCGCTATACTGTTCTGCCTCTGTGTACATTTCAAACCAAATTTGCAGAAGAGCACAAAGAATCTGAACAGTCATTTTAGCAAAGCTAAAATGTCACATGCATATGATGAACTAGGTGCATACAAACACGAAGGGAGTCAAAATCAGTCTCATTTGTTGTTTTTCTTTCTTTCTTTCCTTTTTACAACCCCGAAAAGCAGGAAGAATCCCTCTCTTTTGGTGCATCATGTAATGCATGTTGTAATTAGTTATTTATGTATCTAAGTCTTTCATTTAGAAAACCTGTGTGTGGTTACTTCCCAGGAGCCGTCACCTGTGCCTTGTATCATTTTATCCTTAATTGGAGTTTTGGTGGCTTGTCATTTAGTTTCTTTCACGTCACAAAAGAGTAGTGTCTTAGGAAGAGTGGAGAGACTGAGCTCACAAATAGGCAAGTAGAAAATCTTCAAGTGTTCTGGCAACACTTGGACACTCCCAACACTCAGCAGTGAAAAAGCCAATATTTGCCAAATTTCTAAGCTGTGCTTATCAGTCAAGCTGTTTTTTTCACCCCCCACTCCCCCCCACCCTTTATCCATCTTTTCTTTCCTTAACAAGGTTACCACCAATAGCTGTTTATGGTACTAGTGGGATGCTAACAGTACACGTTTAAAATGTAGGCCAACAGATTTTGAAGCTTTTGATGACATACAGCAGATAGATTTGGAAATGCCTAAGAACTTCTCATTTTAACTTTCCTCCTGATAGAATCTATTTGTATCACTGGTTTTAGTCTTGTAGACTTGGAGGGAGTGGTGAAAGATGAACAGGCAGGGCTCAGCCACAAGGGGAGAAAAACGTCATCCACCCCCCAGAATAGCAACAGCAATAAATATGGTCATGTCGCTCTTCTGCTGAGGCTAAAACGACAGACAGGATCACATTTACGGCACCCAGCAGGCCCACTGCTACAAGGGGTGGCTCAGGGCTTCGGAAGCAACGTGTACAAAAGTTGGTGCTGATTTCAGAGCTGTGACTTAGCACAGAAAGAAACAGGGCATAGGGTCTAGACCCCAACTCAGAGCTAGAAGGAGCTTGGCACCCTCTTGGCCACAGGGGAGGACATTCTAAATCAGCTTTCAAGACAGCTGTCTCAGGGCTCTTGAGAGCGGAGCTGAGAACTTCCCTGCATGTCTGCCTGAGAACTTGCTGTTGTCTGCAGCTGCCACAGCCATCAAGGCCCAAGCATAATCAGGAAGGTAAAAAAGAGGGCTCTCATTGGTCATCAGTTATTTAAAGAGGGCCCATCAGATTTCAGTGACTTCTTTGCACAGAATCAGCACCTTTGCTCTGGGAAGTCTAACAGGAAGGAACATCTCCCTTACTTCAAAACTCATCAAGGCTTCCCTTCCAGACCAAGCCACTGGGTTTTAGCCATTAAGGCTCTAGATGCCTCAACTTCGTCTCTCTATTTTCATATATATTCCAATTTCATATACTAAATGTCTATATCTCTGGGGAGTTGTGGTTTTACCATCTTCTTTTGCTACTTGAAACTGGCAGGATGGGGCTTATGCATTTTCCTAGCTTGCATACAGCAGGAGTCTCTTAGGCTGAATAGTTTTCAAGCTAACATATGTAGCTGATTCTTCATATGTGCTTTGGAAACCAAGGCATCACCTGAATTTGACCAGTTTCTGTTTTTCTTTAACTTCCCTGCTCTAAAATGATGCAGTTTCATAAAGTGAAGCTTTTCCTTTCTGCCATCTTTGCGGTTCACTGACTTTTCCAACCTGTCCCTGCAGGGAGTCCCTGGAAGCAGGTTCACTTTGGCCACATCACCCCTTTCTCTCATGGAACTTTAGTAACCACAGACGCAACTCCGTGCTTTCATTTGTTTCAATTACATACTGAGGATTTAAATTGATCTTTTCTCTATGGATTGCAATATTAATTTTATTTGAAAAATATAGTACTTAAGAAGCGAAAGCCAATGTTGTTTTACACTGTGGTGTCTCTGTAAAATTCAGCATTATATTCTATTGTCACTGTTATCTTATGCTTCTTTAGGACCTTATTAAGACAAACAAGGTAAGTGAAGTGTGTTTTTATAGTACTGTAATCATTCTCATATTTGTGCTGTCACTGTCCTTGGTAACGGGTGGTTAAGAAAAAAAAAATCATGCCAGTGTGTTGAAGCTAGTGCCAAAGGAACATAAATTATTATTGCTGCTCATTGTCTGCTGCTGCCGAGAACTTTAACTTGCCCTATTTATACAGTTACAAAACAAAATCTTACTTAGAGAAACCTTTGCAACATTAGCATTTTCTTTCTTTAAAGCTTATGTCTCTGAGTTTTTATGCTGTGTTTCTCACGTAGCCAGAGACAATGCAGACATAAATTAACTTTTCTATGTATTATTTAGTGACTAAAAGAACACAACAGCAAGGACGTTTGAAAAATAAATTCCAGTGTATTCTTAAATACTCTAATTTGAATGACAAAGCTATATTCCAAATGATCTTAAGTCTCTGGAAAGATTCCTTTAAATATGAAAAGAGAATGATAAAATAAGATGTCCAGGAAGACTACTTGAATCATTTATTGGGAAATAGCAAGAAAAAGGCACTCTCCACTGAGAGGATAGTTAAAATGTACACAAACACATTTTAAATTAGTAAGAAAGCACTTAACTTTAGGAAATACAACTAATTAAAAGCTGCAATTTCAAATCTAAGCATTAAGTATCCTCTGTGCAGTGTGCGTTTCTAAGATTGTGTCTAAAATATCCTACAGGCTTTTAGAGTTGCATTTATAAATATAACTCTTAATTATTCTTAATAAGACAAATGTTTGTGATATTGTTAGTTTTATTCAAATATTAGATGACAATGGGAAGTGCCTCCTTTTTTCTCCTAGATTTTTCTTACCTTCATACTATAAGTGATTTTTGCAGAATATTAATATAACCATTGAGATGTTCTTTTAATGATTTTCAACAGGTATAGCATGAAGTCAAGAAAAGAATCTGTGGAAATATGAGTAGTATTTAAGAATTTTTATTATTTGTTATTTCTTTCTTTTATCAACTGTAATTTCCAGCTAGTAGTGATTATTTCACATGTATTTTTGAAGTATAAATACCTAAAATTCATTGTAAACCATTAGAGAGAATTGCCAAAAATGAAGTTACAAAGTACAGCCAATCTAGCAGGATACACTGGAGAACATAATATTAGCTGACGTTTACCCAGAGTATTAAAAAAATCAGTTATTTTTACCATTCTATCATTATTATCTATTATACTTCTTATGTGTCATGTGCTAAAATTGTGTTAAATAGTTAACATGTTAAAAATCACAATGAATCCTCAAAATATCCCAAGAAAGGTGGTGTAACTACTTTACCTGGATTATAGATGAGGAAGCCGTGCCCATGATCACATAGCTGGTGAGCAGTGAAGCCAGGATTTGAATCCAGTTCTGGCTTTAGATTTTGATCTCTTAACTACAACTCCATATTCTGGAGTGAAGGGTAATGCTATGTTACAGTGGAGAAATTACATGGTGAAGCCATTGCCCTCATACACTGGGAAGATTCCATGACCCAATCAATGTGTCCAAAAGCCAAGAAACTGAACTGAAGTCAGGGTGTGTTGCCAATAGGTAAAGAGAGGGCTCTAGAGTTGGTTCTGCATACAAGCTGAGGCAAGTGGTAGGCCACACCGAGGCTGTGGGAAATGATTAGAGCATACAGTAAGTTTGCAGCTAGAAGCGTTGGGTTTTAGTTCCAACTCTACTGATTATTAGTGAGGTAGTGAACTTCACACCTCAGTGCTAATTTCTTATTTCTACTGGAAGGATTGTTGGAAAAATCAAATGAGTACTGTTTACAAAGTCACTTTGTAAGCTTTTAGAAGGAAATTAGATATTATTAGAGCAATGTTGGGAGAAATTTTTAGTAAGTGTTGGTTTACTTTTAGCAGGATATTCTCTCTACCCTGTTTCTCCCAGTTTTTTTCTGTGAACTCAAAACAATCCTGGGCAAAAATTTCCCAAGGTAAAATAATTAGTGACTTAAGGAATAGGTGATATTTATATGTAGGACTAGTGAAGTCAAACTGATGACTGATTGTGCCTCATATAGTAAGGCCAGATCGTGTAGTGGTAGGAACACAATCTCTGGACTAGACTGTTGGGTTTAAGTCCCAATTTTGACATGAACAGTGTGAGTTTGGGAAAATTTTTGTTCCTCAGTATCCTCATCAGTAAAACAGGGATGATATTTCTCCCTGCTTTAAGGGATTTTGCAAGTGTTAAGTACAATATACATATAAAGCCCTTAAAACATTTCCTGGTACACAGAAAACACTCTTAAGAAATATTAGCAACCACGTGGTGCAAAGGCATCTTTGATTGGTCTGTATTCATGTACTTATTCTGAATATGTACACCGTTCATCACAGAAGAGATGGATGAAAGAGCATAGATAGATATGTCAAATATTTTTCACAAGCAAAGTGAATTTCACTTAAAGTGAATTTCCTATTAAAAGAACTTAGTGCGTCATTAACATTATTAGCCATTCTTTGAGAAACTAGAATATTAAACTATTATAAGTCTACAGTAACCTCAAAGCAAAAGTGTCCTGACTTAATGAGTTGTACTTGTTATTAAATATGATTATTTGTTCTGGGATGCATTGAAAGACAGAAAACATTTTAGAGTTTCAAAATCAAGTCTGGGCTGTTCTAAAGTTGTTGAGGCTTTTGCTTAGAAGCCGTCAGAGGCTAATCTATGGTTTTTGAGGGGAAGGTGGTGGAATCTTAGCACCATGAACCTGGGGCCTCTAACTGGTGGCTTGACACCATGAGGTTTTACCAGATCGTTTTGTGGAGGTTGTTTCAAGTTATTTATCCTTTTCTTTTAGACTCTCACTATTCTGCTCTGAAAATTTTACAGATGAGGGAAAACCAGAGATTGAGATTTGAGACGGTTCATCAATTATACACTAAATTGATAGTTTGTAAATTTTACCTGCATGAGAAAAACCTGGAGGGCTTGTTAAAACAGATTTCGAGGCTCCACCCCCAGAGTTTCTGATTCAGTAGAATATGCATTTCTAAGAAGTTAGGTAATTTTGCACTGCTTGTCAGGGGCCCATACTTTTTGAACCACTGCAATAAATCAAATACAGTACAGGAGTCAAGTTGATTGGAACTCTAGTAAACTAGCCAGAACCATCACAGTTCTTTATCAAATCAATGTACTTGCTGAACCATCTTTTTATCTCATTTGATGAGATAATATTTAGAATTTTATGGACACTTGAGAATATCAGCTAACAAGAATTGTTCACATTCAAGATAAAAATTCTCAAGAAAAAATTTTTAAAATAAGGACTCCCCTTTTTTCAGGGGGGAAGCGCACAGTGCCTCTTGGTCCCCAATGCATTGTTCCCAGCATATTGATCACAGAGCCCCTTTGACACAGTATACCTTTGTCATGGCACTGAACCTTGATCACTGAGCACCTGTCCACAGTGTGCTGTGGTTCTAGTATGCCTCGGCCACACGCAGTGTGCTTGCTTTCTTAAGCCTGTGTCTGTGTGGGTGAACACCCCCTCCCCCGCCCTTTATTCTTATGTGTATCCCAATTAAAAATCTTATGTAATTCACATGGATCAGATTACTGGCATGCGTCAAGGCTGAGCAGACAAAGTAGTTTCTGGGTGTTTATTAATAGTATTAACATTGCTACTGTCAGGAGAAAGTGGAGACAATTCTATCTTTTTTCTACAGGTATAAAAGATCTTTTTTAAATGGCTGAGCGTGGCGGCTCACGCCTATAATCCTAGCACTTTGGGAGGCGGAGGCGGGTGGATCACGAGGTCAGGAGTTCGAGACTAGCCTGGCCAACATGGTAAACCCCGTATGTACTAAAAATACAAACATTAGCCGGACCAAGTGGGACGTGCCTGTAATCTCAGCTATTTGGGAGGCTGAGGCAGGAGAATTGCTTGAACCCAGGAGGCGGAGGTTGCTGTGAGCCAAGATCATGCTATTGCACTCTAGCTCTGGGCAACAGAGCAAGACTCTGTCTCAGAAAAACAACAACAACAACAAAAAAAAAACAGATCTTTTTTAATTTTGGAAAATTTGGTTTTGAACTAGCTTAATTAGGTAAATGTATTCTCTGGAGAATATCACCATTTCTATTTTCTAACTTGTCAAGAAAGAAAAATAGCAGGGGATTGGTTATTCTTAAAACATAGAGACCTCTTGTGGCCATTCATAAAAGTACCAGAAAAAAACAGAAATCCAGAGTATTCTAGTTTGTCAGGTTTCTCTAGCTTAGTTGTCATTCTTTTTTTTTTTTAATATAGGAATTACCTAATACCTGTCAAAATTTATATGATATGTCAGTAATAGGATTTTTACATAACAGTAACTTATATAAACGTATATGCACCTCAGCCGTAACAGTACTATAGGATAAAGTAAAACTTTATTGAAGCATAAAGCAAAAACATACAAGAAATTGCACAAAACATAAGTGTCCAGCTTGAGGAATTTTCCTAAATTGGATATATCTGTGTGGCTAGCATATCTGGTAGATTTTTTAATCATAATTTTATAGGTAAGATGACTCAGGCTCAGAAGTTATATGATTCATTGTTTTATAACATCAATCAAATTCATGTGAACTTCATTCACTCAAAAATAGGCAAAATGAAGAAAGAGCTTGAAATAAATATTAACATAAAAGTCAGTTTACAGAGCCATGATCTACAGTCTAGATTTATAAATAGGAAAATTTATCAAATGAAATTACTTTTACATATAGAATTTCTAGAGCAGCAGACTATTAGGTCACAATTTATTATTATTTTATTTGTTATTTGTTGTTGGTAGTGGTTACCTGCTATTTTCCTCCATTAATTAATAATCAGTTTGGGTTCATCTTTTATGTACCAAGCACTGTTCTGGGTTCCTGGTGACACTAAAATGAACAATATTGGATCTTTGCCCTTCAGAGGCTCAGAATCTGATGCACCAGAAAGACATATAGACAGTAGTTTAATAATACAGCAGTTTGACAAGGACTCTAATGGAACAGTATCCATCTGCATGGACTTATTTTCAATAAGGTGGCTGTATGTTTCTCCAAAGTCCGCCTCAGGCTGGTTAAAGCTTGCAGGTCCACAACTTTCTCTCTTTGGTTTAAGGCTAGCATAGTGTAGTAGAAGCTAATACTTGACTAGTAATCAGAAAATGTGTGTCTGAGATGTAGTTCTGTCACCGGCTCCAGGATTTTGGACTAGTCTTTCACTTATTAAACCTCATTTCTTCAGCTATAACTGTAGTGGAAGCTTTTCTAATTTACGGATGGTAGCTACCTCAGAGGCTATCATGAAGATCAAATGAGATTGTAAGAAAGCCGTTTGTGATCTTTAGATGCAGACGTTCTACTTTATACCTTTTGTTTATAAAGTATTAATATTGAACATCAGTGCAGTCATCAGTTCATTCAGTGTTTACTAGTTCATGGTTTTGCTGCTGGGAAGATGTGCTAGAGAAAGTGCTCAGTGTTTGATAGTGGGCAGATTGACCTGTGCATATCCATGTTCTTCCTAAGGATAGTGAAGAGAATGAAAAAGTAATAAGCATAGTGGGTGTCTTGGAAATGGAGAAGGAAGCAAAAGCTGATTAGGAAAGGAAAAGGTACCAAAAGCAAATTAGTATGCAAATTTACTCATTCACAAATTTACCCAGGGTTCTCTTTCTCCTCATCAAAACAATTTATTAAATACTAAATAAGATAGATACATTCAATGGTATAGTAGTAAACATTTAACAGCCAACTTTCTGGGAAAAAGTTAAACATGATAGCATTTACTGATTTCTGTAAATAGTTCTACCATGGCCAATTTCAAGTCACTAACATGACATCACTGAACAGAGAGGAAGAGATATGCAAGTAGCACATCCTTATATACTATTTGCCTTGTGTGGATATGATAGACACAAATAAACTCAGGAGTATAGATAATAATACACATAATTAGGAAGTGATGAGTTTTAAGTATTTGCTAGTTTTATTTTTAAAGTTATTTATTTATTTATTTATTTTTGAGATGGAGTCTGTTGCCCAGGCTGGAGTGCAGTAGCGCGATCTTCGCTCACTGCAAGCTCCGCCTCCCGGGTTCACACCATTCTCCTGCCTCAGCCTCCCGAGTAGCTGGGACTACAGGCACCCCCACCACCAAGCCTGGCTAATTTTTTGTATTTTTAGTAGAGACGTGTTAGCCAGGATGGTCTTGATCTCTGACCTCGTGATCCGCCCGCCTCAGCCTCCTGAAGTGCTGGGATTACAGGCGTGAGCCACTGTGCCCAGCGAAAATAATTCATTTAAATGCAACTCAGTTTGATTTAATTTTGACGAATAGCTGAGTTGAACATCCACTTTGCAAATTCCTGAAAATTTAACAATCAGCTATCATGAGCCAGTGGGGGCACCACCCTGGATATAATGGTAATTGTGTTAGTATGGTACTAGTTATGGTAAAGATTATCACCTCTTCTGGGAAGCCTATCTGTGTTAGGTGCCTTTCTCTATATTCCTACTATAACTTTCTAGATGTCACAGCAAGTACCACACTGTGTTGGGATCTCATTTCTCTGCCTTCACACTTGATTTCCCTAAGGCCAGTGACTGTAACTGACTTTGAACTCTGTATATTTTCTATCTAGCACTTAGGGCTCAAAAAATGTATATTGAAAACAAATTTACCTGGACCTGGCTCCTGTCCTCAAGGAGCCCATAATAATCATATCTATGATCTACAAAAACCATAGACACAGAATACACAGTGCAGTAGGAGCTCTGAATAAACATGTGAAAGGATAATAAGGTTTTTATTTTACCAACAGTGGCTTTTACTGGGATGGAAAAAAAGTGATTATAGATCACTGGAAGTAGATATAGCAGTTCTATTGTGATGAAACACACACATTTTTCCTTATGTCATCTATTTAATGATATTCTTTTAGTGTTCACACCTTTAACAGGTAAAAGCAACACACATTCATTATAGAACAATTAGAGTATACAGAAGCATAAAGAAATAAAAGCCACCTATATTTTACCAGATTGATGTATTAATGAAGATAGGTTAAGACAATAGCATCCAGAAAGCACCAAATAACAGTGCCTTACACAAGATCTTTTTTTCCTTTTCAAGTAAAAGTTTGGAGGTTTGAAGACTCAAATTGGTGTGGGTTCTGCTCCTCAGTGTCTTTAGAAGCTCAATTTTCCCCAAGTTCATGGCCCAGCTGTTCCTAAGGCGTGGCCCCATTCTTCATGGTCCAGGTCAGAATCCATCCTCTCTGAAGCAGGATGGAGGATGGGATGAAGAAGAGGCACAGGGCTAATTGTCTCTTTAAGAAAGATTCCCAGAACTTGCCCTGTGGCACATCCATGACTTTCCCCTTGTTAGAAGATAGTCAGGAGACCATGTTTTGCTGCAATAGAGCCTGGGAAATACAGTCTTTATTCTCAGCAGTCATGGGCTCAACTAAAATTTCTATTACCATGGAAGAAGGGGAAAATAGGTAGGATCAACTGTCAGAATTTGTCAGAATTATTTCCTTAAATTGCAAATAGAGGAATTTCTAGGTTAGAAGTTATGCCCATTTTCAAGATTCTTGAAGCATATTGATACATTTGCCTTCAGAAGTTCTGTGCATGTTTACACTCCCAATGAAATCTATGAATGCTTTGTACTAAACATCAAGTAATCAAGCCATTCAGTGTTTCTTCTATGGCTTTGCTGTGGGCAGGATGTGATGGAGAAAAGTGTTAAGTGTTTGAGGGACCAGGGCTTTATTGTCAGGACTTTTTCAGCTGCAGGTGACACATGGCTTATCACGAGTATTGGAATTTATTCAAATATTTAGAATGATTTAGTATTAAGGTTGGTGCAAAAGTAAGTGTGGTGTTTGCTATTGAAAGTAATGGAATAGAAAACTAGGAATCTGAAGGTGGATAATTAAAAAATGAAGTTCTGAAGAGGAATGGGAGAGGAGGATTATATGGGTAGTTGTAAAAATTTTGAGACCTAAAGAGAGAGGATGAAATGTAATATGATGCCCTCCTAATGTCAGTGAAGGGGCTTTTACACATATGTTTTTATCAATGGCTACATTCCAGGCAATACCCTAGGTGCTTTATATACATCCTTTCTTGAATTCCCACAGCCATCTGGGTAGGCATATAGTTTTTATGTATTCATTTTTTACACACAATGAAGTCAAAGCTCAAGAAAGCTCAAGTTAAGGTAGAGCTAGAATTTAAACCCTACTCTGTCTGATTTCAAAGTTTTCCTCTTTCCCCTCTTACTCTTAAGTGTGAACTGATAAAAACAATTTTGGCAAGGAATTCACTTTTTCTATAGCACTTGAATTAACTGAAGGATATAAAAGACATTATGAAATCTTAAAAAATTATGAAAGAATTACAGAGAGTAACAAATGAAGTACTGTAAAGGCAAGGAAGAACCTCATGAGATTTTGTCTTTTCCAGGGGCCCTTCTCTGACCTGGGTTGGCTGCCTGCCCCTCCTTTCTCATAGTACTCTGTGTTCACCCTAAGACAGTTCTCATCTTTATTGTGATTGTCTATTTCCTTGGTCGTCTCTACTGCCAGATTATATCTTGAGTGTTAGATATTAGATCTCACACATCTTTATATTACCAGGAGCCAGCACAATGTCTGGAACACTGTAGGTGCTCAATAAATATTTGCCAAATAAATTGTACAGGCATTTATTCTATGGTCACATTTATACATATTACTGAAAGAGATTTTTTAAATCAACTTACTATATGATGCCAAATTTTCAAAGACATACAATAATAACTAGACTAATATAAAATTATGATTCTGACTATGGTTATAAACAGAACGTTTATAAGGCAACTGAACCTGTGACTAAGACTGAGTGCCTACAGCGTGACAGGGTGTTCCGAGTCTTTAACATTTTATTATTAATTTTTCACAAAAATCTTATGAGGGAAACAATAAAATTATTATTCTTACTTAGAAAATGGAAAAACCAGGACATGAACTTAGGCAGTACTGTTCTAGAATTTTTGTGTTTAACAACTAGGCTATTTTATATCGCCATTGTTTATTAGCTGTTTATGACAAAAACAGTTTTTTTGCATGACTCCATAGTGGCATTTTTTTTTCTTTTACAAAGCACAGCTTAGTTATCAAAATCAAGTACTTACTGTTTATACAAGACTATTCTCTAATGTACAGCAGTTAGTCAAATTTGTGGAATTAGTCCACTAATGTCATAGTAGCAGCTTCTAATGAAAACTCATAGATCCTTTTCCTGTTGCTTTGTTTGTCGACCGGAACTTCCAAGAAAGGAACAGGCTCCAAGAGCAACCCTCAGTATCTTGGAAAATTGCTTTTATACCTGAGCAACCACCAAACCGAAGAGTAATTTGCTATCATCATTCTTCCTTACTGCCCTTCATAACCAGGGTCTCATATTTTTGATTTTTTCTTCTAAAAAAAAAACCCCCCAAAAAACAACCGTTCAATTGCACCTCCCAGGTGCACTCCCAGGCTTGCCAGGGGCTGTCCTGTCGCAGACCCAGTGTTTTGCTCTGCCGACGGCGAAACTACATTTCCCAGCGGGCCGCGCGCCCTCCTTCCGGCAGGCACTGCTTAAAACCCGGAAACGCCTTGTGGGGCAGTGTGGGAGGGAGAAGCCCAGGGCGGACAGGCCGGGCCCACCCGTGCTCGCGCACCCCAAGATGGCTGGGAGACAGGAAGAGCAGAGAGGGAGCCCGCCCTTGAGGGCGGAAGGCAAGGCCGACGCGGAGGTTAAGCTCATTCTGTACCACTGGACGCATTCCTTCAGCTCTCAAAAGGTACAGGGCTTGGCGGCTGAGGTGGCGCGGATCGGGCTTCAGCACTGGGACAGCTCCTGCTGGGTCCCGCCCAGGGAAGCCGGTCTACGTAGAAATCCGCCTCCAGTGTCCTGACCCTGGGCAGGCCCTCCCTCCAGGCTGGGACGCCCCCGGGTGGGGAGCGGGGAGAATCGATCGGAGATGATCCTATGTGGCTATGACCCAGGCTCTGCCTCTCGCGAAATGCGACAAAAAAGCATCATTTTCAGTATTTGGCCTGGAGGCCTTGCCTGCTGGGCTTCGGAGAGAGGCAGAGGGAGGTGCCTTCGTGCACCCTCATAATCTGCGATCTCTTCTTTTGCTCTCTCGCATTCACTGTTTTCAGCAAGAGCTGATGTACCTACATGTCAGGTTCTTGTCTGGGGAGGACCCATAATCAGGTTTAGGACACCGAGAAAGTGGTAGTGATGAGGAGGGTGACTGTTTAATGAATACAGTCAGAATCATTTCATTACTTATTTTGTGTTCTTCTCTTAATTTGTTGAATATTGTTCTGTACTTACTTGTTAATTCCAGGAATAGGAATTGTTAAAAAGACTGTTGAAAATGTCAGTAACACAGGGAAGCCCAGAAAGGCTGCTTAGCGGTGTCCAGGGAAGTCATTTAATGGAAAGCTTACATGTGTTGTAGTAACCAGTGTGAACTCTTCCAGGTGCGCTTGGTAATTGCTGAAAAGGCATTGAAGTGCGAGGAACATGATGTAAGTCTGCCCTTGAGTGAGCACAATGAGCCTTGGTTTATGCGTTTGAACTCAACTGGAGAAGTGCCTGTCCTTATCCACGGGGAAAACATAATTTGTGAGGCCACTCAGATCATTGATTATCTTGAACAGACTTTCCTGGATGGTAATGTTAAGGCTACTTGTGATTTCTTGGATTTACTTTCAACACAACTATGTGTTCCCTTTCTCTTTTTCTCTCTCTCCTCTCTCTCTTTCTCTTGTGTCACGATGGTGGTTTGGGATTAAAAACCTTTTCCATTTCCATAAGCACACAAATATCAAATAGGTCAATAACAAATTTTGTATAGGCTAGTGTAACGCTACTTAAAAGAATTTCATGCAAAGTACAAATGTTAATGTTGAACCTTAAAAAAATTCACTTGCAAAAAACTGCAAATGTGTGGTTTGTGTTGGTGATTTCTTAGTCTTAAATTCATAATATTCTAAATGTGCACCGTGACGATTTCATCTAATTTACCAAATGGTTTCACCTTAAAAACAAGAGGGAAAAAAGAGCAATAAATCTTAAAGGAGAACAGAATGTTAGTATACCTGAGTTCTTTGCCCCAGTCACTTCTGGATTGTTTGAATTTTATATCTTTACTAAGGAATTATAGGGCTTAAATTTGTATAGTGCATTTAGGTAAATCATTTGTTGACAGCTAGTTATGTGTCAGACATTTTATAATTTCTTCAATAATGTCTTCAAAAGAATCTATCTGAGACAGGCATGGTAGACGAGTTATTCCCATTATGTAAATGAGAAGAAAGCAACAGGTTGCCCAAAGTAATATAGCTATTGTATGGCAGAGTCTTTGGTCTCCAAAGCCTTCATACTGCACTGACTGTCTCCTGTAGTCCTTGCCACTTACACATTGTCTTGCTTGTTCCTAATAATAATCCTTCGAAGTGAACTGTAGCTTCAAAGATTTACCCAGGACTACACAGCTGATCACAATAGACATTGCTGAGAGCAGAACATGGGGCTCAGAGCTTCCAGCTGAATGCTCTTCTAAAAAAGCTGTATGAGATTGTTACTTTTCATCTGCCACCAGTTATATTGATATTAATAGGGTAGGGTGAAAGCAGAACCTAGCCCCAAACTACAGGAAGCTGACAAAGGAAATTACTAGGACAAAAAAAAAGTCTCAGGTACTTAGAAGGAAAATGAGTGTTAGGCCTAGATAGTGGGCAGTGGGGCAGGGGAAGCCCAGGGAATTAGATTAGCAATGGGCTACCCCTGTTCTCAATCTAAGTGCTAGTCCCCTAGGATTGTGATTGGCAGTTTTAATTAAAGGTAGCTTTGGCCTAAACCAAAGCATTTAATGATGTACTTTCTTTTCATCTTTATTTGCTATTCCTTGTAAATTTATATGCTAGGGACTGTACTGAAAATGACAACTAGTTCATTTAAGACAATTTTTCTCAATCTTGAGCTTTTTGGAAATGGAAAAGTCTGTTAATTTGTATTTCTTGGGGGATGTAATTATAATGGAACAAAACAAAATAATTGTGTTAATAAATCTATTTTAAATGATCAAAAGCTTTAAAAAGGTATTCTAAATGGAAAATCCCATTTAAGTTTTTTGGTAGCATTGCTTGAACTGCTTCTACTATCGTCATTCCCCTCCTCCATCCCCTCCTTACACTGTTTTTCCTCTAAGAAATTCAGTGATATAAATTATATTTACAACATAGTAATGTTACCAATTATTAGGTTTTCTTACAATTTTCCTTAGTCTTTCTCTTTTGCTTTTAGTACACAACAGTAACAAAACAGAAATACGTTCTGTGTCCTGCTAAGTTGTATTTAAATAACCAAACAAAGGAAATGCTAAGCTATTTTGATTACTTAAGAATTAGAAGAGAAGGCACTGTAGGCTGACAAGATGGAAATATGGAAACTGCAGACTTTAATTCTGGTTGTACTATTATTGTAACTCAGCAATCAAAAGTCCTAGCTTTTAGTCTGATGCTGCCACTAACTTGTTGAATATCTTTCAATCAATTGGGAAGGACGAAAAAACGATTAAGGGACCCAAAACTTATGGTAGATAGGAAGACAGCAAGAGAACAACAGTTTATATAAATCAAGGCTAAGTTATATAAATCAAGGTCAAGAAGAAGTTTATCTCAGAGTATTGAAATTTTAAAAACAGCGTTATCACAATTATAATTAAGATACTTTAAGAACTCATGGAGAATGAAAATCAGACAAGATAGACAAACATCCTATTGTCAAAGACAGGGAAAAGTGAATTCTACCAACCCTTGCTACTTACCGTATGATCCATTCACCAGCAGCATTGGCGTCACCTGGGAGCTTGTTAGAACTGCAGAACCTTAGAGCTCTCTGCAGATCTATCAAATTAGAATCTTTGTTTTAACAAGAGCCCCGTGTGATTCGTATGTACATTAAAGTTTGAGAATACTGCTATAAATTAGTGTTTAGTTAAGTAAGCACTGGTGTAAATTACTGTCTTTAAATCTGGCGGAAATCCAGAATAGATTGTGAAAAGTTATTTAAATATGTTTAAAATTTTTGTGTATCTCAGTGAAAGGAACCAGTTTAAGTTTTACACTGCTGGAGAATGTCCCTAACACTTTTAAAAAACTGTCTATTATGTGCCGGGCACGGTTCTAGATATAGTATATCTTGATTTAAGTAGAACATTTGCGATTACGTTACATATAGCCTTGTGGAATAAAGGAGCAAATATAGCTAGAGGATTGTAACGCACATTTGCAGATGAATAAACTACCATATTAAAGAATATTAATTTATAGATTTCTCATACCAGATTACCTCTTGAACTATAGACTCTCATTTTACTTATAATTGTTTTTATACTTTATTTTAAATGTTTGATTGTACACCACTGTAAGTACCATGAGGTTGGGAATAGTGTATCTTATTAAAAACTATCCCCAATGCCTTATACAGTGAATGTTTCTTAATAGGTGCTTAATAAATATTTTGAATGATTAAAATGAATGAATTATTGAAACAGATGTTAGCCTGTACAGGGATCCCTTGTAATGTTCTTGTAGGCTTCTGTTTTGAATTGAGCCTAACAAATCAATGATTTGAATAAAGACATGGAAGAAATACGATTACATTTGTGAATGACAGAAAAGGTAAATAGTCAAAATGATGACTAGCTTATAAAATATTTCTTATGGAAATACAACAAAATGGAAAAGTAAGATAAAGTTTAACAAGGCTAAATATAAAATGGCTATGAGGAAAATAGGTATGAGACTTTTGTTTTAAAAAACCAGCTGCATTCCAAAAGAATGGGGAACCTGGTTAATAGATAGTAAGTTACCAATGTTAAAACAAATGGCTAGTGTGATTTCAGGTTCTTTGAAAATTGTAGATTTTTTTGAGAACAGGGTGAGTTGTAACCCTCTGCATTCTGAGCTGTTTGGAATAGTTGACATTTTGTCCAATTATGGATGTAACTTTGAGGAATGTTGATGGGATAGAATAAGTGGATGGATTTCATGAGGTGTGCGGTCGCCCATGGTCGTGACAGGAGACTGTAAGTGTAGCCATTCCTCTAAAGAACAGAATGTAGTGAACTAGTATGTCCTTCACTGTTATTTGCTGTCCCTTGTTATCGATCCAGTGGGGATTATGCCAGAAATGATGACTTGCTGATCTGGAAACATTTTTCAACTTTTTTGTTTACATTTACATATTTCTATCCTTGTATTTTTGGGATAGTTCATTAAATAATTGATAGTTTGATAGCTGAGGTCACCCTTTTCAAGTCATAGCCTGAAATAGTGAATATCTGTTGGATAATGGCTATATTTGATTTTTTTTTTTTTTTTTTTGGACAGCAGTCATATGGAAGAATGGTATAGACATGAATGATGCTCCTGACTGCCAAACTAAGAGCTGGCCAAGAGCTATCTCTTCATTTATTCTTTAAGTAACCATTTATTGGGTATTAATTGGGTATAGGGTCCTGGGATACTTCAGAGATACTTTGAAGATCCAAAATCATTAGAAGCTTGCTAGTCTTCAAAGATAATTGCTTTCTATAAGTTTGCTGATAATTCCAAATCTGTCCTTAACATATACACTTGCTATTACTGTACAGTTTTATAGACTCTTTCAGGTACATGATACCTCTTTAACTCTGGGCATGTGGTGAGGAATAGTTATTTTACAGCAAGCAATTGATTAAGCTAGATAAGGTGTGAGAGTAAGCAAACTAGGTAAACTGAGGAAGAATAGATGTGACAAGGTGAATGTACACACAAATATGGATTTTTCAATCTAGCCATTGTACTCATAACCTCTTTAAATAAAATTTAACTTGGCTACTAATCAAAATTATATGAAATAACTATAAAATACTAGAACATATGTATTACTACCAAATAACTCTGGTAACCTGAAATCAAGAATAATGAATTTTTGTGATTTAATGTAACAGTTCTGTGAACATCACATTCATGTCTTATGTCTAGATAGATAATGTATTCTTAGGAAATAGAATTTAGTTTGGAAATAAACTATTCTAGTATGATATTAAAATCACATAAATCTTATTAGGATATCTAAATTTATAGATAAAATATTATTTATAAAATACATTTAAATGTTACATTTGAATTTCATCAAATGTAACATTTAAAAAAGAACGTTAATTCTGATGTCACTGTTATATTAAAATAGTTAAGGAATTACCAATTAATATTTATATTTATGTTCATCAAGAAAAGACTCTTGTATATAGTTGAATATAGGCCTTTTAGCACTTATACTGAAATTGCAGATTAGCACAAAGTGTGGAGAAAATATACCATATGGCATGGAAAAGAATATCAGTCTTTAATTATTGTGCCAGTAAAAGTTGCTTTAAAAAGTAACTTTTTTTATCTTTGTGATTTGTCCAATTTTAGCAGACACGTTGGGGGTATTAAAACTCAGAGGCCCTCTTTCTATATAATGTATATCTAACAATTGGAACAAACTGTCTGATAAAGGAGTTTTTGCTTCCATCATTAAAAATGTTTCTGTTAAAAGTCTTAACTATAATACCAGTTAAAAGTAGTTAAACATTTAATATATAGTACATAAAATTTATTGACGATAATGCTATAAATTTGTCTCAAAATCCTGGATGCATACAGTGAACTGATATAATTTGACACCAGGTCTTTTTGTTTTTTTTCTTATCTGTATTTAGATTTGCTCTTTCTAGTTCAAGAGTTATTGCAGCATTGGATTGTAATCAATCAATTTGCAACCATATCTTTTGCCTCAGGTCATAACTTAATTGTTTAACATTATTTTGTGTGTGTGTGTGTGTGTGTATATATATATATATATATTTTTTTTTTTTTTTTTGAGACGGAGTCTTGCTCTGTCACCAGGCTGGAGTGCAGTGGTGCGATCTCGGCTCCCTGCAACCTCCACCTCCTGGGTTCAAGTGATTCCCCTGCCTCAGCCTCCCGAGTAGCTGGGACTATAGGTGCACACCACCACACCCAGCTAATTTTTTGTATTTTAGTAGAGATGGGGTTTCACCATGTTGGCCAGGATGGTCTCTCCGATCTCCTGACCTTGTGATCTGCCTGCCTTGGCCTCCCAAAGTGCTGGGATTACAAGCATGAGCCACCGTGCCCAGCCCATTGTTATATATTTTTTAATAGCCTAGCGTGTGACTAGTTGAAGGGTACAATATTGTTCAGCTGTGTTATGCATATTATATACTGATGCAATCACTATACAGTCTAAGTAAAATAAACAGCAAAGGGCTAGAGTGAGGAATGAAATCTAATCTGTTTCCATTGAGCTAGTAAAGGAGACTTGAAAGTTGTACAAGTAGACCTAGGGGAGTCTTTCTTGAAAACAAGGCATAATAATGCCTCCTTTATCTGCCTTTACTAGGAAAGATGGGTAACCAGAGTAGTGAATTTTGTAAAATAATGAAAACTTATGCCTTTAAGCCCCTAATTTCTTTTTATTTTTTACTCTTGGGAACACCAAATGTAATTTTAAAAAATGGCTCAGAGCCATTGTTATTTTACTCAGCATTACAGGGACTCGAGAATGTAGAGGCCCATTTGTCTCCATTACATGGTTGCAGAATGCTTTTATTGTTTCTTTCTGATTTTATTTTTTGCTTCTTTTGGTTTCCTCTGCTGTTTATCATATCTTTCTGCTTTATGTCTATCTGCTGGTTTATAATTTGCTGCCTAAATTTATGTGTAATATAAAACTTGTCCCCTACTCAGTTCTTCCAGCAAGTCGGATCTTGTGCCAACTTATTTGTTCTTCCAGCTTAATACCAAGCCTCATTTCCACTACTGCAATCCCACTCCCCAATGCTGGGACCTCCTCTCATTGCCTGCTTCTTAAAACTCCCTAATTCTCTGTCCTGCCCTGGTATGCCTTATGTTGCTTTCCCACTCCTGATTGAGGTACATTACTGAGAAGAAAATTCTTGCTTTAGGTATTTTGATAAAGGTGCTCTATGGAAGAACTGGAAAATAAAATAGGATGGGATTGAGAGGGAAGATCTCCTCTATAATTCAAAGGAAATTCCCAGTTGTCCTTTGAAAAACTCTTTTATCAGAAGCAGCAGATACTGTTGTGCTTCGGTGTGAGGAGGATGGCAGCGCAGTGCCCCTGTGATACTGGAGAGGGCATGCTTGATGCGCATAAAGAAAGAGAGATGAGGAGATAACTTGGGTTCAGTGGGTATCTCATGCTCTGACAGAGTGCTTCAGGAAATGGTTAGATAGTAACGGCACAATGAGTAGAAGAAAATTATTTTCATGGATTTAAACATTTGTCGTCCTTGAAGAATTTGGTCTTGGCCTGATGGATCTTCCCCAGAAAGCAATTAGACATTGTTTTTCCTGCTCTCATTCACTTTCCTAGGAAGGAAATGGTATGCTGTTCTGGAGAGAAGCCCCAGGGCCCAGCACCAGAAAGCAGCCAGAGCCACTAGCCATTACTTTGACCTTTTGGGAAGCATTTGAAAATGGTACCATTTATGGTTATTAGCCTGAGGTTCTTGGACCCTTAAAACATTAGTTCTTAAACTTTTTGGTCTCTACACCCCTTTGTCTTTGAGGATACCAGAGAGCATTTGTTTATGTGGATCATAGCTATCAATATTTACCATTTAGAAAGCAAAACTGAGAAAACTTAAAATATTAGCCTAGTTAAGCACAATCCCACTAGCTGTCAGAGTGATAGAGTCATGTTTCCTGTGGCCTCTGGAAACTTCTACGGTACACTTGAGAGAGAATAAGAGTGAAAAAGTAATTAATGTCTTAGTATTTCTATAAAAATATCTTTGTAGATCCCCCAAACATGTTTTAGGAAAACCCAGGGATCCTCAGACCATAGTGTGAGAACTGTTGCCCTTAGGGGTTTATGAATAGAATTCATGAGATTTGAGATCTTGGAGATTTGAGATCTTGGATAGGGAATAATTGTATCTCTATTTAAAGGAATTATTTCCTTTCATTAGCAATGTAGGCACAATCCATGGCAATATCAGGAGTGCTTCTGGCTTTGATAACCAATAGAACTGACAAATGTGTTCATGGTTAAGTTATTGCAGATATCTTAATATTTTGAAATTGTGATAGTTGTTAGACTTGACATTTTTTAGGGACAGTTTGACAGCCAGAGATAGGAAGAGATTCTGAAGGCACATAGCCCTGACCTTTGGGTTGCATCCTTCACTTTTATTCTTTTTCGATAGTCTATGAAATGAAAATCCTTTGAAAATGTTATGATGGTATAATCAAAGAGAACATTACATTAGGAATCAGATGACTTTAATTCTAGCTCTGCCTCTAATTAGCTGTGGGATCTTGGGAGAAATTTTCAGCCCTTGTATCTGAGTGTACATGTTAACTACTGCAGCACTTCTCCAGCTCAAGTAATCTATATAATAATTGGAAATTTTGGAATGTATTCATTATAATTTATTAAACACCTACTACATGTCAAACATTATACTAGGCACTGGGGATTTAACAGAGAGCAGTACATGGTCCCTGCCCTCAAGGACTCTACAGTTTGGATTTTAACTAGCAAATAAGGATGTATGTAGAACCCACTTTCCAGAGATAATTGTTAGAAATTCCTGGGGAAAGTGCACCTGCGATATTTGAGCAAAGGCCTTTCCTGTTCCATATAGATTGTCATTCACATTCACATGTGTCAGTAGGGTCACTCTTGATGTTGGTTGGCACCTAGAAAAGAGTAGCCCCTGATTATCTTTCCATAATGAGTCCTCATTCAATTAACCACACTTTATTGAGGGCCTAAAGTGTGTGGAGAACTGTGCTAGACTCTGGATTGCAGGTTCCTTTCCCTGAAGACAGTCATGGGGAAAAAAGATGCAATGAATTACAGTGTGATAAGGGCTGTAACAGAGTGTGTGTAATGTGTTATGGGTGTATAGAAGAAGGCACATGTGAGCCAGTCAGATGTTGGCAGTTGTAGGAGGTTAGGGAATGCTTCATGGAATAAATGGCATAAATAACCGGGCCTTGAGGGCTGAGTGCAGTTTGCAAGGTGAAGAAATGAGAGAATACCAATGTGATTATGGTTTGGGATCTTGCTGGTGCATCAGGCCATTTCAAACTTTGAATGTCTGAGGTGAGGAGACGGTATTTTTTGAATATACAGATATGTTGAAAATGTTAATGATGAGTGGATAGTGTTTTTGTTTTGCTTTTGAGTGTAACAACTCATTTGTAACTTTTTCTTCAATATTTGTGTGTGTGTATTTTAGAAAGAACACCCAGGTTAATGCCTGATAAAGAAAGCATGTATTACCCACGGGTACAACATTACCGAGAGCTGCTTGACTCCTTGCCAATGGATGCCTATACACATGGCTGCATTTTACATCCTGAGTTAACTGTGGACTCCATGATCCCGGCTTATGCAACTACAAGGATTCGTAGTATGTAAACATTTTAAAGACCTGGAATTCTGTCTGACACTTTCTTTTAATTCATTTTGAGACCTAGCATGTCTCATGGTCACTAAAAGAAGATTGGGAATAGGGTTGTTGAGTTTGCTTCATGGATGTGCATGTTATGGATCGATCCATGAACCAGTCGGATTAATCTGTGCTTCACTTGCTCAATTGGACATTTATTGTCTATAGGACCTGATTTATCAGCTCTTGGCTTTGAGGGCCAAGCTTGGGTAAAACTCAGAAGAGTGGATTATGGAAGAGTAAAGAATATAACATGTTCTCATGAACAGATGGACTAGGAATCTGAAAAGCTGGGATCTGCCTAGGATTATGGGCAGTTGAGTTCATGTTACTGGTCCTTAATTGTTGTTTCGTTATTTGAAGAAACTGGACTAGAGGGTGTCTAATTATTACTCTGTCTCTATGTTCAGTCATAGGAGATTTATTGGGATTGAGTTGTGACATCCAGCTTTCTGCCTTCCTCCTGTCATGAGAATAGTCAGTGCATGATCTGTGGAGCAGGAGGTGTGCTTTATAGCAGAGATAATTGGGGATAAGAAGGGAAAGGGTGGTGGCAGTGGTCACACTTTGGGAATGTTGATCAGAAACACTTAAACTCAGATCTTCTAAATCCAGAAACCATTTTTTCCCCATTATATGATACTCACCTTTATTATTCTTATTATTCCTTTTTTTCCTTTTTGATACCCCTCCTTTTCCTCTCCTCTTCTCTCCCCTCCCTTTTCATCTCTTCCTTTTTCTCCCTTCTCTTCCTTTTTCTTCTCCACTGCCCTCTCTTCCTGCTTGTCTTTCCTCTTATTCCTCCTCCTCTTCATAAATACCCTTTATAGGATTTGAAACAAGAGTTTTGACTATAATTCTATGACCTATAGTTAATATTTTTTAAAAATAAGGCTTTTTCCTCCCTTCATATAGGAGTTCATTATAGAAAGCTTGAAAGGTAGAGGAAGGCGGAGCAGCAAGCCTGCACTGAGCACGGTAAAGTGCTGGGCCTTGCTCTAAGTGCTTCCCATGAAGCTTCTCATTTAGTCTTCACCCTGCGTGGCAGATACTCTTTTTTTTTTTTCTTTTCTTTTTTTTTTTGGATGGAGTCTTGCTCTGTTTCCATGCTGGAGTGCAGTGGCATCATCTCGGCTCACTGCAACCTCTGCTTCCTGAGTTCAAGTGATTCTCCTGCCTCAGCCTCCCGAGTAGCTGGGAGGACAGGCACGCACCACCACACCCAGCCAATTTTTGTATTTTTAGTAGAGACGGGGTTTCACCATGTTGGCCAAGATGGTCTCGATCCCTTGACCTCCTGATCCTCCCACCTCGGCCTCCCAAAGTGCTGGGATTACAGATGTGAGCCACCGCGCCCAGCCAGCAGATACTCTTATGGTTCCATTTGAAGGGTGAGGAAGCTGAGGCATAGACAGGGTAAGCCCAAGGCAGAGAAGCAGGGCATGAACCCCAGAGGTCATGCTCTTGTCATTGAGTTTCTCTGCTTCTCCTTGTTACTGGTGTAGAAGGGAGAAAATAATCTTCTCTTTCCAAAATGTTTTTATTATCAGGCCAAATTGGAAACACAGAGTCTGAGCTGAAGAAACTTGCTGAAGAAAACCCAGATTTACAAGAAGCATACATTGCAAAACAGAAACGACTTAAAGTAAGCCAATCAGCTGTCCTCAGTTGACATACACTGCACGGAGTAAATGTTCTACTTTTTATAAAGTACCACTCTTTCTAGAATATCTTCTTTTAAATATTGCCATTCACCAGTACACATGTTACCTTTGGCTTATGTTCTCCTTTTAGAAAGAATTTTTTATTAGACTTGATATTGCAACTTGATGACAAGTGCTTAACAAGCAGATATTGAGCATGCTGGTTGCCAAAAAAGTTATGAAATGCAAAGGAAGTTCATAACATATTCTAGAATCTGTCATTTCAGGTATTCCACCACTGGAAGTCCTCACTAAACCTACATCCCTCCATGTGTCACACTGACTTGCTTTGCCGCCTGAGGAGTGTGCTTTATGGTCAGCCTTTCTCCTTCTGTTGATTCTTTCCCTGGGCCCAGCAACTATTGCAAGCTTCTCTCACATTAAAAGTGTAGAAAACAGCAGCACTCCCAACCCTCCCCAACTTCCCAGCTTCCTTTATCCTATCTTAGCTAAACGAGCTCCTCAGAAGAAACACCTGCACTCACAGTCACTTGACTGACTCTCCACTCACATTTAACTCCTTCACTCGGACTTCTTTCTCATCCCTGACCCTTCAGCTACTCTTTCAATTATGGCTGCTGGAATTCTTTTCCTGAGTTGGGCTTGGCAGACGGCTCTTCGTGTCCCTCCCATTTTTTGCCTTCTCTGGTCATCTGGCCTCATAGGAGCTGCCAGTGAGTGGTGGGTCTGCTCCTAGGTCATTTTCACAGCTGGGATATTTCCCTTCAACTTAGCTCTCTCTCTCTTTTTTTTTGCTGAGTTTTTCTATTTCTTCTCATTGTCTAAAATAGGCTGAACTCTGTAAGAGTTTGTATCTGCTTTCCCTAGATTTATTTTTTTTTAAAGGTGCAAATAATCTGTTTGGTTTCTTTTTTTGGTGGTTAATTAGTCAAAGCTGCTTGATCATGACAATGTCAAGTATTTGAAGAAAATTCTTGATGAGTTGGAGAAAGTCTTGGATCAGGTTGAAACTGAATTGCAAAGAAGAAATGAAGAAACCCCAGGTAGGTTCTCATTTATATTGTTTTTCTCTTTTCAACATCAGTATTATTCATGGGAACATTCTTAGGTCTCACCAAAAACGTTCTGTAATCTGCTTTTCATTGTTGTTATTCATGGGCAGTTTTAATTATGATAGCAATAATGATATTGCACCCAGAAAAACCCAGGTGTCTAATTGTAACGCAAGCTGCATCTACGTGAAGGATTTTTCTGCATAATTTAAATTATGCTTGGGAGATCTTTACCTGTTTTACAAATTTGTGATTATAGTAGTTAGTTTTGTTGAATAACTTGAATAATTGCTTGAATGTTCCCTCTAGTTTTTTCCTTAGTCAGGGAGACAGCCTCCAATCTAAAGTGTAATAAGGACCAGCACGTGGGCATCTGTAGACTGCCTGGTAAGCATGCCAGTGAACTGGCTTCAGGGTTAAGCCATAGGTGTATACACATGGGCCATGTATGCTACTCCGACTAGAGTTGAAGACTATGTTACCTGTCACAAAAGCTCTTCTGCTTTAAATGACTAAGAGCAGTAGCCACTGAGTGATGTTTCAGACTCAGCTTCATGGATTTTTCTAAAGCAGAACTGTTTTTATGAACCAGAAGGAAGTATCTTTTAACTAGCTTGGAGGCTCCCAACCCCTTAGTGTCCTTTACAAAGTGATAAGCTCAAGTGGCTGCAATCTTACATAGGGACCTGGATGGCTGACAGACGTCAAGCAAGTCTCTTTTGGCCTAGGATACATTTGCATGGACTTTTTTTTTAAAGCATGAAATTGTTCTCTGAGTGTGGCTGTCAAGAAAATAAATATATAATGGCCTTCATCTTTTGCTATTCTCACAGTCACCCTTAAGGCTGAGACCACTGATACCAGCTGGAGTCTGTCTGTAGAGTACTTGCCTCTAATTCTCTATGTCCCTTTCTCTAATTAGAAGAGGGCCAGCAACCTTGGCTCTGCGGTGAATCCTTCACCCTGGCAGACGTCTCACTCGCTGTCACATTGCATCGACTGAAGTTCCTGGGGTTTGCAAGGAGAAACTGGGGAAACGGAAAGCGACCAAACTTGGAAACCTATTACGAGCGTGTCTTGAAGAGAAAAACATTTAACAAGGTTTTAGGACATGTCAACAATATATTAATCTCTGCAGTGCTGCCAACAGCATTCCGGGTGGCCAAGAAAAGGGCCCCAAAAGTTCTTGGCACGACCCTTGTGGTTGGTTTGCTTGCAGGAGTGGGATATTTTGCTTTTATGCTTTTCAGAAAGAGGCTTGGCAGCATGATATTAGCATTTAGACCCAGACCAAATTATTTCTAGGTTTGTTGGGATCTTGTCGTGGCAGCTCATCCAAGCATTTAGCTAGACCTTGTGATTGCCCATGGCTCTCTGAGTCTGTCTTATTGAGTAGTTAGCAGTATTTTTTCCTAAAATTCAGAAGTCATCTTTGTTACACAACACAGGGGTTCAGGTAGCAATAGGACACAAAATTGCTTTATTCTACAACTGCCAGCTCCAGGCAGAAATAGGAAGGCAAAGAGATAAGAGAAGGAAAAATGAGAGAATGAAGTCTGTATAGGGTAGAGCAATAGAAAGTAAGCTTCGGGCGCCTCCAACATTCATGGCTGCCTGTCTCATTGGTAAACCTCACATTTAGTTACTTGTGGCTACTGCCCACACATACACTCCTGTAATTGAGAACTCTTAGGAGAGGACTAGGGAATCACTGGGGATAGTGGGCTGGAGAGAACCCCAGGCTTTGTATGTATAGCTTCTCATTTGACCTTAGTGTTAATTTTAAATGCTTATGAATCACACACATTGCTTTAGTAAGATTAAGTGCTTATATACTAGAAATTTGATGCTCATTGGAACACATCTGCCTAACATTTCTGTAAAAGTGTTAAGTGATATTAAGATGATTCCTTACCATTTCAGATGGTCCGCAATTTGAATTACCAAGTGGTAATGGTTCCTTACTGTTTTAGATGGTGCCTGTGAGATACCATTCCTCTGGATGGTCATGTCCAGTCAGTGGGAGGTAGAAAGGGTGGCATCTGTAGCCCTCTTCATACACATAAGTGGCATTTAGGTGAACGTCCCAGCTAATCACTAGGATGTCTGGGTATTGGCTGGGTAGTGGGTATTTTGATGATCTGGGAGCACCAAATATGTTCATTCTTCATTTGGGGAGGCTGGTCTGTAAACACAAAAATTGTTGTCCAGATCTTTCATCTGTTTATGATCGTCAACAAAGACTTGTTAGAAAGGTCTAGTCTTAGCACTTGGCAGTTAATCTAGGAAAGATGAATTAAATGGGTAGATAGTGATGCATACCTGTATTCACTCATGTATGTTTAAGGGATTTGGGGGGGATACCTCAGTTCATGTGGAAGGGACAGTCTCGGTGTGTCCCGTGAATAACCTTGGAACTGCAACAAATGGTTTGTGCTCAGAAAAAGTCTTTCATGGTGACAGGAAGGCAGTTTCCCTGGAGCTGGCCATGAAGGCCTTAGAAGCCATTTCTGGTGTCTGGTGGGTAGCAGGCATAGAGATGATGTGCCGAGGTCCCAGTGAACAACAATAGCCAAAGAATGTACTAACTTTATCATTAATAGGAAAGTCATACCTAGGAAACAATGACTTTTTGATGGCAAAATTTTTTCATTCTATTTTGATGCTGTAATTCCATTTCATGACCTAGTTGTATTAGAAAACCTTGATGAACTATATGTTCCCGATTTACAAAAAATTAATAAAACCTCCAGAGTAAACTCAGTCAAACAATAATTGAGTAGCAGCTTTTATAACATTTAAAATTTGCACATTAGTGTGTTGTCATACGGAGTGTCTGAATCTGTTGCTGGGATATACCAATCCATGTATTCATTAGAGCCATAGAAGTTATTATTCATTAGTTCATAGTGTTTGAGTTCTTTATGTCACTCTGCTAGAAACAAGAATTGAGTCGTGAAGAAATAAGAATTGGATTTTTATAAAAACCTCTGAAGGATATTTACCTATGAAAAGGTTGTTAAGAATAAAAATTAGAAGTCCATGGTTAACTTTTCCTTCAATTTATATTATTCCTGAATCATAGGGAATCTTTCTAGAATGTGTTTATAATTTCCTTGTACAGTTTCTTTGGAAATACGTTAAAGATAGTGGCAATTTCATGTATTTCATGGATACTTGAGTTTATGCTTTTAAGGTGTTTGTTTAGAGATACAACGACCACTAGATGTCGCTGTTCATCCAGTAGAGTAAGATTGAGTGTTCTTTTTGTTCGGCAACTCTTCTAAAATGTTTCAAGCAAAGATAGTAATGACCTCAGTTTCTGAAATAAGGGCATCTTCATCAGATTATTATTCTGTTTGAAAAAAAGCTTGAGGCAAATGTGACTGACTTCCAATGCTTTGAAAGGGATTACAGTATCACACAATGTCAAGCTAGAGTTAAACACACTATTAGCTAAATAGGCACTTATATGTATTTTCTTTTTCATGATTATTGGTGACTGGTCAATGTACTCATCAATTTCCAAAATTTGTATAAATATCACAATTAGAAAAATGCCTGAGGTACTAAAGTTATGTTGGCTTTTTGTGTCTTAACACACATAAATACTATTGTTATTGCAGCAGATGCCTTTTGAATCCATTTTCCATAATTGCGGATAGTCGTAAATTGCTTGCTCAATTTTTAGTAATTATTGCTGTTGACACCAGCGTTGTAGATTTTTGGTGTTGTTGAATGCAATAGAGAGACCAAGACACTATTCTGTAAGATCAATAAAAGTAATTGGAAAATAAATGTGAACCCTAAAACAAAGTACTCATTTTGTAATCTTTTTTGGAAAACAGATGTATTTTTTTCATTTAAAATCAAAGCATCATGTGGTAGTTAAAAGGGTAAAATAAGCAGAGGTTAGGTATTCAAGATACTTAGCTACAGGATGCCATATTTTCGTTATAACAAAATTGCTGACTCTTGCTTCATTTAAATATGCACACTTAAAATGAATAACGGCCTAAAGAATAACACTGATCTCTCAAAAAAAAGAATAACATTGATGCTGCTCATTAATATAGCTCTGTTGCAGCCAGCCACCTACCATGGGAGAGCATGAAAATGATGAACACTGAGTACTTATCTTTGCAAAGTAGTTTTCTTACATGTTTACTGGGTTTCAAGTATTACTCATATTTATGTATATTTTTGACATAGCTAATTCTCTTTTATTGAGTATGGATTATGAATATTCAAATTACCTTCTGCATTTCTAGCTTGGTAAGCTTAGCCATTCTAATCAAGTAGAAATTGAGTACTTTCATTTTGCACTGAACAAAGCAAATTAAATGCAAGTCTAATTGGCATTGTTTTCCTTGAATTTACAAACAAGAACAAAGGGCAACAATACTGAATACTTATGGAAAGTCACCTGAATATCTAACTTCGTAGTCTGCTCAGAAAAAAAAAAACAGTATGGTAAAGACATGAGGGTCAAATTAATGCAATAAATAAGTCAGTATTCAGATATAACCATCATATTGTTTATGCCAACTATTGGCCCGTTTACTTGATCTCTGCTTACCCATATCAGAATGTCTTGATTTTATAATACTCCAGAACAGTTGTTTTACTAGGTAGGGTAGTAGATTCCAAACAAAGTGAGAAGTGTAACTTCTAGTGTGAGGATAGTAGTTTTAATTATATATTACATTATGAAAATGAAGAGAAGGAGTGAAAGAACTCAGTTTATGGATTAGACAGTGGATGGATGACAGCAGTATCCTTTATTGATTGCACCTAAGTTGGGGCCTGACTGTGTGAGGAGGGAGGAGAGATTGGCGTTGGTGAGAAGGCAGTGGGGTAGAGCAGCTCTGTAGCACTTGAGACAAAACATGCCTGCGGTGGGCCTTGATATACTCTTTGATTCAAGTAGCGTGGTGTATCTATTTCATTCACATTACCTTGTCATAAAACTCCTTTGGGAAAGTTAACAAGTTTTTGTCTTCAGTCTTTTACTTTATTACTTATGCATTGATTCCTTAATTACAAAGTGCTGTCATTGAAATCCCTTAGTAGGAGAGCCAATAGTATAGCTTAGTGAAACATAATGAAAGAGTCAAGTTTCCATGCCAAAAACAATATTCATATCCATATATGTAAATTAATTTTTAACAAAGTAAAATTTCAGGCGTATGGCCAGCATGTATAAGTATGGCTTTTGGTATCTTCAGATTAAACTACCTTTTGAATTTAAGAATCTGATACTCAACAAAATTACTTGTAAACATTGCTAAATACATGTCATAAAAATATAATGAAGACAGGTTTTCAGAGAGCCTACATTTATTAAGTTCAGTGCTCAAAAGAAAATGAAGGTTTGCGTTACGAAAATGATATGAACTAAAAATGATTAAAACTAAAAGCAGAAGTAATTACATTGTAAAAATTCTTATTGCTCTGCTCATTCCCTTGCAACATGATGTTACAAACTTTCCCATCAAGAAATAGCATCTGCAGGGCAAGACTACACGAGGCCTATCGAGAGCAATTTGCTAGAGATATTGGACATCAAGCAGTGCTGAAAATCACTGGAGGTTCCTTTCAGGTAGAGGAGGGCCTCGTTAACACCTTGTTAATCCCCTAGTCAGGAGTAAGGACCATGGCCTGGAGTAAGGCTTACCAGCATTTTTCAATCTTGGCCCTATTGATATTGTAAACCAGATAATTCTTTGTTGTGTGGAGCTATCCTGTGTGTTGTAGGATGTTTACCAGCTTCCTTGGCCTCTACCTCCTAAATGCCTGTAGTGCTCCCCACCCCAATTGTGACAAATCAAAATGTCTTCAGATATTGCCAGATGTCACCAGGGGAGAAAAATCATCTCCAGTTGAAGACCACTGCTCTGCACCCATCCTAAAAAAGCCTGAAACCAAGTCATGACAAGATCTGCAAGGGAGATGTATTCTGGAGGTTGATTTCTGCCAAGTCAGAGGTGCTTGGGAAACATCTTGGGCTTCTACGAAGCTTGAGCTTCTCCATAGCAAAGCACAGGACAAAACGTACACAATTTAAAGGTGACTAGCCAGTAACTGCACTGCCTACTAGAACAAGAATCAACATGCTTCAGAGAGAAGATAACAGAATCCAGAGTCTCTATAAGGTATCACTAACAATGTCCAGGACACAGTAGAAAATTACTAGACAAGCAAAGTTACAGGACTATCATTGAAAAAAAGTAATAAATAGATAGGACCTAAATGTTGGATTTAGCAAATACTTTAAAGCAGCTAACAGACAATATATGTTTATAGAATTAAAAGAAAATGTCTGATTGAATTGACAGAAAATCATGGGAGAGAAATTAAAACCATTAAAAGAAACCAAATGGAAATTTTAGAAAATTATGTAAGTGAAAAATTCATTGGATGGGCTTCACAGCAGATGGAAGATGGCAAAAGGAAGATAAAGAAACACAGCCTCAGGAACGTGGAAAATATCAACTGGTCTAATATATGTGTTACGGGAGTTCTAAAAAGAGAACAAAGAATGGGGCAGGAAATATGTGTGTATGTGTGTGCATATATATATATATATTTAAATAATGCCATATTTTCCCAAATTTGATGAAAAAACATTTACTTACTCATCCAAGAAAATCACCGAACTCAGTGAAAGATAAATACCAAGAAAGCCTCACATAGGCGTATCATTGTCGGACCACTGAAAACAAAAAAATCTTGAAAGCAGTTAGAGGGGGGAAAAAAAGATATACACAAGAGAATGATGATAAGAATGTGTGCTGACTTACCAGAAATAGTGGAATGCAGACAACAAGGAAAATGTCTTTAAAGTGCTGATGGGGTGGGAAGGGGTGGTGAGGGAATCCTGCCAATTCAAAATTTTATATCCAGAGAAAATGCCCCTTAAAAACTTGGGGTTTTAAGACACTTTATTTCATATAAATTGAAGCCAAGAGAAGTTGGATCCAGCAGGCCCCCACAAAACCAAAAACTGCTAAAGGCCATTTTCAGGCTGATGGAAAATGATACAAAATGGAAACCAAATCCACAGAGAGGGGAAAGAAAAGTAGTGCCAGGAATGGCAAGTAATGGGTACATATAAAGACTTTTATTGCCTCATAATTTCCTTAAAAGGTAACTGTTTAGAACAAGAATAATAGCATTATTATATAAAATGTAAATTTCTGGGCTCTATAATATATGTGGAAGTAAATATATGAAAAACACAAAGGTTGGAGGAAGTGGATGAATGGAATTACACTATTGTAAAGCTATTAGGTTAGTCATATGTAAGGAATGAAGTGTGAGGACAGATGTGCCAAATGAAAAGTATCAAGTGGGAAGTGTGAAGAAGGAAGTAGTGTGTAGTGTCAAGGGTGAAGTAGTGCAATTTTGACACTAAATAAGCTCTGATAAGAACACATTGTTAGCTCTGGAGGAATACTAAAATTTAAAAAATCCCTAAGAAACAAGTAGAAATAAAATACCAATGAAAGAAGCAACAAAACAAATAAACAGAAGGGACAAATGGAAAACATAGCAAGGTGATAGACTTAAACACACTAAAGCAACAATTGCATGATATGTAAATGTAAATAGCATTAAATGTGAAATGTTCCAATTGAAGGTCAGAGATCAGATAAGAATGCAAGACACAAGTATGCACTATTTATAAGATGTACTTTAAACATGTATAAACTGAACATAAAAGTATGGAAAGCGATATACCAGGTGTATATCAAGAAAGGTGGTATGGCTATATTAATTTCAGAAAAAGTGGAGTTTAAGACAAAGAGTTCTACAAGAGACAAAGAGGGCCATTTGTGAATCACAAAGAATTTATTAGGAAGACATAATCATAAATACATATTCATCTAAGAGCTTCAAAATGTATGTGGCAAAATCTGACAGAACCAATGGAAAAAGTTAGTTGGAGATTTTATCACTATTCTCTTAGTGATGAATAGATAAAGTAGACAGAAATTCAGTTGGGATATAGAAGATCTGAGCACGCTGTCAGCCAACTTGAGCTCATTGACATTTACTAGACATACTCAAAAACTGTGGAATAAACGTTCTTTTCATGTGCATATGGAATGCTCATCAAAGTAGACATATTCTAGGCCATAAAACAAATCTCACTAAAGATTCAGATTTTTATGTTGCAGAGTATATTCTGTGGCCATTGTGGAATTAAGTGAAAAATCAACAACTAAAATATTTTAAATATTTTCAAATATTTGGAAATTAAATAGCACATTTGTAACCCATGGCTAAAAGAAGAAATCATAAGGGAATAAGAAAATATTTTGAGCTGAATAATAAAAATACACTTTAGAATTTGTGAGATACAGCAAAGGCAGTGCTTAGAGAGAAATTTATAGCTTTGTTAAAATTTTTTTTTTGTATTATTATACTTTAAGTTCTAGGGTACATGTGCACAATGTGCAGGTTTGTGACATATGTATACATGTGCCATGTTGGTGTGCTGCGCCCATTAACTCATCATTTACGTTAGGTATATCTCCTAATGCTATCCCTCCCCCCTCCCCCCACCCCATGACAGGCCCTGGTGTGTGATGTTCCCCTTCCTGTGTCCAGGTGTTCTCATTGTTCAATTCCCACCTATGAGTGAGAACATGCAGTGTTTGGTTTTTTGTCCTTGCGATAGTTTGCTGAGAATGATGGTTTCCAGCCTCATCCATGTCCCTACAAAGGACATGAACTCATCATTTTTTATGGCTGCATAGTATTCCATGATGTATATGTGCCACATTTTCTTAATCCAGTCTATCATTGATGGACATTTGGGTTGGCTCCAAGTCTTTGCTATTGTGAATAGTGCCGCCATAAACATACGTGTGCATGTGTCTTTATAGCAGCATGATTTATAGTCCTTTGGGTATATACCCAGTAATGGGATGGCTGGGTCAAATGGTATTTCTAATTCTAGATCCTTGAGGAATCGCCACACTGTCTTCCACAATGGTTGAACTAGTTTCCAGTCCCACCAACAGTGTAAAAGTGTTCCTATTTCTCCACATCCTCTCCAGCACCTGTTGTTTCCTGACCTTTTAATGATCGCCATTCTAACTGGTGTGAGATGGTGTCTCATTGTGGTTTTGATTTGCATTTCTCTGATGGCCAGTGATGGTGAGCATTTTTTCATGTATCTGTTGGCTGCATAAATGTCTTCTTTTGAGAAGTGTCTGTTCATATCCTTCGCCCACTTTTTGATGGGGTTTGATTTTTTCTTGTAAATTTGTTTGAGTTATTTGTAGATTCCGGATATTAGCCCCTTGTCAGATGAGTAGATTGTAAAAATTTTCTCCCATTCTGTAGGTTGCCTGTTCACTCTGATGGTAGTTTCTTTGGCTGTGCAGAAGCTCTTGAGTTTAATTAGATCCCATTTGTCAATTTTGGCTTTTGTTGCCATGGCTTTCGGTGTTTTAGTCATGAAGTCCTTGCCCATGCCTATGTCCTGAGTGGTATTGCCTAGGTTTTCTTCTAGGGTTTTTATGGTTTTAGGTCTAACATTTAAGTCTTTAATCCATCTTGAATTAATTGTTGTATAAGGTGTAAGGAAGGGATCCAGTTTCAGCTTTCTACATATGGCTAGCCAGTTTTCCCAGCACCATTTATTAAATAGGGAATCCTTTCCCCATTGCTTGTTTTTCTCAGGTTTGTCAAAGATCAGATAGTTGTAGATATGCGGCATTATTTCTGAGGGCTCTGTTCTGTTCCATTGGTCTATATGTCTGTTTTGGTACCAGTACCATGCTGTTTTGGTTACTGTAGCCTTGTAGTATAGTTTGAAGTCAGGTAGCGTGATGCCTCCAGCTTTGTTCTTTTGGCTTAGGATTGACTTGGCAATGCAGGGTCCATATGAACTTTAAAGTAGTTTTTTCTAATTCTGTGAAGAAAGTCATTGGTAGCTTGATGGGGATGGCATTAAATCTATAAATTACCTTGGGCAGTATGGCCATTTTCACAATATTGATTCTTCCTATCCATGAGCATGGAATGTTCTTCCATTTGTTTGTGTCCTCTTTTATTTCGTTGAGCAGTGGTTTGTAGTTCTCCTTGAAGAGGTCCTTCACATCCCTTGTAAGTTGGATTCCTAGGTATTTGATTCTCTTTGAAGCAGTTGTGAATGGGAGTTCACTCATGATTTGGCTGTCTGTCTGTTATTAGTGTATAAGAATGCTTGTGATTTTTGCACATTGATTTTAGATCCTGAGACTTTGCTGAAGTTGCTTATCAGCTTAAGGAGATTTTGGGCTGAGATGATGGGGTTTTCTAAATATACAATCATGTCATCTGCAAACAGGGACAATTTGACTTCCTCTTTTCCTAATTGAATATCTTTGTTTCTTCCTCCTGCCTGATTGCCCTGGCCAGAACTTCCAACACTATGTCAAATAGGAGTGGTGAGAGAGGGCATCCCTGTCTTGTGCCAGTTTTCAAAGGGAATGCTTCTAGTTTTTGTCCATT
This sequence comes from Pongo abelii, assembly GCF_028885655.2. NCBI lineage: Eukaryota > Metazoa > Chordata > Mammalia > Primates > Hominidae > Pongo > Pongo abelii. The sequence goes on from NC_071992.2 coordinate 89,550,088, forward strand.
CAGTATGATATCGGCTGTGGGTTTGTCATAAATGGCTCTTATTATTTTGAGATACGTCCCATCAATACCTAATTTATTGAGAGTTTTTAGCATGAAGCGTTGTTGAATTTTGTCCATGGCCTTTTCTGCATCTACTGAGATAACCATGTGGTTTTTGTCTTTGTTTCTGTTTATGTACTGGATTATGTTTATTGATTGGCGTATGTTGAACCAGCCTTGCATCCCAGGGATGAAGCCCACTTGATCATGGTGGATAAGCTTTTTGATGTGCTGCTGAATTCGGTTTGCCAGTATTGTATTACCAGGATTTTACATTGATGTTTATCAGGGATATTGATCTAACATTCTCTTTTTTTGTTGTGTCTCTGCCCGGCTTTGGTATCAGGATGATGCTGGCCTCATAAAATGAGTTAGGGAGGATTCCCTCTTTTTCTATTGATTGAAATAGTTTCAGAAGGAATGGTACCAGCTCTTCCTTGTACCTCTGGTAGAATGGGAAATTTATAGCTTTAAATGCCTGTTGTGGAAGAGAAGGAAAGTTTAAAATTTTTCATGTAAGTTTCCACTTAAAGAGCTACAAAAAGAGGAGCAAATTAAACCCAAAACAAGTTTAAATCCAAAATAAGTAGAAGGAAAAAAAATCAATGCAGAAACCTATGATACAGAAACAAAAATTAACAAAGCTCAAAATTCATTCTTGGAAATATTAATAAAATTGATAAACACCAAAAGGATAAATCAAGAAATGCATAGAGAAATATAAATTACCAATATCACATAATACAAATAGTAGGGATGTCACTACATATCCCGCAGAGTTTAATAAGAAAATTAAAAATATTAGGAACAAATGTTGCTAACTTAGCAACTAGATAAAATTGACAAATTTCTTGAAAAATACAACTTCTCAAAAGTGACCTAATAAGAAATGGGAATTTGGAATAGCCATATATCCACTAAACAAATTGAATTTGTAATAAAAAATAACCATTCTACAAAGAAGACTCAAGGCCCAAATGGTTTTATTAGTAAATTCTATTATGTATGAAGTGAGAAATAATGCCAACTGTACATAAGCTTTTTTAGAACATAGATAAGGGAGTGCTTAACAAAATTATCTTATGAGACCAGTATAACCCTGATACCAATATCTGACTTAAATAAGAAAAAAATTGGGCCAGGTGTGGTGGCTCATGCCTGTAATCCCAGAACTTTGGGAGGTCAAGGTAGGTGGATCACTTGGGGTTAGGAGTTGGAGACCAGCCTGGCCAACATGGTGAAACTCTGTCTCTACTAAAAATACAAAAATTAGCCAGGCATGGTGGTGTGCACCTATAATCCGAGCTACTTGGGAAGCTGAGGCAAGAGAATCTCTTGAACCCGGGAGGCGGAGGTTGCAGTGAGCCGAGATCGTGCCACTGCATTCCAGCCTGGGCCACAGAGCGAGACTCTGTCTTAAAAAAAAAAAAAAAAAAAAAAAAAAAAGAAGAGATCAACTATTCCTCATGACTGTAGATTCAAAACTCCTCAAGAAAGTATTGGCAAAGGAAATTCATTAATATATTTAAAAAGTATACGTCATACATTATAGCCAGTAGAGTTCATATAATGGTTGCAAACTTGGCTTAATGTTGGAAAATTACACAGTGTTATTAACCACATTAACCAAATAAAGATGAAACATCATATAACCATCTCAGTAAATGCAGAAAAAGATTTGATAAAATTCAGCACATATTCAAGGTAAAGACATTCAGGATACTAGAAATAGAAGGAAACTTCCTCACCCTGATAAAGACATCCATGAAAAATCCAAAGTTAATATCATGCTTAATGGTGAAAGACTGAAGTTTTTCCTTTTTATAGATCAGGAATAAGGCAAAGGTATTTACTGTCATCACTTCTACTTGTTATCCCATGGAGTAATAGCCAGTGCAATAAGGCAACTAAAAGAAATAAAAGGTATAAAATTTTAAAGGAATAAGAAAAATTGTTTCTATTTGTAATTGATATGATTATTCCTAAGGAATCTTCTAAAAAACACTTAGAAATATTAAATGCAGTTAGCAAGTTCTCAGAATGCAGGATCACCATATAAAACTCAATTGTTTTATTTGTACTAACAAAATACAATTGAAGAATGAAGTAAAAAATTCCTTTTATAGTACACCAAAAAAGGTAAAACACTGAACACTTAGAATTTAACAGAAGTATAATACAGCCACATTGAAATCTTCAAATAATTGATAAGAGAAATTAAAGAAGACTGAAATAAATAGATAAACCATATGCATGGTTTGGAAAATTTTATATTGTTAAGAAGGCCATTCTCCGCAAATGTATCTGTAGATTGAATGAAGTGCCAATCACCATTACAGCAGTCCCATCTTCTTTTAAAAATAAATTGACAACTTTAATCTAAAATTTATATGAAAATGCAAAGGACATATTAATAGATAGGTAAAACTATTTTGAGACACACTGGAGTTACAGGGATTTTTTTTTTTTTTTTTTTGTTGAGACAGAGTCTCGCTGTGTTGCCCAGGCTGGAGTGCAGTGGCACGATCTTGGCTCTCTGCAAGCTCTGCCTCCCGGGTTCACGCCATTCTCCTGCCTCAGCCTCCCGAGTAGCTGGGACTATGGGCACCCGCCACCAAGCCCGGCTAATTTTTTGTATTTTTTAGTAGAGACAGGGTTTCACTGTGTTAGCTAGGGTGGCCTTGATTTCCTGACCTTGTGATCTGCCCACCTCGGCCTCCCAAAGTGCTGGGATTACAGGTGTGAGCCACCGCACCCAGCCAGAGGGACTTTCATTATCTTACTTTAAGACTTACAATAGGCTGGCTCTGAGTGCGGTGGTGTTTACAACTAATTGATCACAACCAGTTACAGATTTTTTTATTTGTTTGTTTCTTCTCCACTTCCACTGCTTCACTTGACTAGCTTTAAAAAAAAGGAAGACAAGAAATATATAGCATTCAACTTAGTATGGTATTGGCAGAAAGGGTGACAAACAGATCACTGGCACAGAATAGAGAATCCAGAATAGACCTTTCATACATGGTCAACTTTTTTTCTTTTTAAAGCATGGGGGTCAGTTCTGTTTTATTGGGAAAAGAGAATCTTTTCAAAAAATGACACTGGAATAAGTAGATATCTACATTAAAAACATATACCTCAATATTAATCTTAAACTGTACACAAAATTACTTTGAAATCTGTCATGGACCTAAACAGAAAAGCTAAAACTATAAAAGTTCTAGAAGAAAGTAAAGAAAACTTTTCTATTTTTTGGGACTGGAAAAGATTACTAGAAAGGACACAGAAAAGTATTCACCATAAAAAATGATAAATTAGATGTTATCAAAGTTATAACTGCCTGTTTTCTAAAAGACACCATTAAGAAAATGAAAAGCCAAACCACAGAATCAATGAGAATATTCACAATATACATATCTAACAAAGGATGTATAGTCAAAATATATAAAGTGTACCTCCAATTCAATAATAACACAACAAACAACTCAATAAAAATGGGCAAAAGCTTGAATAGATGCTTCACAAAGAGGATATGTGAATGGTCAGTAAGCATACACAAAGATGCTCAACATTGTTATTCATCAAATCTCATGTAACAATTAGATTCAGTTGGAAATCAAATATGCCAATCATTATACTAACATAGAAACTATTAATATACAGTCTAAGCCAAATCCAAATTAAAACCACAATAAGATATTACTTTATATCTACTAGACTGGGTAAAATTAAAAAGGCTGACAATACTATTTGTTGACAAGGATATAGAGTAACTGGAACTTTTATAATTTACTTAAAGAAGATAAAATTCACATATGCTTTGGAAAACAGTGTGGCAATTTCTTATAAATTAAAAATTCAGTTACTATATGACCTAACAATCCCACTCTTAGGTATTTATCCCAAAGAAATCACAACCAATATCCACATGTTTATGCAGGCTTTCACTTCACTGTTTATAGCTACTTTATTACTAATGGCCAATAATTGGAAACTATCCAAAGGTACATTGTGGATGAATGAACAAACTGCTCTATTCATACAGTGGAATACAATTCATAGATAAAAAGAGAACAAACTATTAATATGTACACTAATACAGATGAATTTCCAAAAACATGCTATGTGAGGAGGTAATGGGCTCACACATCTTACTTAAACCCAAGGATGGCCATCAGTGGCCCAGAGCCCTGAACTTGTCCTATGTCTGATATGAGTGAGAGTCCCCCAAAATCAGTGTATCAGTGCCATTTTGGCAAACTAATCTCATGTGATTATGTGAAAGAACAGCTGTGCTGGTCAGTGGGAGTGATTTTTCTACCAGGCCACTCTCCTGGAATTGGATCTGACGTGGGACTCCAAGACACTCTCCTAGGAGCACATTTTAGTGTTCCTCAGGGCATCTGGTGACCCCACATGTAGGTTGGATGGAGAGCATCCAAAATGGGAGAAAGGGGACCAGAGTCCATGCAACTCCTGGTCTGAGCTCAGCGTTCTTTACCTAGGTGACATTGCTGGCCCCAGCCAGTCCCACACAGAAGAGGTGGATTGAGAAGATATTGGGAAACACTCTAAAGTGGTGGCCTCCCTGGGGTGTGGAACCCACACTTCTTGCTTGAGTCTAAGGGCAGTACTGGGAGGGGAATGTTTGATTGGTTCAGTGGGCTACCCTTGATTGATGAGGGTTGACAGTAGAAGATACTGCCATCAAATTAGCATCGATGTCCTCAACTTAGTATCACTGCCAAAGGATTCTGAGCTAGCAGAGGCCAGGTGGCAGCACATAACTAACAGAGGAAAGGTGTACATAATTACCAAAATGAGGAGGATTCAGGCAAGTATACAAATGGGAGCCCTTGGCACATACATAGCTATACCATTTCTCTTTCCACCTGGGGGGCCTCACTCACACATATGTATATATTCCAATATGCACATTTCATACTGAACAACCACACTACCCACTTCCTCTGTGGGTTTACAGGAGTGCATACTAGCAGCATGATCTACCCTTGACAGGAAAGACTTAGGGAAGAGTTGCTTGTAGGTTCGAGAAGTGGGCTCAGGGCTAATTGAGCAGGGAATTTCATAGTCCCTGGTCCTTGGAGTATTGTTTTGAAGTGGTGGTGTGAGCCCTGGGAGGGCATGTCCTTTTGGCCCTATGGACTTTTACAGGGAGGGTTTTTGTTGGAGGCTGGAGCAGTCTTCCATTAAATGTGGGTCACAGAGAGATCCAAGGCAAGAGTCATGTCTGTCCGACTTTCAGGGTGATAGTGTACATGAGGAAAGGGTACTACTCAGGCTTTTTGAGGGCAGTTCCAACTCTCGAATATGAGGGTTCCAAATTCATATGGAACCCTCATGAATTTCCTGGCATGTGGAGTAAGAGCCACTGTGTAGGAAGGGCCAAGTAGAGGCCAATGGTATTGTAAAAGTGTCCCGCAACACTGCAAATCAAAATGGCAAACTAGAAACCATCTTACATCCTCAGAGGAATTTCAGAGATGAGTGTTGGCATCAAAGACTTAAAGGATACAGGGGTAGTGGTTCCCTGTTCACATCACCTGTTTAGACCTTCCAAAACCCAATGGTTCATGGTGGATGATTGTATTATTACAATACAAATTTTACCAAGTAGGACCCCTACTTGTAGCTGCTATGCCAGCTGTGGTATCTTTATTGTGACATATGAAAACTTCTGGCATTTGAAATGCAGCTATTAACTTGTAATTCCCATATGTAAAAATGATAGAAAGCAGTGTCTCTTATGTGGGAAAGACAAAAGCATGCCTTTCCTGTCTTGCTCCAGGGCTATGTTAATGTTCTTGCTCTGCATCTTAACAGCAGGGATCTGGATCTGTTCAACATTCTGTTGAATGTCAAGCTGGTCCTCTTTTGTGGTGACAGGTTAATTGGACTTGGATAGAGGTTAGTAGGAAGTACTCTACTTGCCCAAGAATGACACGTGTCAGAGGAGCAAAACATCCTAAATAGGAGAAGAGACCTGCCTCAATGGTAAAGATTTTAGGGGTCAAGTAATCTATATGCATGCAGGGACTTCACCCCCAACATAAAAGGCCAGTTGTGCCTTAAACCCTCTATTCCTAAGAAAGAGGCACAGCACTTGGCTGGACAGTTTTGGATTTTGATAGCAGAATATACTGCGCTTGGGGTACTGCTCTGATTCAGTTGTGGATTGACTGCAGTTTTGAGTGGGGTCAGAGCAAGAGGTGGATCTGTAGCAGGATCAGGCTGTGGTATAAATGGCCTTGCTTCGTGGGCTGTGTGAAGCCAGCTGATGATGCTTGTGAGGTGAAAATATTTTTCTTCTTTTACAAAGAAGTTTTAGTCATCAGAAACAAAAGCCCACAAATACACTAGCAATTAGGATGAATATTGTGTGAGATTCACGGTATAAAAATATTGCATTGAAATGATTAGTGACTAGTCTTTCATCTAATATTCTTAGTTTACAGATGAGTAATCTGAGATATAGGAAAAGTAACTTGTCCCCAAATAGGCTTTTCTAATTGATGGATGATTCTAGAACTCAAGTCTCCTAAATCCTTGATAACATTATGAGGCAAAATTTGCCTAGAATGATTTTTAAAAATTTATGCTTGCACATTTAAAGACATAGGTCACCCTACAGAGTCTTTTTTTTTTTTTTTCACCAAAGGGGCATGTTCAGTGTATTTCTCCACTTTAAAATTCCTTTATATATACAAAATAAATTTATATTTAGAGAGAGATTTAAAAGCAATTCTAAGGATAAAATATTTAGAATTCTTTGAAAAATAAAATAGTCATTCTATGAGTGTTTTTTGGTAGTTCAGGCATATAAATTTAAAGACTTTGGACACCATTGAAAAGATAAAAATTTTTCTTTAACCATCTTCAAGTTTAAGTCTATGGAATGGACAATATTGCAGTTAAGGCCCAGGTGTATAATTTTGTCTAATCAACATAAAATAATACACACCATGATTTTTCTCTGGGACTCTTCCACCAGCTCACCCCAGTGCTTAAAAATGCTCCTGCCTTTTATTTCAGTGGAGTTAATTCAATCTCTTCCCTATTGATAGTCTTAAATAAAGTATTCCTAATCCTGTTTAACTCTGTCCAGTGTAATTTTCTTTGACAAGTGACAGCACATCAGTGATTGCCTGGGAACTGGAGTAGGTGAGGGAGAAAGGGATTACCAAGGGGGATGAAGAAATGTGGGGATGAGGGATGTTATTTGAGTGTGTGTGTGTGTGTGTGTGGTGATGATAAATGAGTGTATTCACAGTCAAAATTTATCAAATTGTTTATTTATATCAATAATATCTCAACAAAGCTGTTTATATTATCTGACCCAATAATTTGAGTTTTAAGACTATTTTATTAAAGTAATTACATACATGTACAGAGATGTATGAATAAAGATGTTCATGGTAGCAAAGTTTGTAACAAAAAAACTGGAAACAATCTTGTTTATCAGTAAGAAAATTATTAAACTAGTTATGGTACAACCATAATGTTGTGAAGCTATTAAGAGTGAGTGGAAAGATCACCAAAAGCAAACTGAAGATTCATAGATATGTATATTATTATGTGTGATTTTATTTATGTAAAAAAAAGTAAGTAGGGCCGGGCGTGGTGTCTCATGCCTCTAATCCTAGCACTTTGGGAGGCCGAGGTGGGCACATCACTTGGGGCCAGGAGTTCGAGACCAGCCTGGCCAACATGTCAAAACCCTGTCTCTACTAAAAATACAAAAATTAGTTGGACGTGGTAGCAGGTGCCTGTAATCCCAGCTACTCGGGAGGCTGAGGCAGGAGAATCGCTTGAACCCAGGAGGCAGAGGTTGCAGTGAGCTGAGATCATGCCACTGCACTCCAGCCTGGGTGATAGAGCGAGACTCCATCTCAAATTAAAAAAAAAAAAAAAAAAGTAAGTACATGTGAAAAAATTTAACACTGAAACTCCTGATAGTGGCTGATTCTGGAGAGGCGATTGGAATTGTGCAGGGATATGTGTGAGAGAGGTCTTAAACTTTTTACCATATTTTATATGGTAAACTTTATATTATAAAAGTTTATATTATAAACTTTTTCCATATTTTATATCAGTAGTTGGCTTATCTTTGGGAGGTCAATCCTCTGCTTTCTCCTTCATTTCCTTTAATATTGGCCACTATGCTGGGGTACATTACCAACTAAAACTTTGTTTTTTTTTCCTACTATTTTCTAGTTTTCAAAATAGTGAGTTGGTTCCCTAGTATCCTTTAAAGATGACTAATGAGGGTTTTCTTGGTACTATTATGATTTACACTTACTTCACATACTTCAATCTGTTGCCTTTATTATTTTATGGATGCGCAAATTGTCCTATCTTTGGCCACTTTAAGCTATTCAAATTGGCTCCTGAGTTCTTTTCTTGTGCTCATGATATAATTTAATAGCTTCCTTGATTTCTGGTATGTTAAGGTACTTCAAGCTCGTGTTTTACATTTTTTGCCCCAGACTTGGAATCAGCTATTTTTCTAAAGAGCCGTAATTCCTGTTAGTGGGAAATTATAGGAAGTTTCCTCATTGCTATTGGTTTTTTTTTCTAGATCTTTTCAGTGGCTAGAACTTGGTATGTTCTAAATATTTACAAGCATGAAGTCATAAAAGGATTCTATTCTCTAGCTAACATATTAGATAACATGGGTATTAAAAAAGAATATAGAAAATGCTATCACTGAGTGTTGTTACTGATCATCATATGCTAGTTTAATTATAGTTTACTGATTTTGCCTAATAAAAAATATTGAGTAACATGCTTGGAATTAAACCCTGAATTTATCATCCTTTTTTTCATTGGCAAATACTACTTCTAAATTCTCTTTATCTGTGTTAAATGATTATACTGAATACATGACTTAGATCTTAAAATAGTATCTAGAAAAATAATTAATGAAAAACAAATGGAAGGCTGGAGTTTTTGTTCTCATCTATAATCTGGATGAGACTGTAACAATTTTTTTTCTGTATAGAATTTCACTTTTTTTTCCCTGAGTATGTATCAGCTTAGAATTTTGAACTATTCAGGTGGATAATTTTTGGATTACTAATTTTGTCTATCTATCTTTTATTTTAGTTACTCTCTGGAATCCTTTCCTGTCAGGAGTTCTAAGCTTTTTACTCTTATTTGTTAAATTAAAATTTTAGAATTCATGGCATTTGAATACAATTTAAGCTAAAAACCAAACACAACAAACTTCTTCCTCAATTTGCTTACAAATCCATCAGCTTATAAAATGTTTGTAAAACTTTCTAACACATTTTATAGACCTGGGTTAAGTCTGGGTCTTTTCAAGATATAACACTCAAGTTAACCAAAGTTCCATGAAACATGACATTTTGTTTCCCTGGGTGTTTGCATACAAACTTATTTAAACACATCCAAATTCAGGTCGACCTTTCAGTACCTTAGTTAGCCCTTCCAAAATTGGGTTGGGGGAAATCTTAAACTCAATTCAAATTAGCTTGCTTTGCAAAATTTCACCTGTTTGCAGGTTTCTGATGGCTTTCAGCCCAACATTTAACTCAGTTCAGGTTTATTTAAAAACCAGATGGTATTGGCTTTAAATTGACCTGGACTTGTTCCAAATGCATTCCACTGAAATTGTATCCCAGGTTAGTTAAAAGCTCATCTCTAGAAATCCCATTTCTTCTCTTGAGAGAGAAGGATCTGGCTGCATTTTGAGGGGTAGAACTGATTTCAAAAGTTTTAGATTTGATAGTCTGTTTTTCAGTTTCTACAAATATTTCCATCCTTAATTTAAAAATGTGTTTCTCTAGCAAAAGAGAATCCAACACTATATATAAGCCTTGACAGAAATCTTATTTCCAAATCTTTCTTTTCATCTTTCTCCAGTCAGAGGCTTAATCACTTCTTTATCTACATCCTCTGACATTAATGAGCCTTACCTCTTTTCCACACTCTCTCCATACGGTTGGAAGAAGTTATTTTTCTCTTAGTTTGCCAGTTTATCAGGTTTGGTTTTTAGCTGCACCTATTGCCGATTCACTTCTTCCATGAAGCCTTCCAATCAAAATCTATGAAATGCCAGAGAGGAAACACATACACTCACAAATATAACAGATATTTTTCCAACCTGTGAATCAACTCTGCATCTTGGTGGTGGTAGGTATCTAAGAAGTAAGATTGTTTAAGTCTCATGTTGTCACATAACACGCATGAATTCAACCCTTAACTCCAAGGTGCAGATTTCCTGCCTCTGAAATGATGAGAATAATGATTTTATTATTTACTTCACAGGAACTTCTTATTTGGAATACAATCAGCTGAATTCAGACAATGCACTGATAACTGCTTGCTTTTTAAAACATTCTGATGTTTATTTTAAAAACAATTTGTTGAATTTAGTCCATTAATATATAATGTAAGTTAACACTTTCTTCCCTGAGAAGATTGTGTGTGTTCATGCCTCTTGTAGCTCCTGGTAATTCACTTCAATGGGGGAAATAACAACTTGCAGTAACAAACTGTATTATACAATTTTTAAAAATTCTTCTCAGGCAACCTCTTTTTCAACCACTGTTTTGGTTCCAGAGCCCCTGCATGAACAATTTTTATATTTTTCCAAAGTAAAAATTGTTTTCTTCAGGTCTTTTCTTTCCACTAGGAAGTCATGTTTTCCCTGTGAATGGAACTTAAACCCCAATTGTTCACCTCTAAATTTAAAACCCACAAAATTTGGCCTAAAGTAAACAAAACACATTCAGTCTCTTGTTTCTAATTGCTCGAAATTCTATCCAGGTTTTCCAAAAGTTGATTGAGTCTTACCAGCATTTTCTGTGAACCACACATGGATTTCGAGTTTACAGAGAAACCCCAAACCTCTAGAAATAAACCTCACATCAAGAAGGTTTCATTTGGTTTCAAGTTTCACTACAAAAATTCAATATAACTTCATTAAAAAAGCACTAAGCAACACTGGAAGAAGTTGATCTCTGTCGCCAATGAAATGCCATGCTTATGTATCATTGTGTAGCTGCACCGACTTACATCTTTATGTCTTGAGTAAAATCCACTGTATATTTTGCAGTTACTACAACTATGCCCATTTTATTTATAGCTGAAGTCGCAATACTGACTTTACGTGTTGAAATTACACTAAAAAGTATGCTATGGAACAATATCCATATGGATATGGATCTATTCCAAACCACAGTTGAATGCTTTGCTAGCAAAGCAAATAATATGGATGCTAAATAGCTAAACACTAATCTATTAACTTCTACTAAAAGACCTAGAATCACAGAACTGGAAAGGGACTTTAAGAAATTTTTTAAAGATCATGGTACATCTTCTGTGGTAGGAATTAGATATTACCAAACCCAAGTCGCTTATTTTATGGATAAAGAGTTAGGTGGTATATAGATCTTTTTATTATTATTATTATAGTTTAAGTTCTGGGATACATGTGCAGAATGTGCAGGTTCGTTACATAGGTATACAAGTGCCATGGTGATTTGCTGCACCCATCAACCCGTCATGTACATTAGGTATTTCTCCTAATGCTATCCCTCCCCTAACCGCCCCCACCACCAACAGGCCTCGGTGTGTGATGTTCCCCTCCCTGTGTCCATGTGTTCTCATTGTTCAACCCCCACTCATGAGTGAGAACATACAGTGTTTGGTTTTCTGTTCCTGTGTTAGTTTGCTGAGAATGATGGTTTCCAGCTTCATCCATGTCCCTGCGAAGGACATGAACTCATCCTTTTTTGTGGTTACATAGTATTCCATGGTGTATATGTGCCACATTTTCTTAATCCAGTCTATCATTGATGGACATCTGGACTGGTTCAAAGTCTTTGCTATTGTGAACAGTGCTGCAGTAAACATACGTGTGCATGTGTCTTTATAGCAGCATGATTTATAATCCTTTGGGTATATACCCAGTAATGGGATGGCTGGGTCAAATGGTATTTCTAATTCTAGATCCTTGAGGAATCGCCACACTGTCTTCCACAATGGTTGAACTAATTTACACTCCCACCAACAGTGTAAAAGCATTCCTATTTCTCCACATCCTCTCCAGCATCTGTTGTTTCCTGACTTTTTAATGATCACCATTCTAACTGGCGTGAGATGGTATCTCATTGTGGTTTTGATTTGCATTTCTCTAATGAACAGTGATGATGAGCTTTTTTCATGTGTTTGTTGGCTGCATAAATGCCTTCTTTTGAGAACTGTCTGTTTCATATCCTTCACCCACTTTTTGATGGGGTTGTTTGTGTTTTTCTTGTAAATTTGTTTAAATTTCTTATAGATTCTGGATATTAGCTTGTTGTCAAACGGATAGACTGCAAACATTTTCTCCCATTCTGTAGGTTTCCTGTTCAGTCTGATGATAGTTTCTTTTGCTGTGTAGAAGCTCTTTAGTTTAATTAGATCCCATTTGTCAATTTTGGCTTTTGTTGCCATTGCTTTTGGTGTTTTCGTCATAAAGTTTTTGCCCATGCCTATGTCCTGAATGGTATTGCCTAGGTTTTCCTCTAGGGTTTTTGTGGTTTTAGGTCTTTACATTTAAGTCCTTAATCTATCTTGTATTAATTTTTGTATAAGGTATAAGGATGGGGTCCAGTTTCAGCTTTCTGCATATGGCTAGCCAGTTTTCCCAACACCATTTATTAAATAGGGAATCCTTTCCTCATTGCTTTTGTCAGGTTTGTCAAAAATCAGATGGTTGTAGATGTGTGGCATTATTCCTGAGGCCTTTGTTCTGTTCCATTGCTCTATATCTCTGTTTTGGTACCAGTACCATGCTATTTTAGTTACTGTAGCCTTGTAATATAGCTGGACGTCAGGTAGCGTGATGCCTCCAGGTTTGTTCCTTTTGCTTGTGATTGTCTTGGCTATACAGGCTCTTTTTTGGTTCCATATGAAATTTAAAGTAGTTTTCTCTAATTCTGTGAAGAAAGTCGATGGTAGCTTGATGGGGATAGCATTGAATCTATAAACTCCTTTGGGCAGTATGGCCATTTTCACAGTATTGATTCTTCATATCCATGAGCATGGAATATTTTTCCATTGTTTGTGTCCTCTCTTATTTGCTTGAGCAGTGGTTTGTAGTTCTCCTTGAAGAGGTCCTTCACATCCCTTGTAAGTTGTATTCCTAGGTATTTTATTCTTTTTGTAGCAATTGTGAATGGGAGTTCACTCATGATTTGGCTGTTTGTCTATTATTAGTGTATAGGAATGCTTGTGATTTTTGCTCATTGATTTTATATCCTGAGACTTTGGTGAAGTTGCTTATCAGCTAAAGGAGATTTTGGGCTGAGACGATGGGATTTTCTAAATATACAGTCATGTCATCTGCAAACAGAGGCAATTCTACTTTCTCTCTTCCTATTTTAATACTGTTTATTTCTTTCTCTTGCCTAATTGCCCTGGCCATAACTTCCAACACTAAGTTGAATAGGAGTGGTGAGAGAAGACATCCTTGTCTTGTGCCGGTTTTCAAAGGGAATGCTTCCAGCTTTTGCCCATTCAGTGTGATATTGGCCATGGGTTTGTCATAAATAGCTCTTATTATTTTGAGATATGTCCCATCAATACCTAGTTTATTGAGTGTTTTTAGCATGAAGGGGAGTTGAATTTTATCGAAGGCCTTTTCTGCATCTATTGAGATAATTATGTGGTTTTTGTCATTGGTTCTGTTTATGTGATGAATTATGTTTATTGATTTGCATTTGTTGAATTAGCCTTGCATCCCAGGGATGAAACCGACTTGATCATGGTGGATAAGCTTTTTGATGTACTGCTGTATTTGGTTTGCCGGTATTTTATTGAGGATTTTTGCATCAATGTTCATCAGGGATATTAGCCTGAAATTTTCTTTTTTCGTTGTGTCTCTGCCGGGTTTTGGTATCAGGATGATGCTGGCCTCATAAAATTAGTTAGGGAGGAGTCCCTCTTTTTTGATTGTTTGGAGTAGTTTCAGAAGGAATGGTACCAGCTCCTCTTTTTACCCCTGGTAGAATTCAGCTTTGAATCTGTCTGGTTCTGGGCTTTTTTTGGTTGGTAGGCTATTAATTACTGCCTCAGTTTCAGAGCTTGTTATTGGTCTTTTCAGGGATTTGACTTCTTCCTTGTTTAGTCTTGGGAGGATGTATGTGTCCAGGAGTTTATCCATTTCTTCTACGTTTTTTAGTTTATTTGCATAGTATAGTATTCTCTGATGGTAGTTTGTATTTCTGTGGGATCAGTGGTGATATCCCCTTTATCATTTTTTATTGTGTGTATTTGATTCTTCTCTCTTTTCTTGTTTATTAGTCTGGCTAGCAGTCTATCTGTTTTGTTAATCTTTTCAAAAAACCAGCTCCTGGATTCATTGATTCTTTGAAGGGTTTTTCGTGTCTCTCTCTCTCCTTCAGTTCTGCTCTGATCTTAGTTATTTCTTGTCTTCTGCTAGCTTTTGAATTTGTTTGCTCTTGCTTCTCTAGTTCTTTTAATTGTGATGTTAGGGTATTGATTTTAGATCTTTACCACTATCTGATGTGGGCATTTAGTGCTATACATTTCCCTCTAAACACTGCTTTAGCTGTGTCCCAGAAATTCTGGTATGCTGTGTTTTTGTTCTCAGTGGTTTCAAAGAACTTATTTATTTCTGTCTTAATTTCATTATTTACCCAGTAGTCCATTCAGGAGAAGGTTGTTCAGTTTCCATGTAGTTGTGTGGTTTTCAGTGAGTTTCTTAATCCTGAGTTCCAATTTGATTGCACTATGGTCTGAGAGACTGTTTGTTATGACTTCTGTTCTTTTGCCTTTGCTGAAGAGTGTTTTACTTCCAATTATGTGGTCAATTTTATAATAAGGGCTATGTGGCTGAGAAGAATGTATATTCTGTTGATCTGAGGTGGAGAGTTCTGTTGATGTCTCTTAGGTCCACTTGGTCCAAGTTGAGTTCAAGTCCTGACTATCCTTGTTATTTTTCTGTCATGTTGATCTGTCTAATATTGACAGTGAGGTGTTAAAGTCTCTCATTATTATTGTGTGGGAGTCTAAGTCTCTTTGTGGTCTCTAAGAAATTGCTTTATGAATCTGGGTGCTCCTGTATTGGGTGCATATATATTTAGCATATTTAGCTCTTCTTGTTGCATTGATCCCTTTACCATTATGTAATGCCCTTCTTTGTCTTTTTTGATCTTTGCTGGTTTAAAGTCTGTTCTATCAGAGATTAGGATTGCAACCCCTGCTGTGTTTTGCTTTCCATTTGCTTGGTAAATATTCCTCCATCCCTCTATTTTGAGCCTATTTGTGTGTTTTCTCTTGAGATGGGTCTCCTGAATACAGCACACTGATGGGTCTTGACTCTATCTAATGTGCCAGTCTGTGTCTTTTAATTGAGGCATTTAGCCCATTTACATTTAAGGATAATATTGTTATGTGTGAATTTGATCCTGTCATGATGCCAGCTTGTTATTTTGCACATTAATTGATACAGTTTCTTCATAGTATTGTTGGTCTTTACATTTTGGTATGTTTTTGCAGTGGCTGGTACTGGTTTTTACTTTCCATATTTAGTACTTTCTTCAGGAGCTCCTGTAAGGCAGGCCTAGTAGTGTCAAAATCCCTAAGCATTTGCTTTTTTGTAAAGGATTTTATTTCTCCTTTGCTTATGAAGCTTAATTAGGCTGGATATGAAATTCTGGGGTGAAAATTCTTTAGGAGTGTTGAATATTGGCCCCCACTCTCTCCTGGCTTGTAGTGTTTCTGCAGAGACATCTGCCGTTAGTCTGATGGGCTTCCCTTTGTAGGTAACCTGTCCTTTCTCTCTGGCTGCCCTTAATGTTTCTCCTTCGTTTCAACCTTGGTGAATCTGATGATTATGTGTCTTGGAGTTGCCCTTCTCAAGGAGTATCTTTGTGGTGGTCTCTGTATTTCCTGAATTTGAATGTTGGACTGCCTTGCTAGGCTGGGGAAGTTCTCCAGGGTAATATCCTGAAGTGTGTTTTCCAACTTGGTTCAATTCTCCCCGTCACTTTCAGGTACGCCAATCAATTGTAGGTTGCATCTTTTCACATAGTCCCATATTTCTTGTAGTCTTTGTTCGTTCCTTTTTATTCTTTTTTCTCTAATCTTGTCTTCAAGCTTTATTTCATTAAGTTGATCTTCAATCTCTGATATGTTCAATCTCCGATGTCTTTTCTTCTGCTTGATCAATACTTGTGTATGCTTCACGAAGTTCTCCTGCTGTGTTTTTCAGCTCCATCATGTCATTTATGTTCTTCTCTAAACTGGTTATTCTAGTTAGCAATTCCTCTAACCTTTTTTCAAGCTTCTTAGCTTCCTTGCATTGGGTTAGAACATGCTCCTTTAGCTCAGAGGAGTTTGTTATTACCTACCTTCTGAAGCCTACTTCTGTCAATTCATCAAACTCATCCTCCATCCAGTTTTGTTCCCTTGCTGGTGAGGAGTTGTGATCCTTTGGAGGAGTAGAGGCATTCTGGTTTTTGGAATTTTCAGCCTTTTTGCACTGGTTTTTCCTCATCTTCATGGATTTATTTACCTTTGGTCTTTGATGCTGGTGACCTTCGTATGGGGTTTTTGTGTGGATGTCCTTTTTGTTGATGTTGATGCTTTTCCTTTCTGTTAGTTTTTCTTCTAACAGTCAGGACCGTCTGCTGCAGGTCTGCTGGAGTTTGCTGGAAGTCCACTCCACACCCTGTTTCCCTGGGTATCACCAGCAGAGGCTGCAGAACAGCAAAGATTGCTCCCTGTTCCTTTTTCTGGAAGTTTCGTCCCAGAGGGTCACCCGCCAGATGCCAGCCAGAGCTCTCCAGTATGAGATGTCTGTCGACCCTTGCTGGGAAGTGTCTCCTGATTAGAAGGCATGGGGATCAGGGACCCACTTAAGGAGGCAGTCTGTCTCTTAGTAGAGCTTGAGTGCTGTGCTGGGAGATCTGCTGCTCTCTTCAGAGCCAGCAGGCAGGAATGTTTAAGTCTGTGAGACTGTGCCCACAGCTGTCCCTACCCCCAGGTGCTCTGTCCCAGGGAGATGGGAGTTTTATCTATAAGCCCCTTACTGGGGCTGCTGCCTTTCTTTCAGAGATGCTCTGCCCAGAGAGGAGGAATCTAGAGAGGCAGTGTGGCTACAGCAGCTTTGCCAAACTGCGGTGGGCTCTGCCCAGTTTGAACTTCCCAGTGGCTTTGTTTACACTATGAGGGGAAAACTGCCTACTCAAGCCTCAGTAATGGCGGACACCCCTCACCCCATCAAGCTCGATCGTTTCAGGTTGACTTTAGACTGCTGTGCTGGCAGGAAAAATTTAAAGCCAGTGAATCTTAGCTTGCTGGGCTCCATGGGGGTGGGATCTGCTGAGCCAGACCACTTGGCTTCCCGACTTCAGCCCCCTTTCCAGGGGAGTGAACGGTCAGTCTCTCTGGCATTCCAGGCACCAGTGGGGTATGAAAAAAAACTCCTGGAGCTAGCTCGGTGTCTGCCCAAACGGCCACCCAGTTCTGTGCTTGAAACCCGGGACCCTGGTAGTGTAGGCATCTGAGGGAATCTCTTCATCTGCGGGTTGCAAAGACCATGGGAAAAGCATAGTATCTGGGTCATAATGCATCGTTCCTCATGGCACAGTCCCTCACAGCTTCCCTTGGCTAGGGGAGGGAGTTCCTTGACCCCTTCTGCTTCTGGGTGAGGCATGCCCCACCCTGCTTCTGCTTGCCCTCTGTGGGCTGCACCCACTGTCTAACCTTTCCCAATGAGATGACCTGGGTACCTCAGTTGGAAATGCAGAAATCACCCACCTTCTGCGTTGATCTCACTGGGAGCTGCAGACCGGAGATGTTACTATTTGGCCATCTTGCCAGCCACCCCCACATCTTTTCTTACTGACAGAATAGAATATCAATCAATTATGGTCAAAGTTAACATTACTGGTTAATTTTGGCATCACTTGTGATATGGACTTAAGATATTAGGATATAGCAAAATATATAAAGATACATCTGTTACATTCACATATTTATTATTGACTTCAGATATAAGAATATACAATTTTTTTTTGAGACAGAGTTTTGCTCTTGTTGCCCAGGCTGGAGTGCAATGGCCCGATCTTGGCTCACCACAACCTCTGCCTCCCGGGTTCAAGCTATTCTCCTGCCTCAGCTTCCCAAGTAGCTGGGATTACAGGCATGCACCACCATGCCCAGCAAATTTTTGTATTTTTAGTAGAGATGGGGTTCCTCCATGTTGGTCAGGCTGGTCTTGAACTCCCGACCTCAGGTGATCTGCCTGCCTCGGCCTCCCAAAGTGCTGGGATTACAGGCGGGAGCCATCATGCCCAGCCATTTATTTTTATTTAATAATACATATTGATTTCAGATACAGGGCATAATAAAATCAGATCCAGTTATTTAGTTTATTTGATTTATCTCCTACCACTGTGTAACCTTACTCTACCCATAAAGTGAGGATTTAGATTAAATGATTCCAGTTTTGTCAATGTGATATTTAAAATATTCCATATCATCAAACACATGTTACTTTGGGATTTTAGCAAGAATTATAACAATTTTTGATGTCAATAATTTCAAAAAACAAAGAAAATGAGAGAAGAATATAAAATCTAAATTGACAATTTGTATGGCCCATATAGCAGTGGTTAAGGCCTATGCTGATCTCAGTGGAAAATGTTTTCCTGATTACTGTTGTTGCATGCTTTTATCTGTGGTGTAATATCATTTACATTTTAGCTTGTAGTATTTACTTTTACCACATATTATATAGTAGTGAGAAGTAGTAACCCACTAACATTCATGTTCCCCATTTGATAGAACAGAGCAGTTCCTGGAAATGGATGTGGAGCCACGAACTACATTTCCCAGCATCCTTTGGAAGTAGGCATGGTCTTATGATGAGTTCTTGCCAACCCAATGAGAGCAGAGTGATTTATGCCATAAAGAGGGTAACACAAATCTCAATTTTCCCCAAACACTTTTTACTTTCACTAGAATAGATACAGATGTCAAGGCTTAGGGAATGGCAGAGCCAAAAGACAGAAGGAGCCGTGTATGGAAGAAACCTGCTGCAGATGAGGAACACCCATACTTAGTTTACATTAGCAAGAAAAATCTACAGGGTCAAGACATGGAATTTTGGCAGTTTGTTAGAGAAGCTAGCACTATACAGAATCCTAGTAAAATATACACTTTACTAATATAGATTGCATTTTATGCTAATATTTTGTGTGAGTTATCTTATCAATACCCAAAATATTAAGTGAACTTTACATTTACAAGGAACAGGTTTCATATATTCATCAGTGTCTGGAAATTGCATCATATGGGGTAATATTCTTAATAACAGTGAGAATTTATTATAGCACATACTTTTCATTTTCCTGGTTAAGTTTATCTAATTTAAATAATTATTTTTTTCTGGTGAAGAGATTGACAAAAACAGAAAAAGAACCTGATAATTTCTGGTATGGACAAAAAAATGAGAAAAAACTATTTTTCAGTTTCCTCTTTTCACCTCCTAGATTACTGGCTTTAAAATTTTCTCACTGTTTTCCTCTTCTTTTACTGGGTGAGCTCAGTAAGTTTAGGATAAGGAATGATGGTATAAGATATGAATAAAAGCCCTCAGAGAAGTTTAGATGGAAAAACTTGGCCCCAAATTTTTGTTTAATGTGCATAAACTGTGTGAGGTATCCTGGATCAAAATGTTCTGAACAGCCTAGAAAAATGATAATGACTATTTTGGGTCTTTTTATTGTGACCAAGGAAAGAAAACATAGGGGCAGAAATTTAAAAAGAAACTTCTGTGGACTAGGACTATCCAGGTGTTTCTTGTTGACCTGGGAGAATAACAAAATATATTGTATGTTTAATTAAAAAACTAAACTCCTGCCAGCAAAAAGTAGATCATTGAATACTGCTGTAACTAATTATGAAAAAAACTATTGTAAACCTTTAAGTTTTGGAATACTCAAGTGTAATTAAATGAGGGCAAATACCTGTCAGTAGGACACATGTATCTGTGAATACTTTTAAGAGCTAAATAACTCTAGCTTCTGAGAGATAACTAGAACCCTGAAGGTGGTAGACACTGTTTGGATAATTTTTGAGACTTCTATTTTCCCCTATTTTATACCCCTTTTTCCCCTCATTCTTATATAACTCTGCTTATATAACTCCATTCTTATATGACTTTCTATGGAAAAATTTGTTAGTCCACTTTGACACTGTTGATAAAGACATACCTGAGACTGGACAATTTACAAAAGAAAGAGATTTAATAGACTTAAAGTTCCACATGGCTGGGGAGGCTTCACAATCATAGTGGAAGGCAAGGAGGAGCAAGTCACATCCTACATGGATGGTTGCAGGCAAAGAGAGAGAGCTTGTGCAGGGAAACTCCCCTTTTTAAAACCATCAGATCTTATGAGACTTATTCAGTATCATGAGAACAGTAGGAGAAAGACCCACCCCCATGATTCAGTTACCTCCCACTGGGTCCCTCCCATGACATGTGGAAATTGTGGGAGTTAAATTCAAGATGAGATTTGGGTGGGGACACAGCCAAACCATATCACAAACTCTGGTAAAATTCTCAGGTGAGTGTTTGCCTCAAGATAGGAGAGGTAATCAATCACTTTGGGTAGAACCTTCTAGTGGTTGTCACTCCAGTCATCTGATGGGTCCCTGAAGGAGACACATATTCACATCTCTGTGCTTGTCACTTGCTATCCTCTGTCTAGAATACCTTCCTCTTCTTCCTAGCTTTAATGGTCACTCTTTAGCTTCCCCAAGCAGAGTTAGTCATTTTTTTAAAGCATCTGATTTGTACCTTGGCTCTACACACCCATTCACACTATATATGTCAATATTGACCAGAGGACTGAACACAAAGGCATGATGAGGTGGTGACTCAGAGAGGGTGCTGCGTTAAGTATGTGGAGTTAAGCTAAGGTGGGGATTAGAAATGATACTGCTGGTGACAGAAGGAGTCAGGAGCCAAGAAACAGGGACCTGGAAATGGCAGCCCAAAGAAGACTCATACCTGGAGAGGGCCATCACGGGAACCAGGTCATGTCAGGAAGTAAAATTGTGAAACCCAAAGTGGAGCAAATACCTGAAGTTGCATCAATTGCAAATTAAATGCATGCCAGAGGCCCAGAAATTGCTGCTTTAACTGGACATTTTATCTTGTTTCATCCCTTTGGAGTGTCTTTTGATCTTCTTTGCTAGCCTGTAAACTTCTCATGGGCATTTTCTATATTTTATTCACTTGAATCCACACTGCTTATTTCAGTTTCTGATGCCCAAACAATGAACGTTAAATGAATGAACAAATTGTGGACAAATTGTGGAAGATATTGTTCACCTTATTTTATAGAAGATAAACCTGGGGTTTGATCAGAATTTTTAAGCATGTTAGTGAGTATGGACACCACTTCAATATTTCAAATGTGGTGCAATTTAGTGTCTACCAATCTTACTTTTAAGTTCAGGGACCTGGTCCTGTCCAAGTACTGTATCTGACTTACATGTAAAGGTTCCAGTATGTGTCAGAGGTGGATATTAAGCACCTGGATATTAAACAGTCTGGGTATTAAACACCCAGAATACAGGAATCTTAATTTCATGTCCTTTCTCTTCTTGAAGAACAATAGTAAATTGGATGAAGAGAAATAATCAATCCCTTTTGTATAAAAGACAACTTCACTGTGTAGCTGTCCTAAGCTAAGTTGCCATGAGTATGGGTGCAATACAGTATGTTGAGGTTAAACATAGGGTCACACAATCCTGCTTTCATATGAATGACACTAGTGCATTGTCATTTAGTAATTTCCTGATGCCCTAATGTATGTGGGCGTGTCTGCAATGCTGTGGAAAACTCTAACATGGGAGTGGGTTTAATTGCATCTTCAGTCAAATCTAAATAAAGCCAACTATTAAAACACCTGTATCTGTATCTCTAGTCATTTGGTTTTAGGCTTAATGGAAGTTTATTAGAATCCCACCCCTACTCACATTTATTTTAACCTCTAATAGATGTACCATGTTGTTTTAGACTTTACAGTAAGATGGAAAAATGGGTTAAAAGAACTGAAAGATACAGTCAAGATGTAAGGCAGGGTTTACAAGCTAGTGGTAACAACATATTAATGTATGGTGAAGTTAAAAAGGAAAACAATAGAATAAGAGTAAATGTCAGAGTGTCTGTGTCTCACATGTGTAGTAAGGAGAAGTATTACTGGACAGAAACATTTTTTCCCATATATATGTACACAAATTCCTTACTGTGTATCACAATCAAAAGAGTTTGAGAACCACTGCTTTAAGGAGTTCTACAATAGAAACACTGGAATTTACATTATAATTTTTTGAGAACTAGAAACACCTCCTCCCTTATACAGTTGGTTTTAAAATGTCTAAAAAAGATATTTTTTAACATCAGAAAAATGTTTTAAAAAACCCATGAAATTTATTGGTTTCCACAATTCCAATGTCATATTATTTTATAAAAATAAAAAGCTTTTAATTTTTTGCACTAAAAGCAAAAAATACTTTTACTTTAAATATAAACAAATGACTTTTTTGCATATACAAAAAATCTTAAAGTTAACCTGTAAAATTTCCAATTTAATAGAAGTTACTCCTCCATAAAATTATTTGTCAAGATATATCTGAACAGATATATAATTGATTATTCTTATTCTTTTGTTGTTGTTGTTGTTGTTGAGTTGTTCTAAGTAAAGACAATTCAAGTTTCAATGTATGATGTTTTTCAAAAGTTAATGAGAAAAAAGTTAATGAATATGTAGGAATTTATAGCACCTGGATAGAAATACTTCTATAATATAAAAATGGACATTTTCATTACAAACACATACATGATAATAGTGCCCAAACTATCTGATGTTAAAATAAGCTAATTTTATATCTCGCAGTGATAGGAGAGTCATTCACTGGGTGTATTTGGCCTATTAAAAACATTTAAATATTTCATTTAGTTTGATTACACTGAGTTTTTAAAAATGATATAGATGCTTTATCTTAATTGTTTAAGGTTTATTAGTATTGGAGTCTCCATCCCACCAATTTCATTACAGTATTGACTGCATTTTATTGTTTTATTGGAATAAAATCTAAAAGGAGGAAATAGAAGAAGAGGGGATTGCAAACAGATTTAAAAGTTTAATTATTAATTTTTTTTCTATCCTGCCAGAGAAAAGCACAGGGCATGTTTACATGTTTTATTTGGGTGAATATCTCAGTTTACCCATTCTACATAGGAGATGACTAGAATTGCAAATGAACCCAGATGGTGGAATTTCCTTTTCTAAACAAGCTGGCCAAATATTTATAAGTTTTACACACTTAACGTTTTAGCTTTTGCTGGTGAAGCATATCTACTAAATTTCACCAGAAGTTCCAGTAAAAGTATATGAAGCATGGTCAGCAGCATTTGGGTAAGACATTTGGGCAGATTTCTGACCTTGCGGGGTCTCTGTAGTGTATGCATTAGTAACTTTTACAGATCACTTGATAGAACAGTGAGGATGAACTGTAATCATTCGAAGGGTACTGCCTATCTGCCTGTGTTTAAATGTGAACCTTGATGGAGCTGCTTTTTTGTTAAGACTCAACTGAGATTTAAAAACTCAATACTCAAACTAAGTTGGTGTTATGTATAAGGCTTTGACAGTCTATATCTGCAAAGTTTTGTTTTTTATTCTCTTTTTTGAGCAAAATGTGTGAATAACCAGTCTTTAAATATGAACCTGTAAAAAAGAAAGATCATAGGATAGTGAGTATTTTGAGTTTATCCAGTACAAATAATTGAGAATGTTAGAAATCTCTATGATAATAAAAAGATCATGAGACAAATTAATTTGTGATTAATAAAAATAATGATAATGGCTATTTCTTGAGTATTTACAATGTACTGGGAATATGTTAAGTGATACCTGCATACTCTCATTTGATTGCTAAGTGAGAATTATTTACTTTGTGCATTAACTTAAAAAAATCCTGTCTTAGGCTTATTAATCACATCACTGTAATAATAGTATTAGGTTGGTGCAAAAGTAATTGCAGTTTTGACTATTACTTTTAAATGGCAAAACCACAATTACTTTTTCACCAACCTATAGTAGCTAGTATTTCACCAACCTATAGTAGCTAGTATTTAGTGATATCATTACTAGTAATAGTAATATCATTTTCTAGATGATTACTATGTGCCGGGCCATTTATATGAATTAACAGAATCAATCATGGCAAAACTCTTCAAGGTGTATATTATATAAATATATTTCATATAAGTTATTTAGTTATTCTCATTTTGAGAAGTGAACATACTGAGATGTAGAAAAGCTGAGTCACTCACCTGAGGTCACATGGCTACTCAGTGTGGAGTGAAGACTCCACAAGCGAGTCTGTCTGGCCTCAGAGATTGCATTCTTAACCACTACTCTGTAATACCTCTCAAAGCTCTGTTCCTTACAAGTCAATGCTTATTGATATTGTCAACTGATCTTTAGGGAGACTGTTGTCTTTCCTCCATGACTTTTGAACCTATGTCAATGCTATCTCTCCTTCCCATCCTCTTCTCTCACCGTTTGAGAATATTCTTGAGACACTGAGGATGCAGCTTAAGTAATCTCTTAGTGTCCAAGGGGGATTGTTTCCAAGACCTTCCCTCAACCATTGATACCATAATTTAAAGATGCTCAAGTTCTTTATATAAAACAGTGTAGTATTTGCTTAAAATCCATGCATATCCTCCTGTATACTTTAAATTCCTTCTAGATTACTTAGAATACCTAATATAATGTAAATTATATTATGTATATTTATTAGTCTGTTCTCATGCTGCTAATAAAGATATACCTAAGACTGGATAATTTATAAAGAAAAAGAGGTTTAATGGACTCACAGTTCCAAATCGCTGAGGAGTCCTCACAATCATGGCAGAAGATAAAGGAAGAGCAAAAGGACGTCATACATGGTGGCAGGTAAGAGAGCTTGTGCAGGGGGAACTCCCATTTATAAAACCATCAGATATCATGAGAGTTATCACTACCACAATATGGGGGAACCACCCCCATGATTCAGTTATTTCCACCTGGCCTGGCCCTTGACATGTGGGGATTATTACAATTCAAGGTGAGATTTGGATGGGGACACAGTCAAACCATATAATTATGTAAATAGTTATTATACTGTATTGTTTAGGGAATAATGACAAGAAAAAAGTCTTTACATGTTCAGTGTAGACAAAATTCATTTTTCAAACATTTTTTATCTGAAGGTGGTTGCATCAATAGGTGAAGGACCCCCAGATAGGGAAGGCCAACTATGTTTGTTAAACTGAAGCAAACTAAAGTTTACCATTGCCTGTGCTGGGCTAAGGACCCTCTTTCATGCTTTGCTAGTGTCATCTTCATATCTTCATTATTGTACTTACTGAAAATTTGCTATTTAATGTATATGGACTTAATTTTTTTTGAATTTAAAAATAATATTTTGAGTGAATAGATAGTCCTATTATTTTCAAAATTGTTAAACCCATCTTGAATAGCAGAGTTGAAGCATCACAGTAACTCCTGACATTGAGCAAGGGGAGATATTGAGGAACTAAAACATGAGTGAACATTTAGAGGGCAAAAATCTGTCCAAAGGAGTAGAATTTCAGTATTTCAGCATTGGAGGCCAGTCATTAATATGACATTGAGACCATGAAGGGGAGATGTTGGGGTACGGAATGGTGTGTTCTGGCAGAGAATAGATATCCGATGAGACATTCTGAATTGTGAAAGTTTCCACATGGGAGATTTTCCAAGGAGCCAAAAATATATTAGAATCAATAAATGTCAGTAGCTTGCATAGGCTTTTAAACCATTTTAATGTAGGAATATAAAGGCCTTGGCATAAACAAAAGCTAACTGCTCAGCCAGATCCACATGCCTTGGATCATCTAAGATACTCACCTGACCTTGTCTTAGTTTAAATCCTGCTTTTAATCACTGCTGAGCTGTAATTCTTAGATGCTGAAAGGCAGATGAGGTAAAAATGTGTGGTACACATGTCTTTTCAACAGCATGGCAGTATGTTGAGAATATTTGTGGTTCAAATTAAAGTTTAAGACACTCAGTGCCATTTAATGAATTCTAGGCTAGCAATGATAAATAAACATTGACTCAGCAACACTGTTTGTTTTCTGTACTTGAGACTTTACTTTGGACTGAGCCCTATAAACACACATGCACTTCTAACAGGACCGGCATTAACATAATACTCTGTGATACCAAGAAAATCTGGTCTGAAACATCAGCTCTGCCTGGATGAACAGCTCCATTTACTTATTATAAGAAACCATGGAAAATTGCATTTACAGCAGCAGTCTTATTTAATAAGCTTCTATACTGGGTACAATTTTAAGGTCACTTAAGAAATCCTGCAATTATTATTGCTTAATTTGAGACCAACTGATGGGGGATATCATGTTGTCTCTCTCCCACTTGTTTTTCTACTTGGTGACATTTATAAATGGTAAAGTTTGCATAGTATTAATAATTCAGCACCACTTCATTCTTTACATCTACCATGGATTTCCATAGTGGACTGCTGCTTTTGACAAATAATTATTCAGGTTGGTATTAGGGAAGTCCCAGAAATTAACTTAACATGAGACAATTCATCTTCCAAAGCTAGAGGACAGCTTCCATAGAATACCTGTTGGTAGCTGAGTGCAGTTAACTCACAAGGGAAGGTTTACTTAGAATGGCTGTTAATCAGGCCCACCAAGTGTTTCTTAGCTGCTTATTCTTAGAATAACCAGAATATAATTTTGTCTGCTGACATAATTCTTCATTGGAGTTGGCATACTTGAAAAAAATTCTATAATCAATCACCCTTATGTAATTTTTAGGCTTCAATTAACAGGAAGTACAAAAGAAAATTACATGTATTCCATTAATCAGAAAAATTGTGATCTGGGTGCGGTGGCTCACCTCTGTGATCCCAGAGACTTGGGAGGCTCAGACAGGAGGATTTCTTGAGACCAGGAGTTCGAGACCAGCCTGGACAATTTAATGAGAACCCTATTGTGATGGTTAATATTAAGTGTCAACTTGATTGAATCGAAGTATTGTTTCTGGCTATATCTGTGAGAGTGTTGCCAGAGGAAATTAACATTTGAGTCAGTTTACTGGGAGAGACAGACCCACCCTCAATCTGGGTGGGTACCATCTAACTGGCTACCAGTGTGGCTAGAAAAAGCAGGTGGAAGAAGATGGAATGAACTGACTTGCTGAGTCTTCTGGCCTCCACCTTTCTCCCGTGCTAGACGCTTCCTGCACTTGAACATCAGACTCCAAGTTTTGGGACTTGGACTGAGTCACTACTGGCATCCTTGATCCTCAGCTTGCTGACAGCCTATCGTGAGACTTCACCTTGTGATCGTGTGAGTCAGTTCTCCTTACTAAACTTCCATTCATATATCTATATATTCTATTAGTTCTGTCCCTCTAGAAAACCCTGACTAATATACCTGTCTTTATAAATGAATTAATGAATGAAAGAAATTGTGGTTCTTAGGGAGCAGTATTAGTTTTGAGGGCAAGTCCTCTGGCAATACCTTGACAATTGCAGGCCGCATTCCTGGTGAGAACTTCTGCCCCTATTCTCTCTTCCTTTTTTTCTGCTGGAAAATTGACATAGACAACAGGAAAAGAATCTAGATCTTTACTTCTTCTTTTAATTTTTTTTTCAAGGAAAAAAACTCCCTTAAAACACCAAATTGCAAGTCTAAAATTTTCTATTTCTTTCCTCAACTTTTCAGAATCAAATGAACTTCCCTAAATGAAAATACCTATAGCCCAAATTACATTATCACTCAAGACACATCCTAATAGGTATCCTTTAAGTTTTAAAATTCTTTTACATTCCTGAGCAACCAAAATCTGTCAGGCAAAAATTTCACACTTGAGGCCTGTATGTTCCAAAATAAGAAAAGAGGAAGAGTGAAAGTATATCTGTTTTATTGTCTTCTCTGAGGACGGGCTTAAAAAAAAATTCTTCCCTGCATCTATTTTGTATTTCTATGGTGGTTTGAATGCATTCTCCACTGGAGATTGTCAAGTTCTCCCAGGGTATCTCCCAGTGGAGGTGGCTTGAAATGGCCTGAATGTTTGTGTTCCTCTAAAATTCATCTATTGAAAACTAATCCCCAGTGTGATGGCATTAGGAAGTGGGGCCTTTGGAAGGTGATTAGGTCAAAAGGACGAAGCCTTCATGAATGGGATTAGCGTCCTTATAAAAGAGGCTTCAGAGAGCTGCCTTTCCCTTTCCAACTAGTCTTTCAGGACTTAGTGAAAAGGCACCATCCATGAGCCAGGAAACACGTCCTCATCAGATACTGGATTTGTCAGTACCTTGATCTTGGACTTGTCAGCCTCTGGAACTGTGAGAAATAAATTTCTGTTGTTTATAAGCAACTCAGTCTATGGTATTTTTGTAGCAGCCCAAATGGACCTAAGACATGGGTGAAAGAGTAGAATGTGGCACCATACTCTGAATTATCTGCCCGAGCCCCTGTATTGAATTCTCGACTTATTGGTTAATGATGTTTCTAAGATGAGGGCCATCCTGGACCTCCAATCCTTGAATCCTTCTAATATGGCAGTGAGTGTTCCCCACTGGAATCCTGAAGAAGACATAGCCCAGGCTCTAAACAAAGGTATCCTTTATTATTGGCTGGAAATTCGGTCACCATTCCCTTTCCAGGGTGAACTGGGATGGGTCTTTGTAGAGCTTCAAAGGCTGTTTCTTGCAATGTAGTCCCAGACTACCTGCACCAGAGTCATTTGGGGTACATGTAAAAATAAAGATTTATGGCCCCCATTCTTCAAAAATGTAAGTTTATTAAAGTGCTCTATAGGTGATTCTGATGTGCAATCAGAATGTCAAAACTTTTATAGAAGCCCCAAACTGGAAGCAGATATGATTAGCTAGTTTCGTTTAATGTTCTCTTTCCCTTTGGCCTATGATTAGATGTACCTAACATATTGACAGTACTGAAACTGACCCAATTGTCCCATAAAGCTGATGTTTATGGTTTCCTTTGAATAAACATGGAAATCAGTTTTTCTGATATTGAAACTTGAGAAAGTTACATTTTTTCTTATCTGAGTTCCTTCCTTTGTTTTTGAGACAGAGTCTTACTCTGTCGCCCAGACTGGAGTGCAGTGGTGTGATCTTGGCTCACTGCAACCTCTGCCTCCCAGGCTCAAGCAAGTCTCCTGCCTCAGCCTCCCGAGTAGCTGGGATTACAGGCATGCACCATTACTGCCCTGCTAATTTTTGTATTTTTAGTAGAGATGGGGTTTCACCATGTTGGCCAGCCTGGTGTTGAACTCTTGACTTCAAATGACCCACCTGCTTCAGCCTCCCAATGTTCTGGGATTATAGGCGTGAACCACCGCAGCTGACCCTCAGTTCCTTTCTCAGGAAACCAGTCATGAGGCCTCCCAGAGAGTATCAAGGAATTGAAACTTACCAGGTTATTGCATCTGGACAATGAGATGCCAGATCCCCATCTATCATGATTGCCTAAGCAACCACTTGCTTCCTGTTGATCACCTCCTCTTCCTTACCCTTCCCTAATTCCTGTTTTCCTGCATGTAGTTACATTTCCTCCCTGCTATATAGACCCCAAATTTTAATTGGTCAGAAAGATGGACTTGAGACTGATCTCCCATCTCCTTGGCTGTGGCACCCAATTAAAGCCGCCTTCCCTGGTAATACTCATTGTCTCAGTGATTGGCTTTCTGCACAGTGAGCAGGAGGACCTAGACTGAACCCCTGGCATTTCAGTAACAGTATCCCCAGCTCTGTATAAGTACCTGCTTACCACTAAAGATAACGGAAAGAGATGTAAGAGAGAATTGTCAAGAGAATATGACATATGACCTAAGTTCCACTTGTCTCTTGAATCAGTTAAATGAAGTCACCATGGGACATTCTGATGCCAATTCTGGTGCCAACTTATCCACCAAGACCTGAAGTCTGCTGAAAATTAGAGCATTCGTGGGGAGAAGAAAAATAGCAAGAGGAAATCTTAAATTGATTGAATTTATCTGCATTTCCAACCAGAAACTATTGGGAATTGGCGATGTTACATTTTTTACCATTAACAGTAATGGAGGCTTCAGAACTAAATTAGAGTCAGTTACTGAGAAAACATAAGAGTCTATCAACATGAAATATTAGACAAGACATAATTAAAAATAGTCATTTACAGTTCAGTATTAGTTTTCATGTAGAAATTTCTTCCCAGCATTACTGATATTTAAAATGGGCTTTTTTCTTTGAATATTGAGAAAACTCAATGGAGAAATGAGGAAAATGGGAGAAAAGTATAGTAGTTCTTTGTATGAGTTAAAGCTTAACAACATCATAGTTACTGGTTCCAAGGAGTCCACTGACATCAAGTCAAAAGTAAGAGCAGGAGATGTGGGGACAAATCTTAAGGTGGACAAGTCTGGGAACCTGGACGTTAGCATGTGAAAAGAAGCCGCTTAGTGGTCAGGATCTGCTCAGTTGTTCTGGCTTATTATGGCTGTTGCCATGTTGAAGTGTGTTCTTATGGCCCTGTATTGGTAATGAGGGCTTGTGTTTGCAATTAAATAAATGTTAATATGTTTTTACACATAGCATATGATATGGTTTGGCTGTGTCCCACCCAAATCTCGTCTCAAATTGTAATCCCCACGTGTCAAGGGAGGGACCTGTAATCCCCAGGTGTTGAGGGAGGGAGGTGATTGGATCATGGGGGAGGTTTCCCTCATGCTGTTCTCATGATAGTGAGTTCTTATGAGATCTGATGGTTTTAGAAATATTTGGAAGTTCCTCCTTCACTCTCTCTTTCCTGCTGCCTTGTGAAGAAAGTACTTGCTGCTTCTTTTCCTTCTGCTATGTTTGTAAGTTTCCTGAGGCCTCCCCAGCCATGCCGAACTGTGAGTCAATTAAACCTCTTTCCTTTATAAATTGCCCAGTCTCGGGTAGTACCTTTATAGCAGTGTGAAAACAGACTAATACAGCATACTTTATTACAACTCCTATGAGTGGTATCCTTAGAAATACCACTCGTTTTGTTTTGGAAGCAAAATAAGTCCTCAAATTGACAATTTTGACTCTTGATTCTGTGTAATGCTATTAACTTTGCTAGGCAATCTGAATGTTACGTTATGAGAATACTATCTAATAGTGTTTGCTGAAATTTTCAGTGTTTGAATGTTTGCTACAGTCTACGGTTATATGTAAATACTACTAAACTAGTATTTACCATTTATTAAGCAAATTTATATATATATAAATACAACTGTATATATATATATATATATATATATATATACAACAATAAATAAAGAGTATGAGGATGTTGTAAATATTTTAAGAAAATATGGCTGAATGCAGTGGCTCATGCTTGCAATCCCAGTACTTTGAGAGGCCAAGGTGGGAAGATCGCTTGAACCCAGGAGTTTGAAACCAGCCTGGGTAACATAGTGAGATCATGTCTCTACCAAAAAAAAAAAATTGCTAAGCATGGTGGCTTATGCCTGTAGTCCTAGCTACTTGGGACACTGAGGTAGGAGGATCGCTTGAGCCTGGGAGGTCGAGGCTGTGGTGAGCTGTGATTACACCACTGCCCTCCAGTATGGGCAATGGAGCAAGACCTTGTCTCAAAAAAAAGAAATAACTTATGAGATTATAACTTATGAGAATTAACTTTGCAAATTCTTGAGAATTCCTGGGAATACCACTTTTTCATTCCTGAGTCCCAAACATAAATATCTGTCAGAAATTTGGAAACATTAAGGGTAGTATTTTACTTTGAAAGTGTCTTTAAAAATTTGAGATAAAAGTTGGGACATTTTCTTAGCCACGTCGTTCAAGATTCCTACAGATAAAGCCCTATAAAACAAGTTCACAATCCTAATTATATAATAAAACAATAAACTGTATGAGAGTCAGACTCATTGGATGAATTAAAAATCAGATTATAGTTAGTCAAAGAGAAAATGATTAATGGAAAATATATTTGAAGAATTTTGTATATGTAACACAAAGATACATAGAGATGAGAAATATTAAAGAGATATGAAAGATGTGATAAGGAAGTCTAACATATAAAAGTCAAGCTGAAGTTCCAGAAAGAGCAAAGAGAGGATGAGAGATAGACAACATTTGAAAAGATAATGCCTTGGAACTTCCAGAAATGGCTAAAGACACAAATTCTCAGATTTAGGAAGCACAGCAAGTGTCAGTCAAAGAGAGAATATGATTTTAGAAGCATCAAAAGAAAAAATCATGTTACTTATAAGGAAAATTACAATTAAACTGACAGCAGATTTGTCGACAAAAAGAAATAGAAGTTAGTAGAATAATAGATGCAAAATATTAAGAGAACATTACTGTCAATCTAGAATTTAATAATAAAGGCAAAGCAAAATTTTACTAACACAAATACTAACAAAAACTGAGGGCAAATAAACAAGGTGAATAACAAGATGAAATAAACACTTAAACATTTTATGTAACATGCCAGAGGGTGATTTAAAGATTTCTGAAGCCTTGGCTGGGCGTGGTGGCTCACGCCTGTAATCCCAGCACTTTGGGAGGCTGAAGTGGGTGGATCACAAGGTGAGGAGATAGAGACCATACTGGCTAACATGGTGAAACCCCCTCTCTACTAAAAATACAAAAAAAAAAAAAAAATTTAGCTGGGCGTGGTGGCACATGCCTGTAGTTCCAGCTACTCAGGAGGCTGAGGCAGGAGAATCCCTTGAACCCGGGAGGCGGAGGTTGCCGTGAGCCGAGATCGCGCCACTGCACTCCAGCCTGGCGACAGAGCGAGACTCTGTCTCAAAAAAAAAAAAAAAAAGAAAAAAAAAAGATTTCTGAAGCCTCTGTATACATTAACCACAGATGTTTAAAATTCAAGTGTGTATGCTTGAATTAATGGAGAGGGATTCTGTTTCAGGATAAGATGAAGCAAGCATGCTTCCCCTGTTTCTTCCACTTAATGCAGCTATAAAATCTGGACAGAATGCACAGAGCAGCTATTTGAGGACTTTGAAAAGTAGAGTAGCAGGCCGATTCAGGAAGAAGGCAAGAACTGGAAATACCACTGAAGTGGTGGTGAATTTACCATTCCCCCTTCCTGGTCCAGTATTTCCCTCAGGCTGGATCCAACACAGCCCAGCCCCAAAGTGGATATCAGTAGGGATGTGGGGAGAGGGAGAATGAGCACCAGGAGAAGTCCTAGTTATGGATTAGTCCTAGTTATGTATATGTATTTTTCTACTGAGAATTAGAAAGGAATATTTTAAACATTCAGAGACTGTGATAATCACCCATTTCCCCCGCTCTGTTTTCTCATGCCCCATCTCTCCAGCATTCCTGTAGAGACTTTGGCAGCAGCAGAAACAAGGGCCTGTAGGAGCCTAAATCTCTGAGGGAGGGGATCTTCCTTTTTGATTAGAGAAGGAGTGGTCCTAAGTGGGTGGAATAAACTCCTAAGCTTTTTTTTTTTTCTCATTGTGTCCTCTCACCATTTGGCCCCAAAGTGGGTGCAACCATAGGAAGTACATAACAGAGCAGGGTCAATAATGTCCCCAGAGGCTGGAAAGCACAGAGGTCCGGAAAAGGGAAGCACTAGAGAACAGGAAAGTACTGGAGCAATTTCAGAGAGGGAGAACTTTGAGAAAGTGACTCTTCAAGTTGTTTATGAATTCCTGGGCTCGCCCTTGAGTTGTGCAAGCCTGGATCTTTAAAAAAGCATATGTAGACTTTGAGATTCAAACTATCGGCTAGATTACTACCAAAATCCAATACTAGTCAATGGCAAATGTGTACGCCAGGCAGATCAGAATAGTACTGGTTTGTAAATGCTGTAGAAATGGAAATGACATTAGAACCACAACCCCCAGAAAGTGGATTGACTTTAATCTGGTCAATTGAATGCCCAAATAAAAACAATCAATATTATCTGTTGGACTTGATCAAAATCCAGAGTCCCTTAACATAATATTCAAAATGTCTTGATTGTAAACCAAATTACTTGGCATATGAAGCATCAAGAGATCACATGGGAAAATACAATCGACAGATGCTTATGTTGAGATAATAAAGATGTTGGAGTTATGTGACAAGGGCTTTCAAGCAACTATTATAACACTACTCGAATAAGAGCAAGCATTCTTGAAATGTATGGAAAGATAGAAAGTATTGGTGAACTAATACAAGAGATGAAGAACAACCAAATGGAAATTTAATAAGTAATTTCATCTGAATAACTGGAATAAAAAAACCCACCCCAAAGTCATTGGCTGAGCTCCATAGCAGAATGGAAATGACAGAGGAAAGAGTCACTGAACTTGAAGATAAATCAATAGAAATTATCCAATTTGAACAAGAGAGAAAAACGTTAAAAGAAGAAGGAAAATTAAAAAGAAAAAAAAAAAGAACAGAGCCTCAGGTACTTGTAGGACAGTACCAAAAGGTCTAACACTCATGTCATCAGAGTCTCAGAATGAGGATAAAGAATGCAAAACTGAGTGAAGATTTCAAAAACTTAATGATTGAAAACCTCCCAAATTTAGTGAAACACAAAGCCTATAGCTTCAAGAAACTCAATGAACCCCAAGCATGATAAACACAAAAGAATACATGTCCAGACACATAATAATCAAACTGCTTGCAAACTAAAGACAAAAAAAAATATTCAAAGCAAACAGAAAAAAAGGTGTTACTTGTAGGGAAAATAACTCCAGAGATGGTTGATTCTAATTCAAAACCAGAGAGGGCAGAAAGGAGTGGTACACTTCTAGATTGCTCAATGAAAAGAACTCTCAATCCAAAATTTATGTCTAGCAAAGATATCCTTCCAGAGTGAAAGAGTAATAAAAAGAGTCTCAGATGAAGCAAAGCTGCTTTAAAAGAATTGCTTAAAGAGAGTTAGAAGAGAAACGATACCAGAAGAAAACTTGATATATTAGGAATTATAGAACAGCAATAATGTATATACCTGGGTAAACATAATAGACGATGAGTTCTTCTAATTAACTTTGAAAATTGAAAGCAGAAATTTTAACATCATTTTAAAACAATTTATTTCAAAATAATAGAAGAAAAGCATGAAGCTGGCGGATTGGAGGCATTGTTAGCATGCCTCCCCCACTTGGAAAGAAAATATTGATAGTGTATAGAGATTCACCCTGAACTTTTTCCAAGAAGCAACACAGTAGCTTAATAGGACAACTGAAAGAAACCACAGACCCTTTGAAATATGTGGTGGGCTGCCACCTACACTGTGAGCCAGGCAGAAAACTATACGCCCCCAGAGTGTGAGTGGGGGATAAACTGCCTCTGGGATACACACACCTACTGGGCAACCTGGCAGTCCAGGCCTCAGGAAAAAGCCTTATCCCTGCCCAGAGCTGGGGCTGATTTAGTGAGTGATGGGAAGCATATGAGAGGGAGAGGCATTGGGGTGTGCTCTGTGTGCACTCCCAGTCTCCAGTAGGGATAGAGGGAAGCCATTCCTGACCTTACTTCACAGCAGACCTCACAGAAGTCTGCCAGCTAACTCAGGTGGCAGTCACTGGTTGAGAGAAACCCCTAACTGTGAGAGAGGTTCTAGCCAAGGGGGACTGTGAGAGAGGTTCTGGCCAAGTAGGGATTTCAACCCTACTTGAGATTCTCAATATAATCTCTAGTGGGGATGATCCCCCTTTGCCAGAACCAAGGGGTCATGGACTAGGAGGGTCATGGCTGGAAAGCTGTGGTTTCTGTCTCTGCAGGGAGGCTTATGGCACTGGTGCAGTTTTCAGATCTGAGCTCAGACTACCTAGAACCTAACTAGCTGCTGCTAGCGGAGCACTGTGAGCAGAGGCAGCTATGCTCTTCCCTGGATCATTACCCCAGTGGCCAGAGAACTGCCCTCTGATCCCCACCGGGACTACTTATTGTGCCATATGTGGGAAGCCAGAGTGTGGACTTGCCTGACCCAGTCCCAACCTGGCTTTGCCCCTCCACCTGCCCTGGTAGCTTAACACAAAGGACAGAAACTTTTGGGAGCTCTGTGGCTCTGCTCATTGCCTGAGACGCCATTGAGCCTCCCCTGGGTAACATGAAGCATGCACAAATCTCTGCCACCTCTTGGCTGGAGGCTAATAAACACAGTCCATTACAACATCTGCAAGCAGAATAACACAGTGCCCAGGAAAGAGAAAACTTTTGCTGGACCTCAGCTATCATCATTGCCTGCAGCACCCTGGCTAACCAGGAGGTCCTGAGTCTGTTCTGTCCACACGACTAGTTCATTACTACTACAACTAGCATTTCAGAAAGCCAATGCACTAACGCTATTTATAACCAAGGAACCTCACAGAGTCTACATCAGTCTCCTGCCACCCCCATCAGAGCTGGTGCTGGTACCCACTGCTGGGAGACTTGAGGACAGGTCACATCATTGGGTCACTTGAAGACATTCCTTAGCAACCAGCCTGGAGTGTGGCAGTCCCACTGGGAAGCTAGACCCACAGCAGTAGAAGCATTCATAGTATTCTCACCTTCAGGGACTCCTGCTCCTAGGGGGAAGGGGAGTGCACTGCATAGCACCCTGTGGGACAAAAGAATTCAGACAGCAGAACTTGAATCCCAGCACTTTCCACTTACGAAAAGTGTTTTTTTTGTTGTTGTTGTTGTTGTTTTTTTAACAGAGGCACAGTGCAGTGCTGGGCTTGGGAAGGAAAGTCAGCAGCTCTACCCCAATAGTCAGGCAGCCCTGGTGCTCATGAAGGTTCTTGGAGAAGGGTACTTCTTCTCCCCCCTATTCACCACTGCAGACACTGCTGGGGCTTCTCCCAGGGGAGCTTGGAGTGGGTGCACTTGTAAACCGATATATAAACAGTGTAAAGAAGAAAATCCACATAACCAAAAGAATTGATGCAGAAAAGAAATTGACAAAATGTTGATTTATTCATGATAAAAACTCTCAGCTTACATAGAAGAAAATTTCCTCGACTTGATAAATGGAATCTATAAAAACTTTAGAGCCAATATCACAATTGACAGTGAAAGACTGAATGATTTACCCCTCAGATTAGGAATAAGTCAACAAATGCTATTCAACATTGTACTATACTTCCCAACTAGTGTAATATGGCAAGAAAAGAATTAAAAGATATATAGATTGGATAGAGAAAAAATAAAAGTGTCCCAATTCACAGATGCTATGATTGTTAGTGTAGAAAATCCCAAACTCCTGACCTCAGGTGATCCACCCGCCTAGGCCTCCCAAAGTACTGGGATTACAGGCGTGCGCCACCGCGCCCAGCCAACGTGGTGAAACCCCGTCTCTACTAAAAATACAAAAATTAGCTGGGTGTGGTGGCACACGCCTGTAATCCCAACTACTCGGGAGGCCGAGGCAGGAGAATCACTTGAACCCAGGAGGTGGAGGTTGCAGTGAGCCGAGATTGTGCCATTGCACTCCAGCCTGAGCAACAAGAGTGAAACTCCATCTCAAAAAAAAAAAGGAAAAGAAAAAAAAAGAAAATCCCAAGATAAATATAAACAAATATTGTAAATTAAAAAGTGAGTTTATCAAGGTCAAAGAATGTAAGATAAACACATGAATATCTATCCTACTTTTATATACTAGGAATAAACAATTGCAAAGAAAAAATTTGAAAACCACCAATTCAATAGCTTTGAAATACTTAGGTATAAATCTAGCAAAACAAGTACTGGGATCTATATATTGAAAATGACAAATTGCTGATGAAAGAAATCTAAGAAGGCCTAAATAAGTGGAGAGACAAACTGTTTTCATGGATTGGGAATCTCAACATTTCAAAGATTTCAGTTCTTCCAAATTGATTTGTACGTTTAATGCCATTCCAATGAAAATCCCGGCAGATGTTTTTGTAGATATAGATAAGCTTGTTCTAAAATTTGCATGGAAAAGCAAAGGAACTAGAATAGCCAAAACAATTGGCTAAAGAGAAGACCAAGTTGGGGAAATTATGCTACCCAGTTTTAAGACTTACTACAAAGCTACAGTATTCAAGTTGATGTGGCACTGGTGAAGGGATAAGCATATGGGTTGACTGAACAAAACAGAGAGTCTAGGAAATAAACTCACAGAAATATGGCCAATTGATTTTTAACAAGGAAACAAAGGCAATTTAGCAGAGATATTATAATGTTTTTGGCAAGTAGCATAGGAACAATTGGATATCAATATTAAAAACCTCAACCTAAATCTAATGCTCTGTGAAAAATTAACTCAAATTACTTCACATATGTAGATGAACAAGTAACTATAAAAATTTTACAAGAGGACAAGGGACTGTTGTGCCCTGGATTAGGCAAAGAAATCTTAGGCATGACACTAAAAGCATTGTGCATAAAAGGAAATCTTGATAGAATGGACTTCATCTAAAATAAAACTTTTGCTCTGTGTTTTAAGAGCTCTGCGTTAAGTGTTAAGACAACGAAAAGACAAAATACAGACTGGTAGAAAATATTGGCAAATCTCATATTCAGCAAAGGTCGTGTATTTAAAACATATAAACAGCTATGAAATGCAACAATTTTAACAAACTATTCAATTTAAAAATGGACAAAAGACTTTAACAGACATTTCATCAAAGACGATATACAGATAACAAATAACCACATCATAATTATTTAGCCTCATTAATTGTTAAAGAAATTCAAATTAAAAGCATGGTGAAATAACTGCAAAACATGTATTGGAATGGTTCAATTAAACATACTGGCAATACCAAGTGCGGGAGAACGCAGATCAAGTGAAAGTCTTATACATTGCTCCTGGGAAAGCAAGATGGTGTAGTCACTCTGAAACATTCTTTGGCAGTTTCTTATAGTTAAACCTGCACTTACCATATAACTCAAAAATTCTACTTCTAGGTGTCTACTGTAGAGAAACAAAAACTTGTGTTCCCACAAAATGCTTATATAAATGTTTATGGTGGTTTTCTTCATAATTGCCTCCAAGTAGAAACCATCCAAATGTCCTCCAACAAGTGAATGATAAACTGTGGGGTATTCATATAATGGAATAGTTCTCAACAATGAAAAAGAATGTCCTATTGATACATGCAACAACTTGGAGGAACCTCAAAGGCATTCAGAGTAAGAGAGGCCAGTCTAAACAGGTTACATTCCATTTATATTACATTCTTGGAAAGAAAAAACTGTAGTGATGGAGAACATATTCGGGGTTGGGGATTTGCCTATTTTAAAATTGGGATGCTTGCTCTTCTTGTCATTGAGTTGTAAGAGTTTATGTATTCTGGACACTAGACCCATCAAAGCTATTATTTGAAAATACTTTCCTACACCCTGTAGGTTGCCTTTTCTTGATAATGTCTTTTAATAGAAAACATTTTTAAATTTGATGACATTATATTTATTTTTTCTTTTCTTGCTCATGCTTTTGGTGTCATATCCAAGAATCTATTGCCAAATCCAAGGTTATTAAGAATTATCTCTGTTTTCTTCTAGGGGTTCTCTGGTTTTAGCTTTTATATTTAGGGCATTGCTCTATTTTCAGCTAATTTTTATATATGGTGTGATGTAACCAGTCCACCTTCATTCTTTTGCATGTGGATATCCAGTTTTCTCAGCACCATTTGTTGAAGAGATCATTTTCCCCATTGAAATGTTTTTGGGACTCTTGATGACAAACAATTGGCCGTACATATATGGATTTATTTCTGAACTCTCAATTCTATTCCATTGGTCTATATGTTTGTCCTTATGACAATACCACACTGTTTTAATTACTGTAGTTTTGCAGTAGGTTTTGAGATTCGGAAATATGAGGCCTCCAACTTTGCTCTTTTTCCAGATTGTTTTGGCTTTTTGGGATCCCATGCAATTCCATATAAATTTGAAGACAGACTTTTTTATTTCTGCAAGAAAAGGCTATTGGAATTTTGGTGGGAACTTCATTTTTTAAATTATAGTGGAGTGCCATAAAAAATGGAAGTGGTCAGTCTTTTATGCTCAGGCCCTGGTTGAGTATCAACATAATAAAGTAGGAAAAGCCTAGAATTTGTAATTTATAGACCCAGGTTCATGTTTCTGGATCAGTTGCTTAATTTTCAGGTCCTTACTTTCTACACTTAGGAAATGAAGGTATCAAAGAGAACTCTAAGCTTCCTTTAACTCTTATATATTATAATTGTGGGTTAGCATAGAATAAAGCCAAGTAAAATGTTGGTGAGAAATTTCAGAGGATAAAGGATTCTAATGGTTCACTGTCCTATAACAACACAAACAGTAACAACAGCAGCAATAACAACACCTGCAGCTACCATCTCTTGAATGTGTCAGATGCTGTGTGGAGTGCTTTGCATTACCTACTTCATTTCTTCCTTAACATGACTCTCTGAAGTAGTTATTATTATCACCATTATATAGATAAAGACAACGAACATCAGTCTGTCTTTTGTGTTCAAGGTTATGCGGGTAGTAGGTAGTAGAAATGGGACCAAAGTGTGTTCATTGTAAATTACACTGTGGTATACTGATTCCTGTATTTTTTTTTTAATGTTTCAGCAATCTAGTGATTAATGCTTTTTATTTTATTTTAAGTTCTGGGGTACATGTGCCATGGTGGGGCCTGGTTAGTACTTGGATGGGAGCCTGAGTCTTTTTTATTATAAGTATTTTTCTTTTCCATCCTGAAACTCTTCTCTTTCCTCATCTTTATTGCTTTCACTTATATCATAGCTCTGGGATAATCAGAAGAGATAGATGATACATAGATAGATAGATAGATAGATAGATAGATAGATTGATAGACAGACAGATAGACAGATATTGCTATTGTGGACTTAAAAGGATTGCTTTTTTATTGGGTGAAGCAACTCCAATTGCTCTTCTCATGGGGACAGAAACATTGACCAAGCTTCTGATCTGTGCAGAGGCAAGGAGGCAGTAATAAACCTTGGCCTAAAATGTAGTTTTACTCCCCAGGTTAAATAGTTAAAAACATTGGAAATAACTTAAAGCTCCAGGTTGTCAACACTCAATGTAACAAAACATTTCTTCTTTTTGTAGGTTCTTTTTTTTTTTTCCCTATAGGGTTTATTACATGTGCTTTTTTTCTGAACTGAAATTAAGCAAACTGGAAGGAAAATAAAAAGGAAGCAATCAGAGAACTTAGTATTGGCTCCCACACAAGTATTTGGGATGAAGAGTACTTGTCACTATTGTCATGAATAACAAGAATATCATATTTCCCCATTTCTAAAAACAAAAGCCTACAACCTGAAGAGCTAAGATTCTTGCCTGGGAGTGAGTAGGTGAAAGTGATGGTAACCATACTGAACAAATTTCACTTAGAGCAAGCTGCACAGTTCAACCTTAGCCTTCAGGACTGTAATTTGTAAGAGGGCACTGTGTGAAATCCAGTGAGTGGTGTCATTCCTCAAGGGGAAATTATGTTGTCTCTTAGCTCTCTGCTGGTACATTACAGCAGGGCGGTTGGTCCTACCTTTGCCAGTAGGTCTGGCTGTGAGATACGACAACTGATATGCAGTTTGGCAACTGGTAAAAGCTGTTTGCTTTTTACCAGACAAGACACTGTTATTTTATTTTCATTAAACATAGCTTTTTTGGATACATATGACTCATGTGACATTAGAACACAGAATTTTTGTTTTTATTATTAATATATTGCCTTAGAACTACATTGCTAAACCTGGTCTTTATATCTATGAAGTTCTAACATCTTGCCACAGCTTAGTTAGCTTTGAGAGGGAAAGAGTAGAATCCATTTAAGGAGACAGGTTAAAAAATGATATATTTAAGCATATATGCAATGGTAGCACATGATTACCAAAACATAATTACCCTTTTCTTTCTTGTTTTTTCATTTTCTTTCTTTCCTTCTTCATTTTCTTCTTTCTTTTTTCTTTCTTTCTTTCTTTTGTCTTTGTCTTTCTCTTTCTTTTTTCTCTCTTTCTTTCTTTCTCTCTCTTCTTTCTTTCCCTTCCTTCCTTCCTCCCTCCCTCCGTGCCTCCCTTCTTTCTTTCCTTCCTTCCTTTCTTTCTTTCTTTCTTTCCTTCTTTCTTTCT
Organism: Pongo abelii; assembly: GCF_028885655.2. Taxonomy (NCBI): domain Eukaryota; kingdom Metazoa; phylum Chordata; class Mammalia; order Primates; family Hominidae; genus Pongo; species Pongo abelii. The sequence continues at coordinate 89,592,336 of NC_071992.2, forward strand.
TTTCTCTTCTTTTTCTTCCTTTTCTTTCCCTCTCTCCCTTCCTTCCTTCCTCTCTCTTTCCTTCCTTCCTCCCTCCCTCCCTCCTTTCTCCTTCCTTCCTTCCTTCCTTCCTTCCTTCCTTCCTTCTTTCTCTCTCAGACAACTCTGAGCTTAATTCAAATAGATGCAAAATCCTTTCTGTGTCAGGGTCTTTGAACCATTTTGCTGAAGCACTTTCCCCCAAGGTCTTTATGTGATTGACTCATTCACCTTCGTGACATTGAAGAAAAGAGGCCTTCCTGACTATCTGGGCATGATTTTGCAAAACCCCTTTATTCTTTATTTCATTTTAAAAGAAATTGGCACTGTTTCTCTTCCAGGTACCTACTATGTTTTTAAAAGTTTACTTTTTATTTCCCATTTTCTTCTCACTTCTCACTTCCTGGGATCACCAGACTTGCAAGTGTCACAAAAGACAGGGACTAGAGTTGTTTTATTCAGGCATATCTGTCTAGAAATATAGACATGTATATATATAATGAGATTTGTCATCACTAATGATAACATCATCAATTCATCTAACAAATATATTTTGAACACCCAATCTATGTAAAATAGTATCTATTTTATAGATACTATAATATATATGCTATTATATGTAATAAACATTATATATACTATATGTACTATAAAATAGAGAATTAGATTTGTCATTGCTAATGATAGCATCATCAGTTCATCTATCAAATATTTTTTGAACTCCCAATCTGTGTAAAATAGTATGTCTTATATATACTATTATATATATAATAAATAGTATATATGTATACTATATGTGATATGTCTACTATATATAATAGTATATATACTATTTATTATAGTATAATAAATTATAAATTAAATTAAATAAGATAAATAGTATATATGTGTACTATATATTATATGTATACTATATATAATAGTATATATACTATTTATTGTATATATAAAAGTGTATATAAGATATATACTATTTTACACAGATTGGGTGTTCAAAAATTTTGTGATAGATGAATTGATGATGTTATCATTAGTGATGACATATCTAATTCTCAATTTTTCCAATCCTTCCCATTTTCATAAACCTAATACAAGCTAAATAATTTTTACTCTCTATGCTTATTGATATTATCGTGGATGCAAACGTGGGGTATCCTCAGTAAAACAGATTTACTATTATTGTTTAAAGCATATGCTTATCCGTGGTTCAATTCTTCTTCCTTCTGGGGTAAAGTGATGAGAGCCAGATGGACCACAAATGGGATTTCTTGCGTCACAAGAGAGGAACCCCCAAATTATGAGTTTGGGAGCTTATGCACACACTGCCCCCTCCCCTCCTGAGAGAGGAATAGAAACTTAATTACTCTGCTGTAGAAAAAACCTTCTTGGGAAGAGAAGGGGAAGTTCCCTGGGTTCTCATCCTTTGAAATATTAACCTAATCTCCAAAGAGAAGATAAACCCCTCTGGGCTGCAACCCTGGAATGTTTTCTTGGTTCCAGGTTTTATCTCCTTTTGAAATGTAAATACAACTGTTCCTAAGTATTTGCGAGGGATTGGTTCCAGGACCTCTGGTGGATACCAAAATCTGCAGATGCTCAAGTCCTTTATATATTATAGTGTAATATTAGCATCTAACTTATGTATATGCTCCTGTATACTTTAAGTCATTTCTAGTTTATTTATAATACCTAATACAATATAAATGATATATAAATAATTGTTATACTGTATTGTTTAGGGAATAATGACAAGAAAAAGAGTTCATACATGTTCAGTGCACACAGTTTTTCCCCAAATGTTGTCAGTCCACACTGATTGAATCCATAGATGTAGAACCCATGGATATGAAGGGCTGATTGTATATACCTCCGTGGACACAAATCACTTTCCTGAGTTTGCTCATGATCCATTCTGTCATCATTTAGCCTCCAAGATTTGTCCTTTAATGTAAATTCCAGTAAAATTTATTCAGAAAGCCCAAACCATGCAGAAACATGACAATATTGACTTCTAGACAAGTAGTTGCAGACATCTAGTACTGTTTCTACTCTTCACTGTGGTAATTATTCACACTGCCTTCAGATCTTGTTATGTAATATTTTGTAAAGGGGTACATACATTGCTATAGCATATGTTTATTTTAAAAATATTTTGACAACTGTATTGCAATATAACTAGTTTCCTTTGTAACCAAATGTGTTTCATTTTGTGAATTTAAAAGAATATTCTGAGAGGGTGTTCATAGGCTTTGCCAGACTGTCAGTGGTATCCATGACGCAAAAATAGATCACAACCTCTGGTCTAAGTATTAGAAATTATGTCTGTGGATTATATTGATCAACATCTATTTCACACATCCAAGACCCTACCTCCCACTAACACATACAGTGTTTGCAGGTTATTATAGATTTCTGAATTAGCACTTAAAATCTTTAAACTTCCCTCTTATATTGTTTTATACTCCTAAGAATTCTTCATTCCATAAGATGAGAGTCAGCATCTACTGACTTCTTGGATCCTTCTCCTTTTGAGGGGTCAACTGCATTCTACTCACAGCAGCTGCAGTATCTTCATCAGCAGGTCAAACAGGCACTACAGGCACACACATTTGGTTTGGGTCCTTAAGAGGAATTCTATGCTTTGTGGATGACCTTGGCAATGCTGCAGATGAACCTCCCAAAAACAAATTGAACAACACATTGCTTGCTTTATACCCTTGTTTGCCCTTGGGCTCTAGCCTCTGAATGGTGCTGTTGATGAGTACCATTTGCAATGTCTCACATAATATTATTCCTTTGTTACTTGGTCCAGAAAGTACTTATGATTAACCTTAGCCTTGTCTAAACTGGAATATGAAGACAAATGATGGTTCATTTAGCTGGGGTGGGATTCAACCAGAAATATTCTGTGGCCACATGTCATAACTCACCAAATACATTTTTTAAAACCAGACATTAAAAGGTTAACTGTGGTTGTATGGGACAAAGTGGAAGGAAACAGAAAGTGGGACTTGATGGATGGCAGGAATAAAGCAATTACCCTTATCTGATGAAAAGACTGGGAAGCAGCGGGGCAAACTGTAGCAGTTGGAATATCAGAAACTGCAATATCAGAAACTAAAGTGCAGTTTCTTTGAATCAGAAAAGAAAGTTGAGTATTTTGGATTTTGATTAAAAGTGGAGATCCATTTGAGCCTTTGAGTGAAGAGTGACGTAAGAGAACCTCTACTATGTGGAAGATACAAGCTTATCATTGGTCAAGTGTGAGCTAATAATTCCTATCTCTAGGATGATGGTGAAGGCTGTAGGTAGAATGTTTCTATGTTTAAAGGATTGCTTCTACCTTGGTATATATATCCTCCTTTTATTTCCTCTTCTTTAATTATCTCAATTATATGTCTTTCTGAGAAGTGACTCCAGACCTTAACCCATTTCCTCCATTTCCAGTGCCACAGTGTGATTTGCATCCTGCACTGTTCCTCCTCATTGGCGACTTTTTACTCTAAAATTTGATATGTTAATTATTGAAATCCTAGGCTCTGCAATTGTTCCTAGTTCTGCTAGCTTAGATATACATGAATATTGCATATAGGCATGCGTGCGCGTGCACACACACATAACTTAGTTTACTGACTGTACGTATTTTTTAAACTTTCAGATTTTGAAATAATATTAGATTTACATAAAAGTGCAAAGACAGTGCAAATGGTTTCCATATACCTTTTAACTGGCTTCTCCTAATGTTAACATCTTATATAACTATGATACATTTATCAAAATGGAGAAATTGTCATTCATACAATATAGTACTGGTAACTAAAGTGCAGACTAATCTGTTACCAGTTTTTCTACTAATCAAACAAGAAGGTTGAATATTTTGGATTTTATTTGATTAAAAGTGGAGATTCATTTGAATTTTTGAGTAAAGAGTTTCTGTTTTAGGATCCAGTGGAGATTCATTTGAATTTTTGAGTAAAGAGTTTCTGTTTTAGGATCCAGTCCAGGATACAACATTGCATTTAGAACAACTATGTTTTCAATGCTCTTGCTATCAATATTTGCAATTCTGTGTGTTATAGTTATAGCTGGAAATGTAACATTCTTGTATAACTGTTCCAAGTTACTTTTCTTGAATACTGATTGCTTTATTTCTGGAAGAAGTTTTAGATTCAGGAATGGGAGTGTAGTTGTAAAATGATAACGTCTTTTAGATTGAATGCTGGCTAGAAGAGCCTTTTTCTAATACTTCTATGACATTGTTTTTCTCTTTTGCTTGCCATAAAATGCTGTCATGTTCTCAGGGCTTTGTTTTTATTGTTAACTTTTTCATGTTGATTACATAGGAAATACATACAAAATAACTGCCCCATTATTTTAAGTCTTTTCTGTGTTGCCCTTACTCACTCCACCCAGAAATTATAGAACTCTATCCTGATGGCACTTGGCTTACTTTGAGCTTAGACCTATGTGGTAGATTGTTATAACCATGGCCTCTTATAAATCACCCTTCTTTGCATCCGTACCTGTATGTGACCTCTTACATGGACTGTGGACTTGGTCATATGATGTGGTTTTGGCCAATGGGACTCAGCAAATGTGATGCAAACAGAGGCCAGAAAAATGCTTGTACAAAAGGCTTTTTCCTCCTGGAATGCTGTTGCCTTGTGAAGAAGCCTGTATTGGCCTGATCAAGGTATGTGATCCAGCTGACAGCCAGAATCAACTTCCAGATGGGTGAACGAGGCCATGTGATGCCAGTGCGTCCTATGTGAGTTACATCTCATGGTAGTCATATATGTGATCCCAGGTGAAACCAGCATAGAAACTGCTCAGCTGAGCTCAACCTGACCCAAGTTCCTGACCCATAGAATTGTGATAAAATAAAATCTGCTTTTTATTAAGCTGCCAATTCTTGGGATAGTTTGTTATACAACAACTGATAAGTGGTAGAACCTATAAAAGCTTATGACACATAGCTCAATGGTGGATACATGAGTCTCAGAAGTATTAGTTTTCCTTGGGCAATCATTTCTTTTGTTATAAAAATGCTTTATTCATTCCAGTTCTATCCTAAAACAGACAATCTTTTATACTCTTTCCAGCCCAATTTATCAATGATTTATTGTCTTTGTACCCTGAGAGGCCTTTTTTGAAGTGTAGGTTATTACTGAAAAATTAAATAAACAAACACATTTGCTAAGAAATGAGATAAAAATGTAGACTGTTACTCAGGCAGTCTGTACTCAGTTTTTCTGTTCAGAGCTCATCAAGAAGAAAATAGTAAGAAGCTGGGTGGAACATGGGTAAACAGATATTTACTTTTCTCTCCACAATCCTTTTGTAAGGTAACTTGAATTTTGTGCCTTGTGCATATATTACCTTTTGCATATATTACCTATTAATTTTTAAAAATAATTTTAAAATTTAGTTCACATTATAAAATAATTTTAAAAGCTCTATCCTTGACAATATCCAAGAATATTTTTAAGAAATGTTTTTAAGAATGTTTTCCTGAAATTTTAGCTGCCTTCTAAATCCCCAGAGGCAACAGTACCTAAAGATCAGATCAATATTTGTCGTTGTTTCAGTTGTATGGTCTTTCAGTTTTCCTAAAGAATGGTCACCCAGCAGTTGGGAGCAGTGGCTCACACTTGTAATCCCAGTACTTCAGGAGGCCGACATAGGAGGATTGCTTGAGGCCAGGAGCTCAAGACCAGCCTGGGCCACATAGTGAGACCCCATTGCTAACAACAACAACAACAACAACAAAAGTACAGTCACCTAGGAAGAAAAATGAAAAAATCATCATGATTTTTGAAGAGATGTTGCCCTAAAACAACAGTGAAATACAATGGTGGTGTCCCCGACCATCACAGGAGAACCAGAGTAACCCTTAAATGTGTAGGTGGAAAAGATGTCCACATTTTACATGAAATGTCATCTCAGAAGTTTTCTTGATTGTTTTGTTTTTTTTTTCTTTTGAGATGGAGTCTTGCTCTGTTGCCCAGGCTGGAGTGCAGGGTCGTGATCTCGGCCCCCTGCAACCTCTGCCTCCCAGGTTCAAGTGATTCTCCTGCCTCAGCCTCCTGAGTAGCTGGGACTACAGGCGTGTGCCACCACACCCGGCTAATTTTTTTGTATTTTTTTTTAGTAGAGACAGGGTTTCACCATGTTGGCCAGGCTGGGTTTGAACTCCTGACCTCAAGTAATCCTCCCACCTTGGCCTCCCAAAGTGCTGGGATTACAGACGTGAGCCACCCATGCCTGGCCCAGAAGTTTGTTTTGTTAAGAAAGCTACAAATAAATAAAAGTCTAACATTAGGTATATCTCCTAATGCTATCCCTCCCCCCTCCCCCCACCCCACAACAGGCCCCGATGTGTGATGTTCCCCTTCCTGTGTCCAAGTGTTCTCATTGTTCAATTCCCACCTATGAGTGAGAACATGTGGTGTTTGGTTTTTTGTTCTTGTGATAGTTTGCTGAGAATGATGGTTTCCAGCTTCATCCATGTCCCTATAAAAGACATGAACTCATCATTTTTTATGGCTGCATAGTATTCCATGGTGTATATGTGCCACATTTTCTTAATCCAGTCTATCATTGTTGGACATTTGGGTTGGTTCCAAGTCTTTGCTATTGTGAATAGTGCCGCCATAAACATACGCGTGCATGTGTCTTTATGGCAGCATGATTTATAATCCTTTGGGTATATACCCAGCAATGGGATGGCTGGGTCAAATGGTATTTCTAGTTCTAGATCCCTGAGGAATAGAACTTAAAGTATAATAAAAATATATATGTATAAAAAAAAGTCTAAGAGATAAATGGCTAATTATAGCGATTTATTCTTCTACAAAGAAGAATGAAAAATTCACCCTTCAAAATAGTATATGTAATAGTATTAATTTGTTAAGGCTGCCATAACAAAATACTACAGACAGGGAAGGTTAAACAGCAGATATTTGTTTGCTCACAGGTCTGGAGGTGAGAAGTCTGAAATCAATGTGTCAACAGGGTTGATTTCTTCAAAGAGTCTCTCTCCTTGGTTTGTGATGGCCATCTTCAGATGTCTTCATATGGTCTTCCTTCTGCAAGTGTCTGTGTCCTAATCTTCTCTTCTTAGAAGGACACCAGTCATATTGGGTTAGGACCCACCTATAAGGTCTCGTTTAACTTAATTACCCTTTAATGGCCCTATTTACAAATACAGTCATACTTTGAAGTACTGGGGGTGTGGATTCCAACACGTGAGTTTCAAGGGGATGCAATTCAGCCCATAGCATGTGGTACTGTAGAATGTATGTACAATCAATAAAGGAAAGAATACAATATTTTTAATTATATTTAGAAAAAATATAACTTTATATATCAAGGAACATGATAAGCAAAGTAAAAACAAAAATAACAATCTAGGAAAACATATTTCCATTGCACATCACAGACAGTGTTACCTGTTCTAATATACAGTGTCCCAAAACAGGGAAGAGCAACCACATAGAAAGATGTGGTTGAGAGAAATGAACATAGTTCAGAGAAAAAGAAAAGCATATGGCCTATAGCCATATAAAAAGATGCACAACTTCATTGATTGTAAGAGAAATGCAAATTAAATACAACGAATACCATTTCTCAACTATTAGATGGGTAATTGGTTCAAGTGTGACAATGTACTTAGTTGAAGAAGCTGAAGGGCATTTTTATACATTGTTGATGTGATTGCAAAATGGTTTTACAAAACACCATATGCATTTATTCTTTGACAAAACAACTCCACTTCTAGAAATTTATTCCACTGGCAAAATTACAGAAAAATGTGTGGACATGGCTTTCATTGGATATCTATTGGAGTAGCGTAAGACTGGAGCCAACTCCAAATTCCCAGAGTAAGAAGCTAGTTGAATAAACTATGATACTCCACACAATATGGTTCTATGCAGCTGTTAAAGGAATGAGGAATATCTTTACGATATATTGCCCACTGGAATAAAATAATGTAAAGTGTATACAGTATTTATTATTTACTGGAGAAAGGTAGGGTGCACATATATACAAGGGAAGAATAAACTGTAAAATAAAAATCAGCTACTATGTAAAAAGGGAGAGAGAAAGTAGGGTAAAGAGAATAGGCACAGAAGCGAATTTGCCTTGTAAACTTGACTTCTGAGCTGCATAAATATTTTACGTAATTACAAAACAAAAAATAAAAAAGCAATTTTTACAAATCTTGTGTGTTCAGTTAGGAGCACACCTTCACAGAGAGGAACTCTTCCAAATGGCTTTAAGGCACAATTATTGTTGTTCTTTTTAAAAATATCTTTAAAAAAATTTTATTTTTATAGATTTAGGGGGTACAGGTGCAGGATTGTTACATGAATAAATTGTGTGATAGTGAAATCTGGGGCTTTTAGAAGACACAATAATTTGACTCTCCATCCCTAGTACCCAAAAAAGAATTAAACAATTTCCAGTATTCAGGATCCAAATGAAGTTCATACAGTGATTGTTTGAAATAACTTTTAAGTCTCTTATAATCCATGTTTCCACATCTATTTCTTTCTTTTTTTAATTTATACATTTTTCTGCTTATTGAAGAAAACTAGTTATGTAGTTTTTCCTACAGTCTGAATTTTGCTGTTGCATCACCATAATATAGAAATAAAAATGATGTATGATATTTATGAGCTAATTGGAAATGTGAACATAGACTGGTTATTTAATGATGTTAAGAAATTATTGTTTATTTTGTCGGGTGAGACTATACTGTGGTCTTATTAAAATGAGATATATACTGAAGAATTTATGGATTAAATGTAAATGATGCTATGTCTGGTTTGCTTTAAAATAACATAGAGGAGGGTTTAGTCTGTGGATTGCCTTATGTGGACTTAAGTAATGAATATTATGGGCATTCATTGTACTAGTTTGACTAATGTGAACATGTTCAAAATTCTTTCTTTTTTATTTATTTATTTATTTATTTTTTGAGACGAAGTCTTGCTCTGTCACCCAGGCTGGAGCACAGTGGCTGGATCTCTGCTCACTGTAAGCTCTGCCTCCCGAGTTCACGCCAGTCTCCTGCCTCAGCCTCCCAAGTAGCTGGGACTACAGGCGCCCACCACCGCACCCGGCTAATTTTTTGTATTTTTAGTAGAAACAGGGTTTCACCATGTTAGCCATGATGGTCTCGATCTCCTGACCTCATGATCTGCCTGCGTCGGCCTCCCAAAGTGCTGGAATTACAGGCGTGAGCCACCGCACCTGGCCTCAAAATTCTTTATAATAAAAATGGTAAAATAAGCATGCTAGTTCTAGAGTTTATCCACCTGGATTTGAATTTTGTACCACCACTTAGTAAATACGTGATTGTGGGAAAATAATTTCACCTTTCTGTTTTATAATAAAAAAAGTGGGGCTCATAGTATTATTACCTCATAGGATTTTTGAGGCAGTTAAATGAAATGTTTTATGTGAAGTATTTGGAGCACATTTTGTCACACGGTAAGCGACAATAAATTTTAGTCATTGTCATGCCTATTATTATTTTCTCTAAACTTTAATGTATGAATACTGGAAGATAGAGGGTCTCTCTCTCCCTCTGAGATCATGAGCTACGAGAATAAGCTGGAACTACTGGTGGCCATTTTTCCTTTGGAGGGTGCATAACTCACAGGAAAGCAGGGACCCTGGTGGGCATTTCTGTTGCAATATCCCTTAGGCCCTTGGATTCAGCCATTCCTCAAGGTATTTTACCCTTGGATTTCTCACTTGCTGAGTCAATAATCTTTAAGCTAGTTTGAGATGTATTTCTAGCACTAGCAAGTAAAATTTTTTTTCTGGTCATTCACTCATTCTAACATACAATAGTGCTGTTACCCTTTACCTAAAGCACATTTATGCTTATAATATTTGTCACTTAAACTCTGTATAAGCTTCCCAGTATTTAATAAATAAAACCCAACTTCCTCAGTTTGGTATTTGGTTTTGGCATAGTCTAAATCTACTTCTCTAGAGTAACATTCCACTCTGCCTGTATCCCTATCGTTCCATCTTCTGGATGGGCTGGAGGGTGTGTTCCTTGACCAGGTTCTTGATTGAGCTGCTCCTGTGCCTCCATGAATGGCTGCCTCTCATCTGGACTGGGATTCCATCAGCACCTTCCCTGGCCATTTAATAGATGGACTCGCCATCCTTCAAGGCCTTGTGCAAATGTCAACTTTCTAAAAATTTGCTTTATTGGAGCTGGAAGGGACTATCCTACTTTCTCTAGCCCTTTGTTTTGCTCCTCCTATAGCACTTGTCACTGATACGTTGGTACCAATATTATTGTTAATTTAAAAACTGTGATATTAAATTTTTTACGAGATCATTGGTTCTTTTGTACTTGGAATAAAATCTTATTACTATTATGTATAAAGCCTCACATGATCTGGCTCCTTCCAGCTTTTCTGACATCATATCTTATGATTGTCCCCTAGTCCAATAGGCTCCAGCCACATAGGCAATTATATTCTTCAATAAACTCAGCTTTCCTTGCCACTAATCAGCTGTCCCATTTATCTGCAAGGCTCTGCTTCCAGATCCTTCCGTGGTTGGTGCCTGCTCATTATTTAGGCTCTAGTGCTAAGGTCTTTTCTCAGAGGAGCCTTTCCTGATCATCCTATCTAAATTAGCCCTTACCTCTCCTCTAGAATCTCTATCCCATTATCTTATACTATTTTCTTTATAAAACTTACAACTGTATTAAATTGCCATATTTACTGGTTTACTCCTTGAATGTCTGTTTCTGCCCCCTTCCCTTCCTAACTCCACACCATTAAAAGTCCCATGAGGGCAGGGATCATTTGGTCTTGTTTAATACTATGTTTCCATGACCTAGAATAAGGATTAGCAGATGGTCAGTGTTTCATAAATATTTGTTAGATGAACATTTTCTAACCTGTTTACTAGATTATCTGTACTACAAAGGCACAGGAGCGCATTATCAAGTATCTTACTTTTTACATAGTCTATGCACACAGTAAATATTTGATGAATGAACAATTTCATCCTATTATGTTGAACCATAGGGAATTGTCATTTTTTTTGTGTCAAACTGATTAAATATTGGGAATTGCCTATGGTTCAACCTGGTATCTTCAACTGTTTTTTCAAAGAATTAAACTTACCTAGAGAGAGTTCTGGCATTTGCCTTTGGCTATTGGGAGGTGATCTCTAGGTGCCTGGAAGGGATGTGCCACATCCCAAAGAGAGTAGAGGCACTAGCCCAGACCTTCAGGAGGGTATGGTAAAGGTCAGCCACACAGGATGTATGTGATCAACCCCAATAAAAACTCTGGATATTGAAAGCCTGGTGAGCTTCCTGGGTTGGCAATGCTCTGTGTGTACTGTCAGACGTTGACACTGGGAGAACTGTGCAGTCTGTGGTTCCATGGGGAAGCAAGGGATGACTAGTAGTTCTGCATTTGGAAACTTCCCAGATTCTTCCTCCTATGCATTTCTTCCTTAGGCTGGTTCTAATTTGTACCTTTGCTTACAGTAAACATGGCAGTGAGTCTCATAGCTTTCACTGAGTCATTCTAGCAAATTATTAAACCTGAGGGTGGTCTGAATTTGTAGCCAGTTGGTCTGAAGTGATGGTGGCCCTGGGAACCCGCTGGGGTTCCCACTCTGAAGTGACAGCAGTCTTCTGGGGACTGTTCCCTCAGACTGTGCAGTTCATGTAAGTTCTTGCACGTTTAAATAGTTATTTACTCAAGAATAAAGATCGTGATCATTTCATTATTCCTCAGTGTCTGTGACAGTGTCAGCCAGTTAAACTCTAGACACTTTCTTCCTGCATTTGTCAATACAAATGCTGATTGGAGTAGGCCACTGAACTGTTCTCATGAAGTAATTAGACCATCAGTATATATTGAAGATTTAAAATGAAGGTACTGAATTGAACATAATCAACTGCCAGATCTACTATACAGAAAAATCTGTGCTAGGACCTGTTATTCCCAGAGTGAGACCAGTATCAAAGAAGATAGGAATTGGAATGGCTCTAGGAACAGACAAAATATGGCATGAGTTCTCATTCTACTTAGTCTTTATCAGACATGAACTTTTTGGACCAACTCTGCTCATGGGTAGAGTCAGGCCTTATACCGTGCCCCTTCCTTCAGCCTTCCCAAGAGTAATCATAATTTCACAAATTGCTCTTTTTATCCCTAGTTCTGTAAGGAATTACCATCATCTCATGATAGTCCTTCAGGTAGTAGTTGAGTTAGCAAGTGATATTTAAGTAACTTTACATAGAAGTTTAAGGAGACTTTATACAAAAAAAGTGCTCATCTTCCAACAGAGTTGGGTTTAAACATAGATATTCCAAATTCTTATCTTCTCTATAATGCCTCCAAATTTCCATTATGATTGTTTTTTCTTTGGTAGAGAATGACTTTTTTGTCTATTTTTATATTTTAGCTCAACCATTTGTAACTGATCCTAAAATTAGATGCTTTAAAAATATATTGAATGGCAGCCACATGTTTTGCATGATATTATTTCTATTCTACTAACATGAAAGTAATTTGAATAGATATTACTTGTAAATAAAATAAATCGGCAAACCACTTATTGGAAATTACTTCTTAGAAATCTTCTCTTTCAAAGCATTAGGTTATAACATGGAATCTAAGATACTGAGAGATAGTAAGTAATGAAAAGACAATCTTTAGTCCTGAGGAGCTTACATCTTAAAGCAGGAGATAGGAGTGATATAAATATTGTAAATATGAATCCTGATAAAGGTAGACTAACCCTCAAGAGCCATACCTGCTATTTTCAGAGAGCTAGAGAAACATCCTATTGGAAAACACACTAGTATGCGCATTTAGTGGCAATTCAGTGTTAACATGCAGAATAATGAAGCAGTTGAAATTATTTCAAGGAGCCTCTGTGCCTGTCTTTGCTTCTTACTTCATCCCATTCAAATAAGAAGAAGCTTGAATAATAAAGAGGATAATTTGCATGGTTGTAAAAATCCCTGAAACACACCTGAATTTTAAATCATACAGCTAAAGCAGGTTGTATTAAAGCAGAAGGATTCTGAGTTTTTAGAAACACCAGCAAATTCATCAGCTTTCAAATCAAAGAGTAAGAATCTTTAATGGCATGTAAACATTGAATTTGGTTGTCAATGATTTCCATGTTGAGTCTCACAAAGAGATGTTTAGAAGCAGTTCTACTTTGCTTCCTCCAAATATCATAAATCAACTCTTTGATTTCTCTTTACTTTTTCTTCAGTTGGTTAGTCTAGAATATAAAAAAGTTTATTGTAGTCAGCAAATATTTTTAGACCTTGAGAGGTGCCAGTGGGTTATGAGACCAATGGGAGAAAGTACTCCAACTTGTAGCTCAGTATTAGCACATAAATATTAATGAGTACAAATCATTCCAAGCATGTCAAGAATAAGAGAAATATTTGCAAATATTTGCGAAATGCATCCTGTTGTGCTGATTCCAGGGTGAAACACTTTAAGCTGTTAATAAAAAGCAGGCAACATACTCTCGTCATCTGACTCATGTCATGGCATAGATTGCTCATGGGAGACTACTTTTGGGGTTGCCTGTTTGATCCCAATTATTGCTTTCTGAAAATTGGACTTAAGACACAGAGGTAGATTCTCAATGGCTTTGTCTTTAATACATGGCTCTGTCCACACAGCCAATTGAGTTAAAAGAATATATTCGACCCAAGCTGGACCAACGCTGTATCCTAGGAATTGTAGAATTGGAAAAGAGTGATCAGAAAACTGAGGATATCTGGGGCTGAGTTTTGCAAATGGTAGAGCTCTTGGAGGAAGGCCAATATAAACTTTTGATGCAGAAATCCTTGAAACTTTTCCTTCCTGAACCATCCCTTCCTTTTTTTTTTTTTTTTTTTTTTCTGAGACGGAGTCTCACTCTGTCGCCCAGGCTGGAGTGCAGTGGTGTGATCTCAGCTCACTGCAACCTCCACCTCCCTGGTTCAAGTGATTCTTCTGCCTCAGCCTCCTGAGTAGCTAGGATTACAGGTGTGCGCCACCACAGCTGGCTAATTTTTGTATTTTTAGTGGAGACGGGGTTTCACCATGTTGGCCAGACTGGTCTTGAACTCCTGACCTCAGGCAATCTCCCTGCCTTGGCTTCCCAAAGTGCTGGGATTACAGGCGTGAGCCACTGCGCCCAGCCACCATCTCTTCCTTTAATTCCAAGAGATACTCACAATCCTTTCAATAATTGTCTTTTTCCCGGCCCTTTACCCCCCATAAGCCAGAGATAATCAGTTTCTGTTTTTTGCACTAAAAAACCCTAAAGGTTAAATAGTGACTAAATTAGGACTCAAAAATTTTACAAAAAGTAAAAGATTACCCGGATATCCCTCACAATGCAGCAGAAGATGAATATGCCTAGGCTTGGAGTAACTGGTACTACAGCAGAAGGAGAAGTCATTTTCTGCTATTGACCAGTTCAGAATACAAGGTAGATATGGCTGGAAAGACAGATTTACAGGACACTTAACACAATAATGGCTACAAACACAGAGGTGAACAACTGAACAGTGTAAGAAGTCATGGAATAACATCTAAGTTATACGTTCATGCCTCGAGTTTCAAATTACATTTTAAAATTCAAGTTATTATTCATACTTTTATTGCTACAAATCCTGTGAAGTGCTTTGAGTTGAATTTTATAGCTGTATGAGATCTTAGAGATTACCTGGTTTAACTCTCTCATTATACAGATGAGGCAAGTAAGGCCCCTAAAATTTAAGTGACTTGCTTGTTGAAGATCTACAGTTACCAGTCGCAGTAAAGCTAGGAATCTAGTAGTTTTAATTACTTAATCTTGAATTATATGCTTTTCACACTATCAAATTAGATTAGTTTTAATTAGGACTCACATTGTGCTTTGTTTTAAATTCATTTTAATTTATTATTTATTTTTATACTTTTAAGAACATTTAAAGTGAAATGAATCCTTACAGATATACTTGAGACCCCTACATGCTCCTTCTCAATTTTATTCAGCTCTCTCTTTCCCATGCTGAAGTTTCCTGTTTATTAGTTCTGGTATGTTTTCATTCATATATCTATAAAATGGCAAAATATATAGTATCTTTTTTATGTTTAAAATGTATGTAAATCATATTATAAGTCAACATTATATTTTAGAGATTAAATCATATTATAAGTCAACATTATATTTTAGAGATTTAAGCACATGGTACGTTTAACTCTTGTTCATTCATTTTCATTGTATGAATATACTCGACTATATCTAATCACTTGCTAATGGACATATAGACTGTCTCCAGGCTTTCACTTTTAACACAGTGCTGCAATAAACATTCTTGCACATGCGCACTTGTCCACATGTATGAGAATTTCACTGTGGTTTGTAGGAATAGAAGGACTGAGTAAGCCGGGCGCGGTGGCTCATGCCTGTAATCCCAGCACTTTGGGAGGCTGAAGTGGGAGGATCACAAGGTCAAGAGATCGAGACCATCCTGGCCAACATGGTGAAACCCCGTCTCTACTAAAAATACAAAAATTAGCTGGACATGGTGGCGCGCGCCTATAGTCCCAGCTACTTGGGAGGCTGAGGCAGGAGAATCGCTTGAACCTGGGAGGTGGAGGTTACAGTGAGCCAAGATCACGCTGCTGCACTCCAGCCTGACAACATAGTGAAACTCCATCTCAAAAAACAAAAAACAAAAAACAACAACAAAAAAAGAAGGGCTGAGTAATGAGTACGTGCACTTCCAACCTAACTAGACTTTGTCAAAGTAGTTGTACCAAATTATGCTTCCATCAGCTGTGTATGAGAATTTGCCTTGTCCAAGTTAGACCTGTCAGACTTTAAAATGTTTGCCAATCTAATCTAGCATGTATAAAATGATATTTCACTGTGGTTTTATTTAATAGTTCTCTGAATACTAATGAGGTTGAGGGTCTTTTTATATGTATATGGGACATAAGGCTTTCCTGATCTGTATGTAAATTGTCTGCTTAAATTCATTGCCCATTTATCTATCAAATTATTTTATTATTACTGTTTAGAGACAGGATCTCTGTCACCTTGGTTGGAGTGCAGTGGCATGGTCATAGTTCACTGCAGTCTTGACCTCCTGGGCTCCAGCAGTCCTTCCACCTCAGCCTCCCAAGTGGCTGAGACTACAGGTGCATGCCATCACACCTGGCTAATTATTGTTATTTTTGTAGGGATGGGGATCTTGCTATGTTGCCCAGGCTAGTCTTGAATTCCTGGCCTCAAGTGATGCTCCTGCCTCAGCTTCCCAAAGTGCTAAGATTACAGGCATGAGCCACTGGGTCCAGTCTGAATTAGTTTTTTATTCTTATTGGTTCATAAGTATTCATATATAATCTGGATAGTATATACGTTCTTTAAACATGTGGCTTGTTTTTGCCTTTTGATTATGACATACGTGTGTGTATGTGTATGTGTATATATGTGTGTGTGTGTGTGTGTGTGTGTGTATAACTTTTTTGTTTGGAAGTCTTACATTTTAATGTAGTCAAATGTATTCATCTTTTTATTTGTGGTTCTCACTTTTTGTGATTTAAAATATCTTTCTGCACCAAAATGTTTAACATTTTATTTTTTACTAGTAAGTCTTTAATCTACATATATATACACGTTATATATATATATGTGTGTATGTATATACACATATTACATATATACGCATTGCTTTCTTGCCTATCTGTAGAGGTAAAGAAGGATATAAATTCATTTCTTTTTACCTGTGGAAGACCAATTAATTTAGCAGTATTTTATAATTCATCTTTTCCCTACTGATTTTCAATGGTATCTCTGTCATCTGCCAAATTTTCGTATGTGTGTAGGTCTATTTGTGGGCTCTCTACTCTGTTCCATTAGTTCATTTTCTATCTTGAGCCAATACTACAATAACATAATTACTATATTTTATAATAGGTCTTCATATCTGGTAGGGAAAATCATTGCAACATTGTATTTCTTTAAACTTGGGTTTCTGGGCCAATAGGTGTTTTTTTTTTTTTTTTAATTTCTAATATTGTTTTCATTAATGCCATATCATTTTTTGCTATCTTATATTTTGCTGAGAATTTCTTTTATTAATTATGAAAAATTCTACCCATTATGTTTCAAATTGTGCCTTTCCCCCATTCTTTCCATTATCACTCTCTTTAAACCATAAATTAAATTTTGCATTAAAACTGTTGTAATAAAGACTTTAAAAAATTTAGTAAATCTTATTTGGTTATTTAACGAGCTCTGTAATGCTTTTTAGTAAATTTTGTATTCTTTTATATTTTCAATTTTTTTGTAAGTGACAGTATTTTTCTATATCTTGTAAGTGACATTATTTATTTTTGTAAGTGATATTATTTATTTTTATATATCTACTTTGGAGTATCTAGTCAATAGTTATAGCATTTAGCATTATTGGAAAATTTAATGTTGCTATTAATTATAGCTAGTGACTCTTCTTCATTAATTTAAAATTTTGATTGTAAACTCCTTTTCACTGAACCTTTCCCATGGGAATTCTTCAGAGCCAGACTGAGAACATTTTCCACTAGAGAAATTTTGCATTTGCTTCTTGTAGGCACCGCAGAGTTAGCATGAGTTTGGAGCCATTTTTACATTGGTGACTAAGTCTGGAGGATTCCTTAGCCGCACATGAATAGTGTAAATTTAAACCTCAGTCTTCATTGAGACAGGGATATGGTCATAAATTTTAATAAAAGCTCTTTTAACCTCCAGCCCAAACATACACCAAAAGAGACAAGTCATCCTGTTGTATTCCTTGCCAGTGTACATACTTTCACCTGCTCACATTTTCTCTGAAGGTATATCTCTTCCACCGTCAGTTCCTGATTTGCACTAAGGATATCAGTCCTAATTCCTCATTTTCTAAGTGTATGTTTCTTGTGCTTGTTTAAGTAATCCAACCTATCTCTCATATTATTGAGTCAGCATATACCCAGAGCTATTTCTGCTGAATTATTGTTACTTTAGAATTGTCTTTTTTTTTTTTTCGTAATGGGTTAGGGTTTGCATGTAAAACTATGTTACATTTGCAGATATTTTGTAGTGGGAGTTAATCATGTCTGCTACATTGCTGGAGCAAAATTCAACACTAAACTTTAGTATATGAATTAGAGTTCAATAAAATTTTGACCTAAAACAGCATCTTTGTCTCTAGGAAATTAACTATTTCCTAAAATATTTAGAGTGCCTACTAAGACTTATTTTTCATAACCAGCAGAGACAGTTGCTCTATTTATAAATATATATTGCAAACTCACGTAACTAACAATTGTTGTTGAATTAAATCTTTCAATAGCATAAATATTTCCCTTCTAATGAAATAGTAGGTTTTAATATGCTCTTTAAGAAGATGCTTCAAAACACTTGCATATTTGTGTTGCTAACATCTGCCCTTTAGAAACTATAATTAGCTAGTCTTTAAAGTATCAGTAACCTGCAAGTATTCTAATAGTACTTTTCTAACTTCAAATTTACATTTTATGAGAGTTTCAACTCAACCAGTTTGTATTTTCTGAAAAGTCCAAGATTTGCGCTCAGTAGGTAGGGTGCTTGATTTAAGGAGCCCTTAGATTTGTAGTGATTTAAAAACAATGAAAGACTTGGGCCACTTTCCTTCAGGACATTGTGCCTTTTGTTTATGACTACTTTACTATGTAAGTAGCAGATTTATGATAACACAGTTTTATGATTCATGGGTCCCCCATGAGTTTCATTTAAAAAGGGTGTACCATGGACATCAAATGGATGAAGAACATATGGATTTAGCAGCTAATAAACAAGCTGACTCAGTTTTGGGTTCCTTTTGTCCTAACCTTTGACCGAGGGGAACATAAAATAAAAAAGACCGAGTGAAGACTTAGTGAATAAAAAGGCTATTTGAATTTTTGTGGCCATGTGTTCATGTGTTGAAGTAATTTGAAAGGATTAATGAGATAGGGCTTACTATGTAAAACAAAATTGGCGTAAACTTTGTAAGAGTTCTTATTCTAAATGTTTCCCATTGAATTAGCAAAGTCCTGAAAACTTCCACATTTTGTTATTCTAACTCCAGGTTGAAATGATCCTTAATATTACAGTTTTTAGTATTTATAACTTAAAATTTAATCTAAGAATTGGCATTAAATTATAATCTAATATAGTATGTCTATCGGTAGGAAATTATCAGTCTTCTTCCTAAAGTATTTAAGACTGGCTCTGAACATTTTATTCCTTACCATGGAAAGTAACAATCTTTCATTTGTGCCACTTCCGTTCATAGACTTCACTGCTATTTAGATACACACGCATATCCGCCTCTCCCCATGCCACACATCTTGATTTATCAGACTGAAATATGAAGTGGTAAAAGTATACTTTTCTATTAAATTTTCTTAGTCTATTATTTCTGTTCAATTTTCTTCATGCTCACGGCGAGGGCTTTCTTGCTACCATTTAAAACTTTCTTCACAGATTGTAAAAACTGTTAAGCTAAGTTAAATGCGTGTTTTCATAATACTGTGTAGTCACATTTCAAGAGAACACCTGATGATGACCATACTAATTCAAATAACTGAATCTGTGAATGTGGTATTTCGGATACGTTGGAGACAATATGGGGAGATACTTTGGCTTTTTCAGGCCTAAGTTCTTCCTTATAGCAACCCATGTTTACTTCCAGGCTTCCCTGAGGATCCAGTACCTTCTGCCCTACTTCTATAAGGACTCTCCTGAAAAGCTTATTGTCATGCAAAGCTTAGTGTTTAGCTATTCTGTCACTTCCTCAACTCAGTAGCCTGATATTGAACTTCGACACTTTTTTTGTTCATTGTGTTTTAAGTTTGGGTTGCCACTCCATTCCTGAGGCCACAATTTTATTAAGGTCCCAAATCTTTTACTAACTGATTTCTGAAATTAAACATAATTTGATTTATAAGCCTCCAATATGTCTACACAATTTCAAGATGTGGAAATTCAGTTTAAAAACAAACTCTTGGAGATTATTATTCATTTAGAGAAAAAATTGAAAAAGACTTCCTTGAAACAGTGTGTTCTCTACTGATTATGACTGAAATCTTCAAGTTTGGGAAAAGAACAGCTGTCAGCACAGGAGAGCAAGTGTAAAGACTGAATATGTAAAGAAAGGGCCCAATGCTACTGGAGAGGCAGTAGCAAACGAAGGTTGCATGCAAAAACATAGAGTCAAAGGTTCAAAATGCTTGGACATTTGCAGAATGTCTAAGCACAAATGGAACAAGTGTTGTAGGGAGTTCCAAATAACAGGCAGTCATAAAAATTCTAGGATTTCATTCATTCATTCATTCGTAATGCATTCATTATTACAGCAAATGGAGCACCTCCTTTTAGCTGGACATTCTGCTAGACTCTAAAATGAATGGCAGCCTTGCTCTTAAAGGGATTAGAAACTAGTTGGGCAATGGGAGTTTAAAAATTTGGAAGAAGTAGTTGATGCATTTATAGAAAAACTGGGTTATTCCCTATGTGGACTGAAGGATGAGGAAGAAACATGGTAGTGTGGTAAGAAGGAAGTGCCCAGTGAGCCTGGAGTACTGGTATACCAGTGAAGAACAAGTCCAGAACCATAAGTGCATTTTGTTGGGAAGGCAGGGAGCCTGATCTGGATCCCAAATGCTGGTTTAGGCCAATGGCGGACTGTAAAGAGCCTTTCTGTTAGTCCAGTACAAAAAAGCTTCATAAGGTAAAATTTGCAAATTTAAGGAACTGTCATTTCTTGAAATTAGTTCCTTTCCAGTTTCTTTAAAAGATGATGGTGATAGGCAGTTAAAAAAAATCTTTGGCAAATTTAAAAGTTGACCATTCTATCTGGATCATTTATTTATTTTAAAATTAGTTGGTCTATAAAATCCAAACATGAGCCCAGGCGTGGTGGAGCACAGCTGTAATCGCAGCTACTGAGGACTACTTCCTGCAGTCCCTCAGAAGCTGAGGTTGGAGGACTGCTTGAGCTCTGGAGTTGGAGGGCAGCATGGACAACTTAGCGAGACTTCCTCTCTAAAAAACACAAAATCCAGACATCTAAGATTGATGGTCATGATCCATGACCCGCTGACCCAGCACCCCGGCTACGGGACTGGTTCAAGACCGTGAGTGACCACACCTGCAGGCTGGGAGGCTTCCTTAGTCATTCTTTTTTCCACATTCTGGATCCTCATTCCTCACCATTCTGTCACTCATGTTTGCTCATGAAATCTCCCCAATCTGTCTATCTACATTTAAATATGTCCCAATTTCAGCCCTCTGCACAGTTTCTCTCCAGCTGTTTTTCTTTCTTGGCCTCCTTGCATTCACAACTGTTTCCTTCCTTGGGTTCAGTCACAAGTTTCCTTTATTCTATCTATCTATCTATCTATCTATCTATCTATCTATCTATCTATCTATCATCTATTATAGTATCATATTTTATATAATATAATAGGGTAAAGCAGTTTAGATAGAAAAAAATTAACTATTGCAAGTGGTCCCTAAAGTTGAATAAGATGAAAACAGCCAACTATCCATGGTGACTGGTGAGTGTGGTAAGAATGGTGGCAGGCAAATGCACACACACACACACACACACACACACACACACACACACACACACACACTTCCCTCTTCCCTGCTGCTGACACATGGCTATTTTTACCCAGAAGAGAAGATACATTAAACATAGAGAGACTATGTGGCATTCGGCATAGTTCAGTCTTTGCATAAAATTGCCAGAAAATTTCTTGAGATTAGGGATGAAGTCTACATGAGAACTCTGGGTTGTCAGTACTCATTGAACTCCTGCTTTGAATTCTAGGTAGTAAAAGTTCAGAAGTGGTTATTAGTGAACCAATACCAACAGCTGTGGTCAGTTAATGGGGTAAGAATTAAACAGAATTAGAAAATTATGATTATGCAACTAAGTAACTTCAGACTTGAATTTTGGTCACATTTGTTTCAATTGAAGATCTGTAAAATTTCCAGTTCTACATAATGTGAGAAAAGTCAGCCAAAATTGAAGGGAAAAAAGAACATGAAACAAAACATATGTTGGGTTATGGTTTTGCACCAGATATTTTTGAAATTAAAAGTGGTAAACAGTTTATTCTAAATGAATTGGATTTCTCCTTTAAGACTCAAAGTAGGCAAATACTTAAATCAGACTACAAATTAGATTAGTGCTAAGGACTGGATGACTTTGGGAACATCCTTAAAGGCTAAATATATATTCCATTACCTCTATTTTAAAACAGCATCTATTATGCTCACAGATTTATCAGAAAGCATAATTTGCTATTTTTAGTCAAAGAAAAATCAATCTATTAGTTTGATTCTGGGGTTCAGAATTTCCAGAGAACTGAGATACTTTGGCAAATTTGTCTTTGGTGTCATAACAAATAGTTCTTTGTTTTCCTTTGTATATTTTGAGGGTGTCAAGTTCAATGTCCTAGTCGACAGGCAAGTCTTTTCATTAAGCAGCAATGAATCATAGAATCATGGAGTTGGAAGGGCATCTAAAAGTAATCTAATGCTACCCCTTGCTTCCAGGAAAGATATCAGTATCATGCTTCATTCTGTTTCTAAAATCTGAAGAAGGAAATAGAATAATTTAGAACGTATGGACTGAATTCTTACCATGAGGTTAACTGTAGAAACTATTGCATCTTTTATAACCTTCTAAACTGGATTGAGATCCATAAATAAATTTAGATAAGGTTGTTTGCTTTGCTTCTTTCGCAGATTGTCTTTTCTACTGGATAGGGATCTATCAGTAAAAAGAGGAGAAGTTGTTTATTTTGCTTCTTTTGCAAATTGTGTAATTCTATTTAAGACTTAACATATTTAGCGTGGTATTTTTTAGCAGTTCATTCTGCAACATTCTAGTATTGTGATACCCAAAGACATCCTAAAAAATATATTATCACTGCTGTGATTGAATAGTACACATCTTTATGTATATGCAATCAGTTTTCCTTTAGATCATTTCTAGTTTCTTTTAGTACACACATGCTAATTTGTATACCACTTAAAAAAAGACTAGAAAAACTTTATCATTCTAGACAATAGAAAGTTGCCTTTGTATGTTTACTTGTTCTAGATTGATTGAAAAAAGTTGTCCTAGCGAAAGATATAATTTGATATAACTCCTGTTGTATCTGTTATACAAATAAATTAAAATACTTTATAGTCACTACAGATTATAGTTTGAGGGGACATCAAATCAGACACAATCATGAATCAAAGATGGTATTGAGCTATCAGGTTATTGTCAACATGGCATCTCAACATTTGGAGCAGAGGGATGAAGTGAAGCAGAGGTGTTAGGAAAGATTTTTAAAGGGATTTTCAACCAGTTACCCTTTACAAGAAATATGCTAGTCTTTAGATTCAATAAAACTTCACATTTCAAATAAATCTGCCCAACAAAATAGCAAACATACCCTTGTCTCAGCTAATTAAAATAAAAACCTCTTGCCTTTTCTACTTCGGGGAGCTGGGTTGCTATCAGAAGACTGTGATCCCAGTTGTGGATTAAGGGAGATTATTGCACCACCAATATTCTGGAGTCTTTTAAGAAAGTAATTCCTTTTTCCTTCATACTTCACCATGTAAATAGCATGGAAAAAGCCCTCATCAGAATTTCTGAGGGCAGTGTGACTAGTGGAGACATAATAAAGCAACAGAAAAAATCCTTTTCTTTCTCTATTATGATGCACTTTTTTGCCTGCTCAGAAAGTCTAGAGCTCTGGAATTTGTAATGTAGGAATGCTGACCTGTCTGTGATGGGTGCTGGAGACCAGGCCAGGGAGCATGAAGCATCCCTTGCTCAGACCATAAAGCACCCCTTGAGGGAAACTACAAAGAGGAATTTTCTCTAAAAAACAGTTTATCTTGTAATACAAAGCCTCTGAAATTGAGTATCTGTTTCACAGATCAAAGGGAAATTTAGTATTTTTCAAGTAATAATTTTGGAATAGTTTTTAAAAATTAATTTTAGTTGAAAAATGAAGATGAAAGCTAGTGTTTATTGATCAATTACTAGGTGCCACGTTTACATAAATAAAATGTAAATTCATACAATGAAATATTGTTCAGTCACAAAAATGAATTAAGTACTGATACATGTTACAACAAGATGAAATTTGAGGGCATTATGCTAAGTGAAAGAAGTCAGACATAAAAGACCATATAACACATGATTTCATTTATATGACGTGCAGAATAGGCAAATTCATAGAGACAGAAAGTAGATTATTGATTGCAAGGGGCTAGGAGGAGGAGAGAGTGGGGAGTGACTATTAATGGGTACTGATTTTTTTGGGGAAATTATAGAAATGTTCTGGAGTTAGTGGTGATGGTAGTGCAAACTTGTGAACATACTAAAAACCACTGAATTGTACATTTAATCAAATATAATCTTTCTACAAGGGCCTTCTTTCACCTTCCTAAATAAAAGATTAATTAGAATGAAAAAACACTCTATTTTATAGGTGAATTCAGGTATAAATTAATAGCTGAAATATAAGTTGGAAAGAGGTAATTACCATGAGAATGAAACACACCAAAATTCTATAATGCTCTTTTTACCCTGTGTCTTCCAATTAATGTCGTTAATTCAATCAATAATTTTTTTCCAGATGCCGCTATGTCTTTCTCATTAACAAAATTATTTCATGAAATTGGTGTGAAGTTGGTAATTATTAAAGCTGGGAAATAGAAAATGGGGTCCATTTTTCTATTGTTCCTACTGTATATCTGGGTGAAAATTTCTGTAGTACAGTTTGAGCGTCCTTAATCTGGAAAACTGAAATCTGAAGTGCTTCAGAATTGGAAACTTTTTGAGTGCTGATGTGATGCCACAAGTGGAAAATATCATACCTTACCTCATGTGATGGCTTGCAGTCAAAAATTGGCACACAACACACAGTTTCTTTAGTGTCCCCAAGGGAAAAAAGACCCTCTCAGCCCCCTTTATTTGCGATATATCTTTTCCACACACACTCAGATTCCCCCAAGCACACCCACAAAGGGTAATAAGATGGGCACTTTCAGGACAGAAGCACAAGTGGCAAGTTCCCTATGATGCCCCACATAGGGCCAAGACCTACATCACTGGTAGCTGAGTTAGTGACTCCTTAGCTTTCTGGTGGTTCAATGAATGCAAACTCTGTTTCATGCTGGAAATTCTTAACAATATTGTATAAAATTACCTTTAGGCTATGTTTATAAAGTGTATATGAAGCAGAAATGAATTTCATGCTTAGACTTGGGTCCCATCCCCAGGGTATTTCATCATGTATATGCAAATATTCCTAAATAAAAACAATTCTGAAATCTGAAACAGTTCTGGTACTGTGTTTTGGATAAGGGATATTCAACCTGCAGCAAATTAAAGAAATTACCTGGTGGAGGAAAACATTAATTTTTAAAATTAGTTGATTTATTTTCTTTTTTGAATTTTTATAAGGGAGGTGAAATTAACCTTAGTGCAATGTGCAGATAGAACCATTCCTTCACCTTAGAAATTTCCCAATCATTACCTTCCACAGGCAAGTACTATTCTGATTTCTGTCATATGGATTTGTTTTTCATGTTTATGAATTTCACTAAACAGATATATAGTATGTCCTTTTTATGTCTTTCATTTGCTCCACATAATATTTTTAAGGTTTGCTCATATTGTTGTGTGTTTTAGTAGTTCATTCCTTTTTATTGCTGAAGAGTTTTGTTATATGAATATGCCACAATTTGCTATCTGGTCTCCTGTTGACAGACATTTGGACATTAGTTTTGGTAGTTTTGAAAGAAAGCTGTGATGCATGTTCTTTTATTGGACATGTATTTTCATTTCTCTTTGATATTTACAATGAAACTAACAATAATTTTGTAAAGTGTTTTACCAGTGTACACTCTCCCTAGTAGAGAATGAGTGTTCTAGTTGCTCCATGTCCTCACTAACATTTTATTGTTGTTCGTTTTACTGTTGTTAGCCAATCTAGTGGATGTAAAATGTTATAATTGTGGTTTTACTTGGCCTTTCCCTGATGACTTTCCTTGAGTTTGAGAACATTTTCATGTGCTTATTGGCCTTTTGAATGTCATATACAATGTGGTCTTTCATGTCCTGACTTATTTTAAGAATTACGTAGTCTGTTAGTTGATTGTAGGAGCTTTTTGTTCAGATATATGCATTACAAATATTTTATCTCAGTGTGTGGGACTTTTCATATATTTAATTATGGCTTTTGATTATTAGACATTTTAATTTTATGAAGTCCAAATTAGCAGTTAAAAAGTGTTCAGTGCTAATTTGCTTACTGTGTTACTGTATTGTTTTCCTCTAGAAGTTTTATAGTTTTTATTTTTACATTTAGGCAACTTCAAGTTAATTTTGTGTATGGTGTGAAGGAGGCTCCAAGGTTTAATTTTTTCTATGTATTTATCTGGGTCTTCCAGTATCTTTTATTAAAAAACCTTTCCTCCCCAGTGAATAATCTTAACATTTTTGTCCAAAATCTATTGACTATATATATTTGCATCTATTTCTGGGTTGTATTCTGTTCTATTGATCTATTTGCCTATATTTATGATCCTAATTCACTGTGTTGATTACTATAGCTGAAAAGTAACTCTAAAAATCAAAGTTGAATCAACTTTGTTATTCTTTTTCGTGATTGTTTTGATATACAAGCTCTTCTGTGTTTAAATATAATTCTCATAGTCAGTTTATATTTGAAAACCTCTTTAGATTTTGATTGGAGTTACATTGAATTTATACATCAATTTGGGAAGAACTATCTTCTTAACAATACTGACTCTTCAAATTCATGAACATGGTATATATCTTCATTTATTTAGGTCTTAGATTTTTCTAAACAGTGTTTTGTAGTTTTTAGTTCAGAGAATTTGCATATCTTTGTTAAATTTATTCCCAAGTATTTTATGTTTTTTATGTTATTAAATTTTATGTTATAAATGTAATTGCTCACAAATTTTATTTTTCAATATGGCACAGTATTGGTAAATGTATCCTGCAACTTTACTAAACTCATATATTAATTGTAGTCACTGTTTTGTATTTTTATTTGCAGAATCATGTCATCTGTGAATAAGGGCAGTTTTTGGCCTATTTTAATTAGTTTGACCTTTTTTGTTTTCTTTCCTTATTGCTTTGTTAAAATTTCAAGTAGAATGTTGTAAAATTTCTTTAAGTTTCTAGTTTGCCCAGAGTTTAATTTTAAATAATAAATGAGTGTTAAATGGTTTTGTCTGCACCTGTTAGGCGATCATATAGTTTTCTGCTTTATTCTGTGAATAAATTAATTAAAACAATTTTAGAAATTTCTACTTTTCAGATGTAGAAATAAAAAAATGCTACATTCCCATTAAAATACTACTTTAGCTGGATCCAGAAAATGGATATGTTGTGTTTTATCATTATTCAGTTTGAAATATTTCCTTTGGTTTTTTTTTTCATGGTTTATTTATATGTGTCTTGTTCAATTTCCACATATTTGGTTTAAATATATATTTTATTATTGACTTCCCATTTAATTCCACTGTTGTTAGAGAATGTGTTCTGTAAGATTTTAATCTTTGGACATTTATTAAGATGTATTACATTTATTACCTAAGATATAGTCCATCTTTGTGAGCATCTGATAAGCACTCAAAAATAATGTGTATATTTTGGAGATGTAGTTTTAATGTTCTATAAATGTTAGATAAAGATCATTTATAGTATTGTTGAAGTGGTTTATATTTCTACTGATTTTTTTACTAGGTGATCTATCAATTACTGAGGGAGATGTATTAAAATATTCAATTCTGAATGTGATCATTTTTTGTCCCTTGAGGTCTGTTAATTTTTGTTTTATGGATTTGAATGACTGTATATTAGATGTATTAAATGCATATTAGGCACATACACATTTCTCTGGTAGTATTTTGAAGTCTACTTTTTTATATTGATGTAACCACTTCAGTTTCCTTGGCTTAGCATTTGCCTGGAATATTCTTTCCATCTTTTTATGTTTTACATATGTGATTTTTATCTATAAAGTATATATCTTGTAGTTGTACTTTTTAGATATTTGGTTTGGCAATCTCTTTTAATTGCAGCTTTTAGTTTATTTACATTAATATAATTACTGATATGTTTGGATTTATGTCCACCGTTTCCTATTGTTTATTTGAATAATGTATTTTTTTTTTCCTTTTTATGTTCTCTTTTTCTTTTGGGATAATCAAATTATTTTAGCATTCTATTTAATTGTTAAATTTATTTTAGTTATATCTATTTAAAAATATCTATCTATCAAATTTGCATTACTTTTTTACTGTTTTCTTTAGAGATTACCAATGCCTCTTTGCTGATTGCTTATAGTTAATATTTTACTGACTTCACTTAAAATGTAAGACATTTTTAATGATATAGCTCTATCTACATCCATCCTTTTTGTCATACATTTTATATCTACATCTGTTACACACAAATCTTAAATGTTGTAAGTTTATGCAAATCAACAAATTTTCCTTTAAGGAAATTAAGAGGCCGGGCATGGTAGCTCATGCCTGTAATCCTAGCACTTTAGGGGGCTGAGGTGGGTGGATCACTTGAGGCCAGGAGTTTGAGACCAACCTAGCCAACATGGTGAAACCCTGTCTCTACTAAACATACAAAAATTAGCTAAGCATGGTGATGCATGCCTGTAATCCCACCTACTCGGGAGGCCGAGGCAGGAGAATTGCTTGAACCCAGGAGGTAGAGGTGGCAGTGAGCCAAGATCGTGCCCTTGCACTCCAGCCTAGGCGACAGAGTGAGACCCTGTCTCGGGAAAAAAAAAAAAAAAAAAAAAAAAAGGAAAAAAAAGGAATTAAGAGAAGATCAAAGGTTATTTTATTTAAGTACACTTTTACCATTAAAAAAAATTTTTTTATAGGCCTGAGTTTCCATTTGGTTTCATATCCTTTTAACTTAAATAACTTCCTTTTGTGTTTGTAAAAAATTTAGACGTATTGGCATGAAGTCTTCTGTTTTTTGTTTATCTTAACATATCCTTAGTTCACATTCTTTTTTGATGGATGCTTTCACTGGTATAGAATTCTATGTTGACAGCCTTTTCTTTCAGTAATGGAAAAAGATAGATTTTTTTTTTTCTTCTGGCCTCCATTTTTCTGGATAATACAGCAGTCATTCCTACTGATGTAACAATATATGCATGTGTCTTTTTTCTTCTGACTTTTTAAAAGATTACCTTTTTGCTTTTGTTTTATAGCAGTTGACATAAATGTGCCTTGGTATGCTGCTCTTTTTTTTTTAATTTAATTTAATTTAATTTAATTTTTGAGACGGAGTCTTGCTCTGTCGCCCAGGCTGGAGTGCAGTGGCGTGATCTCGGCTCACTGCAAGCTCTGCCTCCTGAGTTCACGCCATTCTCCTGCCACAGCCTCCCCAGTAGCTGGGACTACAGGTGCCTGCCACCACACCCGGCTAATTTTTTGTATTTTTTAGTACAGATGGGGTTTCACCGTGTTAGCCAGGGTGGTCTCGATCTCCTGACTTTGTGATCTGCCCACCTCGGCCTCCCAAAGTGCTGGGATTACAGGCGTGAGCCACTGCGCCCAGCTGCTGTTCTTTATTTTTATACTGCTTGAAAGTCTATGAACTTTGTTCTTTAAGCCAATATTTTGCACTACATTTGTGACTATTTTGGCCATTATTTCCTCAAGTATTGTTTTTTTGGTCCATGTTTCTCTTTCTTCAATGCATGGATTTCTAATTACACATAAATTGGGCCATTTGATATTTTCCCATAGACTACTGAGACTCTTCATTTTATTTTATTACCATTACTCTTTGTTGCTCAGATTGAGTTATTCCTTTTGACTGTCTTCAAGTTCACTGATCTACTTTTCTGTTACCTTCAATCTTCTGTTAAGCCCAAGAAATGAATATACATATTTTTTTCACATATGCTTTTCAGCTCTAGAATTTCAATTTGACTCTTCATTTTAGTTTTCATATGTTCTGATAGTCCTCATCTGTCCATTTATTATATTCATTATAATTATCTTTTTATTATGTTTTTGCACATATTTATAATAGTTGTGTCTGTTAATTCTACCATTTGAATCATCTTGGGATTTGTTTCTACTGATGGTCTTTTCTTTTGACCTTAAGTCACCGTTTTATTCTTCTTTACATATCTTGTAATTTTTTATTGTGTTCTTGGCATTATTTATGATATGTTATAGAGGCTTTGGATTCTGTTATTTTCCTTGAAAGAGTGCTTTTTTTTTTGTTCTAGTAAGCATTTGAATTGTGGATTGATCATGTTAGGTTAGTGGAGGCTTGGGTTTACACTTTGTTAGGGCATATTTGCTTTGGTTTTGTTGTTAGTCATGCTAAATCACTTAGTTCTGGAACAGACTATGCATAAACAGTGGGTTCTGGAGTTCTGGAATTTCAGTGGAAAGTCTAAGGTGTTTCTATCCTCTCTAACTTGGTGCAACTTATCATTCAAACTTTGTTTTACCTTTGCTGAGCAGCAGCTATAACATAGTGTTAATTTCAGGGACAAACATGAGAGACTTGAAAAACTTAATTGTTTACACATGTAAATGGAAACAGTTCTATTGGATATTTTATTGGGAAATCTTAAAAAAGAATATTTTTAAATAGAAATTGATCATTATCAATAAAATGGGGACATTAATTATATTCACTCAGGATATGAGAAATTAAAAGACAATACATACATAAGCACTTATAGAATCTAGCATATTGGAAGAGTCTGATGTATATTTGCTATCATCTATCCACTCATTCATTCAATTGCCAAAGATTTTTAAATTGCTGATTATGCGCCAGGTGCTGTGCTACTCACTAGAGATGCAAATATTTGGTTTGTTAAAGGTGGTAGTTAAAGATATATTTGTAAAAGCCTTTGCATTGAAACTTTTATACATTTGTATTAACTTTTTTATATGTAAGCGAGATCTGGTATTTATTCTCTCTTAGCAAGCCAAATTGAAATCAGGAGATGTTTTAGTTCCAGGTTTGCTGCTATTTCCTCATATGAATTAGGGCAAGCCAATTCTTCTCTTTAGCTCTCAGTTACCCATCTGTAGAATGAAAGTATTCCACTAGGTTAATGGAGCCTGATTTGTTTTTAAAACTTGAAGAAGCCCTGTGCCTGGTAATAACTTTACCCCTACAGCTCAACTAAGATGTTAACTGAGAAGTTATATTTAAAAAGGTAGTAGTCATCCCTCTGTGAATAGTCTCGCTACTTTATTATCTACTATTCTGGAGAAAACACACACACGTATTCTAAAGACCCAAGGAAAAATTCATTTTAGAGCCAAACCTGGGAATCAAGATACTATTAAGTATTGTATGTAAATAGAAATATTGCAGCTCATCATCTAATTCTGTTTTTGTTTTGTTATTTAACAAATGTCTAGTGAGTTTTGGGTCTGTGGTTAAACTTTTTTATAAGGGTCGGATGAGGAAAAATGTTCACCAAACTATAAACTGCAGAAATGAGTCTGAACACTTTCTAAATGTGCTTATGTGGGAGGAGTTCAGATAAGTGAAAGAAGAAGTAAGATTGGGGTGAGTGGCTCAGAAATGGAAGTATACTTTGTGGATCAGAAATATGCATAACTTGGGTTTGGCTTCCATTGGATATGGGAGACAAGGGCCAGGTTAAGGGGAAGAAGCCCAATGTGTGGATTTAAAGCCAGAGACAAGCTAATTTTAGATTACAGACATTAGAGATGGAAAAGATCCACAGGATTATATTACCAAACCCATTCTCCTGCCAGTTCAGAATACATTTGTACAGAAAGCAGATCGCATATGAAACTGACCTCAACCAATGGTTGAAAGATGGGGGACAGGCTACTGTGTGCTGCTAGATACATTCATAAGGCTGGTGTTCTTCCGAATAAACTTAAGGGTAACGGGATTTTTTAGGGATCATAAATAAGAAAAATGGATTTACATTTCTGCTCAGTCATTGCTTTGGGTCCTAAAATAATATAATGCCAAATAATACTACAAATGCCAAATACAATGTAATAACATAATGCCAAATAATTATAATGCCAAATATAATGATACAAATAAAAATTAGTTCAAGGGGTACTACTTAGATCAAATTAAATTCTTTTGCCTCTTTAAAAGAAGCTGGGATAGACATATTTGAAGCCAAGAGAAAAATGTTTTGAAAACACATTCATCTTCTTTAGATAGTGTGGTTGCAGTGTTTTGTTCTTAAGATTCCTTGTCTATAGGATTGGGGCTGTTCATGAATATTAGAGAGTTTGTGCCCCAGTCTTCAAGAGAGTGGTTCCACAATGCCAGTCCGTCGACTAATACAAATCCACATAGGAGAAGAATAAAGACAATATGAGTGTTTCATAGTGAAAATTTTATTAAAATTAAAAGATTCATCATAATTCTGAGATGAAGATCTTCATTTGCTTTTAGAATATCCTTCTTTACAAAAATAGTATTGGTACACATATTTGTAATCACTTTTCTTCGCAAAATGAAAGTTGATAAATAACCCTATAGAAATCCCTGCATTTAAACAACGAGTCTTTAGCATTCAAATTCAAGGTACAATTTCTTCAGAACAGTCTGAGGGCATTTTAAAAACAAAAGGGAATGTACATAAAAACTAAACCTTTATCAGTTTTGAGATAATCCATTATTTTAGGTGTAACCAAGAAAGAAAACACAGATGAATTATTTGTGCCATTAATGGTAAGATGTATCCTGATATCAGAATTGTTAATATGTGAAAGGGTGTGACCCAAAGAATCTACGAAATGTACTATATAATTAGCATAAAGAATTTTCATTCATTTAACACATAATTATTAGAAATATTCTTACTGAGTATTTGTTCATTAACACAATGCATTTGAGTTCAGGCTTTGAAGAGTTTCTGAGTGATAACATTAGATCATGTCCTCCATTTTTCATTTTTTTTTCTCCTCAGTGTAACATTTCTCAAAATTTTGAAGTCTTGCAAGTTACAGTTTTTAGATATTTCTTGCTTGATAACTATATGTTTGGGTGTGCCAAGTGCTTGACTATGCAAACCATTCCATATCCTCAAACAGTCATAGCTCAGTGGATGCATAGCAGACTAAATAATCACCATAATATATAGGATGTGCTTCTATAAGGCAGGGAGGGGCACTGTGAGCTGCTAGACACATTCCCAAGGATGCTGTTCTTTTTGATAAGCTAAAGAGTAACAGAGAATATATTTAGGGATTATAAATGAGAAAGATGAATTTAAGTTTCTGCTCATCCTAAATATCTCTCCAAGTCTTTCTCAAAGAGAATTGCTGAACTTACTCTGTCGTATTTATGTAGAAAATAATGCAATTTCATCTCTACGATCAATTATTAAACTCCTCTCATTAGTATTTAACTATACCTCAGTGACAATTTTTTGTTGATGCTCAAATTCCCTGGTTAGTACAATTGCAATTTTTAGTATTGCAAAATACAGGCAAACTAACTAACCTGAAGTTCATCATAGTTCTGTCACTGGGGGAGATTAGGTGGGGCTGGACTTATAAAGAGGCAATGTTGGAATTTTTTGTAAAAAACAGTGTGTCTCGTATCTGACAAGCTTTACTCTAGAAAAGTCTATTATATAGAGGTTTTATTAAGTTAGCCCAATTTCTTTACCAGAAACATAGAACAACTACTTATCAATTTTTATGTTTCCCTACTGCTTAGTATCCGTGGTGCACCTATAGGAAAACAGTGTGGTTCAGAGTAAATAAAATGAAGATCAGGATTGAGAAAATCAGATCATGACCCCTTAATAGAAAAACTCATTTTGGCCTCATTCATGTCTAAATATCTCCATTTAATGGTGCTGATACTTCATCAGAGATAGTAGGGAAATGCCAAAAATGTTCTGTGGAAATGCTAGTAGATATGGACAGGAGACAGAGTTTTAGCTGTTTCTTGAAGACAGTTATAATAGGTAGTATATGTGCTCTCCGTGGTGCATGTTGACACTGAAAGACAACTGGTAGGAAACCCACTATGCAATTATAAAATAATCATGATACTGAAATAGCAGAGTCTTTTTTGTGCCACAGGTTCATGGTAGGAAAGAATTTTAATATGCTTAAGATGGGGGTTTGACCTAACATTCTGATGTGTGATGAAGTTGAAAATATGTAACTTGGGATAAGAAAATGATCTGTAAGGAGAGGAGAAGGAAATTTGTGGCTTTTTTCCATTTGAAAATAATTATGGTTTCCTTTAGCCAACTCCAGGAGATTTAATAACTTTTTGTATTGGAGAAGGGTGGCCCATGCCATATGGCTACCCCTTACTTCTGTGTTCAAACTACAAAAAGCACAGTTTGGAAGCCCAGCAAAATTTATTCATTGTAAATTCATTCTGTAATTCTTTTTATGTCTTAAAATTATATTCAAGACCCCTTTTTGGCTCTTGAATTGCCTTTAAAAAAATTAACTGGCAAGTGTTTGAGGAGATTGAGGGAATAATTTCTAAGTGAGTGACAGAAAACTGTACCTTTTCCGCAGATCATTTCAAAATAACCTTTGATGAGTCCACAATCCATTTTAATTACCTGTGCAAATATCCCATTTCTAATCTTGTGAGCAATGAATGCCCTTGTAACTCTGTGTAATTGCTTGGAATATTGCTACTTAGATATAGAATCCTTTATGAGGGACACTTATTCAACAACAAAATTAAGGGCCAGAGTATTTTGAATTTTGAACTAAAATTCAGCCATGCAACCTTGGATACTTCCAGTTTCCCTTTAAAATTATTTCCTCCTGTTTCTGTGGAGAGAAGGAAAAAATGATTTCAGAATGTTATCAGATTGTTTCAAACAATTTATCACATTAAACAATGTGTTCAGGCGGAATAAACATTGATTTCAACAGATGTAAAGGAAGTAGTTATAATATTCTGCTTGTTCAACGTGTTAAACATCTATTTTTTTAAACGAAGAACATTTAAAGAATTTCATAGAGATTTTTATTTTGTCCCTTTTTCCAAAGAAGACTTAGAGAAAATTTCAGCTACTTGGCAATTGACAAAAATGTTTAGAGAATGACCACAATCATCCAGATTCACTTTGAGTAGTGTTTAAGCTACAAGACACTATGACTCAGTGATCTGAGGCAAATCTCTTAAACTGTCAGTCTCTTCATATTTATTTTTCCAAACATGTAATTATGATTACCATGATATTATCAGTAAAGTCCATCATAGTCCTTGGAAGTAGTATACTACTTATATGACTTATGATAATTATTTCTTCAAATGATAACATCCATTTGTAGTTTTTAAGAATAACTGTTCACCGTCCCTAAATGAGTTGCTATAATTACCCCTAAAACATAGAGTTGAAGTCATCCCTACAGTTTTGAGGGAAATAATAAATACAATATTGACATGGTGTGCTCCTATTCTTAAGAGAATTTTATTAACTCATTGCAAACTTCATTGAGATGGTGAATTCAAATGAATACCTATACTTTAGCAGTTTAATCTCCAATGCAGATTATTTTATAACATGGAAATATTAATTTTCTTTAAGCTATGAGTAAATGACCATGACCAGATTGTCCCAAGACCACACCACTCATTCTAAGTTTGTGAGGTCATTATAAACGACACATGTGAAGTGAAGACAATGTTTACAGTTGTTGGCCCATGACCCACTTACATGGATACACTTCTTCAGTAGTGTAGAATGAATGTCCTGGTTTGATCTGCCCATGCTGGGTTAAACGGGGTCCAAATGAGGAAGCAGTGCAAGGTCCATCCACAACTCAAGAATGGTTTTGTAGAGCAAATGGAAAGAAGAAGATACTTTGATGAATTGTGTTTGTTTCTTCTTGAGTTTAGTGGGATATTGGAGCATTTCAAGACTAGTTCTCAAGTTGTAAGGATCCATTTCCACAGGGATGATGTACCGGGTTAAATAGTGTCACCTCAAAATTCTTATCTACCTGGACCCTGTGAATTTAACCTTATTTGGAGATAGAGTCTTTGCAGATGAATCAATTGTAGTGAGGTCATATTGGATTAGAGTGGCCCCGAGTCCAATATGACTTGTGTCCTTATAAGAAGAGAGAAATTGAGGCACACACACCAGCTATGGTAGAGGTGGGGATTTGAGGGGCAGCCACAGAAGATAGAAAAGAGGCCAGCAGCACGCTCTTCACTGAGCCTCCAGACACTGCTGATATTTCAATTTTAGATTTTTGGCTTCCAGACTGTGGGAGAAAAAATTTTGGTGGTTTTAACTCATGCTGTTTCTGGTAATTAGTTTGCGCAGCCCTTGGAAACTATACAGGTGATAACTGGGTCTGATAGTGAATTGGTTCACTAATGGGGCAAGAAAATATTCATAAAAATGGAGGGGTACAATCAGACCCTGTTGTGCTGTGCCAACACTTGGTGGGTGGAAGCCCAAAAGAGGTAAGAGAACAAAAGCAGAGAAGTACCAGAAATAACTCAAACAAGCTCTACTTTTCAAAAAAAAGAGAGCTTCATCAGTGTCATATATAATGGAAATAATGAGGAGGATGAGACCTAGAGAAAGGGAGCTGGCAGGATATAGATTATCAGACACTTTTGAGAAAACATTTTAAAAGAGCAGCATCTCTCAATCTTGAGTGTGCATAAGAATGACACACAGACCTTTTTAAAAATGCAAGTCCCAGAGCAACCTCTGTGGATAGTAATTCTATAGATCTAGTGTTTTGTCTGGGACTCTGCATTTTGACAGGCACTCCAGGTGATTCTGAGGCAGAAGCTTCTTGCACTTCAATTTGTGAAACACTAATGCAGTGGTGAAGTCAGGGTGAATCAGGGTTTGTGGAACCAGAAACTAATACTATTTAGGGACTTTAAGCAAAAGAATAGGAATAAAATGAATATTTATTGAGTGAGAAAAGGAATAACAAATTATACATTGAAAAGTACAATTGTCTTCCACTTTAAAGACATTTTGAAGTTTCTACCAATTTTATTTCTTTTGGTTAACAGGTTTGGCTTCCACTGGGATACTTCTTTAGAATATATTTGATGTTTTATATGAATAATTCTGAAAATGTACAAAATTAATTTGAAATTAAGGCATGCACAGGAGCTATTCAAATGTACTTAAAATTACAACCACGTTATATTCAGCTACATAATTCTGAATAAATTACTCTTATGCCACCACTGGATTACTTCCTAATGCAATATGTGCAGGAGCTTTGTCACTGGAATACTTGTTTCTTCAGTCAATTTATCTGTGTTGGTGGAAATTTGTGGGCAGCATTGAGTACAACATCTAGTCTTTAATGAGGATAAAGTGCATCAGATATCCTGAGATACTATCCAATAATTTGGGATGCATAAAACATGTTAATTCAAGCAGACATATTAGTATTCATTGCACTACTGTAGATGTGTGCCCCACGAATGGGGATTCTGATTAATTTCATTCATTATGATCTCCATTAAAAGGAAGAAATACATAATGTTCCTTAAATTTTATGTGTCATGTTGATCAAGCACTTGTTGATAAGGGAGAAATTTATTTTGACTAAGCATCAATGAGAAGGGAATGTTCCCTTTGTAACTTCCTACTGATTAGTTTCTGGCTCTGAACCTTCCAAATCTTGATTCTCCTCCATTTCAACACAATTCTGGTGTCAGTTGCTCTACTACAATACAACCTCTGACCCTGCAACTTCACGTCATGCTGCAAATTTTACTAAAACCTGTGTCTATGTGAACACATTGCCAGGGCCACTCCCAGGGCCTCAGCCAGTAGACTCCTTTATGGGAGGGCCCCTGAAGCTTAAGTTTCCTTAGCTTAATGGAAAATCTAATACTGAACAGCAGGAACAGAAACTGGCCTGCAGGGAGTAAAGGAGGGCCCGGTGGATAAGCAATGAAGTTCCTGCAGGGGCCTGAGGAGTTAATCCAGGAAGAAATGAGCTATGGAATGGTGGTTATGAAGAGTGGTAGGGTCCTAAGAAAAGGTTCTATTTGTGGAGTTGACCTTTTATGTTTGGGGACATGAATATACAGAGAAAGAGAGAGAGAATGAGAGAGAGGAAGAGAAGGAAGATAAACAGGTGGAGGAGAAAGAGGAGAAGAGAAGACAAAAAGGAAGAGAATTAGAGTAGCAGTTTTAAAATGTTCAGTCACAGACCCTGGGCTTTTTGCTTTCTCTTCCCACTTTCTTGGAGTTGGTCTACATTCCTGAAGGCTTTGTCCTTGTATTGGGAGAGGGTATTCTCTATCCTCTTGGGCTTTCTCTACAGAACATCTTCTGCCAGCACTTGGATGTCAGTCTGCATCTGAGGCCACTGCCAATGCTTTGTCCCACTTTGGCCTTTGGGCGTTGCACCCTTACCCTCTTCATTTTTCTGCTCTTAGCCATAAATCTGTCCCACATTTCTCTTGGAAAAACCTCTGAGACAGCAAGGAAAGGGTTAGAGGATAGGCACAGGAGCATGCTGAGTTAAAAATGGGGTACATAATAAGCTTAAGCAGATTATCCTAATATAGATACTTTCCCGGGAAAGCAGAACATTAACGCTCTGCTCTCTAAAGCCTATTAAATAAACATACATATTATTTAATGACCCTGGTTTTTGCCATTGTAAGTTTTAACACATAAATTCTTTATCAAAATTAATCATGAAAGACTGCATTCTACATAGATTTTCTTTGGCTATTGAGGAGCTATGTCTTTTAAGAGATTTTGGAACCTGTTGCCTAAAAATAACAACACAATCCAAAGTGCCCACATTTGGCTGTGTTCATATGCTGCCAAAAAAATTCAGAAGAAAAGTGAAAAATTCACCCATTCATTTGGATATTTCCAAGTATCCAGATGTTTGGCATCATCCAGACTAAATGTTAGGTGACTCATTGATTGGGTTGCTCATGTTCCACATGTTTGGCATTGTATGGATAGATTCTGATTATGCTCTCAGACAGGGAAGTACAATGTGTTTTACATGCTCACATGGGACCCCAAAGCTAATGGTGTCAAATGGATTTTTCCTGTTTGACCCCCATGGACTCAGTTCAGTTTCACTTGTATTTTGCATTCCCACAAAAATGCAGGTGCAGCTATTTTATTGCCATTAAATCTCATAAAGCACTAAAAGATTTGAATAAGAAAAACAATTCTGTTCCAGCAGAAAGCATTTCATCCCAAGGAATAAAATTTTCCTCTCTTTATTCCAGCAAATGAACAATAAAAAGTATATGAAATCATAGTATCACTAAGTCTTAGAATAAACATCAAAACTTGAATAATTTTTTTAAAAAGGTGGAACTAAGAGATGGAATTTTATAAAAAGAAACTTTCAGTTAGATGGTATCTAAACAAACTTTATTATTTTAACACATAAAGATTTAAAAGAGTTAGGAACATGGCTAGGTGATTTTAACTATATATAGTGACTCCTTGAGTTCTGTTTGCCTAGAGTTAATTTTTTGTCAAGTACTTCCTGGCTGGGCTGGGCTACTTATTTTTTATTGATTGTGTGTTCTAAGTGGAGCTATAATAGAAAACTAAGAAAATAGATCAATTTAGGGACCAGAGAGCTACCACAGAAGAGCTATTCCCATTAATTTAAGAGACTTGGGCCTGTGAGCATTTCCTTCAATACATCTAATGACTTAATTCAACAAATATTGTCTGAGCTGTTTTCATTTGAAGAGCCTGTTTGCCTTAGTGCCTTGGGACACATAGAGTTGAACAGGGTAAAAATCGTGCATTCCAGCTGATGGTAAGTTAGAGACTATTGGGCAGAAGCAAGCAATTTTATGAAAATACACTGTAGGGAAGAAATGGTACCTACCAAATAGACATTAATGATCAACTGTCAATACTTCAAGACATTGAGACCTATAGGAGTTACTAACATATTCTTTAGAAAAATGAGTAGAAATGAGGAATAATTTAAGGAACTTAATCCTTCTTGCTTCTGTTTGACACAGAAACCACTAAGAAGAAAAGAGGGTAAAACAAAAATTGGGAATGAGAATCCTAGAATTTCTTTTATACTTGAATGATTTCAAAAGATATGCCAGCATTTAAACAAGCCTTTAAGAATCTAGTAGATTAGAAAGCATTTGAGTGATGAAGTGACAGTGACATAAGTTGAAATCGATACAAATACAAAACCTGATGAATTGTTTCATTCAGAAGAGATCAAATTATTAAAAGATCAAGTGCAAAGGGAAAAGTTTATAGATATTAATGTGTTCTGATAAACTAAAGAACCAGACAATACATGAAAGCTTAGCTTTAGGGTGGATGACATTACAAGTGATATGTAATTAAGGCAATAAGTTATGGTAAATGAGTAAATAACATTTCTAAGATTGATCCTCAGTTGTGGGCTGAAACAAATTGATGTAGCCCAGTAAGCATGACTTCAAGAATATTTTAGGATGGGTGTGGTGGCTCATGCCTATAATCCCAGCACTTTGGGAGGCCAAGGTAGAAGGATTGCTTGAGCCTAGGAATTTGAGACCAGCCTTGGGAACATAGGGAGACCCCATATTTATTAAAAAAAAAAATTAGCAGCATGTGGTGTTGTACACTTGTGGTCCCAGCTACTCAGAAGGCTGATATATGAGGATTGCTGCTTGAGCCCGGGAGTTCTAGGCTGCAGTGAGCTATGATTACATCACTGCACTCCAGCTTGGGTGACAGAGCGAGAGCCTGTCTCAAAAAAAAAATATAGTATTTTAACAGAGGTGCTACACAATATGCTGGAATGTGTCCAAAATGGATCAAAGGATTCTTGCTGCAGGAAAGTGCATTCTGCTATGGAAAGTTTTAATAAAGCAGAGGTTGTTCCTCTGCTTTATTAAACTGTCTAATAAGCATACATCTAATTTAATAGAAATAAGTGTAAGACATGTAGCTTTGGAAAGAAACTGTCTAATTTAATATAAACTGTCTAATTTAATAGAAATAAGAGTAAGACATAGGTAGAGAAACTAAACATATGTGGAAATTGGAATATCAACTTTAAAATGGTTACTACTACAATCACAAGAAAGCAATTCAGTAATTGTAATAGTAATCAAAACTTCTGTGTATTTTAGTCATTTATGCAAATAGAATTGGCTGTGTATAAGCACAAATCAATACAAATGACTACATGATGGTGGGATTTATTTAGTAGAGGCCAAATTACTGAAATATCTAGCGTAAAGGGAAAAAAATCCATAAATATGTATGTACCTTGCT
The DNA here is from genome assembly GCF_028885655.2 of Pongo abelii. Taxonomy (NCBI): domain Eukaryota; kingdom Metazoa; phylum Chordata; class Mammalia; order Primates; family Hominidae; genus Pongo; species Pongo abelii. The sequence continues at coordinate 89,633,732 of NC_071992.2, forward strand.
ATATCAAGAGAAATGCTATGAAACAACTAAAGGCAATGTGGAGGAAATATTTAGTTCTAATATGTTTAACAATACCATCCCAAGAGAGAATAAATGAAGGTGCTGCTGGTGCCTGAGTGGGATTTTAAAGGACAAATCTGGGTTTCCAGAAGGAAAGAGAAAAGACATGGATACTTTTATCAACAAAACAGGCTTGGGTGAGGCATGCTAGGACCCCAAAGTGTGGAATGATTAGTCAAAGTAGAAAAAACTGGCACTTGTAGGTGGCAGACAGTCCAAAATACAGTGCCAATAGGGGAGTGTCAAATTCCGGGTTAATTTAAGCTACTTCAATTCATGGTGACTTGATAAGTTGTAGCATTATAGCAGAGGGATCCAGGCTGCAGTAAAATTCAGTCAGTGGGGAGCAGGGTCATATTTTAGTGGTTTGCTTGGTTTTCTGTAAGACCCTAAGCAACAGCAATTGAAATAAGAACAATGTGCAACCCTAAGGGAGGAGCAATTGGAAGGGGCTAGGAAGGCTGGTTGGCAGCAGCCCAATGAAGCAAGTTTGTTTTCAAGGAATAGTGTGGAAACTGAAAAACATATGGTTGTCCCTACGTCCATCTAGACACCCTGAATGCTGGTTTTATAACAGCATACTACATTTTGTGCACACTTCCAGATGGAGCCCCTAATGTGCTGTCTGTCTTGGCAGGATGCATTTGAGTTGGGCCTGGATGCGATTGTATATGCTAAGAGTATTGCTAGAGATAAGAATAAGTCCGTCAGACAAAAAGACTGAGGGGGAATGGACAGTCATGCCATATTTAGGGAAAGGGATATTAATTTCATATTCAAACCTAGATACCTGCCTACTGTCATCTTAAATTGTAAGTATCTTACAAGATACTTACAATTTAAGATATCACCTTTTAAATTTAATTGTAGGTAAGTATCTTAAATTTAAAACATCTAAACTTAAGCTGTCGGCCGGGCGTGGTGGCTCATGCCTGTAATCCTAGCACTTTGGGAGGCCGAGGCGGGTAGATTGCCTGAGCTCAGGAGTTCGAGACCAGCCTGGGCAACACGGTGAAAGCCCACTTCTACTAAAATACAAAAAGTTAGCTGGGCATGGTAGCGTGCTCCTCTAGTCCCAGTTACTTGGGAGGCTGAGGCAGGAGAATTGCTTAAACCTAGGAGACAGAGGTTGCAGTGAGCTGAGATAACACCACTTGCACTCCAGCCTGGGCGACAGAGCGAGACTCCTCTCCAAAAATAAATAAATAAAAATAAAAAAAATAAACCTAAGCTGTGCTATTCTGCCTGAAAACTAGTTCCTCCCTATCTTTATTTCAGGTAGGGGCACCCACTTGCTCAAGCCAGAAGTTTAGGAGTCATTCTTGATACACCTGCTTCCCTTACCCCTTTCATGCAATCCCTCGCCAAGCCTTGTAAATTTTACCTACAAAGTACTGCTGGTCTCCCTTCACTTCCACCTCCGCTGCCCCATGAAGTTCAAGCCACCAAGTTCTCTGGACTAGATGATAGCCTGATAGGTTCTCCACTTCTCCTCTCATCTTTCCCCAACACAGTCTCCATCGAGCAGCTTGATCATTTAAAATTCTAAGTCTGGTCAAATTCCTCATCTGCTTAAAATAACCTCAAGCCTCCAATTGCTCTTAGCATAGCATTAAAATTCCCCACTATGGCTTCTGATGCTCTGCTGTTCTGCAAGATCTGGCCCTGGCTGCCCCTCCAAACTGCTTGTCAGTCACTCTTCCCTGCTTCAGGCACACTGATAATTTTCAGTTCTTTAATCACATCAAGTTTTTTTTTTTTTAAATCAATTTAGGGCCACTTAATCTGGAATTTTTCATCATACTTCTAGGCCAAAAGAGAGACCTAGCAGTGTTATTTATTAAATAGTTATGAGCAGAGAACTTGGTATTTATTTGTCCTAACAACTTAGTAGCTATTTTTAAAAAACACATAAATTGAAGAAGAACATTTTAATTTCATTCTTAACTAATCACATTTATTAATATGATGTCTGCATCCCTTGCTTATAGCACAGACTCTCAAACTTTGGAATCAGATTGGATACTGCCATACTCATTTTCTGTTCCACATTGTTTTTTTTCAGAGGGACGTGCTTTTTATCAGAGCAAAATATGCTTAAATCATGCTTAAAATATGCTTTGCAAAGATATGACATCATTAAAAAAATGTAGTGTGATCTAGCTCACCTTGTATCCAAAGGATATTGAGTATCTCTGGATTTCTCTCTGAAAAATTTAAGACATCTCAAAGCACCCCAGGGAGTTCACTGCAGGGCCCCAGGGTTCCTTGGGAGACAGTTTGGGAACCATAGCTTTGGAGGGTTTTAGGGAAACGTGATCTGATTTGACTTAGATTTTAACAGATTTACTTTGGCTTTGTGGAGAAAAAAACCGAAGGGGACAAAGGTAGATGTGTGAAGATCAATTAACAGGCTACCACAGTAATTGAGAGCCAATGGTGAGAGCTAATGGTGGCCTAGACTGGAGTGGTAATAGTTGGGCAATGAGAAGGAGTGCTGCATAGATATGTTGAAGACAGCTTGCAAGATTCGATGATAGACTGGATAACAGTTGTGGAGGACAGACCAAGGATAACTCTGAATTTATTGGTTTGATAACTGGAAGGATAGACTATCAATCTTAACAGGGGTAGGGGAAAAATAGGAACAGTTTTTACATGTTAAATTTGAAGATGCTGATTAGATATCCAAGTAAAAATGTTAAATAGGAAGCCAGGGTCTGGTGTGCAGGTGAGAGTTCTGATCTAGAGATACGTACATTTGTGAATCATCACTATGTATTTGCAGGCAGGAGACTGAGTGACATCTCCAAGGGAGTTGGCTATAGAGAGGAGATTTTCAGGACAAATGACAGCAGATTTACACACTGCTGGGAAAGACTCATATAGAGGGGGAATAGATGCTGCTGCTGAAAGGGAAGAATTACTGAATAAGGAATCATGGACTCTAATCCATAGCCCTAGTTAAGGGCTGGCATTAGGAACATAGACAGCTTATACATAGGAATAGGGAAAAAAGTAGAGGATATGGGGATTAATGAAGGTAGGTATTTATATATGAAGATTATCAAAGTTCTCTTTTTATTGTTTCTGTATTCTCAGTGAAATAGAAGCAAAGCCATCAGCTGAGAGGGACAGTAGTAGAGAGGGAGTTGGAAGTTTGAGGAGAAAGGAGAAGGAATAGAATAGCTGTCTTAGAGAGTGGAAGATCAAATGGAATAGGTTAATCATATCGTTGGCGAGCATCATTGCTTACTGGAGCTTAGTGATCATGAGTCATGAATTAAAGTGAGAACATTTAGCATGATTATATGGTTTTCTGAGCCAGGTTCAGCTTCCCTGGTTCAAGTGTGGAACAGGTAAGCAGCTAGATTTAACCACTGTGACATATGTTCAAAGTGTGATGAAGAAAGAGAAGGCAAGGGGTTTGAGGGCTTATTTGAGAGAGAGAGTAGAATGATTGATCCTAGATTTTAAGTGGGTAAGTTCAGTGAAGATATGAGAGGCAAGAGTCAATGAACAGGCAGTGCAATCAGTAGGGCCTGGAGGGTTCCAAGGATGGTTACAATAAAGCTGCTAGGTTCACTACTGCGCAGAGAGTAGGTTCTTGGAATTGAGATTATACAGAGGTTGTAATTATTGGAAATTACAAGGTGGAGGTACCTATGGAGCGAATAGCCAAAGCAGGGTGTTAGACAAGATAGTGGGAGGAGGGGAGGTCAAGGGACTGTGGAACCTGGGGGCTGGACTGATCATTTACATTCACCAGTATTTGCTTTTATGATCTCTGGCATTTTGAGTTGTTCTTAGGCCCTATACACACACACCGTAAAATAATTTTTCTATGTTTTCTTCTGTTACTTTGAGAGTTTCATTTTTTAATATTTAATTATTTCATATCTTGGACATTTTTCTTGGAACATGATTTGAGATATTGATATAACCTGATTTTTTTTTTCAGATGCATACCTAGTTGTCTTAAAATCATCTGTTGAATAATTTATCTTTTTACCACTGGTTTGTGATAACGTTTTGTCATAAATTAAAATTACATAATTATTTGGGCCTACCTGTGGACTTACTATTCTATTTTTTTTGGTCTGTTATTTACATACAAGCACCATACTCTTTAAATTACGGTGTTGTTTTAATATGTTTCAGTATTTGTTGGGCTAATTCATCTTCACTACTCTTCTTTTTCAGTGGTTTCTCACCTATTCTATATGTATATTTTTCCATATACTTTGGAATCTGCTTATCTATAAAAAACTATTAGTATTTTTAATTGTTGTATTTCATATATACATTAATTAAAAATAATAAACATCTTTGTGATTTGGAGACTTTCTCTTCAAGACCTGTCCATCTGTGCCCCTTGAAGGTGCATTATTCCATTGATTTAATAAATTTCTTGCTACATTTATTAATTATTTACATATATGTGTAAAAGACTCCCCCCACACACACACACATACACACACACACACATGAATGTGTATATATACACACACACACATGAATGTGTATATATACACACACACACACATGAATGTGTATATATACACACACACACACATGAATGTGTATATATACACACACACACACATGAATGTGTATATATACACACACATATATATGTTGCTAATTGCTAATGGGGTCTTTTATCCCATTATATCTTTTAACTTGTTGACTTTTGTGTATGTGAAAACCACTGATTCCTATATAATAACTTTTTACCCTGCTAATTTACTCAATTCTCTTATTGTTTGTAATAGTTTTCTAGTTGATGCTCTTATATTCCAAGATATACAACAATACCATCTGCAAAGAGTGAAAATTTACTGTCTTCTTTCCTAATTTTTATCTTCAAATTTTGTTCTTATGTTCAATTGCCTTGGCTGCTAACTCCAGTACGATGTTAAATCATAGTAGGCATAGTGATCATTTTTCTTCTCCTGTTGTCTTTAGTGGGAATTCCTCAGTTATGCATAATGCTGACTTTGGGCAAAGAATATTTTCTTATCTATACTTACATTATTAATTATTAAAAATCAGGAATGATTTTGAATTTTGTCTTTTTAGCATCCAGGGAGATGATTATATGATTTTTTCTCCTCAGATATATGCATATGATGAATTATAATAGTTGAATTACATTAATAATCCTGAACTATTCTTGCATTATTGGAGTAAACCCCATTTGGTCTTAGTGGATCATTTTTTCTAATGTTCTGTTTTAAATGTACTGCTAAAATAACACATAGGTATTTTTATTATACATACAAGGAAGATTGGTCTGTAGTTTTTTTTCTCTAATGTCTTCTGAATTTTGACATCAGTGTTAACATATTTGTTTAATAAAAATTAGGATTTTTTTCCTTTTTAATGCTCTGAAACAGTATATATGCAATTAGAGATACTTATCTTTACAAATTTTAAATGTAAAAATTTCTTAAAAGTATTCTGAGACAGGCGCGGTGGCTCACGCCTGTAATCCCAGCACTTTGGGAGGCCGAGGAGGGCGGATCACGAGGTCAGGAGATCGAGACCATCTTGGCTAACACGGTGAAACCCCGTCTCTACTAAAAATACAAAAAATTAGCCGGGCGCCGTGGCGGGCGCCTGTAGTCCCAGCTACTCCGGAGGCTGAGGCAGGAGAATGGCGTGAACCCGGGAGGCGGAGCTTGCAGTGAGCCGAGATCGCGCCACTGCACTCCAGCCTGGGCTACAGAGCGAGACTCCGTCTCAAAAAAAAAAAAAGTATTCTGAAGCCCAGGTGCAGTGGCTCATGCCTGTAATCCCAGCACTTTGGGAGGCTGAGGTGGGCGGATCTCCTGAGGTCGGGAGTTTGAGACCAGCCTGACCAACATGGAGAAACCCCGTCTCTACTAAAAATACAGAATTAGCTGGGCGTGCTGGTGCATGCCTGTAATCCCAGCTACTCGGGAGGCTGAGGCAGGAGAATTGCTTGAACCTGGGAGGCGGAGGTTGCAGTGAGCCGAGATCGCACCATTGCACTCCAGCCTGGGCAACAAGAGCGAAACTCCATTTCAAAAAATTAAAAATAAAAATAGAAAAATAGTATTCTGAAACCATTTGAGCCTGGAGGTTTATTTGGGAGTTGGGGGACTTAGCTTTTATCTTCATTTCTTATGTTGATATTACTCTGTTTAGGTTTTTTTTTTCTTTCAGTTTTGGTAGCTAATGCTTTCTTAGAAAATTATTCGTTTCGTCCAAGTTTTCAAATTTATTTGCTTGGTGTTAAGCAAAGTAATTTATTATGAGTCTTTTAAAATTTCTTCTGTTTCCTCTCTCCTTTGCCTGCTTTTATTTTATTTATTATACTTTAAGTTTTAGGGTACGTGTGCACAACGTGCAGGTTTGTTACATATGTATACATGTGCCATGTTGGTGTGCTGCACCCATTAACTTGTCATTTAACATTAGGTATATCTCCTAATGCTATCCCTCCCCCCTCCCCCCACTCCACAACAGGCCGCAGTGTGTGATGTTCCCCTTCCTGTGTCCATGTGTTCTCATTGTTCAATTCCCACCTATGAGTGAGAACATGCAGTGTCTGGTTTTTTGTCCTTGCGATAGTTTGCTGAGAATGATGGTTTCCAGCTTCATCCATGTCCCTACAAAGGACATGAACTCATCCTTTTTTTATGGCTGCATAGTATTCCATGGTGTATATGTGCCACATTTTCTTAATCCAGTTTATCATTGTTGGACATTTGGGTTGGTTCCAAGTCTTTGCTATTGTGAATAGTGCCGCCATAAACATAATGTATGCATGTGTCTTTATATCAGCATGATTTATAATCCTTTGGGTATATACCCAGTAATGGGATGGCTGGGTCAAATGGTATTTCTAGTTCTAGATCCCTGAGGAATCGCCACACTGACTTCCACAAGGGTTGAACTAGTTTACAGTCCCACCAACAGTGTAAAAGTGTTCCTATTTCTCCACATCCTCTCCAGCACCAGTTGTTTCCTGACTTTTTAATGATCACCATTCTAACTGGTGTGAGATGGTATCTCATTGTGGTTTTGATTTGCATTTCTCTGATGGCCAGTGATGATGAGCATTTTTTCATGTGTCTTTTGCCTGCATAAATGTCTTCTTTTGAGAAGTGTCTGTTCATATCCTTCGCCCACTTGTTGATGGGGTTGTTTGTTTTTTTCTTGTAAATTTGTTGGAGTTCATTGTAGATTCTGGATATTAGCCCTTTGTCAGATGAGTAGATTGCAAAAATTTTCTCCCATTCTGTAGGTTGCCTTTTCACTCTGATGATAGTTTCTTTTGCTGTGCAGAAGCTCTTTAGTTTAATTAGATCCCATTTGTCAGTTTTGGCTTTTGTTGACATTGCTTTTGGTGTTTGCCTGCTTTTAAAATAATTTTATTTAAAGTATTTTCACTTCATCTTTTTTCGCTGATTAGTTTTGCTAGTGGTTTATTTTACTTAAAAGATTATTTATTTAATTTTTACAATTTTTCCATTTTCTAAATCAGAGTAAATTTTCCTTTTTTTAAAAAAAATAATTCTTTCCTTTTGTTTTCTATTGGTTTATTTTGATACTCTTTTTCTCAATTTTTGAGTCATATTTTAAATATTTAAATTATTTTTCATTGACTTTTTAAAAAGTATACAGTCTTATGAGTTTTAACATGTATCTACATATACTTGTGAGACCATTACCAAAATCAAGATGACATTTAATTTTCATTACCCTGTTGTAATCCATCCTTTCTCCATCCCCATCCCCAGATAACCACTGATATACTTCTTGTCACTGTCGATCGGTTTGCACTTTCTAGAATTCTATGTCATTGTAATCATACAGTCTGTACTCTTTTTCATCTGGCTTCTTTTACTTGGCATATTGATTTTGAGATACATTCTTGTTGTTCATATCAGTTGTTTGTTCATTAATATTGCTGAATAGTACACAATTATATAGCTATACCAGAGGTTATAGAGGTTATCCATTCACTTAATTAAATTAATTAATTAATTGTTTTAAACTTTTATTTTAGGTTCAGGAGTACATGTGCAGGTTTGTTATATAGGTAAATTCATGTCATGAGGGTTTGTTGTACAGATTATTTTGTCACCAGGTACTAAGCCTAGTACCCAATAGTTATTTTTTCTGATCCTCTCCCTCCTCTCACACTCCACTCTCTGATAGTCCTCAGTGTCTGTTGTTCCCTTTTGTGTCCATGTGTTCTCATCATTTAGCTCCCACTTATAAGTAAGACTATGTTGTATTTGGTTTTCTGTTTCTGCATTAGTTTGCTGAGGATAATGGCTTCCAACTACCTCTATGTCCCTGCAAAGGACATGATCTTGTTCCTTTTTATGACTGCATAGTATTCCATGGTGTACATGTACCATATTTTCTTTATCCAGTCTACCTTTGATGGACATTTAGGTTGATTCCATGTCTTTGCTATTGTGAATAGTGCTGCAATGAACATAGGGATGCATGTGTCTTTATGATAGAATAATTTATATTTCTTTGGGTATATTCCCAGTAATGGGATTGCTGGGTTAAATGATAGTTCTGTTTTTAGCTTTTTGAGCAATTGCCACACTGCTTTCCACAATGGTTAAACTAATTTACACTCCCACCAACAGTGTATAAGTGTTCCCTTTTCTCTTCAACCTCACCAGCATCTGTTATTTTTTGACTTTTTAATAATAGCCATTCTGACTGGTGTGAGATGGTATCTCATTGTGGCTTCGATTTGCATTTCTCTAATGATCAGTGATATTGATATTGAGCTTTCTTTTCTTTTCTTTTCTTTTCTTTTTTGAGATACATGGTGCCGCTCTCAAAAAAGAGGCTGCAGGGCAGTGGTGTGATCTCTTGATTGTAACTTCTGCCTCCCAAACTCAAGCAGTCTTCCCTCCTCAGCCTCCCAAGTGGCTGGGACTATAGGTGTGTGCCACCGCACCTAGCTAATTTTTGTATTTTTTTGTAGAGATGGGGTTTCACCATGTTGCCCAGGCTGACACTGAACTCATGGCCTCAAGAAATCTGCTAGCCTTGGGCTCCCAAAGTGTTGGGATTACAGGCATGAGCCACTGTGCCCAGCCAAGCTTTTTTTCCTATGCTTGTTGGCTGCATGTATTTTTTTTTTTTTTTTTGAAAAGTGCCTGTTTATGTTCTTTGCCCACTTTTTAATGAAGTTACTTGTTTTTTTAATCTAAATTTGTGTAAGTTCTTGATAGATGCTGAATATTAGACCTTTGTCCGATGCACAGTTTGCAAATACTTTCTCCAATTCTGTAGGTGGTCTGTTTACTCTGTTGATAGTTCCTTTTGCTGTGCAGAAGCTCTTTAGTTTAATTAGATACCATTTGTCAATTTTTGCTTTTGTTGCAAATGTTTTTGATGTCTTCATTATGAAATCTCTGTCCATTCCTATGTCCAGAATGGTATTGCCTAGGTTGTCTTCAAGGGTTTTTACAGTTTTGGGATTTACATTTAAGCCTTTAACCCATCTTGAATTGATTTTTGTATATGGTGTATGGAAAGGGTTCAGTTTCAATCTTCTGCATGTGGTTAGCCAGTTATCCCAGCATTATTTATTGAATAGGGAGTCCTTTCCTCATTGCTTGATTTTTTCAGCTTTGTTACAGATCAGATGGTTATAGGTGTACAGCCTTATTTCTGGGCTCTCTATTGTGTTCCATTGACCTCTGTGTCTGTTTTTGTACCACTGCCAAGCTGTCTTGGTTACTGTAGTCCTGTAGTACAGTTTGAAGTCAGGTAACATGATGCCTCCTGCTTTGTTCTTTTTATTTAGGATAGCCTTGGCTATTCAGGCCCTTTTTTGGTTCTATATAAATTTTAGAATAGTTTTTTTCCTGGTTCTGTGAACAGTGTCATTGATAGTTTGATAGGAATAGCATTGAATATGTAAATTGCTTAGGGCAGCATGGCCATTTTAATAATATTGATTGTTCCTATCCATGCACATGGAATATTTTTCCATTTATCTGTTTCACCTCTGTTTCCTTGAGTTTGTAGTTCTCATTGTAGAGATCTTCCACCTCCCTGGTTAGCTGTATTCCTAGATATTTTATTCTCTTTATGGCAATTGTGAATGAGATTGCATTCCCGATTTGGCTCTCGGTTTGTTGTTAGCTAGGAATGCTAGTGATTTTTGTACATTGATTTTGTATTCTGAGACTTTGCTGAAGTTTTTTATCAGCTTTAGGAGCTTTTGGTCTGAGACTGTGGGGTTTTCTAGATATAGAATCATGTCATCTGGAAACAAGGATAGCTTGACTTCCTTCCTTCATATTTGGATGCCCTTTATTTCTTTCTCTTGTCTGATTGTTCTGGCCAGGACTTCCAACACCATGTTGAATAGGAGTGGTGAGAGAGGGCATCTTTGTCTTGTGCTGATTTTTCAGGGGAATGCTTCCAGGTTTTGCCCATTCAGTATGATGTTGGCTGTGGGTTTGTCATATATGGTTCTTATTATTTTGAGGTATGTACTTTCAATACCTAGTTTATTGAGAGTTTTTAACATGATGGGATATTGAATTTTATTGAAAGCCTTTTCTGCATCTTTTGAGATAATCATGTGGTTTTTGTTGTTAGTTCTGTTTATATGATGAATCACATTAATTGATTTGTGTATGTTGCACCAACCTTGCATTCCAGGAATAAAGCCTACTTGATCATGGTGGATTAGCTTTTTGATGTGTTGCTGAATTCAGTCTGCTAGTATTATGTTGAGGATTTTTGCCTCAATGTTCATCAAGGATTTTGGCCTTCAGTTTTCTTTTTTGGTTGTGTTTCTGCCAGGCTTTTGTAGCAGAATGATGATGGCCTTATAGAATGAGTTGGGGAGGGGTCACTTCTCAATTTTTTGGAATGGTTTCAGTAGAAATGGTACCAGCTCTTTTGTACATCTGGTAAAATTTAGCTGTGAATCCATCTGGTCCTGGGCTTTTTTTGGTTGGTAGGCTATTTATTACTGATTCAATTTTGGAGCTCATAATTGGTCTGTTCAGTCTTCCTGGTTCAGTCTTGGGACAGTTTATGTGTCCAGGAGTTTATCCATTTCCTCTAGATTTTGTAGTTTCTGTGCATAGAGGTGTTCACAATATTCTCTAATGGTTATTTGTATATCTGTGGGGTCAGTGGTATTATCTCCTTTGTCATTTCTAATTGTGTTTATTTTGATCTTCTCACTTTTCTTTTTTATTAATATAGCTAGCAGTCTATCTATCTTATTATTTTTTTTTTCAAAAACCAACTCCTGGCTTTGTTGATCTTTTGAATGGATTTTTTGTGTCTCAGTGTCCTTTGGTTAAGCTCTGATTTTGCTTATTCCTTGTCTCTGCTAGCTTTGGGGTTGGTTTGCTCTTGCTTCTCTGGTTCTTTTAGTTGTGATATTAGGTTGTTAACTTGAGATCTTTCTAACTTTTTGATACAGGCATTTAGTGCCGTAAATTTTCCTTTTAACACTTCCTTAGCTGTGTCACAGAGATTTTGGTGTATTGTATCTTTGTTCTCATTAGTTTCAAATAACTTCTTGATTCCTGCCTTAATCTCATTATTTATCTAAAAGTCTTTCAGGAACAGGTTTTTAAATTTCCATGCAATTGTATGGTTTTGAGCTACTTTTTTAGTCTTGAATGTTATTTTTATTGCCCTGTGGTCTGAAAGAGTTGTTGGTATGATCTTGCTTCTTTTGCATTTGCTGAGGATTGTTTTTTGTCTGATTGTGTGGTTGATTTTGGTATGTACCATGTGGCAATGAGAAGAATGTATATTCTGTTGTTTTTGGGTGAAGAGTTCTGTAGATGTCTATTAGATCCATTTGGTCCAGTGTTAAGTTCAGGTCCTGAATATCTTTGTTAATTTTCTGATTCAATGATCTGTCTAATACTGTCAATGGGGTGTTGAAGTCTCTCATTATTATTGTGTGGGAGTCTAAGTCTCTTTGAAGATCTCTAAGAACTTGCTTCATGAATTTGGGCGCTTCTGTGTTGGGTGCATATATATTTAAGATGGTTAGGTCTTCTTGCTGAATTGAACACTTCACCACTTGTAATACCCTTCGTTGTCTTTTTTGATATTTGTTGATTTAAAGTCTGTTTTGTCTGAAATTAGGATTGCAACCCCTTTATTATTTTTCTGTTTTCCTCTTGGTTGGTAGATTTTTCTCCATCCCTTTATTTTGAGCCTATGTGTGTCATTGCATGTGAAATGGGTCTCTTGAAGACAACATATGATTGGGTATTGCTTCTTTATCCAGCTTGCCACTCTGTGCCTTTTAATCAGGATATTTATGCCGTTTACATTCAAGGTTAGTATTGATATGTGTGGATTTGATCCTGTTATTGTGTCATTAGCTGATTATTATGTCATCTTGTTTGTGTGGTTGCTTTATAGTGTCAATGGTCTGTGTATTCATGTGTTTTTGCAGTGGCTGGTAATGGTCTTTCCTCTTCATATTTAGCACTTCTTTCAGGAGCTCTTGTAAGGCAGGTCTGGTGGTAACAAATTCCTTCAGAATTTGCTCATCTGAAAAATATTTTATTTCTTCTTTGCTTATGAAGGTTAGTCCGGCAGGATGTGAAAGTTGTGGTTGGAATTTCTTTGCTTTAAGAATGTTGAATATAGGCCCCCAATCTTTTCTGGCTTGTAGGGTTTCTGCTGAGAGGTCTACTGTTAGCCTGATAGGCTTCCCTTTGTATATGACCTGTCCTTTCTCTCTTGCTGCCTTTAACATTTTTTCTTTCATTTTGAGCTTGGAGAGTCTGATGATTATATGTCTTCATGATGGTCTTCTTGTGAAGTATTTTGTGAGGGTTCTCTGAATTTTCTGAACTTGAATGTTTGCCATTCTAGCTATGTTGGGGAAGTTCTCATGGATAATATCCTGAAATATGTCTTTCAAATTGCATCCATTCTCCTCATCTCTTTCAGGGATACCAATGAGTCATAAATTTGGTCTCTTTACATAATCCTGTGTTTCTCAGAGGTTCCGTTTGTCCCTTTGCATTCTGTTCTCTTTATTTTTGTCTGACTGCCTTATTTCAGAAAGCCAGTGTTCAGTCTCTGAGATTGTTTCCTCATCTTGGTCTATCATTCTGTTAATACTTGTGATTGCATTATGAAGTTCTTGTAGTGTGTTTTTCAGCTCTATCAGGTCAGTTACATTCTTTTCTCTACTGGCTATTTTGTCTGTCAGCTCCTGTACCACTTTAGTAGGATGCTTAGCTTCCTTAGATTGGGTTTCAACATTTTCTTGAACCTCAATGATCTTCATCCCCAACCAGATTCCATATTCTTGATTCCATTGTTATCGTTTCAGCCATCTCAGCCTGGTTAAGTACCTTTGCTGGAATACTAGTGCAGTTGCTTGGAGGAAAGAAGGCACTCTGGTTTTTTGAGTTGTCAGAGTTCTTGTGCTGGTTCTTTCTCATCTTTGTGGGCTAATATTCCTTCAATCTTTGAAGTTGCTGTCCTTTGGATGGTTTTTTTTTTTTAAATTCTATTTGATGACCTTGGGGGTTTGTGGTATAAGGTGAACTCAGTCAACTGGCTTTGTTATTGGAAGATTTTAGGGGGCCAAGACTCAGCTCAGGACTCCTAGGCTGCATTCTCTAACCCTGGGGTACTGATATCAAGACTGGCTTTGTTCTCTGGCTCCTTAAGGTTAGAAACCTGCTGTGTTGGAGGGGACCAGGTACTCCCAGACTGCTGGTCACAACACTCTAATGGGTGGTGCCAGCCAAAGCACTTCAAAGGGCAGTGGCAGTGGAATCTGTCTTCATTCACATATACCAGCAGCAGTGGCAAGGGCAGTGCAGTGCACTGCACACTCATCAGCTGGGGCAAGGTGCTAGTGTGTGCTGGGGTACTGGCTTTCATGTGGATGTTCACAGCAGTCGCATTAGCAGCATGGTTAGGGTGGTGCCGTCTCCTTCGCCAGCAACTGGGTATGCGTTCTTGCTGATGGTGGTGGTAGGATGGAGGCAGGGCGCTAGTGGGAGCAGGACAGTGTGTGTCCTATGTGCACATTCGTGTCAGTGGCAGTGACTGCTCAGAGCCAGGATGGCTTTACTGTTTTTTTTGCCTAGTTTTGTGCTCGCAGCAGTGTTAGCACAGGCACACGGTGCTGGTGGGGTGGCAGGGGTGGGGAGCAGCTAGTAGGGGTGGGGCTGGTAGGTTCCCTGCCTGCCAACACTGACAAGAATGGCAGTGTGGCAAGGGAAGAGGGGCAGAGTGCCCTCACACTGGCAGCAGTGACATGGTCGGGTGCACGTGCACACATGTGTTGGTGGGGAAGGAAAAGTAAGGTCCACTGGTGCACAGCTGTGCTGGCCAAGTGATGTTGGGGGTGGCCATGGTTGAGTATATGCAGGCAAAGTGGCAGGTGGGAGGCTGCAGTACAGGGAGGGCATGGGTAGGCTGGTGTGTGTCTATGGGGGCTTCTCTGCTGGTATACTCTACCAGTCAGGTGTGGTCAGCCAGCACAGGAGCTATGATGTGGGCCCCCAGGAGGGACCTGGAGGCTGTACCATAAGCAGACATGGCCAAGCTGGGGCCCCAGGAGATGCCAGCAGACTGAGGGGTGCTCAGGTCAGACTGGCCCCATCTTGCAGGTAGTACCATCCTGCAGAGTTCAGATCTAACTTTTCCCCTAAGACTAAAAGTCTCCTGTGGGCACAAGTCCAGCCTAGGGGAATGGGTGTCCCTGGCTGTGCTCCACTGTAGCCGCCACTCCCACACCAGACCCTCTGGGCTCCGCACCAGCTGGAGTTCTGTCCCTACCACTTGTCTAAGCAGTTCTCCCTGACAACTCAAGTGTCTGTGGTGGCCAAGGGGTCTCCTTCTGCCAGGATGCCAGAGGACTATGGTGAGAGCAGTTGCTCTTGCCAGTTCAACTCACCTCTTCCCCAGGAGTCACTGTGGACCAGGAACAAATTCCAGTGCATGGTAGCCTTGTACAGGGTTCCCAGCTTCCTCCCATTTCAACTCAGCATCTGTGTCTTCCCTGCATTCACCCTCAATACTTTCCCTCTGAAGTTCTGCTGGGAGTGCACCAGTCTTTCTGATGTCCTGGTCCCTCGGTGGAAGATATTCCTCCTGATTGAGTATAGTCAGCCATCTTGGTGACATAAATTAAATGCCGAAATTTTTTTCTAAACAGTGTTTTAGCTGCACTTTACAGACCTTATAATAGTGTTATTATTATTACTTTCTGGAAATTTTGCTTACTGGTTTAAAATTTCCAGGTAGAAGACCTTTATGTTATTTGGTTTTGTATTTAATTTCTACTTTTATTGCCTTCGAAAGAGTATTCTGTATTTTTAAGGCAGATAGTTCAATAAATATTAATCAAGTCTACTTTATAATTATATTATTTAGATATTTTATATCCTTACATATTTTTTCCCACTTAGCTTTCATGGACTGAGAAGTGGAAATTAAAATCTCCTAATTATAAAAGTGTTTCTATTTATCTTTATTTCCTATAATTTCTTTTTTATGAATGTTGCTTCTATGTTAAATGATATTTTTACCTGGAATTTTTAAAAGATTAAATGATATCTGTATTAAATGGAATCTTTTTTGCTGAATAGCAAACTACCTGAAATGTTAGTGGCTTAAAGCAATCACTATTTATTTAGTTCTTCTGTGGGTCAGTTGGCCAATCCTTTTTGTCTGGACCAGCTCAGCTAATCCTGCTAGGTTCTCTCCTATGTGTGTAGCCAGCTGGTAGGCTGAGTTGGCAGCTGAAGCTTCTAGGATAACTGGACCCTGTCAGGGTGTCAGGGTTGCTAGGCCACAAATCCTTCATTATGCAGCAGGCTAGCCTGGGGTTTTTATATGGCGGGCACTAGGTTCTAAGAACAGCAAGAGCAGAGGCTGTAGGGTTTTTTGAGGCCTAGGCTTGGAACTCACAATGTCACTTCTATTGCTCTCTATTGGCCAGAGGACTTAGCTAGGGTATTCCCAGTTCCCAGGGTGATCCCTGAGTGAGTGAAGAAATGGACTCTTTTTTTTTTTTTTTTTGAGATGGAGTCTCGCTCTGTTGCCCAGGCTGGAGTGCACTGGCGCAATCTGAGCTCACTGCAACCTCTGCCTCCCAGGTTCAAGCGATTCTCCTGCCTTAGCCTCCCGAGTAGCTGGGATTATAGGCACATGCCACCACACCCAGCTAATTTTTTGTATTTTTGGTAGAGATGGAGTTTCACCATGTGAGCCAGGATGGTCTCGATCTCCTGACCTCATGATCACCCGCCTCGGCCTCCCAAAGTGCTGGGATTACAAGTGTGAGCCACTGTGCCCAGCCGGCTCTGTCTCTTGATGGATGGAACTGCACTGCAAAGTACTGGGCTATTTTTGCAGTCAGACACATTAACTGTACTGTCACTCTAGGAGTTGGATTGTGGAATAAAGAGATTACTTCCAGGATGACTATTCAGAAGTTCAGGAAATGGATGCTAAAGGTCTGAACTAGAATATTGGTTGCACAGGCAGAGAAACGTTAAGCATCATTTGCTTTTGGCAAGGGAGAGGAAATGAGGAACTGAAGACTCCTTAGTCTATGATTTCTTGTTTGGATGATGTGTGAATGGTATTGTCATTGTCAGTCATAAAAGGAAGTTGTTGCCCTACAGAAACTCCTAGCTTCCTTAGTGTCTTCCTCTATCTATGTGTTGGTCAAATTTGAAATCACAAAATTGAGTCACATTTCTAGAGGCCAACTTTTAATGTCAAGTATGAAAAATAATCTTGTCCTAGATAATTACACTGTGTCTTTTGAGCTTTCTTCTGTTACTTATTAAACCTATTCCAATTCTTCACTTTGGAATAGAAGATTTGGGCAATAGGGTGGAAGTTGGCAGAACAGACCTTTTCTCCTATATTTGTTTTAAGCCATTCAGGTAATGGAATTCATCTTGGATCCAGTAGAACTTCCTGGGAATCTAAGACTGTATCCTGATTGCAATAAAGCATTTTTGGGGGTCTTAGTTTGTTTTGGGAAAAAACTAGTAGTTGATATTTATAGAGTACTTACAATGTATCCTGAGTACTTTATGTATTTTAAATGATTTAATCCTTATAATTTTATAATAATCCATTTAGGGAGCTAATATTACCATTTTCATTTAACAGTTGAAGAAACCATGACACTGAGAGGTTACCAAGCTAGTGGACATTGAAATCAGAATGCCTGGGATTGGGTTTTAGCTCTGTCACAGACTAGCTGCCTTTGGGGCACCCAGTGCATTTGGATGCTAGTAAAAATAAGCAGAAGTAATGGTTCTCAGAACAGTGCCTTCAGCCAGGGCAGGGCTAAGCCAGGTCAGTTCTACTTACCTTCTAGGATGGCACTTGGAATAGCTGCAGTATTGGCATCTACAAAATTTGGTTACTAGTATATAGACAATATATTGTTTCTGACATTGTAGTCCTAAAGTCTGTTCTTTGACTATGTTGGCCTTATCTTGTGAAGTCCGTGCCTTATTGTAGAGATTTTTCTTCCTATAACTGAAAATAAGACTGGGATTATTTGCCTACATCAATGTAATAAAGTTCTACCTTCTTATATCTCACTTCTTTGAATTGCTGCTCTCCAGACAAACCTTCATTTTGGGCAATAACAACTCCCTTTCTAATAAGTTGTTCACCCCTGTGGCTTTGTTTTGGTCTGACTGGAGCTAGGCCAGTTCAGATTTGCTCATTACTCTGGAGGCTAAAACCAAAAATTGGCTCCTCAGTGTATTATTAACTAAAATAAGCTTCTCTTCTCTTGAATAATTTTCCTGTTAATAATAAAAAACACCAGTGCACAATAAGGAGAAGGGGGGGTAAAAAGCTTGAAAACTGCTGGGAAAATACCCAATTTTTTGTTTGTTATGGTTGATTATGGAAATGGATTACATAACTTACCATCATTTATTTTAAACAGGCTAGACAAAGGAATAAAACAATGAGGATATAGACATGGGAGTTGGTCTTTAGCAGGGGAGGAGTCTAAAAGAGAAATCTGGTGTAATGGAGATAGACTTTTTGTGGTATGAGGTGGAATGGGGATAAAGGGGCAGTACGGTGGTGAAGGGGGAAGGACTTTCTGTTAGACTTCCCACATGCTTCTCAAACCAAACTGAAGGGTTTTTTTTTGGAGGGGGGGGTCATCTTTCTTCCAGAATCAAGTAGCTTAATTTGATACTATTTGCCTCATTTACATTCTTATGTTATTCTCAGCAGCAGCATCAAACCTATGGAGTTCACGATTCCTTCAGGCAAAAGTGGCAGGTCCCATGTGATAACGAATATAGTTCCTCAGTATTTGGCCTCCATGAATATGTCAGCAAATTATCCCTATGCAAGGATCCAATATGGCTTTCCAGGGGCATATCACCTCTACTTCCTCTTCTGATCTTGAGGAATTACTAGGAATTTTTTTCATTTACTTAGTTTTCACATTGTATTCCAGATTTTCTGTCTATAGATGGGCAGGGCATCAACTACTTGTGTGAGAAGATGTGTTATGTGGCATGGTTAAAAAACAAAACAAAAATGGTTAAAAAATGAAAAAAAAAATGGAACAAAAAATATTTAGATGATTGGCCATTCCTTTAATATGGACACATCCAAAAGTATCACCTGGACTGCTTGTTTCTTTCCTCCTTTAGAAGTTGCTCATTTGGAAGCAACATTTCCAGGTTTCTTTCTCCACGACACATGCATATGACAGCCTCTCTTTCCTTATTGTAAGTGAGAAAGGCACACTTACTGGATAAATAGAAATCTTTGAGCCTGTGATTCTGGGTAGAAACAACTTTTAACAGAACTTTGGTGTGAAATGATATGATTTTCATTACAATTAGTTTCTCCTTTCTACACTGTCTGTGACACTAAGTACCTGATGCTCTTGTGCTCTTTCCTCTGTTTTAACAAATGCTCATAGAGGCAGTACAGTGTAGGAGTTACAGACATGGGCTCTGGAGTCAGACTTCCTGGACTTGAATTCTGCTTGTGCCATTTGCTGGCTGTGTAACTTGAATAAGTTACTTAACTGCTGCAAGCCCTGGCAGTTTAATCTTAAAATGAAAGTAAACTCTGTTCTACTTTATGAGGTTGTTTCTGATCACAATAAATAAATGAGACCATAGAGCTAGTGCTCTGCTGGACACACAGTTAAAGTTCTATGTGTCAGTAATTATTATTGGGCATTAATTAGATCAATAAGACACTGAGCTAGGGCCTTGAGGAATAGAAAGAGTTATAACATTCCATCAAATGCTCAGAGTTTATATTCTTATGGAGGAATAAGATAAACACACAATAACAGTAGGCAGCATATAATGAGGGTAGACATTTGAACCATAGTTTTTCAGAATAAGGCTTTACACAGACTATTAGATTGGTGCAAAAGTAATTGTGTTTCTTGTGGCAAGAACCACTATTACTTTTGCACCAACCAAATAGAATTAGAGCTGTGTATTAAAGCATGGGTAGCTTTTGGATAGGAAGGCATTCATTTTTCCTCCTTATTAAAGGGTACTCTCAAGATAAAGTATTGGATAAGCCATCTGTGCATTGGCACGCATTTCAAAGAAGTCATCTTTTACAGGGTTCTATACATTTAAAGCACTGTCTTTAGTTATGTGTTAAGAAACTCCATACTCTCAGAGGCACTACTAAGCCGCGGGTGGAGATTATTTTTGGCCAGAAGGATCTTTCTAGAACTCTTGAAATGATATTATATATTGGTTATATATTTTGTCTACCTACAGGAGTCATGCTTAATTCCAGTTATATTGGAATAGCTTCTATTCAGGAGAAGTTGGAGGGCTAACTCTTGCCTTTTGTTGAACCAGAATTTTCTTGAAATGCAGTGATTTCTCCTTCTGCTAAAGGCTCTGTGTCCCAGGGCCACCTTACGGGATAGTTGGCCAAAGACTTCTTTCCTTCCAAGTGGTCACGAATTTTGACAGGATGAAGTGACTTAGGAACTAATATAATGAGGAGTACATGACTTTGCTCAGAAAAGTGCATACATATCTGTGTTGTTCCTTCTTTACTGGAGGCAAGAGAAAATTGAGTTCAATCGATAATTGTACACAATAATACTGGTTTAATGGATAAATGTTCATTTAAAATACTAATTAAAATTATAATTTGATCTGGAAATTTTGTATAGAAGTTGCTTACAAAAACTAGAAGATTCTAAAAAGTGAAGTTATATCATAAAATTATACCATAAGCTGAACATTAATTGAACATTCCAATTAACAATTTTCTTCTTTACGTCATACATTCAGATTGAATTTCTGATTCCAGAATATATTAGCAGGTTATATTTGCATCAGTGAGCTTAGACATATAAAGTTGCTCTTTAAATGACTGAGCTTTTATTCATTCATTCAGGACAAGATATTATAGTAGACATTGCATTTGTAACAGCATTCCATTATGTATTCGTTCTTTGTTCTATGGATATCGGAAAATAATGACAACTAAACATCACAGAACACATTGCTGATTCTGCAATAGTTTTATGATATATAGCTATGAAAAAAGGAGAAGATTTCTGCCTAACTTGGATAAGCAAAGTTAATCATAAAATTAGCCTGAATCATCAAATGGATGAATATGCTTTTCCCATTTCAGAAAAACCATGGTGTTATGAGATACCTGATCCTAGATCCACATTACTGCTCCTGGGAACTGGCAAAAATGGGCTTGCTAAAAAGACAACACACAGAGGAACATCAGTAGATGTCTGGTTCTGCTGCATTCTGCTTGTTATTTCTGTGAGGCAAATCTTATTTTTCTGGATATGTCCACTGAGTTTCCTAAAAGTCCATAAACCTAGTCATCTTGATTCCTTCTGTTTTATCCCCTATACAGTAAGTCAAAAAATCTCTGGTCTATGTTCTCTCATTACCACCGGCCAAGTTCAAGCCCTCATCATTTCTTAGTTAGACTATGGTAACCATTGCCCAAAGTCTCTTTTCAGCCATTCTCAGATTTTCCAAGTTTATCCTTTACCATTTCATACCCACACATTCACATGCAAAACTACCCTACTACTTAAAAATCACAAATGGTGCTCTGTCACCTGCAGAATAAAGTTAGACTAGTTAATATGCAATTTTTTTTATAATTCCTTTCCTTTGGGTTCCACAGCTTAAAATATTACCCATATCCCTCTTACTTTCTGTGTTTCAGTTATTCAAAACTGACAGCAATTCCCATGATACGATTATGAAATAAAAAAGTTATTCCAAATCCAAAGATTTATAGGTAAAATTCTGTTCGTCCTTTGGAAAGCAGTGCAGCAGTCTAAGTCAAGTAATTGTTGACCTAGGTTCTATACCAAGAACTGTGACAGATACAAATGAAATAGAGTGACCATTAGTCCTGGCTTTCCAGGGACACCCCTTGATTATGTCTGATATCTAAAAGTCACTTTAGTACCTTCTTTTTACTCTCAGTTTGGGTGATAGATTAGGTGATCCCTCGGCATATGAGGCACAATTCTTGCTGTCATATAGCATTTAAACATATATACAAAAAATGGTTAGAGAGCAATACAAGATCCAATATAATCAAGCACTTAATTTTTTGACAGAGCCCAAAGTGTTATGTTATCATTCAGGAGAGAGTTGAAGTCATTAAGAAAGGCTTTAAATGGGAAGAACCTGAAGGCTGGAGAGAGAGAGAGAGGCTTGGCCTTCCAAGTGAGGGAGAAAGCTGAAAAAAAAAAAATCACAGAAGCAGGAATATACGTGGCAATTTTGTGCCCCTCTGAGGAAACCAACTTGAATGAAGTGGGGAAAATGGTTTGTTGGGTGAGGTTTGGCCATTTGATGGGGGATTAGGGGGAGTGTGGACTCTGCTGGACCATAGGAACTGTTGTGGTGTCCAGAGCCCAAGAATGAGGAAACATGGCAACAGTGATGATTTTGGAAAACTGACCCAAAAGTGGTGAGTGGGAGATGGTCAGTAGTCCTGTGTGGGAAAGAAAATCTGTGGTACTGAACTCATGGGCAGCAATTCTCTCTTTATTTACATAGCCTCCTTGAGAGAATTCCACTGAAGGAGAAATCATGTTAGCAAGACTTAGGCTTGGCTCCCACCATTCCATGGGGGCATAGTTACACACATAGGCTGATAGGATTCTTGTCATAGGACGGAATGAACAGAAAATCATTACCTACAGGAAAATGTTTGGTATCAGATGACATGTCTCTTCTCTGGGCCAAGAAACCTGTAGAGTTACTATTATTCGTTTTTTATTTTTTATGATAGGAAAAAGAGAAATGAAAATACAGTGATGTTTTTCTTATGTTCTAATGCCATGTTTCATGATGCAGCCACAGGCGGTCACTCTATTTTGTTGCCTTTGCTGCGCTTTGCACACTTATCACATGCTGAGGCAAGGTTTCTTTCACATGTCTAGCTCTCCTTCTGGACAGCAAATTCTGTGTGGTCAGAATCTTATTTTATCTTCAGTGCTTTGCATAATGCACTTCACGAATAAATTAGTGAATAACCAGCTAATGCTGGAATTTCTGCTTTTGATGATTTTGTTTTCACACAAAGAGGTTGAAAGATTCTCAAAAATCCAGAAAAGGGAACACAGTGTTCTTCTTGAGGCTGAAGCACTGTTGGGAATTATGAAGCACAGTGGCTTCACTGAGTAGTGAAGGTTGTTGTGGTTTCATTTACGATCTGACAATACACAAAATTATCACCTGAAGTCTCCTTTCTCAACTAAGAAGGCCACATGATGTTCCCTGTTTGGATATTAATGTATTTTATTTTTCTGCCCTCGGCAGTTTCTCCTATGACTTAAATCAACAGTCAATAAATACTAAAGTATAGGTACAGAATCTGTCCTTCATTGCACTTTCTTGATGCTTTTCATTGCGAATTATGTCAGTAAGGCTTCAGACAGCCATACTAGAAACATGAATATGCTTTGGAGTCAGGTAGACCTGGTTTAAATTATTCTATCTCACTTACTAACAACCTATGTAACCATTCACAAGTTATTTCTCCTCTCCAAGCCTCCATTTCCATCTGTAAGTTGGGAATAATAATAGAACATACCTCATAGAGTCGTGATTGTTAAATGAGATTTGCATTTAAAAGACCATGGCACAGTGCCTGGCACATGGTAAACCCTTGATTAATGTTAGCTTTATTAATATTACATGTGAAAATAGGCTGTTCCCAGAAAATGAAATAGGTCAGTTGTCTTAGAATTAGCAGTTTGATACATTGCAGTGGAAATGAAGGAAACCATTTCAACAAAAACATACCTTAAGGAAGATGAATGCAAGCCCCAAAGTGAGGGAAATAGGAAAACTAAGATATATTATTATTTTTCTAAAACATTAATTCATAGCCATTCTTCTTTCCATCCTGGCTTCCAGTATTGCATAGAGGAGGGATATACTGCCTCTTAAAAGGGAATTAAAACTTCTTTGTCCAAGCTGGCAAATGTGGGCAAATCCTCTTGTATCTGATGATGGCTAGACCAACATAGCAGGTGTCTGGCTTAATATAATTGAGAAAAGTGGGAAATATGAATATTCAATACTCACTGAAAATGATGGGCTTGGCAGGGGTAGACCTAAATGGCTGAAGCCAAATGTGAAGTTCATGTGTTCCATTGGTCCTTTTTACTTCTCTGGCAGGACTGGAAAGTAATGTAGATATGAACAATTTTCTAGGAAATTCAAAAGGTAGAGAGGTACAGTAGGTCATTTAGGCCAAGGGATCTATTTTATATTTGCCTCTTTAACTTAATCTTAGGATCTAAGAATCAGCTCTGGATTGAGCTTTGAGGTCTGCTGAGAGGAAAGGCATCCATCCTGCCATCAGCTGAAGGATACGGACCATAAATTGGGAAGTGTTGTTGAAAGACATGCTTGCCTAGGACATTTCTAAGAAGTTACATCTTGATCCAAACACTGGGGTCTTGGATAAAAATGGAGATTTGTGTGCCAGATCTAAATTCAACAAACTTGTTCATATGCCATTCCACACTCATGCCATTCTCTTCTCAGCCCTTTACAGAGACAATACTCTTCTGCAATGTACTGCTTTTGCTACAACTTTTTCAATATGTACCTCTATTTCTTGTACATTCTAGTGATTCTACTAATAAAATATTAGAAGAACAAACATTAAAGTCTAATTATTAAAGTTAAAAATTGTTAAACTATCACATTCATTCATTCCTCTACTTTGATCCACAGGCATTTTGAGTAGTTAACAATCAGAATATATTTTATCTTTTTCTACAGAAGTTATTGGTAAAGAATATTTGCTTTTAACTTGTAAGGCATTTCCAAAATATCACTGTTGGATTTTGTCAAGCTCTTGAGGGATAACATTCCTAGGAGTACTTCTTCCTTTCCCCCACAACTGGAGTTTGGGAAGTGTCCTGTACCCTCATCAATTTTTAGTGTAACTTTCTAATCATACCTGGACATAAGAATGACATTTCTTGGACTCTAAAGAAACAAATATGGCTGTGGTGTCTAATGGTGGTTGTTATGGATAGAGTTAGTTGCTACTGACCTAAGTATACTCTTTACATACACATTGAGACTTATTTTGGTTAATATGTTCTTACAAACTATATAATTAAATGCTGAAGACCATGATTCATTGAATGCAATTACCCAATTAATGTATTTGCTGTCTGTTTTTAGCTTCTCACATGCAGCATACTGATGGAAGAACAGCTCACCTGGTGCCAAAGACAACAGTGGACTTGGCAGAGCTTGCTGCCTTGACAGTGTATCAATAGCAGAGCTGATCTGGCACTTGCCAGTTGGGTTTATTTCAGCAAACCCACTTTAAAAATTTTATTAGCAAATAATGAATAAATAGGTTTGGAGCCTTTCTCCCCCTCTTGCTATCTTATTTTATATAATCAGGATTGTGTGGGAAATTTTCCTGCCCTTCTGATCTTGCATTAGTGTTTTCAAAGTAATCAATCAATAAATCCTCACAATGGACTCAAGCTGAACTAGGATTACAGGCCAAACTTAGAGTGTTATGGACGTATTTTGAAAAGTTAAGTAGGAAGCCAACAAACTTAAGCATAAAAATCTTGCTTATGAGGACTTACTTAATATATGATTCGTTCAAACTGAAGCAACTTGGCCATGGAAAAATGGTGGCATATGTGTAACTCAAGGAGATGAATTGTTTTTGAATGGAGTTGTACATATATTCAGTGTCCTGAATATATGTATTGTCCTGGTACATACAAGCAATCAAGTAGAGTGCATACAGCCACAGAGGCTTAGGGTCTTTATAAGGCCACATGAGGACAGGCATCTTGTTTGATAACAAAATAATGCCCCAGGTTGAGGCAGAGTTAGAGGTCACACACCTTGTTTATTGTAAAAAACCAAAAACCAAAAACCAAAAACAAGCACACATTGTTTTTTATGTGCAGCTGACAGGAAAGAAATATCTCTTCCCATGTAAGAGGCATTTCAGATGCCAATACTCTATTACTAAACTCATGATATTAGAAACCACAATGTTACAGTGGTGAGAGAGACCACTATTTCTAAATCAGTCTTCATTCATTAAAACTGTATAGTTTTGGTAGGGATAGAATTGAGATAGGGATGCTATAAAAAAGAAGATTATAATCCAGAATCTTCTTACATTCTCTGATAACAATCATGTTAGGACACCAAACGAAGCACCTTTCGATTGATTAATTTGACAGTGGGAAATACATATGTTAACAATCATGTTAGGACACTAAATGAAGTATCTTTTGATTGCTTTATTTGACAGTGGGAAATATGTAGATAACCATTATTTATATGCATCCTTTATCTCATTCAATTATTGTTGTCATCATGTATTATTAATACCTGCCAATTCTAGGTATTAATATTAGCTCCATTTTGTAGATTGAGACATGAGGCTTAGAAAGATTAGATGACTTGGGGCAAATCACCAAGCTACTGCTAGGTGGTGGTGCTGAATTTGAACCTATATCTTTTCACTGAGCTGGTATGCTGTTTTCACTATACGGCTCTACCTCTCTTCGTAATTACTATTGTCTGACAGCCCCATAAAAGTTTGTAAAAAAAATTACACCATTGTTAACAAATAGGCACATGCCTTGAATTGGTCTTGCTAATGTTCTCCGTGTAGAAACCTCATATTCATTTAGAGCTCCCCAGGTATCCTAGTATATCAAGATGGTTCTGGAAAGGGAATATAGCTCAGCATCTAAGCTTCTCTGTTATTATTTCAATCACCATGCTTTCTGGATTCTTGAGACCATTTTCAACACTCCCCAAAGCATTTTTCTTTATACATACTACTCCTAACCAGAGCATTTTAGATAAATGACCTAGTATACTTGTCCATTTGATCAGCTCTGTAATGTTTTCTAAAATTCCTTCTACTTAGTATGAATTTTCTCATCAGCTCCTCTAACAGGGCCAATCTATCATTTACTTCACTTATTCAAGAGGCCCTCTTAGGGAGAACAAATATTTTGCTGCAAGAAGATTTCTCAATCTCCTTACCAATGCAGGGAGCCATATATTATATTGTAAGTGGAAAGAAAAGTTACATTGTATCCAATCCATTTTGCTTCTCAAAAGGCTACTGCATCAAATTAAAAAAATATATGTTTTATTCTATTTTCTCTTTCTCCTTTCTCCCAGTCCTCTTTTCTTTCATTTGCTCACTTGTGCAATCTCTTTCTCTGATCCAGAAGAAGATCCATGGTGGCTTAAAATGGTTCACAAAATATAGCAAAGTGACATAATTAGAAATGAGTGAGGAATAAAAGAATATTAATCATAGAAAGAAAAATACTCTGAATTTAATACTTCATAGAAGAAGGCTAGGATCAAGTAACTTGCTTGATAAACAGTAAATATACAAACAATACTAGCTATGATTTCATCGTGATTATTTTTAGATGAATACAGAATATTGATACTGAAAAGTTCTCTCAGAAAGTTTAACGTCAAAATACATATGCACTTTCATCATTATACATATCGTATTGTGTTTATTTTCTAACTTCTCCTTACTAACTGTAAGCTGTGGTTGGGTAGGACTTTGACTGACTTAGGAGTGCAGCAGATAGTGCTGATGTTCTATCCATATCTCAGGGGACTTACTACTTCAGGGTACACCAGCAGATCTCAGTCTCTTTGCCTAAGAACTTTCTTTAAGCTATGGAAAGCCACTTTGCTCATGCAGGAAAATTAACACCATTCATATCCTCCAGAATCCCTTAACCAAAAAGAATTAGTTGGTGTATAAATATCTCAACTCCCTCACTCCCCGGGCAATATAACTCTATGATGCATGTTTCCCAGAGCCTCCCTGTGGAACTAAATCTCAATCATCCACCATGGTAGCTGGCTTACTTTTATTGTCTGCCTTCTCTTTTCATTTTCCCACTTCTCAACCAAATAAACCACTAGAACATGGACCTTTGTTTTAGGATCTGCTTTTGGGGGAACTCAAATTAAGATAATAATTATATCCCCAGAGCCTACTTCAGGATCTAACACAAATTGATTAATTGAATGATATAATTGAAGACAAGTATATGCTTTCAATTATAAATTTATATCTGTTGCTATCCCCTACAATTTTTTATGTTTGTAATTTTTTTACTTGTTATGTATTTAGGGGTCAAGGTGCAGTTGTGTTACATGGCTATATTGCACAGTGATGAAATCTGGGCTTTTAGTGTACCCATCACTTCAATAGTGTATATTGTACCCATCACTTCAATAGTGTATATTGTACCCAATAGGCAGTATGCCATTCCTTACCTGCCTCCCACCCTCCTACATTTTGGAGTCTCCAATGTCTATTATTCCATTCCATATGTCTATGTGTATCCATTGTTTAGCTCCCACTTACAAGTGAGAATATGTGGTTTTTGACTTTCTGTTTCTCAGTCATTTTACTAACGATAATGGCCTCCAGCTCCATCCATGTTGCTGCAAAAGACATGCTTTCATTCTTATCATTAAAAATATTTTATAATGCAAAGAATTAGTGTATTGAATCCAAAGGTAAATTTCAAATTTTAACTTCTCGGGGAGAAGAGAACTAACATGATGGTCAGTCTGGAGGCTCAAGTGAGGAAGTAGCCACACTCCAGACTCTGAAGCAGAAAGTGCTCCACGTTCATTCCACTTGCTGGCTTCACAGTGATCAAGGAGTCAAGAAGGACTAGCATCTTGTAGCCCTTCTCCATCATTGGGTTAAAGAGAGAGGAATGAAAACCATTTTTCACCCAGAAGTTTGGGTTTCTTTTCAGCATTCTAATTACCGTATTCATTTTTTGGAAAGACACATAATATGGAATGCTTCCATCAATCACGCACTCTGCAGTCCTAATCAGGGTTTTTGCTTCCTCCTCCCCTGAAGAGCTGTGGTAAATAGATCGACAGATCGACAGTGTGAAAAATTTTAGTTTCCCATCACCTCTCCCTGTATCTTAGAGCTTAGAGCAAACCTCAGCAACCAGCTGCCTGGTTTCTTGCTCTCCTGCTACATATAGCTGTTTTAGGTTCTCAGTGATACCAGATTCACTAAAATACAGTTTTCTGGCTTCTTTTAAAAATAATCAGAAGATTTAGTAACTCTGATCCTACAACCCTGTGTGGCAATAGTTGTCTGGAACTGCATCACTACTGTCCTGCTGAGATGGGGCGCTTAATTTCCATTTGCGAAACCTGCCTGCTTCTCTTATTTCTGTCAGCTGCTTGTCATTTGAGTTTGAGATCCCTGGTAACTCCTTAGAGCTATCTTGTTCTGTTGTGCATCCTTTGTGCTGGAGGCAACTGGAGGAAAGTCTGGCAGCTCCTTCCTACTGCCTTCCCTCTCTCTAATGAAGATCACTCTCTGTTGTTATACCTTATCTAGACTCACAGAGGCCCATGCCCATACTTAGACAGAGCTTCTTTGTAAAAAGGAAGAAACTGTGGGAGTCAGCTAAAAGTTAGACTGGGTGACATGGATATGAGACGTTCAGAAGACAGGACACACTCTTTATAGAATGACACTGCAGTTTGAATGCCACTCCCATGCTGGCCTGTGTGGAACACAAAACAGTGTTTCAGAACTGAGAAGCCCTCTGCTCTCTATCTTGCTTCTTAAAAACACTAGGGCCAGGCCAATTACATCTTTTGAAGGCAAAGCCAGCTGTCTCTAAGTCCCCCCGGGGCACGACTTCTTAGCCAAACCACGGGGTAAATGAATTCTTTTGAGCTGCCTTCTAAATACCTCGTTCTCTCTTTATTTTAATGAATCAAGTTTACCTTCTATATTATGATTTTCTCATACTCTGAAATATTATTTTAGCTCCCTCTTCAACTTAGTGCAAAACCGTGCCCTTCTACAATCTAGAAACCCAAGTTTTCACCAGTGTTACTGGCCCATTGGTTCAAGGAATGGAGTAGACCCTGAATAGCTGAATTTTGCGAGACTCTAGCAGCATTTCTCTTGACCTTTTTTGAGAAAAAGTGCAAAAACAACTGGATGATGGGATGGTGAAACCCATTAGTATTAATGGAATACCTGCTCTGAAAATGAGCTGATAAATTCATGTTAACTAGGAGAGATGTTTTAATAGCTAATTCCTTAGCACTGTCATATTCATTATCTGTTTTTACAATATTACTGTGGCATGTTTCATATATCATGTTTATTATTTTTTAATTAGTACATTGTATAGCATAAGAATGGATTGTTTACAAAATTTGCAGATGAGATGAAATTGGCAATGTATTATATATAGGCAATGCCAGAATCAGGATCTTGACAGATTTTTTCTTTTCTTTTCTTTTCTTTTTTTTGAGATGGAGTCTCACTCTGTCACCCAGGTTGGAGTACAGTGGCACCATCTCGGCTCACTGCAACCTCCACCTCCCGGGTTCAAGCAATTCCCCTGCTTCAGCCTCCTGAGTAGCTGGGATTACAGGTGCGCCACCACACCTGGCTACTTTTTTGATTTTTAGTAGAGACGCGGTTTCACCATGTTGATCAGGCTGGTCTCGAACTCCTGACCTCATGATTTGCCCACCTCGGCCTCCCAAAGTGCTGGGATTACAGGCGTGAGCCACTGCGCCCAGTGATCCTGACAGATCTTGAGAGGATGGAATGATGGGGTGAAACTATTTGAATTGCACTTAAGTGGAATGTCTGTACTCTTCTATATTCACACAGAAGGAAAAACATGCATGTTCAAAAATCACCATTGCACAATTCTAGTGGGAGAAGATGTGGCTTCTTAGCCACACACATGAAAAAGGTTATAGTTACTTGAAGACACAACATGAGTCAACAGTATGATGTGATTTCCCAGAGCAATGAAATATTAAACAAATTAATGGAAAGATTTTTTTTTTTGTCCAGACAAAGACAAATGATAGTCTATTTTTACTAACCTAGTTAAGACCAGACACAATCTGATGTTCACTTCTGATACCATGGGTTAAGTAAGATATTGATGGACTGGAGTGTTTAGAAGACAGGAACTAGGTGAGGGAAGCTTAGAAACTCTGACTAGTCTGTAGATGGAAAAACTAAAGCCAGACATAGTTATTGTTTTGAAACTTTTGGAGGGTTGCCATGTAGAAGGCAGAAGAGATGTATTGCACATTACCCTTGGAGGGTTGAAGTGTGATCAATGATAAAATATTAGAAAAGGAGATGATATTCATGTTTATATAAAGACAGATTTTATAGTTAGACTGGGTGACATGGATTTATGATTATATAAAGAAATACTTTCTATTTATACTGGGTGACATGAATATTTAATTTTATATCCTAAAAATTACAATTGTCCAAAACTGCATTGGCTGCCTCAGGAGGGATTTTCATTATTGCTTGTGAGATATTAAAGAAGTGCATAGATATGTAGCTATACAAGTCACAGGTTTCACTAAATGATCTCCAAGCATCCTTTAACATTCTGAAGATTTAGAGTCCCATGAGCATAAGCACTAAATGACCTTCACTTGGTTTAATTTCAAAATAAGATCCAACTTCTAAATCATAATTTTCACTGAAATATACTCAATCAAACCATTCATTTCTGTACTTGCTGTCATATTATGATATAAAGCTGTTTACTCACCTTCAATCTCAGTGTTTGGCACATAATGGAATCTGCATTTGCATTTCTTAGAAGAATGAAAATTTTTTAATTACAGAAATTATTTGGTTCTAGTACTCAGATTTTGATATCAATTATGAATACACATATTTATGGGCCGGAGCAAGCAAATCTACAAGCGTTATTGTTTTGCGCAAGAAAAAAATCAAAATAGAATGCATTATAAATATCTAAAAATGGGATATTGTTGTACCAGTAGTGTATTCATCCCTCATGCCCTGGGTGACGTTGTATACTTTTGCCAAATAGAGAAATAAAGCTCTGGAAACTTTTGTGTAATTATGAACAAAAGTAGAATGAGTTCTCTGGTCCAGAACAAATACAAATTAATGATTTACAGTATGAAATGTATGAATTTTGTTGCTAAAGATGGTGGTGAGTACAAAACTTTCAGCTCGCCATAGTTACATTTATCATGGCAAAATCAGAAAGAAAAAATACCATTTCTGAGAAAACTTTAAAACTTGGCACAAAGTTAATGTCAACTTTTATGCTTGGAGAGAAAGCAGGTGAGTGATTGGTAAAATCCCTTTATCAAATGACACAGTTATAGATTGCATAATATCAATGGCATACAATCTGGAAAAATCATGTGTGGGCAGCAGAGGCAGTTGCATGGTTGTGCTGGTGTGTAGAATATGAATCATTCCTGAATATATGAGGGAGAAGTGCCTGACCACTTTACGTCTGTTTATCGCTAAATGCTTCTGTCGTTCTCCAGGTTTTCTAAGTTAATGAACATTTTGTGACCCATGTTATAGCTTGGACAGATGTGGAGAGAGATCAGCAGTAATGGGGCATCCAGTACATCAGGGGAGGGGTTGATAAGACGAGTATGTTCTACCTCAATATTTATCCTCTTTATTTTCAGAGAATTGTTGGTGATCAACAATATACCTCTTTTAATTCACTTTTGAAAGAAATAGTGAAAATCAAGATTATGATCAAATCATGTCTGAGTGTATAGGTTTTTAGTGTTTGGTGCCAAAAATGCAACATGAATATACATCTCTGCTTTTTTTTTTTTACACTGAAGTGTGCTGGCTTTTGAGGATAAAGGTGCTCACATTATTATTTTTTTAAAGTGGAGGAAAATTTTTCTTTATGGCTAATTCCAGTAAAGACTATTTCCATGATTTCAAATGCTTTCTACAAGTGGCACATCTTAATGATATTTAGAAGATATTGAGCCTATCACTTCAATTTCAAATATTTCTCAATATTAAAAGAACTAGAAGATGGTTTAATTACCATGAGTTTGAAGTTTCCCAACACCTGACAATTATTGTTACTCAGAAGAGACAGGTTGATTACATATTTTAGGGATGTTTAAAAACCAGACATAAATGTTGTTCCATACCTGAAAGAAATAATTCCTTATTTCTTCAGAAAGAAGAAATAATTCCTTATTTCTTCAGAAAGAAGAAATAAATGCAAAAATAAAATAAAGGAATGGAATAGAAATTCAGAAATCCAAGATGCTGTATCTTTTGTTGACACATTTCAGGTTTCAGATATGATTCATTAACTTAGTGTTTGATAGAGCGATGGCAGTAGTTGTATAAGTTAGGAAAGTTTCCTGCTGTAAGTAACAACAAAAATAAACCAGTGATAACATTTCAAATGTATGAAGTCTTATATTTCGCACATAGTGAGCAGTGTAGACAAATGTCAATTCTGGCACTCTTTAAGGAGATCCATGATACAGTCTCTGTACTTTCTTGCACCCTTTCTTCATGGTCACAAGATGAGTGCAGCAGCTCCAGTCATCATACCTGCATTCCAACAACAAAAGAACAAAGGAGAAGACTCACATCTGAATCCAAAGAGCAAAAGCTTTTGCAAGAACCCCAAAGAAGACTTCCACTGTTAGTTCATTGTTATATGACTGACTACTCTTGGCTGAAAGTAGCTAGGCAAGCTCTTTTTGGAAGAGGGCAGGGGAAACATTCAAATATTATCTCTTAGTCTTTCATATTGGGCTAGCCAGTTTCTCTGTAGAAGAATCTTCCCATCTTCTATCTGGGTGGTGTAAGCCTGGCTGCCAACGTGGTGTTCTGGGACTGAGTTGGAAAAGGGGACGGTGGAATTATTTGGTTTGAATGGGTATCTCACTTTCACCTTTCTCTATAGTTCAGCTAGAGATGAATTGTTACCACGGAAATATTTCTTCAGATATCATAGAAGTCAATATCAGAGCCAGAACCAGAAAATATGCTTTTATAAAACATCCTTCTTTCTTTTATTCATTTATTTATTTAGACAAACAGCAAAAATTATCTATATTTATCATGCCTAACATGTTGTTTTGAAATATGTATATGTTGTGGAATGGATAAATTGAGCTAATTAACATATATGCATTACATTACACACTTTTTTTTGGTGAGGAGATTTAAAATCTACTCTCTTCACAATTTTCTAGGATACAATATATGAACTATAGTTACCATGATTTACAATAGATCGTTTGAACTTATTCCTCCTGTCTAACTGAAACTTTGACCAACATGTCCCCGGTCCCTAGTAACCATCATTCTGCTCCCTACTTCTGAGTTGAACTTTTTCAGAGTCCACAGATAGGTGAGACAATGCAGTATTTGTCTTTCTGTGCCTGGTTTATTTCACCTGAACATAATGTCCTCCAGGATCACATGTTGTCATAAATGACAATGCGTAAAGGATTTCCTTCCTTTCGCTGAACAGTTAGTATTCCATTGTGTATACATACACATCAGAAAATATGGTTTTTGAAACTCAAATCACATTGTCCCAGAAATGCAGGTTTAGAAATGGTGAGTTAAGCACTCCAGTCCACAAAGCTATCCTATTGAATCCCTGTGGTAAAGTACCCCTGGTGTTTTATATTCCTCATGGCTGTTCCAAATCCCTAACATTCGCCCTCTACGTTTTGTTCCTACATATCTTTCTCTCAGCTTCTTTTTCATTTCCCTGTATTAAGATTGTCTGATATGAAGACTTCTCTTTCCTTTCTTTACTTTTTCCAAAGTCCAACTTCATCCTCTTCATGAATTTTGTCACCTCAGATATTTTTCATTTTTGCTCCCTAAGTCATTTTGATCCTTCTTCCACAATGTTTCATGGATGAATTTCTTTCTTTTCTTTGTTATTGCCAACATACTACTTCACAAATTTTTGCTGTAACTTCCAACAGATCTAGGCTCATAATAAGACTTTTGGAGAATCAAAGCACTGAAAACATTATATACTCTTTCCCGGCTATATTTTAAAATAAAAAACAAAACAATAAAATAAGTATATATTGTCTAACATGATGAAAACTTTAGTTCCTTTTTTAAAGACAACATCTTCCGAGACAGAATTTGGGAGGGATGTCTGTACTCTCTTCAAGTTGTTTCTGAGCTCTGCAACAGGAGAGATAGGGGAGAAAAAATAGGGATGCATTCTTAGGGTATGCTACGTAGTTGCTTTAAGTGATGAGGCAAAAGGGACTTTTGCTTTTCATTGTAAGCTCTTAGTGTTTTTTTAAAACCATGAATTCCATGTATTACATTAATCACAGTATTAGTTTGAATTCACACACACAGACACACACACACACACACACACACACACGACCCCAACCCCCCACACAAACTTCTGACCCTGACATTTTCTCTCCCTAGTTTACACAGTTGCCAATTATTATTATTTTTGAAAGTAATAAATAGTATATAGTACAGAAGAGCTCCTAGTTAAAAAACATTACTTTGGGTCCTTTCTCTGTCCTGCTCCCCACTGGGAATCACTTTTGTCTCTGTTTTTAGGTTTTCTGAAGAATATGTATCATATATATGTATATTAACTTTAGACATTATCTATTGATTTGCTGCAATGATATATGAAGATTTAACTCTAATACCATCATCAGTTTTTATATATTTTTGTTTTTTTGCTTTATGTATTCATTTCCTGCTTTTTGTCTTATAAAATATCATAAATGTCATTATTTTACAAAATTTTAGAATACGTTATTCTTTCTAGATTTCAGTATGATGAAATTTCTCTCATTTATGTTTGATAGTTTTCCCTCTTGGTGGTTCATTTGTTCTTGTGGTTTGATCTTTGTTTTCATTGTGAGCTTAACATGTGTGGGGATTTTCTTCTCTGAGAATCTTGAATGTCCTGGGCTTTGGAAGAATCTTTACAGGGTGGTTTTTGCGTTCGCCTGGGTTCTTAACCAGCTCTAAACAAGACTTCTTAAAAATTCAAATTTAGCATTTCTAGCCCCATTTGATTGATATAAATTTGGACTCATCATCCAAGCACAGCACCACCGTGGGTTTCTAGCTTCTTGCCAATAACTCTTTTTCTACGGAGAGCATTGGCAGATGAAAAGCTGCTTTACTGCTTCCTGCTTAGAAAGGAGTGTTTGGAGGGCTCAGTGATTATTTCTCCTTGGTGATGGGACATATTTATGAGGATTCCAGCTTGACAAAGAATTTATTTCAAAATATACAGCGCTGATGCCTTACATCCTATGCCCACAGAATCATTAAAATCCCCAAAATGAGACTGTACTGTTAACATCTATGTCCTATACTTGTTTATACCCCAGTTGTTTTAAGCCCTTTCTTACTATTCTAACAATGAAATGTGTCTTCATTTCTGGTTGCTGTAGATTTCTCTTTCTCTATTTTTTTATTTTTGAGAATTGCTCTGATTTTACAACAAAATCTGATGTATCCTACCCAGTAATTTTACATCATTGGAGTAAGAAGGTATTTTTGCTCATAAACTGCTAGTTTGACTGAAAGTCCCAACTGAATTTTTCCTTAATTTTTTATTTTAATGAAAGTTATACATACTCATAGTTTTACAAAAAAACTCAGAATAATAGACAAGGCTAATAATAAATTATGGGGGCTAGAAAATAAATGGACTCCTGGACAAACTCCCTTGGGCCTGATGACCCACCCAGTGATTGTTTCCCCAGTTCCCAAGTGTATAATTAGGATTGATATGCTTGCAGTTGGCACAATCCCCATATTGGGTGTTGGTCTGAAAGATAAGGTCTATCATAGCTTGAAAAATAAAGAGGAAGTCTCAGAAGCTACCCTCCATGACAGCCAAGATAGTAAATCAATAACTATCACATCCCAGGGTGAGGGATAGAAAAGATTAGGGACATTTTAAGGATCTGAAGCAGGAGCTGGAAAATTATGGACCATGGACAAAGTTGGTGCATGGCCAGTTTTTACACAGCCTGCAAGCTAAGAATGGTTTTTACATTTTTAAAGCTTGTTAAAAAAAATTAAAATATGCCACAAAGACTGTATGTGGTCTGCAAAGCCTAAAATTTTTACCATCTGGCTCTTTATAGAAAAAGTCTGTTGTCCCTTTATCTAAAGGATGTGGGATGGTGGTCCAAGTACATTGATTTAATTCACCTGTTTGGCCTCTGCAGAAACTGAATGAATCCCACCGGTGACTGCAGACTACAATAAGCTCAACCACATTAAAGCCCCTATCCCAATCTTCAAACCAGATATGTAAGGTATTTTTGATAAAAGTGGGTTAATATAACATCAGAAATGAATGCTATTTTATTTTTTAAATAACAATCTGAAAACAGTTTATAGTCACATAGAAGGTACAATAATATACACTTATACTTTTGCCTCAGGGCTGCTTCTGTGCTCTGCCATAATAATGTCCAAACATATTTGCATCTTGGCATCCTGAAGATCATCATATCCATTCATTATATCAATGATTTTATGTTGATTAGTGAGATAAGCCAAAGGCAGACACATTGGAAACCTTGAGAAGACACATGAGCTCCAGAAGGTGGGAGCTAAATATTGTAAAGTTTCAGAGACCATCCATATCTGTAAAATGTTTACAGATTTATGACAATGAGCATGCCAAGATATCTCTTCAAAGATAAAGACAAATTAGTGCACTTTGCACCTCCTGTCACAAAGGAGGCACAAACTCTGGTGGGCCAGAGGACAAAGCAAACTGCATGAGTAGGCAGCACAGACATCACTCACCACGGTTGCACCAGTGCTCCTTCTTCAGCTTGCAACTATGACTGTTTGGGAAGACCCGTGTGACCAGGTAAAGCAGGAGTTAAAAGCCTGAGCTTAATTTTCAGCTGGGCTGGCTTGGTATATGGAGATAAGCTAAAATAGATGGCAATTGCACTGAAGCCTCAATCAGGGGTAGTCTTGAAAAACAGTAGCAAGGAAAAATTCTCCTGATGGGTGGTGTACCTGGTAGACAACTTTGTGGGTAAAGAGAAATGGCAGGAGATTAGAATATAGTTAGACCTCTAATTAGGGGTCTGGAAGAAAAAAAGGGGGAAGATTAGGGTCAAGGAGGTCTGGAGTCAAAGCACAGGGATTAACATCTGGGAGTGAACACAAAGTGTGGCAATGTTTGTACATGTTACACCCGCTAGAGAGAACATCCTTCTTCAAAGAGACAGTAAGCAACCAAGTAGACAAAATCATCTGGCCAATTAATGTTTGCCAGCCTCTGTCATTTGCCACCCTAGTGCTGGCATGATGGGCAAAGGAAGTGACTGAGACAGCGGCAACACACAGCAGCCTGCACTCGCTTTCACCATGGCTGATGTAGCACCATCACTGCCAGCAACAGAGACTGTCACCAAGTCCCCCTTATGGAGGCATTTCTTCAGGAGACCTACTGGCCACAGTTGACAAGTTCACACCTGAATGGATGGAGCCTTTCATCCTGGAAGGGTC
Organism: Pongo abelii; assembly: GCF_028885655.2. Lineage (NCBI taxonomy): Eukaryota > Metazoa > Chordata > Mammalia > Primates > Hominidae > Pongo > Pongo abelii. The sequence goes on from NC_071992.2 coordinate 89,671,739, forward strand.
AGCAGTTTGTTCACACAGGAATGGATGCACATTCAGGTGTGGAGTTGTTTCCTGCCGGCCAGGTCTCAGCCAGCATTATTAACCAAAGGCTTACAGAGAGCTTGATTCACCAGTACAGGATCCCACATAACACTGCATTGGACCAGGGGTCTACTTTAGAGAAAAGTAAGTGCAGGAGTGGACTCATGACCATGAGACTCAATGGTCACATCCTATACACACCACCCAGAAGTTGTCAGCATAACAGAGATTTGGAATGACTTGTTGGGAGCACAGCCAGAACACCAGCTTGGAGTCAACTACGTGAGGATGACTCAGGACGCTGGATACATATTTATATGTGTAGAAAGGACTTTTATTTGAGTGCATAACTCTGGTCAATGTTCTTTTCCTTTTCTGGTTTTGGGTAAGGTTAGGGATTAACTTAATAGCATACCTTACAGAAAAGTACAGAGTTTTGCCAAAAACAACTGCAAGTGTAACAGTTACAGCCTATAAATCAGTCCATTCATTGGAAATCCATTTTGTGTTTTGTTTTGCTTTATAAAAAGAAAGATTGGACAAGGATCCAGCCCTGTGCAGTATAGCTGTGGACAACATAGTTATTTTATCAATCCATTGCTCTTGTTGACTCAGTGGTACGTCCTTGTAGAATTGGAAGTGTGTCTCTGGGTTCCTGGTTTCCTAGGCTTCCATTGCCCCCCTGGCCTTTGGAGAGTTTCCAGATGACATACTCTTGACTCATGTTAAAGGTCTAAATTTGTCTACTGTGCAATTTACTAGCTGGATTAAAAATAATAAAGGTTTTTTTTTTTTTGTCAAGAATTTAAGTTAAAGTTTTGTTTGGAAATAATACATCAACTTTTCTCCTAACACTGTTAAGTCTGAGTTGAGAATAACTTCTTTCGCCAAATTCCCTCTAAAGATGTAAGCTCTTCATTCACTAATTTTATTACTTTTGATTGAACTCAAAGTTCTGTCAAAAATTTCCTCTCTGTAAAATACATTTCCTTACCCAACTTTCACATTGGGAAAATAATTTTTCCTACATGTAACTCCTATTTAAAATGTTTCTTTGTCATTTGAAATTGAAATCTCAGTTTTGCCATGGGAAGCGAGTTTTCCAAAATTCCTCTCTCCCAACAGGACTATATGCTCTATTCATTTTTTGATATTCATATACAAATTGTTCCCATACTCTAGTGGTTGTCTGAGCATAGTAGAATTGAATAATAAATTAGTGTAGTTATCCAGAACATTTACATTTAATGTTGTGATAAAAGCCAGACATTTTGGCCTGAATAGCCACAGTGATTTTCTAAACTGATCAAATCCAGTGGAAGGTTGCTCAATTTTTCATATCTTAGAGGCAAAAAAATCTAATATAAAGATTAAGATGTTAAAAGAGAGGCATAACTGAGGTTTTAATTGGTCAAAAAGTAGAATGTACCCAGAGCTAGGTGCAGCCACCTTCAGATCCTGAACTAGCCCTCCTGAGTTCTTTGTTCCTTTTTTGCAGGTCCTGGGGAATCACCCTGCTTTCTTCTCTTGGCATTTGCCACACCCTGTCTTATTCAACCCTATCTTGAAGTTATTTCTCTTCAAATCTTTACTGATAGTTTCTCTAGCTTCCTTCTTTTCTTAATTCTGCTGAAGAGACTCATATGAATCTTCCAATCTTTAGTGTAACACTGATAATTAGCTGTGTGGCCTTACCTGAGATACTTGACCTTTCTGTAGTTCGGTTTCTTCATAGTCAGTTAAATGAAGAGAATGATGACTACTTCATAGCATTGTTCTGGAAATGAAATGAGATGAACTGCATATCACTTTTAAGAGGCATTTAGTAAGTAGTTGTCCTCAACTTTTCCCTCTCATTTTGTTTCTATATGTACAATTTGAAAGATGCAGAATTATTTTTTAAGTTGTTAAATAATATCATTTTGTGTTGGTATGAGAACTGATGGTTTAAAAAATGTTTTCATATGTCTCACCTTATTTGCTGCTGCCACACTAATTTGAGTTAGGTAAGATAATCATATATTATTCTTACTTTCAGATAAGGAAATTAAATCTCAGGGAGATAAAGAGAAGCAAGTGTCTAGATTCATAACGCCTTCAACAGCACAGTAGAAATGGGAGGGAGGTAGCAACACATTCTCTGTGTTGAGGTGTTTAGTGGAGACACCTCCTCCCTGGGTTGTGGTACTGAAAACTAAAGGGTAAATTCTGCAAATGTCTCCAAGTATTGTAGATCAAAGCCAGGGAAAGCAATCAGAAGCCAGATTGCATTCTAATGGCTGGGAAGACTTAGGCAACAAAACGCAATGAAGAAACCACAGCCTGGAAGAATTCTTTAGAAGAGCCTAGGTCCCAAGTGGGTACCTTGTGTGGATTCAGAAATGAACTAACAATTTTGAATGAAAAGGACCATTAAAATGTTTCTACCAGGGCTAACTACTTTCTTTTCTCAAATTAGCTCAAGTTAATTATAGAGTAGACACTGCCTGAATCTGTATTTTTCTAATTAACATCAAAATCCACTAGAAAAACACTAACATTTAGTGCTGTATAATGCATATGCATATGTGGAAACACTATTGGATTTTACAAACTGGTGAATATATAGGATTACCTTATTCCGTGCCATTCCTTAACAGATATTTCTTGTGTACCTGGGATGTACCAGGTATACTTCTTGGTATAGGAACTATACCAGCAAAAATTGTCATGGAGCTTATAATAGAAGAGGTGTTTATTATACCTTAGTAATATGAAAAATCATACAAGATCTGTAATTTTTTTTAAATTAAGAGAAATAAAAAATAAAAAGAAAAAACTATGAATATAATTGGTTTCATCATAATTTCCTTGCATCTGAAGTCATCAAAGTGGTATTATCTACATTGTTAATTATTTTTTCTAAAATTTTAGTAGCAGATAGAAGAAAATTCATTTTATTTATTTAGTAGTATTTGTAGCAAGTGTATATGTTTTAATGTTTCAAGTATACGTGGCAATTTATTTACTTAATTTATTTATTATTATTATTATTATTATTATTATTATACTTTAGGTTTTATGGTACATGTGCGCAATGTGCAGGTAAGTTACATATGTATACATGTGCCATGCTGGTGCGCTGCACCCACTAACTCGTCATCTAGCATTAGGTATATCTCCCAATGCTATCCCTCCCCCCTCACCCCACCCCACAACAGTCCCCGAAGTGTGATGTTCCCCTTCCTGTGTCCATGTGTTCTCATTGTTCAATTCCCACCTATGAGTGAGAATATGCAGTGTTTGGTTTTTTGTTCTTGCGATAGTTTACTGAGAATGATGATTTCCAATATCATCCATGTCCCTACAAAGGACATGAACTCATCATTTTTTATGGCTGCATAGTATTCCATGGTGTATATATGCCACATTTTCTTAATCCAGTCTATCATTGTTGGACATTTGGGTTGGTTCCAAGTCTTTGCTATTGTGAATAATGCCGCAATAAACATATGTGTGCATGTGTCTTTATAGCAGCATGATTTATAGTCCTTTGGGTATATACCCAGTAATGGGATGGCTGGGTCGAACGGAATTTCTAGTTCTAGAACCCTGAGGAATAGCCACACTGACTTCCACAAGGGTTGAACTAGTTTACAGTCCCACCAACAGTGTAAAAGTGTTCCTATTTCTCCACATCCTCTCCAGCACCAGTTGTTTCCTGACTTTTTAATGATTGCCATTCTAACTGGTTTGAGATGGTATCTCATTGTGGTTTTGATTTGCATTTCTCTAATGGCCAGTGATGGTGAGCATTTTTTCATGTGTTTTTCGGCTGCATAAATGTCTTCTTTTGAGAAGTGTCTGTTCATGTCCTTAGCCCACTTTTTAATGGGGTTGTTTGTTTTTTTCTTGTAAATTTGTTGGAGTTCATTGTAGATTCTGGATATTAGCCCTTAGTCAGATGAGTAGGTTGTGAAAATTTTCTCCGATTTTGTAGGTTGCCTGTTCACTCTGATGGTAGTTTCTTTTGCTGTGCAGAAGCTCTTTAGTTTAATTAGATCCCATTTGTCAATTTTGGCTTTTGTGGCCATTGCTTTTGGTGTTTTAGACATGAAGTCCTTGCCCATGCATATGTCCTGAATGGTATTGCCTAGGTTTTCTTCTAGGGTCTTTATGGTTTTAGGTCTAATGTTTAAATCTTTAATCCATCTTGAATTAATTTTTGTATAAGGTGTAAGGAAGGGATCCAGTTTCAGCTCTCTACATATGGCTAGCCAGTTTTCCCAGCACCATTAATTAAATAGGGAATCCTTTCGCCATTGCTTGTTTTTGTCAGGTTTGTCAAAGATCAGATAGTTGTAGATATGTGGCATTATTTCTGAGGGCTCTGTTCTGTTCCATTGATCTATATCTCTGTTTTGGTACCAGTACCGTACTGTTTTGGTTACTGTAGCCTTGTAGTGTAGTTTGAAGTCAGGTAGCGTGATGCCTACAGCTTTGTTTTTTGGCTTAGGATTGACCTGGCACTGTGGGCTCTTTTTTGGTTCCATATGAACTTTAAAGTAGTTTTTTCCAATTCTGTGAAGAAAGTCATTGGTAGCTTGATGGGGATGGCATTGAATCTGTAAATTACCTTGGGCAGTATGGCCATTTTCACGATATTGATTCTTCCTACCCATGAGCATGGACTGTTCTTCCATTTGTTTGTATCCTCTTTTATTTCCTTGAGCAGTGGTTTGTAGTTCTCCTTGAAGAGGTCCTTCACATCCCTTGTAAGTTGGATTCCTAGGTATTTTATTCTCTTTGAAGCAATTGTGAATGGGAGTTCACTCATGATTTGGCTCTCTGTTTGTCTGTTATTGATGTATAAGAATGCTTGTGATTTTTGTACATTGATTTTGTATCCTGAGACTTTGCTGAAGTTGCTTATCGGCTTAAGGAGATTTTGGGTTGAGACGATGGGGTTTTCTAGATATACAATCATGTCATCTGCAAACAGGGACAATTTGACTTCCTCTTTTCTTAATTGAATACCCTTTATTTCCTTCTCCTGCCTAATTGCCCTGGCCAGAACTTCCAACACTATGTTGAATAGAAGTGGTGAGAGAGGGCATCCCTGTCTTGTGCCAGTTTTCAAAGGGAATGCTTCCAGTTTTTGCCCATTCAGTATGATATTGGCTGTGAGTTTGTCATAGATAGCTCTTATCATTTTGAGATACGTCCCATCAATACCTAATTTATTGAGAGTTTTTAGCATGAAGGGTTGTTGAATTTTGTCAAAGGCCTTTTCTGCATCTATTGAGATAATCATGTGGTTTTTGTCCTTGGTTCTGTTTATATGCTGGATTACATTTATTGATTTGCGTATATTGAACCTGCCTTGCATCCCAGGGATGAAGCCCACTTGATCATGGTGGATAAGCTTTTGGATGTGCTGCTGGATTCGGTTTGCCAGTATTTTATTGAGGATTTTTGCATTGATGTTCATCAAGGATATTGGTCTAAAATTCTCTTTTTTTGTCGTGTCTCTGCCCAGCTTTGGTATCAGGATGATGCTGGCCTCATAAAATGAGTTAGGGAGGATTCCCTCTTTTTCTATTGATTGGAATAGTTTCAGAAGGAATGGTACCAGTTCCTCCTTGTACCTCTGGTAGAATTCGGCTGTGAACCCGTCTGGTCCTGGACTTTTTTTGGTTGGTAAGCTATTGATTATTGCCACAATTTCAGATCCTGTTTTTGGTCTATTCAGAGATTCAACTTCTCCCTGGTTTAGTCTTGGGAGGGTGTATGTGTTGAGGAATTTATCCATTTCTTCTAGATTTTCTAGTTTATTTGCGTAGAGGCGTTTGTAGTATTCTCTGATGGCAGTTTGTATTTCTGTGGGATCGGTGGTGATATCCCCTTTATCATTTTTTATTGCATCTATTTGATTCTTCTCTCTTTTTTTCTTTATTAATCTTGCTAGCGGTCTATCAATTTTGTTGATCCTTTCAAAAAACCAGCTCCTAGATTCATTAATTTTTTGAAGGGTTTTTTGTGTCTCTATTTCCTTCAGTTCTGCTCTGATTTTAGTTATTTCTTGCCTTCTGCTAGCTTTTGAATGTGTTTGCTCTTGCTTTTCTAGTTCTTTTAATTGTGATGTTAGGGTGTCAATTTTGGATCTTTCCTGCTTTCTCTTGTGGGCATTTAGTGCTATAAATTTCCCTCTACACACTGCTTTGAATGCATCCCAGAGATTCTGGTATGTTGTGTCTTGGTTCTCTTTGGTTTCAAAGAACATCTTTATTTCTGCCTTCATTTCGTTATGTACCCAGTAGTCATTCAGGAGCAGGTTGTTCAGTTTCCATGTAGTTGAGCGGTTTTGAGTGAGATTCTTAATCCTGAGTTCTAGCTTGATTGCAGTGTGATCTGAGAGATAGTTTGTTATAATTTCTGTTCTTTTACATTTATTGAGGAGAGCTTTACTTCCAAGTATGTGGTCAATTTTGGAATAGGTGTGGTGTGGTGCTGAAAAAAATGTATATTCTGTTGATTTGGGGTGGAGAGTTCTGTAGATGTCTATTAGGTCCGCTTGGTGTAGAGCTGAGTTCAATTCCTGGGTATCCTTGTTGACTTTCTGTCTCATTGATCTGTCTAATGTTGACAGTGGGGTGTTAAAGTCTCCCATTATTAATGTGTGGGAGTCTAAGTCTCTTTGTAGGTCACTCACGACTTGCTTTATGAATCTGGGTGCTCCTGTATTGGGTGCATATATATTTAGGATAGTTAGCTCTTCTTGTTGAATTAATCCCTTTACCATTATGTAATGACCTTCTTTGTCTCTTTTGATCTTTGTTGGTTTAAAGTCTGTTTTATCAGAGACTAGGATTACAACCGCTGCCTTTTTTTGTTTTCCATTTGCTTGGTAGATCTTCCTCCATCCTTTTATTTTGAGCCTGTGTGTGTCTCTGCACGTGAGACACACACTGATGGGTCTTGAGTCTTTATCCAATTTGCCAGTCTGTGTCTTTTAATTGGAGCATTTAGTCCATTTACATTTAAAGTTAATATTGTTATGTGTGAATTTGATCCTGTCATTATGATGTTAGCTGGTTATTTTGCTTGTTAGTTCATGCAGTCTCTTCCTAGTCTCGATGGTCTTTACATTTTGGCATGATTTTGCAGTGGCTGGTACCGGTTGTGCTTTTCCATGTTTAGCGCTTCCTTCAGGAGCTCTTTTAGGGCAGGCCTGGTGGTGACAAAATCTCTCAGCATTTGCTTGTCTGAAAAGTATTTTATTTCTCCTTCACTTATGAAGCTTAGTTTGGCTGGATATGAAATTCTGGGTTGAAAATTCTTTTCTTTAAGAATGTTGAATATTGGCCCCACTCTCTTCTGGCTTGTAGGGTTTCTGCCGAGAGATCCGCTGTTAGTCTGATGGGCTTCCCTTTGAGGGTAACCCGACCTTTCTCTCTGGCTGCCCTTAGCATTTTTTCCTTCATTTCAACTTTGGTGAATCTGACAATTATGTGTCTTGGAGTTGCTCTTCCCGAGGAGTATCTTTGTGGCGTTCTCTGTATTTCCTGAATCTGAATGTTGGCCTGCCTTGCTAGATTGGGGAAGTTCTCCTGGATAATATCCTGCAGAGTGTTTTCCAACTTGTTTCCATTCTCCCCGTCACTTTCAGGTACACCAATCAGACTTAGATTTGGTCTTTTCACATAGTCCCACATTTCTTGGAGGCTTTGCTCATTTCTTTTTATTCTTTTTTCTCTAAACTTCCCTTCTCGCTTCATTTCATTCATTTCATCTTCCAGGGCTGATACCCTTTCTTCCATTTGATCGCATCGGCTCCTGAGGCTTCTGCATTCTTCACGTAGTTCTCGAGCCTTGGTTTTCAGCTCCATCAGCTCCTTTAAGCACTTCTCTGTATTGGTTATTCTAGTTATACATTATTCTAACTTTTTTTCAAAGTTTTCAACTTCTTTTCCTTTGGTTTGAATATCCTCCCGTAGCTCGGAGTAATTTGATCGTCTGAAGCCTTCTTCTCTCAGCTCGTCAAAGTCATTCTCCATCCAGCTTTGTTCCGTTGCTGATGAGGAACTGCGTTCCTTTGGAGGAGGAGAGGTACTCTGCTTTTTAGAGTTTCCAGTTTTTCTGCTCTGTTTTTTCCCCATCTTTGTGGTTTTATCTACTTTTGGTCTTTGATGATGGTGATGTACAGATGGGTGTGGATGTCCTTTCTGTTAGTTTTCCTTCTAACAGACAGGACCCTCAGCTGCAGGTCTGTTGGAGTACCCGGCCGGCCGTGTGAGGTGTCAGTCTGCCCCTGCTGGGGGGGTGCCTCCCAGTTAGGCTGCTCTGGGGTCGGGGGTCAGGGACCCATTTGAGGAGGCTGTCTGCCCGCTCTCAGATCTCCAGCTGCGTGCTGGGAGAACCACTGCTCTCCTCAAAGCTGTCAGACAGGGACATTTAAGTCTGCAGAGGTTACTGCTGTCTTTTTGTTTGTCTGTGCCCTGCCCCCAGAGGTGGAGCCTACAGAGGCAGGCAGGCCTCCTTGAGCTGTGGTGGGCTCCACCCAGTTTGAGCTTCCCGGCTGCTTTGTCTACCTAAGCGAGCCTGGGCAATGGCGGGCGCCCCTCCCCCAGCCTTGCTGCCGACCTGCTGTTTGATCTCAGACTGCTGTGCTAGCAATCAGCGAGACTCCGTGGGCATAGGACCCTTTGAGCCAGGTGCGGGCTATACTCTCCTGGGGCACCGTTTCCTAAGCCCATCGGAAAAGCACAGTATTTGGGTGGGAGTGGCCCGATTTTCCAGGTGCCGTCTGTCACCCCTGGAAAGGGAACTCCCTGACCCCTTGCGCTTCCCGAGTGAGGCAATGCCTCACCCCTGCTTCGGCTGGCCCACGGTGCACTCACCCACTGACCTGTGCCCACTGTCTGGCACTCCATAGTGAGATGAAAACGGTACCTCAGATGGAAATGCAGAAATCACCTGTCTTCTGCGTCGCTCAAGCTGGGAGCTGTAGACCGGAGCTGTTCCTATTCGGCCATCTTGGCTCCTGCCCCGGCAATTTCTTCTCCACTAATTTTAGCTTGCTTATATTGCTAAGAGCACATGCTATTATAATGCTAATCTATACTAATTTTGAATTATATGAGCAAATACTTTTTGCATGCCACAGAACACTTTTTTCTTTGCTTTCACTGGAGGTATCCACATAGGTTTTATAAACCAAACATAAAATTCTAAGCCCGCCAGCCAGCTGAATGGACCCCTCTTCTCAGCCAAGGGCATTCCAAAGTTAATCTGGAAGACTAGTTCAGGCCAGGATGGGAAGTGGGGTTGGACATACCTCATTATACTCTCCTCCCTTTGGAATTCAGGCACAACTGACCAGCATTAACATTAAAACGGAGACATTAAGACTGTCAAAGCAGGTTCTTTGTAGCAATAAGATACCAATATGATGAATAGCAGGCCCAAAGAAACAGAAATATTTTACCCAAAAATCTATGTATTTGACATATTTTCAAATGGCCCTACAAATCTGTCTCTTGTGGGAAAAATCTACATTCTGTAGAGAATCCCTTTTCCTTTCCAGGTCTTTTCCTGACACAGGAGAGAATTAACGAAGAGTCTGGTACCTTTTTAAGTTAGGAAACATTACAATCTATTCTCTCCTAAGTCAGCTACCTGGAGGCTTCATCTGTATGATAAGAACCTTGGTCTCCACAATCCCTTATGTTAACCCATACTTCCCTTCTATTGATTCCAGGTCTTTAGATAAACTCTTTCAACCAGCTGCCAATCAGGAAATCTTTGAACCCACCTATGACCTGGAACCAATGTATAACTTAAGTGTATTGGTTGATGTCTTATGTTTCTCTAAAATGTATAAATCTGAGATGAGAAGCCTTCCGATCAAAGGTTTTTCTCGATCAAAGGGCTTGTGGTCTCACGGGCTTCAAGGAAGGAAGCTGTGGACCGCAGAGGCGAGTGTTACAGCTCAATTAGAGAAACGAACGGACCCAAAGTGTGCGGCAGCAAGATTTATTAAAGCAAAACTGAAAGTAAAGCAAAACCAAAAGTAAAGCTTCCACACCGTGGAAGGGGACCCGTAAGGGTTGCCGTTTCTGGCTTGGGTGACTTATGCTTATATCCCCTTATGACCTCTTCCCATTTCCTTTTTCTGTCCGATAGACTTAGCTTATTTTCTATCCACTTGTGGGTTGGCGGGCCTAATTGGTTAAAACCATCAGGCTGCAGCTAGAGGTTAAACTCCCTATATGATTGGTTGAAGTTTCAATCCCTTAGCTTGCAGCTATGACTCATTTTGGCTTAGGGGAAAAGTCTCCTCAGGGAAATCCCTATTGACCCAGGAAGTCCAGCCAACTTAGCCCCTAGTCCCTCAAATCCAGGCTGTAGCCCAACCACCTGGGCCATACATTCTCAGGACCTCCTGAGGCTGTGTCACCCGCGTTTTTTTTTTTTTTTCCGGAGTCTTGCTCTGTTGCCCATGCTGGAGTGCAGTGGCATAATCTCAGCTCACTGCACCCCTGCCTCCTGAGTTCAAGTGATTCTCCTGCTTCAGCCTCATGAGTAGCTTGGGACCACAGACGCATGCCACCACACCCAGTTACTTTTTCTATTTTTAGTAGATACGGAGTTTCACCATGTTGGCCAGACTGGTCTCAAACTCCTGACCTCAGGTGATCCACCCACCTCGGCTTCCCAAAGTGCTAGGATTACAGGCATGAGCCACCGTGCCTGGCCACAGGCATGTTCTTAACCTTGGCAAATGAAACTTTTAAATTGATTGAGATTTGTCTAAGATACTTTTTGGTTTACAGTTTCTTAATCTTAATATTTTTTATAGTAATGTTATGAGGTAGGAAATACTTACTCATTATCAATTTATTACAGAAAATATGTCATTGGTTCATTTTCTAGTTTAAGGTAACCCAGCTAAAAACTGGTGAGATTACTATTTAAACTCCATTTTTTCTAATTCCAGAGTATTTGCTCTTTTAAATTTCACATAATTTCATTTATTGTACAATAACTTAGTGCCATTTGCAAATTCTATTGTTTCCTTTTTCTTCTATTTCACTAAAAATAGTCCTGCTTGTTTGGGCTTAGAAACCAATGCCACCAAATGTGGTTTTTCAACATGCTGAACTGAGGAAGCCACAAGGTCTGTCTGTTCCCTGCCCTCAACCATGATCCCCGCCCCCAACCATATCTTCCATAGAAGGTGAATTCTTTTATCTGCCTAAGATCCAGACTTACCAAGGAGAACAACTGTTTTTTCTTTCCCTCCCTGCTGTCTCATAATCTATTGCAGAAATGAAGACCAAGATGTGACCACACTGGAACAGATCTTTTTTCAAGATAGTGACTGTCTCCAAGGATCATTGAATTTTTTAATTTTCATTTTTTTTTTTTCTTGAGACCAACTCTCACTCTGTTGCCCAGGCTGGAGTGCAGTGGCGTGATCTTGGCTTACTGCAACCTCCACCTCCCAGGCTCAAGCGATTCTCCTGCCTTGGCTTCCTGAGTAGCTGGGACTACTGGTATGCACCACCATGCCCAGCTAATTTTTGTATTTTTAGTAGAGACGGGGTTTCACCATGTTGGCCAACTGGTCTTGAACTGCTGACCTCAGGTGATCTGCCCACCTCGGCCTCCCAAAGTGCTGGGATTACAGGTGTGAGCCACTTGCACCTGGATGTCCAAGTATCATTTATATCCAAAAACTATTTACAAGTTAATTTTTGTTTCCTATCCAGTCATTCTCTCTAGTAATCATTATGGCCTCTCAATATAATTCCTCTTCTTCTTCCTCCCATAACCTGTTTCAACAGGATCCAAGTCCCTATTCTCCCTGTAATCTCATATGACATATAAGCTTCTATACCTATTTGGGAAATTGAGTCTTCATTCTGAAGGCTCCCATGAATACATGTTAAATAAATTTGTCTGCGTTTTCTTCTGTTAGTCAATCTGCCCCAAGTCAGTGGTTTTTCAGTGAATCTTTAGGGAGCTAAGAACCTTGGCCCTCATACACTTTGCTAGAGTATGGTATAACTGATGCAATCATACCAAGTCTCTGGATCTGTAATTTTAATTTATTACTAAAGACATCTACATGAATGCACAGAAATTCATTCATTGAATCAATAATTCAATGAATATTTATTAAGGTCCTATTATTTACTAGACACTGTTTTGTATCTGAAAATTTGAGAAATAAAATATAAAACTTGCTGGCTTTTAATTTCTCCAGGAGAGAATACTCTGATGAAAACCATTTGCTCAATTGAATCTGCATACATGATTTCCAAATTTTCTATATTTTATTACATTAAATTAGTTGGAAATGAAAAATTTAAATTATTACAAATATATAGAATTATCCAATACAAAAAAATAGTCATTCTGTAGCAGGACGAGCCAAAGACAAGAACCCCTCAGATACCAAGTTGTAGAAGGAAAGGGCTTTATTCAGCTGGGAGCATCGGCAGATTCACATCTCCAAAAACCGAGCTCCCCAAGTGAGCAATTCCTGTCCGTTTTAAAAAAGGGCTTACAACTCTAAGGGGGTCTGCGTGAAAGGGTCATGATCGATTGAGCAAGCAGGGGGTACGTGACTGGGGGCTGCATGCACCAGTGATCAGAACGGAACAGAACAGGACAGGGATTTTCACGATACTTTTCCATACAATGTCTGAAATCTATAGATAACACAAGCAATTAGGTCAGGGGTTGATTTTTAACTACCAGACCCAGAGCGCAGTGCTGGGCTATCTGCCTGTGGATTCCATTTCTGCCTTTTAGTTTTTACTTCTTCTTTCTTTGGAGGCAGAAATTGGGCATAAGACAATCTGAGGGGTGGTCTCCTCCCTTAATTCAAAATAATGAATAATTAAGTAATTTCATGTAAAAGGCATTAAAAAAAAGTATTATTGTTTAATTACTCACATTTTATTTGTAATTAAAATTAATATGCTAGAAGATTTGAGACTTATTTTTTAAATTAGGTTAAACATTTCCTTGCAAGTATGTTTGACTGAATCATTAATGTTTTTAGCAAGCCTTGTAACCATTTAATGAGTTCATTTTGCCTGCTGCCCAATAGAGCCAATTTATCAAGACAAGCGAATTGCAATAGAGAAAGAGCTTAATTCACCCAAAGCTGGCTGAACAGGAGACTGGAGTTTTATTATTACTCATATCAACCTCCCCCAAAATTTAGAGGTTAGGGTTCTTCAATGATAGTTTTGTGGGGAGGGGAATGGCTGGGGAATTGGTGCTGCTGATTGTATGGGGATGCAATCATACAGGTGCAGAAAATGGTCCTCATGTAGGCAGAGTTCAGTTTTGGGTCGGACCACAGGACCAGCTGGCAGGTCTGGGTGGAGCCATTGGGCATTAGAAATGCAAAAACCTGAAAAGACATCTCAAAAGACCAATCTTAGGTTCTACAATAGTGATGTTATTTGCAGGAGTAATTGGGGAAGTTGCAAATCTTGTGACCTCTGAAACAATGACTGGTAATTGTTTACATCTACACCTTAGCTGAATTCAGGCTCCTCTCAGCCTCCTAACCTGGTGGTCTTTCATTAGCTTTACAAAAGTGAGTTAGTTTTGGGAAGGCCTATTATCATTTAAACTATCAACTAAATTTTTCCCCAGGTTAACTTGGCCTAAGCCTAGGAGGGGGAAGTTTAGAGGGTAAAGGCAAGATGGGGGTTGGTTAGATCAGATCTCTTTCACAGTCATCATTTTCTCACTGTTATAATTTTTACAAAGGCAGTGTATTAGTTCGTTCTCACACTGCTGTAAAGAACTACCTGAAACTGGGTAATTTATAAAGAGGTTTAATTGACTCACAGTTCCACAGGCTATACAGGAAGCATGGCTGGAAGGCCTCAGGAAACTTACAATCATGGCAGGAGGTGAAGGGGAAGCAAGCATATCTTACCATGGTGGAGCAGGAGAAGAGAGAGAGAGCAAAGGGGAAAGTGCTACACACTTTCAAACAACCAGATCTCATGAGAACTCCATCACAAGAACAGCAAGTGGGGAGTCCACCTCCATGATTCAATCACCTCCCTCCAGTCCCCTCCCCTGATACATGAGGATTACAATTTGACATGAGATTTGTGTGGGGACACAGAGCAAAACCATATCAGGTGGTTTCAGTCTTTATTTTTTTTAATATAAAATAAACTCCAATTAGCTTCAGGTCAAACTTTTAAAAAATCGGAATTAGTTGATACTATATCTGTGTATACAAATCTCTGTGCACGAGTGAATTTTTAATTACTTTTTCTTTCTTTAAGAATTAAAAAGTATGTATATGGAATCAATGGAATCATTTGCTGGTAACTTCACTTTGCCTGAATTAAAGACCCAGGGAGATTTAATCTACGTGTCTTGTAGTCTGTAATTTTCTCTGCCTTTGTCCTATTCAAAACAAGCCTGCTTGAGGGGGAGCAGAATAGAAGCAATGAAGAAACTCACATTCCAGAATGCATGCTTCATTATTGGAATCTTTGAGCATAATAAATATCTTTATGTCTGGATGAAGACATTATTTAAGATATGTTCTGATGGATTGAGAGGAAGGAATTTCCGAGTTTTAGGTGCATGGGGATATGTGAAACCGAACTTTATCAAATTTAGACTTGGTAAGAGTCTCTGGATGACAATAATAAGAAATATGTAGTTTATTTCCTATAGGCTTTGAGCAATTTAGAATTTAGAAGAGACTTTGGAGAACACATAGACTATTTAGATAAGAAAAGAACAGAAGTCCAGAGAGGTATAATGGCTTGTTCAAGGTCACTCCATTGGTTGGTAGTGAAGCCCAGAGCCAACTCCAGATTCCCTGACGCCCTCTCACAATCTCTTTCCATTACTGGGCTTCCTTGTGGGGTAATTCAAACCATTAATGACTTTCAAATACATGGCTTTCTTTTCTTTTGAATTAAAAAATTATAAGTTAACCTTCTTTAGATCAGTAATCCAGAGCATGAAATAGTATTTGCCTTCAATTCCTCAAAATATAAACTAAGACCCGAAAGGAAACAAAACTAGACTCTGAGTATCTCAAATATTTATTATAAAATCCCCATATGGAAGTCATGCATTTCTTTTTCTCTATGGAGAGACCCTCAGATTCTCATTCAGATTATCTATTTTTCTTTTTATATACAATTCTTAAAAAGCTAGTTAGAAGGGATCATCTAGAAGAGATGATCAATGTCCAGCATGCAACGATACTAGTTCGATATATAGCTACCTACTGGCATCAGTCAGTCTAGAGTCCTAATAGCAAGTGGCTTCAGGAAATTACTTGGGGTGTGTGGGGTTAGAGGGGTTGAGATGTGACTGCTGTGTTATTCCAGTGCTTCTCTTGGCCTGATAATTTAAAAAGGGCTTGCATTCCTCAGATAAAAAGTTTCTTTTCTTTCTCAAAGCAATAATAATAGTAAAGACCTGATAGCTGATGGCCAAATGGTAAAGAATATTAAATAATGTTGTATGTAAACATGTATGAACTATGCCATTTATAATATTGAATTTAATTCATGTCAAAGAAAAAAGAGCTTGCACAGTATACATTCTGTTTAGTAAGTTGGGAATGTATAATACATTTTATAATGGTGTCTTTCAAAATTGAATATTAGTCTTGAAAATTATAAACCTTAACTTTTTGGAGAATATGTTTATATTGAGTACTTCAGTCCTCAGGAATGCTAGATTGTTTGGTTGTTTAGATAAGTAATGACAGCACTACACATTTTAAAAAGTTACTTTATATGCAACAGATGGTTTAATTACAAATCTAGTGTTTTTCTGCAAGTTGAGTGAGGTGAACGAAGCATTGGAAGATATTGGTAAGAAATAGTCAATAGGGGTGAAATGGCAGTGAGTTCAATTGTTTGTGATGTATGTCCAATTTTTGTATATAATATATAGAATATATGTATATATACTTAAAAAAGTATAAAAATATACTTTAAAAATCATCTGCAGTCCTAGAAGATGGATGGCAAATATTAATATTTCAGTTTTCTGTGTCTTTTTCAAGGGATTGTTAATGAGCTATTTTGCATGTTACATTCAGGAAGATTTTGAGGTTGTATCTGAATTTGGTGGAGAAAAAAGTGTTTTGAATGATTAGCCATGTTTGAAATAGGCAAAGAAAAGGGAAATGGCACTTGTGCCATTTTTTTTCAATCCCTGACTTAGATCTATCATGGACTATTTCCTTTTATTATCACTTTAATTTTTATGTTACTGCAAGCAACCAGTGTTTCTGTGTGCCTGAAATCTAATGGAGTTCAGTATTAGTTCTATGCTGTGGTGGGAAGGACAGGTGGATTGGATTTGAATCTCAGTTCTCCTAAAGACTAGCATTAGCTTGAGCAATTTTCATGAGTCTCAGTTTAACATCTATAAAATAGGCATAATAATACCTGTATTCTATGGATTTGTGAGAATTGAATGGAAAATTATTAGTAAAACCCCAGCACTGTATCTGAAGTTATTTACTTACTTGCCTTCTTTCCCAGCCAGTGCTGGTATGTATTTGGGAACATAATGATATTTTGATACTGATTTTAAGTAGACAGATAAATCTGTTACACCATATTTGTACATTCTAAAGAATAATATACATGAGGCTTAAATATGAGCTCGATTCCTCACTTGCATAAATGTATAAAACTGAGAAACGTCTATTTTACCTGAATGCAACTCTTCCGTGACTTGGTATAATTGATGTGCAAAGATATTTTACATGCTCATTCATGCATTGTAACATTTTGAGAGATAAAAGTACAGAGACACAGTCTAAACTAATTAAAAGAAGATTAAGCATATAATATATAATATCAACATATAATTGATTTATTTAAGCAATTCTGTTTACTATAAATTTTACTCAAGCCTTTGCACGCAGATCTTTGTTCCAAACGTACATTGCTTTTTCTCTTGTTTGCCATACAAATAAGTTTTATTTTTGGAACTGCAGCCTGTCCAAGCACACCCTCTACTGGTTTATGTCTTTGGTGCAACAACACTTAGGTCCTAACAAATTACCTAACAAAGGAGGACCATTCACTTTTAGAGTAAAAGCAGGTAACCTTAGAAGGCAAGCATACAGACAAGCACACACAGATTATATTTCAGATGCCTGCCTTCTAGTCACTTATCATAGACAGAGGATTTATTTCTTTGAATTTGTTGTTTTAGAATTGTGTACAACTTCTTAAGGTTTACAGCTAGAATTTATTCATTTCATTCATACATTTCACACTGCATGCATGGAAATTACACCATGTTTAGGCATAGCTTGAGAAAAGGAAGAAAGACACAATATCTCTGACTTCATGGAGAATATGTTCTGCCTAGAGTGCCAAACAGTAAACAAGTGAGTGTAATTTCAAATATATACAAGCAATCTGCAGAAAAGAACACTGTATTGGGGCAGCACCTTTGTGTGTGAGTGGCATAGGTCTTAACAATAGTTTCAAGGAGGACCTCTCTAAAGGATTGATATTGGCACTGAGACTTGAGTGTTGAGAAACAGTTAGGCAAGCTAAAATCCAGGCACATGAGACAGCAAGGAAAGCATCCTGCAGTGGAATAGATCTTGAGGTGGTTAATGAAGAAAAAAAAAAGAAGCCAGACCATTTTGAATGTGGGAGAAGGCTGATATCAAGCAGAAGTGATAGACAGGAGTCTGATGCTCTATAAGACCTGGAGATCACTGTGAAGTGTTTTTTCTTTTCAAGTGCATTGGGAAGCCATTTGAAGGTTTAAGCAGGAGAGCAATGCCACTTAATTTATATTAAAAAAAAATGTGACCCTGGCTGTTCTATGGAAATGGATTTTAGAGGAGCAAGGGTGGGAGCAGGAAGCAGAAAACCCAGCTATCACTGTGATTCAGGCTGAAGGTGATGTGTTAAAAAAAGAAAAGCTGTAATTAAAGATACCTTTTTTTTTTCTTTTGGCAGTCTGGTGAAGCCTGTAAAACTCTTTCAGAGTACGATTTTAAAATGCATAACATAAAATAAATAAAATGTCAAATAATCCAATTGTATTGAAATGTAGTTATCAAAATATTAAAAAACAAATTTGGAAATATTAGTATATGCACTCCTTTAGTCACACATTAAATAACAGTAATTAGTAGTCTGTATGATAACCACTGTTATTTCAAAGCCATGATAAAAACAAGAATCATTATAACAGTGCTGAAATAGTAATTTTATTAAAAATATCTGTGAATTCTGTTGATGATGAAGTCAAAGGCACTGCATCTATGTTGCCAACTTTTATATTGGAAGGAAATATTAAAATGTCGGTGAAAAACTACCAAACATAAAGATACAATTTTTTGTATCTTCAAGTTTATTGATTCCTTGCTTTAGTGGTAGAGGTGACAGAACTGGCTTATGACTTGTCTTTGGGGAATAAAGAGGCAAGAAAAAGAAAGGACCTAGGGATAGATGATAGCATAATTCAGGTGTGTAAATCTGTGCTGAAATGACCAAAATAATATCAACTGTGCCTAGGCCTAGGGCAGATACTTTTATTTATCCAGATATGCAAGTTAGTGGTGGTTCACTTCTTGAACTGAACACAGGGTGAAGAGGATCCTCTGTCTGCTTCACAATCACCTGGACCTCAGACACTGTTACCAATGCAACAGTGGGGGTGCCTGTACCCCAGACACCAGTGCCATGACTGTCCAAGAATCCACAGCCATAGTCCATCCGCATGTACCTGTGCTTAAAACCTTGACTTCCAAGTTTACTGTATTGATGCCACTCATCAGTCACTGGTACCACAGACATTGCAAACAAGTCCACAAAACAGACCCAGTGCCAACAGGGATTCCCTCAGCCACAACTTCCCCAGTGGGAGAAAAATAGATTGAGAGGATCTTTGCAGCCATCACCACCAAAGGCCCCAACAACCCTCAGTGTCACTGCAGATATCCACAGTATTGGATACTGAGGATCCCTGCAATATTCACCAACACTGACCTAAGATGACAGAGCTGCAGACACAACACAGCTGGCACCCTCACTGATGCCAGAACTGCTGCATCCTATCCACGGTGTCCCCCAGAGAGGAAGGTCTTTCATAGTGAAACTAGCTCATAAAGTCTGCACAAGGTGACTGCTCCGTCAAACACATAGATATCAACATAAAGCTAGGAGAAACATAATAAAACCAAAGAAACATAGCACTATGAAAAGAATATCATAATCTCCCAGTGCCTGACCCAAAGAAACAAAGAGCTATAAACTGTCTGACAAAGAATTTAAAATAATTGTTTTAAGGAAGTTCAGTAAACGTTAATAAAAGTACACAACAAACAATTTGATAAAATCAATAAAACAACAAATGACCAAAATGAGAAATTTAACAGAGAGATATAAATAATATTTAAAAATCAAATTACAAAGCTGAAAAATACAATGAATAAAATGAGAAATTAAATAGCATCAACAGCAGAATTGAGCATGCAGAAGAAAAAATCTGCAAACTTGAAGACATGTTATTTGAAAATATACACTCAGAAGAGAAAAATGAAAAAATAATGAAAAGGAATGAAGAGAGCTTATAGTATCTGTGGGACAGCATCAAAAGAGTAAATATTTGAGTTATAGGAATTAAAAAAGAAGAGAAAGACAAAGAGACAGAAAACTTACTTAAATAAATAATAGAAGAAAACTTTCTAAATCTGGAGACATATATAAATATCTAGGGACAGGAAGGTCAAGTGTCTTTAGGCAGATTCAATCCAAACAAGACTACATTGAAACATATAATAAGACCATTAAAAATCACAATCAAAGAGAGGATCCTGAAAGCACCAAGAGAAAAGAAGCAAATCACATATAATAGAATTACAATAAGGCTAACAGTGGATTTCTCAATAGAAGCCTTACGGTCTAGGAGAGAATGGGATCATATGTTCAAAGGAAAACATGTCATTGAAGGAAAAAACCTGCCAACCAGGAATATTGGACCTAGCAAAGCTGTTCCACAGAAATAAAGAAGAGATAAAGACTTTTCAGATAAACAGGCTGAGAGAGTTAATCACTATCAACTCTGTCTTACAAAAAATGATAAATTATTCAAGTTGAAAGAAAAGAATACTAATTAGTAATACAAAGCCATGAAAGTATAAAATTCACTGGTAAAACTAAGTACACAGTCAAATTCAGAATACTGTAATAGTGAAATGATGGTGTGCAAATAACTTATATCTTTAGTATGGAGGTTAAAGACAAAAGTACTAAAAATAATAGCTATAATAATTTGCTAAGGTGTATATAAAAAGATTCAAATTGTGACATCAAAACATAAAATGTGGGTAAAGGGGTCAAATAAAAGTGTAGAGTTATTTTATACAATGAAAGTTAGGTCATCATCAGCTTAAAATAGGTTGTTATAACTATAAAGTGTTTCATGTAAGACTCATAGTCACCACAAAGCAAAAACCTGTAGATATATAAAAGATAAAAAGTAAGGAATCAAACCATACCACTAGTGGTAATTATCTAATCACAATGGATGACAGTGAGAGAGGAAGAAAGGAACAAAGGATTTAAAGATAAACCATAAAACAGTTAACAAAGTTGCAGTATTAAGTTCTTACCTATCAATAATTACCTTGACTGTAAATAGATGAAATCCTCTAATTAAAAGACTTAAGTAGCTGAATGGATTGAAAAAAAACAAGACCCAACTATATGCTGCCTACAGGAGACTCACTTCACCTTTAAGGACACACATTGATTGAAACTAAAAGGATGGAAAAAGATATTCCATGTGTTATATAGAGTTTATGGGAGGCCACTGTTTGAACTGAGCTCATACTCTAGGCCTCAGCAGACCATATCAAACTCAAATGGAGTCATTCATTCTAGGCACCATGTAATCAAACACAAATCTGAAATGGGCCATTTTCCCCAAGTCTTGCCACCACAGGCTACAGTGCTTTGAGGTTCTAAATAAACTTAGAAGGCAGTCCTAGGCCACAAGGACTTCAACTCCTAGGCAAATTCTTCTTTTTTATTTTTATTTTTATTTTTTATTGTACTTTAAGTTTTAGGGTACATGTGCACAACGTGCAGGTTTGTTACATATGTATACATGTGCCATGTTGGTATGCTGCACCCATTAACTCTTCATTTAATGTTAGGTATATCTCCTAATGCTATCCCATCCCCCTCCCACCACCCCACAACAGGCCCTGGTGTGTGATGTTCCCCTTCCTGTGTCCATGTGTTCTCATTGTTCAAATCCCACCTATGAGTGAGAACATGTGGTGTTTGGTTTTTTGTCCTTGTGATAGTTTGCTGAGAATGATGGTTTCCAGCTTCATCCATGTCCCTACAAAGGACATGAACTCATCATTTTTTATGGCTGCATAGTATTCCATGGTGTATATGTGCCACATTTTCTTAATCCAGTCTATCATTGTTGGACATTTGGGTTGGTTCCAAGTCTTTGCTATTGTGAATAGTGCCGCAATAAACATACGTGTGCATGTGTCTTTATGGCAGCATGTTTTATAATCCTTTGGGTATATACCCAGTAATGGGATGGTTGGGTCAAATGGTATTTCTACAATGGTTGAACTAGTTTACAGTCCCACCAACAGTGTAAAAGTGTTCCTATTTCTCCACATCCTCTCCAGCACCTGTTGTTTCCTGACTTTTTAATGATCACCATTCTAACTGGTGTGAGATGGTATCTCATTGTGGTTTTGATTTGCATTTCTCTGATGGCCAGTGATGATGAGCATTTTTTCATGTGTCTTTTGGCTGCATAAATGTCTTCTTTTGAGACGTGTCTGTTCATATCCTTCGCCCACTTGTTGATGGGGTTGTTTGTTTTTTTCTTGTAAATTTGTTTGAGTTCTTTGTAGATTCTGGATATTAGCCCTTTGTCAGATGAGTAGATTGCAAAAATTTTCTCCCATTCTGTAGGTTGCCTTTTCACTCTGATGGTAGTTTCTTTTGC
The DNA here is from genome assembly GCF_028885655.2 of Pongo abelii. Taxonomy (NCBI): domain Eukaryota; kingdom Metazoa; phylum Chordata; class Mammalia; order Primates; family Hominidae; genus Pongo; species Pongo abelii. Next base: position 89,693,783 of record NC_071992.2, read on the forward strand.
TGTGCAGAAGCTGTTGAGTTTAATTAGATCCCATTTGTGAATTTTGGCTTTTGTTGCCATTGCTTTTGGTGTTTTAGACATGAAGTCCTTGCCCATGCCTATGTCCTGAATGGTATTGCCTAGGAATGAGGGCCTTACAACTCTGCCTGTTGCCACATCCTAGTGTGGCTGAGCTGATATCCAAGTTGTAAGACAAAGTCCCCTTTACTCTTCCCTCTCCTTTTCTCATGCAGAAGGAAGAAGTCTCTTTGTAGCTGTGAGCTGCACTTCCTGGGGTTGGGAGAAGGATGGCACAAGCACTACCTTAGGCACCCTGGCTGATGTCTCACTAGGTGGTGTGATCACAAGTCCATTGGCTCTTGCCTAGAAGGCAAATTCTAAGGCTGTGCTGGATTCAGAGCTAATGGACTTGTGATCACACCACCTAGTGAGACATCAGCCAGGGTGCCTAAGGTAGTGCTTGTGTCATCCTTCTCCCAACCCCAGGAAGTGCAGCTCACAGCTCCAAAAGAGACTTCTTCCTTCTGCATGAGGAAAGGAGAGGGAAGAGTAAAGGGGACTTTGTCTTACAACTTGGATATCAGCTCAGCCACACTAAGATGTGGCAACAGGCAGAGTTGTAAGGCCCTCACTCTAGGCTCTAGCTCCTAGACAACATTTCTAAACACACCACCGGCCACAAGGGAACCTATTGCCTTGAAGGGAAGAACCTGTCGTGGCAGGATTCATCACCTGCTCACTAGAAAGCCTTTGGCTCTCAGTAATCAGCAGCAGTAGCAGGTAGTACATGCCATGGGCCATGGGTGAGATTCTGAGACATACTGGCTTCAGGTCTGACCCAGCACATTCCCAGCTGTGGTGGCTAGGAGGAGTTATTCCTTCTACTTGAGAAGAGCCAAGGGAAGAGTAAAGGTAATTTGTCTTGCAGGTTAGGTATCAGCTCAACTACAATGGGGTAGAGCACCAAATGGGCTCCCAGAGTGCTTGATTTTAAGCCTTGGCTGTTGAAAAGCATTTCTTGACCTTCCTTGGGCTAGAGGGGAGCCCACTGCCCTGAAGAGGGAGTGCCAGTCCTGGCAACATTCACTATAAGCTGACCGAAGAGCCCTTGGGCCTTAAGAGAACATTGGTGGTAGCCTGGCAGTACTCCCCTTGGGCCTGTGGTGTTGGCCATGGGGACAGACTCCTCTGCCTGTGGGAATGGGAGTGAAGAGTGGGAAGGACTTGATATTGTGGTTTTGTGCCAACTCAGCTGCCGTAGAATAGGACACCAGGTAGACTTCTAAAATTCCAACTCCAGGTCCTGGCTCCTGGAGAGTATCTCTGGACCTGCCAAGGGCTAGGGGAACTCGCTGCCCTGAAGGAAAGGATACAAGCCTGGCTGGCTTCACCACCTGCTGATGGTAGATCCCTAGAACCTTGAGCAAACATAGGCAGTAGCCAGGCAGTGGTTACTACAGGCCTTAGGTGAGGCCCAATGCTGTGCTGACTTCTGATGTCAGGTTTGACCCAGCACAGTCTCATTGAGACTTCTGTCATCCCTCTCCAAGCTCCAGGCAGCTCAACACACACAGGCACACACACACACACACACACACACACACACACACAGAGAGAGAGAGAGAGAGAGAGAGATTTGGGAAAAAGTAATGGAAGAGAACAAGAGTCTCTGCCTAGTAATCCAAAGACTTCTTTCAAATCTTACCTAAGACCCCCAAGGCAGTACCTCTATGAGTCTGCAAGAACCACAGCATTACTGGGCTTGGAGTGGCCTCTAATTGAGATCAAAAACTTAGACCACAGCACCCAAGTCCTTTGGAACACCTAGAAAGCCTTCACAAGATGGATGGATGTAAGTAAACTCAGACTGCAAAGACTACAATAAATATAAATACTTAACTATTTAGTGCCCAGACACCAACGAACATCTACAAGCATCTAGACCATCCAGGAAAACAGGACCTCACCAAATGAACTAAAGAAGGCACCAGGGAGACACAGAGATATGTGACATCTCAGGAGATAATTCAAAATAGTTCTTTTAAGAAAACTCAAAGAAATTCAAGATAACACAGAAAAGGAATTAAGAATTCTGTTAGACAAATTTAATAAGGTGATTGATATAACTAAAAAGAATCAAGCAGAAATTCTGGAGTTGAGAAATATAATTCACATACTGAAGAATGCATGAAAGTCTCTTAATAGCAGAATTGATCAAGCAGAAGAATTAGTGAGCTTGAAAGCTATTTGAAAATACACAGTTAGAGAAGATAAAAGAAAAAAATACAAAGTATGAAACTTGTCTAAAATCTGTAGAAAAACACCTCAAAAGAGCAAATCTAAGAGTTAATGGCCTTAAAATGAAGTGCATGTGCGTGAGAGAGATAGAGATAAAAAATTTAGTCAAAGGAGTAATAACAGAGAACTTCACCAACTAGAGAAAGATATTAGTATTCAAATACAAGAAGGTTATAGAACACAAAGCAGATTTAACCCAAAGAAGACTAATTCAAGGCATTTAATAATCTCCCAAAGGTCAAGGATAAAAGCAGCAAGAGAAAGGAAACAAATAACATGTGATGGAGCTCCAATATGTCTTGTAGCAGACTTTTCAGTGGAAACTTTATAGACCAGAGAGTGACATGAAATATTTAAAATGCTGATGGAAAAAAAATCACTTTTATCCAAGAATGTTGTATCTTGCAAGAATATCTTTGAAACATGAAAGAGAGATAAAGACCTTTCCAGACAAACAAAAGCTAAGGGAGTTCATCAATACCAGGCATTTCCTACAAGAAATGGTAAATGGAGTTCTTCAATCTGAAAGAAAATGACATTGATGTGCAATGAGAAATCATCTGAAGCTACAAAATTTCTTGGTAATAGTAAGCACACAGAAAAACAAAATATCATTAACACTAATTGTGGTGTGTAGACTTCTCATATCTTAAGTAGAAAGAATAAAAGATAAACTGATAAAAAATAATAACTACAACAACTTTTCAAGACAGACAGTACAATAAAATAGAAATAGAAACAACAAAAAATCACAGAATCGTAAAAAACTACTTTAAAGTTCATATGGAACCAAAAAAGAGCCCGCATTGCCAAGACAATCCTAAGCCAAAAGAACAAAGCTGGAAGCATCACACTACCTGACTTCAAACTATACTACAAGGCTACAGTAACGAAAACAGCATGGTACTGGTACCAAAACAGAGATATAGACCAATGGAACAGAACAGAGCCCTCAGGAATAATACCACACATCTACAACCATCTGATCTTTGGCAAACCTGACAAAAACAAGAAATGGGGAAAGGATTCCCTATTTAATAAATCGTGCTGGGAAAACTGGCTAGCCATATGTAGAAAGCTGAAACTGGATCCCTTCCTTATACCTTATACAAAAATTAAAGGTGGATTAAAGACTTAAATGTTAGACCTAAAACCATACAAACCCTAGAAGAAAACCTAGGCAATACCATTCAGGACATAGGCATGGGCCAAGACTTCATGTCTAAAACACCAAAAGCAATGGCAACAAAAGCCAGAATTGACAAATGGGATCTAACTAAACTAAAGAGCTTCTGCACAGCAAAAGAAACTACCATCAGAGTGAACAGGCAACCTACAAAATCGGAGAAAATTTTCGCAACCTATACTCATCTGACAAAGGGCTAATATCCAGAATCTACAATGAACTCAAACAAATTTACAAGAAAAAAACAAACAACCCCATAAAAAAGTGGGCAAAGGACATGAACAGACACTTCTCAAAAGAAGACATTTATGCAGCCAACAGATACATGAAAAAATGCTCACCATCACTGGCCATCAGAGAAATGCAAACCAAAACCACAATGAGATACCATCTCACACCAGTTAGAATGGCAATCATTAAAAAGTCAGGAAACAACAGGTGCTGGAGAGGATGTGGAGAAATAGGAACACTTTTACACTGTTGGTGGGACTGTAAACTAGTTCAACCATTGTGGAAGTCAGTGTGGCGATTCCTCAGGGATCTAGAACTAGAAATTCCATTTGACCCAGCCATCCAATTACTGGGTATATACCCAAAGGACTATAAATCATGCTGCTATAAAGACACATGCACACGTATGTTTATTGTGGCATTATTCACAATAGCAAAGACTTGGAACCAACCCAAATGTCCAACAATGATAGACTGGATTAAGAAAATGTGGCACATATACACCATGGAATACTATGCAGCCATAAAAAATGATGAGTTCATGTCCTTTGTAGGGACATGGATGAAATTGGAAATCATCATTCTCAGTAAACTATCGCAAGAACAAAAAACCAAACACCGCGTATTCTCACTCATAGGTGGGAATTGAACAATGAGAACACATGGACACAGGAATGGGAACATCACACTCTGGGGACTGTTGTTTGGTGGGGGGAGGGGGGAGGGAAATCACTGGGAGATATACCTAATGCTAGATGACGAGTTAGTGGGTGCAGCGCGCCAGCATGGCACATGTATACATATGTAACTAACCTGCACATTATGCACATGTACCCTAAAACTTAAAGTTTTAGGGTACTGTATTGTCCCAGTTTATCTGTCTACAAACGAAAGATATTGGCCTGAAGGGTGGCAGTATGAAATCAGAAAGAAACAATGTGAAAGTAACTCCAAATGGTAGCAGGAGAAGTGGAGAAACGGAAAAGATTTGTGTGGAGGAGAAAGTATGTATGAGAACATGTCAGGCTGACCCCTACTCTATAAAAGGGCTGGAAAGATCTCCAGGTGAAAGTTACCTGGTCCTGGCTGTTTGTCTAAAGACAAAAGGAAACTAACCAACCAACCAAACAAACAAACAAAAAATCCAGACAAGTACCTAATTGCACTCTCCCTTCAAAATGAGGACTGTGTATAAAAAAAGACTGTGTATGTGAAAGCCTAAACCTAGAAAACATGATCTTTATCCTTATGAAATTTGCAGATGTAGAATCAAATTGGAAGAAAATAAGGGGAAGTTTGGTGACAGAAATTCAATTAAAAGAAAACAAATGGGCCAGAATAGAACTAGTTTATAAGAACCTTTGCAACTGAATGTGGATTAGTGTGTCATGGTTACTGAATTTGATGTTCAGTGATGGTTGCTATATATCTGCATTCTTTGATTTTCCTAGGGATTTTCTTTTTTTTTACTTAAGTATTTTTATTATGTTAAGGAAATATCCATCTTCCTATTTTTTATACTTTATTATTTTTGTCTTCAACTTTTATTTTAAGTTCAGAGTACACATGCCAGATGTGCAGGTTTGTTACATAGGTGAACGTGTGCCATAGTGGTTTGCTGCATAGATCATCCCATCACCTAGGTATGAAGCCCAGTATCCATTAGCTATTCTTTCTGATGCTCTCTCTCCCCTGCCACCTCCACCCCCAACAGGCCTCAGTGCTCAGTGTGTGTTGTTCCCTATCATGTGTCCATGTGTTCTCATCATTCAGCTCCCACTTATAAGTGAAAACATGTGGTGTTTGGTTTTCTGTTTGTGTTAGTTTGCTGAGGATAATGGCTTTTAGCTCCATCCATGTCCCTGCAAAGACATGATCCCATTCCTTTCTATGGTGCATAATATTCCAAGGTGTACATGTATCACATTTTCTTTATCTAGTCTACCATTTATGGGCATTTAAGTTGATTCCATGTCTTTGCTATTGTGAATAGTGATGCAATTAACATGCATGTGCATGTATTTTTATAATAGAATGATTTATATTCCTTCGGATATATACCTAGTAATGGGATTGCTGGGTCAAATGGTATTTCTGCCTCTAGGTCTTTGACAAATTGCCACACTGTTCCACAATAGTTGAACTAATTTACACTCCCACCAATGGTGTAAAAGCATTCCCATTTCTCCACAAACTCACCAGCATCTGTTGTTCTTTGACTTTTTAGTAATAGCCATTCTGATTGGTGTGAGATAGTATCTCACTGTGGTTTTGATTTTCATTTCTCTAATGATCTGTGATGTTGAGCTTTTTTTTCATGTTTGTTGGCTGCATGTATGTCTTCTTTTGAGAAGTGTCTGTTCATGTCCTTTGTCCACTTTTTAATGGGGTTGTTTGTTTTTATCTTGTAAATTTAAGTTCCTTGTAGACTCTGGATATTAGTCCTATGTCAGGTGGATAGATTGCAAAAATTTTCTCCCACTCTGTGGGCTGTCTGTTCACTCTGATGATAGCTTCTTTTGCTGTGCAGAAGATCTTTAGTTTAATTAGATCCCATTTGTCAATTTTTGCTTTTGTTGCAATTGCTTTTGAAATTTTTGTCATGAAATCTTTGCCCTTGCTTATGTCCTGAATGGTATTCCCTAGATTTTGTTCTAGGGTTTTTATAGTTTTGGGTTTTATATTTAAGTTTTTAATCTATCTTGAGTTAATTTTTATATATGGTGTAAGGAAGGGGTCCAGTTTCAGTTTTCTGTATATGGCTAGCCAGTTTTTCCAGCACCATTTATTAAATAGGGAATCCTTTCCCCATTGTTTTTGTCAGGTTTGTCAAAGATCACATAGCAGTAGGTGTGTGGTCTTACTTCTGAGTTCTCTATTCTGTTAGTAAATTTTGCACATTGATTTTATATCCTGAGACTTTGCCGAAGTTGCTTATCAGCTTAAGAAGCTTTTGGGCTGAGATGATGGGGTTTTCTAGATATAGGGTTATGCCACCTGCAAACAAAGATAATTTGACTTCCTCTTTTCCTATTTGAATACCCTTTATTTCTCTGCCTGATTGCCCTGGCCAGAACTTCCAATGCTATGTTGAATAGGCATGGTGAGAGAGGGCATCCTTGTCTTGTGCCAGTTTTCAAGGGGGATGCTTCCAGCTTTTGCCCATTCAGTATGATATTGGCTGTGGGGTTTTCATATGTGGCTCTTATTATTTTGAGGTATATTCCTTCAAAACCTGGTTTATTGAGAGTTTTTTAACATGAAGGGATGCTGAATTTTATCAAAGGCCTTTTCTGCATTTATTGAGGCAATCATGTGTTTTTTTTGTTTTTAATTATGTTTATGTTATGAATTACATTTATTGATTTGCATATGTTGAACCAACCTTGCATTCCAGGGATGAAGGCTACTTGATCGTGGTGGGTAAACTTTTTGATGTGCTGCTAAATTTGGTTTGCCAGCATTTTTTCGAGGACTTTTGCATTGAGTTCATCAAGGATATTGGCCTGAAGTTTTCTTTTTTTGTTGTATCTCTGCCAGGTTTTGGTATTAGGATGATGTTGGCCTCATAGAGTGAGTTAGGGGGGAGTCCCTCCTTTTCAATTTTTGGGAATAGTTTCAGTAGAAATGGTACCAGATCTTCTTTTACCTCTGGTAGAATTCAGCTGTGAATCTGTCTGGTCCTAGGCTTTTTCTGGTTGGTAGGCTATTACTGCCTCAATTTGAGAAATCATTATTCGTCTATTCAGGGATTCAATTTCTTTGTGTTTCAGTCTTGGGAGAGTGTATGTGACCAGGAATGTATCCATTTCTTCTAGATTTTCTGGTTTATGTGCATAGAAGTGTTTATAGTATTCTCTGATGGTTGCTTATATTTCTGTGGAGTCAGTGGTGGTATCCCCCTTATCATTTCTGAGTGTGTTTATTTGATTCTTCTCTCTTTTATTAGTTTAGCTAGTGGTCTATCTATTTTATTATTTTTTTCAAAACATCAATTCCTGGATTCATTGATTTTTTGAAGGGTTTTTTTTTTTTGTGTCTGTATCTCCTTCGGTTCAGCTCTGATACTGGTTATTTGTCTTCTTCTAGTTTTGGGGATTTATTTGCTCTTGGCTCTCTAGTTCTTTTAGTTGAGATGTTAGGTTGTTAACTTGAGATCTTTCTAGCTTTTTGATATGGACATTTAGTGGTATAAATTTCCATCTTAACACTGCTTTGGCTGCATCCCACACATTCTGGTACACTATGTCTTTGTTCTCATTAGTTTCAAAGAACTTCTTGATTTCTGCCTTAATTTCATTATTTACTTAGGAGTCATTCAGGAGCATGTTGTTCAGTTTCCATGTAGTTGTGTGGTTCTGAGTGAATTTCTTAATCTTGAGTTCTAATTTGATTGCACTGCGGTCTGAGAAACTGTTATGATTTCAGTTCTTTTACATTTGCTGAGAAATGTTTTACTTCTGATTATGTGATCAATTTTAGAGTAAGTGCCGTATGGCAATGAGAAGAATATATATTCTGTTGTTTTGGAGTTGAGAATTCTGCCCTTCTTTGTTTTTATTGATATTTGTTTGTTTAAATTCTGTTTTTTTCAGAAACTAGGATCACAACCCTGCTTTTTTTCTGTTTTCCATTTGCTTGGTAGATTTTTCTCCTTTCCTTTATTTTGAGCCTATGTTTGTCTTTGCATGAGAGATGGGTCTCTTAAATATAGCATACTGATGGGTCTTGGTTGTTCATCCAGCTTGCCATTCTGTGTTTTTTAAATGGAGCATTTAGCTCATTTACATTTAAGGTTAGTATTATTATATGTGAATTTGATCCTGTTATCATGATGCTAGCTGGTTATTTTGCAGACTTGTTCATGGGATTGCTTCATAGTGTCACTGGTCTGTGTATTTCAGTGTGTTTTTGTAGTGACTGGAAATGGATTTTCCCTTTCATATTTAGTGCTTCCTTCAGGAACTCTTGCAGTGCAGGCCTTGTGGTGATAAATTCCCTCAGCATTTGCTTGTCTGGAACAGGATCTTATTTCTCTTTCATTCAGGAAGCTTAGTTTGGCTGGATATGAAATTCTGGGTTGGAAATTATTTTCTTTAAGAATGTTAAATATTGGCCCCCAATCTCTTTTGGCTTGTAGAGTTTCTGCTGACAGGTCCACTGTTAGTTTGATGAATTTTCTTGGTGGGTGACCTGGCCTTTGTCTCTGGCTGCCCTTAACATTTTTTCTTTCATTTTGACCTTGGCAAATCTGATGATTATGTGTCTTGGGGTTGATCTTCTTGTGGAGTATCTTACTAGGATTCTCTATATTTCCTGAATTTGAATGTTGGCCTGTTTTGCTAGGTTGAGGAAGTTCTACTGGATAATATCCTGAAGTAAGTTTTCCAACTTGGTTCCATTCTTTCCATCTCTTCCAGGTACCCCAATCAGTCATAGCTTCAGTCTCTTTACATAATCCCATCTTTCTTGGAGGTTTTGTTCATTCTTGTATTAGTCTGTTTTCACAGTGCTATAAAGAAATATCTGAGACTGTGTAGTTTATAAAGGAAAGAGGTTTAATTGACTCACAGTTCCACATGGCTGGAGAGGCCTCAGGAAACTTACAATCAGAACACAAGGGGAAGCAAGCACCTTCTTTACAAGGTGGCAGGAAAGTGTGAGAGAGCAAGAGAAGGGGGAACAGTCCTTTATAAAACCATCAGATCTCATGAGAACTCACTCATTATCATGAGAACAGCATAAGGGGAACTGCCCTCATGATCCAATCACCTTCCACTAGGTTTCTCCCAGAAAACATGGGGATTACAATTTGAGATGAGATTTGGGTGGGAACACAGAGCCAAACCATATCATTTTGCCCATGGCCCCTCCAAATCTCATGTCTTTCTTACATTTCAAAACATAATCATGCCTTCCCAACAGTAACATTACCCCAAAGTCTTAACTCATTCTGGAATTAACCCAAAAGTCCAAGTCCAGAGTCTCACTGAGAGACAGCAAGCCCTTTCTGCTGATAAGTCTGTAAAATCAAAAAGCAAGTTAGTTCCTTACAAGATACAATGGGTGTACAGACATTGGATAAATGTTCCCATTCCAAATGGGAGAAATTGTCCAAAACAAAGGGGCTGCAGACCCCATGTAAGTCCAAAATCTAGCAGGGCAGTTATTATATCTTGAATCTCCAAAATGATCTCCTTTGATTCCATATGTCATATATGGGGCACACTGATGCAAGGGGTGGGCTTTCACAGCCTTGGGCAGCTCCTTTGTGGGCTTTCATTGAGTGCGTGTAGCTTTTTTGGTACACAGTGCAAACTGTTGATGGAACTACTGTTCTGGGGTCTGGAGGATGGTGGCCCTCTTCTCACAGTTCCACTAGGCAGTGCCCCAGTGGGGACTCTGTGTGGGGGCTCCAACCTCACATTTCCCTTCCATGTTGCTCCAGCAGAGGTTCTCCATGAAGGTTCTGCCCCTGCAGCAGACTTCTGCCTGGACATCCAGGCATTTCTGTACATCTTCTGAAATCTAGGTGGAGGTTCCCAAACCTCAATTTTTGACTTCTGTGCACCTGCAGGCCGAGCACCACCTGTAAGCTGCCAAGGCTTGGGGCTTGCACCCTCTGAAGCAATGGCCTGAGCTGTATACTTTGGCTGCTGTTAGCCATGGCTAGGACATAGGGTGCCATGTCCCAAGGCTGCATAGAGCAGCAGGGGCCCTGGGCCTGGCCCAAGAAACCATTTTTTAAATCATGGTTAACAGACCTGTACTTTAACTATGTTTAATATGTTCCAAAAATTAAAAAAATACAAAATAATTGGGAAATTTAGCAAAAGACTGAAAAGCACTAAAAGAGCTAATGAAAATTCCAAAATGAAAAATATTCAGTGAATAAAATTAAGACTTCATGGGATGGGCATAACAACACATGAGAGAGAGTTGAAGAGGGAATTAGACTATCAGAAGATAGATCGGAAAAAAATATTTAGGCTGAAGTAGAGATAGAAAAAAGAGTGGAAAATTTAAAAAACAGCATTAGAGGTAAAAGGGCTATTGAGAAAAGTTTTTATATATATAGAATGGGAGTTGTAGAAATTAAAGTGTGAGAAAAAATGGAACAGATACAATATTTGAAGAGGTAGTGAGTGAGGATTTTCCAAGACTAATCAAAGACACCCAGCTACAGACTTAAGAAGTGCTAGAAAGCTATATCAGAATAGTTAAACAAACAAACTACACTTAGGCACTGCATACTCAAATGTTTAAAAGTATAAAATAAAGAAAATCTTTAAAGTATTCATAGAAAAAGACAGAAGGACTTCAAAGGAGCAATAATAGACTGAGAGTTGGCTTCAACAACTCTCAACAAACAAAAAGGAAACCAGAGGACAATGGCATACCTTCAAAGCACTGAAAGAAAATAACTGTGAAAATAGAATTCTACATCCAGCAAAAATATTCTTCAAACAGGTGAAATAAAGGTATTTCCAAACGAAGCTAAGAGAATTTCTTAACAATATACCTAGGCTAAATAAAACACTTAGGTGTATTTTTCAGACAGAAGGGAAATAGTCTCAGATGAAAGCTCAGAGATACTGAAAAGAAAGAAGAGCAATGGAAAAGGTAGACATGTGGGTAAGTCTGAGTGAATATTGGCTATATAAAGATATAATAGGCTGGGTGCAGTGGCTCACATCTGTAATCCCAGCACTTTGGGAGGCCGAGGCAGGCGGATCACAAGGTCAGGAGATTGAGACCATCCTGGCTAACACAGTGAAAGCCCATCTCTACTGAAAACCCAAAAAATTAGTCAGGTGTGGTGGTACGTGCCTGTAGTCCCAGCTACTAGGGAGGCTGAGACAGGAGAATCACTTGAACCCAGGAGGCGGAGGTTGCAGTGAGCCGAGATCTGCACTCCAGCCTGGGTGACAGAGTAAGACTCTGTCTCAAAAAAAAAAAAAAAAAAAAAAAAAGACGTAATAATGTCTTGTGGTCTTAAAATACATATTGAATTGAAAGGAACAATAGTAGCAAACAATTTAGGAAGGGAGTGAAGAATAATGTAAAGTGATGAAACTACTAATTTGTTTCAGGCATCTCTGCAGTGCTACCAATAGAACGAACTTTCATGATAAAAATATTCTGTGTATGTGGTATCCAACATGCTGACACAAGTCACATGTGGCTATTGAACAATTTAAATTTGACTAATGCAACTGAATAATTGAATTTTTAATTTTAAGTTTTATTAATTTAAATTTAAATTGCCACACATGGCTAATGACTATTGTATTTGACTGGACAGCTCTAGAGTAACCACATACACATAAAATAATAGTAAAATAACTACTAAGCTAATGGAAAAAGTTATCTCAAAATAATAAAATATAAAACAAAAACAATATAATCAAATATTGTATATAAAAATAATAACACATAAGGTAAGATACAAAGGAACCTAGAATAAGAGGGACAAATAAAAACAAATAATAGGATGGCATATGTAAAATAAAATATACCAGTAATTACATTAAGTGAACAAATTAGAAATAAAGATTGTCAGCCTAGATTTAAAAACTCTATGTTGCTTTTAAGAGGGAAACCATTAAACATAAGAACATAGCAAAGTTTAAAAGTATAAAAGGGTAGAAAAACATTCACCATATAAAGACTAACTAAAAAGCTAGCAGAGCTAAATTGATGCTAGACAAGATGTTAAGCTAAAATATTATTTGAGAAAAGAAAAGCATTTTATAATGATAAAATGCTTACTCCACTAGAAAGATATAGCAGTTCTAAATTTGAATGCACGTAATAAGATAGACTCAAAATATACACAAAAGCTGACAGAACTAAAAAGAGAAATAGATAAATTCTCAAGCATAGAAGCTGATTTAACACCTCTCTTTCATTAAGTGACAAAACAGAAAAGCAGCAAGATTGGAAAATTTAAATAGCAAATGCAGATCATTTAACCACTTCTGGTGATGGGACCAGCTTAGAAATCTTTTCTCCAGGTTCCCACATGATATTTTTAAGGGGGTATTTCTCATTTCTAACTGTGAGACACAGATTGCTGTTAAGCCATGCTCATCAGCCCTGATAGCTGATAATGGCATTGCAGCTTAATTTTTGTAATTCTTTGCTTTTCTTTCAAAGTACTTTTCACAGAACTCTCATATCTGCAATGGTTATCTTTCTTTTGTAGGTTAGGAAATTGTCAGCTTAGACACTAAATTACTGTCAGTTTCACGAATGATAAATGTGTGTGATAATGCTAAGATCCAAGTCTTTTGACTCCAAATCTTCTGTTCTTTCTACTAAGATGTTGTAGAAGAGATGGATTGTTTAAAACATCTAATGTAACTTGGAACCCTCGATATTCAATAACTATCTGTTGCTCTTTGTTGAGCACCAGCCCCTTGCCTCTCTTGAAGGGCTGCTGGGTAATGAAATAAAATGAACATGGAGTCTGAAGACCAGAGTCTAAGAACTACCTGCTGGTATTGGTCAAGAAACATAAATCGCCCTGATTCTCAGCTTCCTCATTGTTAAAGTAAGGGTGATATTGCCCACTTCACATAGAGTTATTAATAGTCTTAGAGGGATAAAATATATATTTCCTAGGTTACCCAAAGAGATGGTAAAAATCACAAATCAACAGTTCTCTGGCTTTACCATGACTTGCTCTGTGAAGTGCTTTCAATTCTGGAAGCCACTAGCAATGTCTCAGACTCTTTGTTGCTTAGTCTTTTTGAAAAATTATCAGAAGAATACAGGCATAAGTAATATCTGAGTCCTCCCTATAAGAATATTATTGTTCCATTTTCATAGGCTCTAGGTATGACATTAAACTAAGACAAAATTTTGAGGCAGTAATATCTAAAGGAGTAATGATCTATAATTTAGTGTGTGTGCTAAACTTATTTTTATGCTTTAAATAGAGGGTTACCCTAGGCTAATGCTTCTTAAATATGAACATGTGTACAGATTATCTTGGGATCTTGTGAAAATGCAGATTCTGATTCAATGGGTCTGGGAAGGGAAGGCAATTCTGAATTTCTAACCAGCTCCCAGGTGATACCAATGCTGTTGATCCAAGGAGCACACTAAAAAGTAAGATCCTATATGACTTTTAAAGAAAATAATTTGTCCCGGTAAGTGTTCTATTTTTTTCTGGTTAAGATGCTTCATTATAAATAATGCCAGCTTATTTCCGGTAATGTTAAATGAAAAGGGAATGTATTAGAAGGATACCAGATAGCTCACAGCATTGATGGAGATGTTGGGGAATCATGTTCAAGAAAGTAGTAGGATAAAAGAGAGGTAAGGCATGGCCAAGATCATCTTAGGAAGTCTGTTTAAGACTCCACCACTAGGAACAGCTGTGCTAGACCCTCCCCACAACAATGCTGGAGTCTTGGCTGCCATATATGTGACAAGTGATCTTTGAATGGCTTTGAACCTGTGCATCACTCTCTAAAGAGATTCAAAGTCCCAGGCTTGAGACACTGATTTACTATGCTGAAATCACAGTCCTTCTCCCAGCTGCTAGAACTGCCTGCCTTTCCTTCAAGCAAGGTTCTGCTTCTTACCCATTTTGGTATTTCCAATAAATAGAAAGTATATTTGAACATTGGTATTGAAGCTCAAAATGGCAAATGTCACAACACTCAAATCTTAGAAAGGTAGGACCAACAAGAACTCACACAGTCCCAATGCATCCTTTTGAAGAATGTAATTTCTTGGGATGTTACGAAACTTGCTAAAGTTTTCATATGAAGTTAGTGAGAAGAAGTAAGACTAGAATTTTCAAATTATTTCCAATTTTCACCCTGCCCATTTCCTGAATCCTTTGAGGACTTTTCATTTGTTGTGTTAATTAATCATTTTACATATGTTTATGAGAAAAATTGAGCAGATGGGAGATTTCAAAAGCCCATGCCATTTCATGGTCTGCTCTGTGGATTCTGGTGAAGGAAGTTACTGTTATGAAAAAGACTGATAATGCCTAGGTTTTCTTCTAGGGCTTTTATGATTTTAGGTCTAACATTTAAGTCTTTAATCCATCTTGAATTGATTTTTGTATAAGGTGTAAGGAAGGGATCCAGTTTCAGCTTTCTACATATGGCTAGCCAGTTTTCCCAGCACCATTTATTAAATAGGGAATCCTTTCCCCATTTCTTGTTTTTCTCAGGTTTGTCAAAGATCAGATAGTTGCAGATATGTGGCATTATTTCTGATGGCTCTGTTCTGTTCCATTGATCTATATCTCTGTTTTGGTACCAGTATCATGCTGTTTTGGTTACTGTAGCCTTGTAGTATAGTTTGAAGTCAGGTAGTGTGATGCCTCCAGCTTTGTTCTTTTGGCTTAGGATTGACTTGCTATGCGGGTTCTTTTTTGGTTCCACATGAACTTTAAAGTAGTTTTTTCCAATTCTGTGAAGAAAGTCATTGGTAGCTTGATGGGGACGGCATTGAATCTGTAAATTACCTTGGGAAGGATGGCCATTTTCACAATATTGATTCTTCCTACCCATGAGCATGGAATGTTCTTCCATTTGTTTGTATCCTCTTTTATTTCCTTGAGCAGTGGTTTGTAGTTCTCCTTGAAGAGGTCCTTCACATCCCTTGTAAGTTGGATTCCTAGGTATTTGATTCTCTTTGAAGCAATTGTGAATGGGAGTTCACTCATGATTTGGCTCTCTGTTTGTCTGTTATTGATGTATAAGAATGCTAGGCATTACCATTCAGGACATAGGCATGGGCAAGGACTTCATGTCTAAAACACCAAAAGCAATGGCAACAAAAGCCAAAATTGACAAATGGGATCTAATTAAACTAAAGAGCTTCTGCACAGCAAAAGAAACTACCATCAGAGTGAACAGGCAACCTACAGAATGGGAGAAAATTTTTGCAACCTACTCATCTGACAAAGGGCTAATATCCAGAATCTACAATGAACTCAAACAAATTTACAAGAAAAAAACAAACAACCCCATAAAAAAGTGGGCAAAGGATATGAACAGACACGTCTCAAAAGAAGACATTTATGCAGCCAAAAGACACATGAAAAAATTCTCATCATCACTGGCCATCAGAGAAATGCAAATCAAAACCACAATGAGATACCATCTCACACCAGTTAGAATGGCAATCATTGAAAAGTCAGGAAACAACAGGTGCTGGAGAGGATGTGGAGAAATAGGAACACTTTTACACTGTTGGTGGGACTGTAAACTAGTTCAACCATGTGGAGGTCAGTGTGGCGATTCCTCAGGGATCTGGAACTAGAAATACCATTTGACCCAGCCATCCCATTACTGGGTATATACCCAAAGGACTGTAAATCATGCTGCTATAAAGACACATGCACACGTATGTTTATTGCGGCACTATTCACAATTGCAAAGACTTGGAACCAACCCAAATGTCCAACAATGATAGACTGGATTAAGAAAATGTGGCACATATACACCATGGAATACTATGCAGCCATAAAAAATGATGAGTTCATGTCCTTTGTAGGGACATGGATGAAATTGGAAATCATCATTCTAAGTAAACTATTGCAAGAACAAAAAACCAAACACCGCATATTCTCACTCATAGGTGGGAATTGAACAATGAGAACACATGGACACAGGAAGGGGAACATCACAGTCTGGGGACTGTTGTGGGGTGGGGTGAGGGGGGAGGGATAGCATTGGGAGATATACCTAATGCTAGATGATGAATTAGTGGGTGCAGCACACCAGCATGGCACATGCATACATATGTAACTTACCTGCACATGGTGCACATGTACCATAAAACCTAAAGTATAATAATAATAATAATAATAATAAAGAAAAAGACTGATAAACTGTGACAATGCAGTAATAAAACTGGATTTATTTAACACAGAAACTTGCAATCTCTTTACTATATAAGTGCATTTAGTAGGAGGCTGGAAAAGATAAAAATAGGTAAGGAGAAATATATTTCTATGTTATATTGAATAGGGTAAAATATTTTAAGTGAATATACCTTTCATGGAGTGTAGATGAAATTTTGCTTTAAAAATTAAAAACTTTAAAAGTCAGAGGGAAAAATTTTACAATGTTTCTTTAAGAATTATCAAATGAACTTTGTTTTTCTTTTTAAAAAGGTGCATAAACACACACTCACATACAACTATTTCCTTCATGGCTGAGCCTTAGAGATTCCAAGTTATTTTTGGTTGCCGGATTTTAACCCAGAGGAAGTTTTATGGCTGAGTTAAAACCCCCCTAAAAGCAAAGGTTACAATGGAAATGCTGACAGAGTCCATGCCATGGCAACGTTTGCGAGTCTAGTTTTATTAAAACAATAAACAACTTTTGTTCAAAGTCAAGTGGATGTAAAAAACAAAAAAGCAAAAGAAAAAGGCCCCTTCCTGCATTTAATGCCTAATCTCTCTGTGATTTTTTTTGCCTGGGTTTTGATCCTGAGCTTGCTGAGTCTCATATGCAATTTACTGGTTTGAAATCAACCTTGCACACCAGCTCCTTATAAAAAACAATGAAACATGAGGAGAGGGAGATCATGGCTGCATTGGCTAAAGTGGATACTAAGTGTCTACTCATTTAGGGCATTGGGTATACTTATAACTGATAAACGAATCTGTGTTTTACATTTCCTAATTGTCTTTGTATGCACTTTTGTGCCAGATTATTATCTAACAAATTATACCTGTTTCCTCTTTTGTTGCCAAGTAACACATCAAGGTCTAAATAATACCTCAGGTTTTACACACTGTACATGCTCCAGGGAGACCAGAAGGCTCACCTTGCACAAGGTGGTTAGCAGATGAGTGAAGCTGGTTAATGCCTCTCCCATTTAGTGTCTACAAAGGGAGCCTCAGTGACTCTGTGGGGTGTGGGGTCATGGGGAAAATAAGAGTACTTTATTCTTCTTGTCCCTTTTCTCACCAGAAGTGATTCTGTGCATAGTGTTTGCAAATAACATGAAGCTAGCAGAAAAATAAGAACCATCCAAGAAACAGCTAGAATACAAAAAATAAATATCAATGAAGCCAAACTAAAATATGAAGGAAACCAAATTGAATATGCTGAAATGCCCAAAAAAGACATTTTTTAAAAAGGCTTTGCAGTTACAGGAGGTTACTGAAAATAACAAAAGGGAATAAGATGTTTAAAAAGTAACGGTGAGCTGGAGGCAAAAGGGCAGTGAATTGGTGAGAAATTTTCCACTGCCCAGTGAAGTGCCTGAATCCAGCAGAACAAATGAGCCCAAATTTGCTGTGCTAATTAAATTATATGGGAGGCTTGGTGGTTACATCTTCCAGCTACCAAGTCCTGTCTGTTTGGACCAAGAATTCTCAAACCAGACTGAAAATCAGAATCACCTGTGTGCCTGGTCACACCCCAGAACAATTAAATGGAAGTTCCTGGGGTCTTGGGGATGAGATGAACATCAGTACTTTTTAAAGCTCCTAGGTGATTGCAGGGTGTAGCTGAGGCTATGAACCACTGACTTAGAGGGACCCAGCTGCCCTAGAAATATTGGCCTTTCAGCTGAAGAATAACTACAGATGTTTGTGGCGGAACATTTCCTCAAGGCAGTTTACTGAGCCCCATTGACTGTTCCCAGCAGTCACAATTGGGTTCTGTGGCTCATAGCCCATTGGTAGAATGTGTATAGCAGATGTTTGAATGACATTAACAAATGGAAGCCTCCAAATCTTTCCTTGTTTAACAAGTAACAGCAGGTCCTTGTTTAAATAGTGATCATTGGTGATCAACTTTAATCCTTCGATTATAAATCTCCCATTTCTTCTTCTCTTCTATAAACTAGCTGACCTTTGGGTGCACATTGTGGATGTGTGGATGGCAGCAAACTGGAATTTGGACTAATTGAGCTGTCAATCAGATTTCTATGCACTCCATATCATGTAGTTAGTAAGACTGAAATTATGGAAGGTCGTTGATTATTCTAGACATCTGAAGGATTGTTCTGAACTCAATCAATTTCTTCTTCATCAGCTGTTCTCAGGGCCAAAATGCTGAAAACAGTGGACACCATTTGGGATATGGAAAGGCCAAAGTCAAATCCAACTGGGACTCAGCAAAATAGAAATAGTCCTTTTCCTCATGTACTTTTAAAGTTTCATGTTTTAGTCACATTTTCACGATTATAAACTGTTACTTTGGGCAAAGGATTGTTTCTAAGAAGCCAATGAATTGCACATATACAAACAGGCTGTGTTTCAGATCCATTTGTAGGAAACATCTTCTCAGCCCTCTGCCTCTTATAACCCCTGTGGCTCCTTATTAATGCACCTGCAGGAGAGGCACACACTATGTCACTCAGCCCTGGCTGCACCCTCAGGCAGGTGGTGTGTGGGTGCTTTAGCAGCTCTTTGAAGAACGTGATGCAGAACCATGAGCTAATGAGGAGTGCTGGGCACTATCCACCTGCAACTGGAGCACAGTATACTGCTTAGCAAATGTCCACATCTAGCAAAGCAGCTGCCCTTTGTCCACACTCCAATTTAGACAGAAGGCAAATGAAAAAGGACACACACAAATTTTAGTTTTCATTCTCCTTGGAAACATTTCAAAAAACTAAATAAACAACTGCCTCCTCCCGTCCTCTACCTCCAGGCTCTTTGGGAGCAATCCCTTAAGCAATTGACCGTTCTTTGGGAGCAGAAATAAAGAGAAAGTGAAAATTCTGGCTTCCTTTTTGAACTACCTTAATCTGTGAGGAAAAAAAAAACCCTAAGTGATATGATAGATGTAACAAGTCTATGTTTATCGTGATTTATTGTTCACAAAGGGCTTTATATAGATGATCTCATATATTGCTTGCAACTTCCTTGCGAAGTTTTTGGAAGAGGTATTGCCACCCTTTCTAGTCCCTATTAGAAAGGGTGGCGATACCTCTTCCAAAAACTGAGACTTGTTGATATTGAGTTGCCTCAGCAGTCAATGGCACTTTAAAATGTGTTTTACCTATTTTGTAGGATTTTTTACATGTTGTTTTTAACAATGGGAAGGGGATAGCCACTAGAGATACCAATATACACTATTCTGAGCCAAAGAAGCCAAGTTAAAACATGCTTTCATGGGACTTGAATTCTTTATAAAGTAATTTTTGAAGTTGAATTGAGACTTCCTGTTTAGAAGCTTGATTATAAACCCTTGACTAGTTCTCTGACTTGCACATTTGTGTTCTGCTATTCCCTGGTCCTGAGGCCAGCATCAGTCCCCCAGGGTTTTCTATTTATAGACCTCTTTCCTCTTTACAATAAACCACTTATTACTTTGGGTCAACTTTCAACGAAACAAATCTCATTCATATAGGGGTCCTAAGAGGCTTCATCCTCTTAAACAAAGGAAAACCAAGATGGAAACAAGACAGGGAGCATTACAGTGACTTGTGAGCAGGTAGTGACCAATAACTAGTGGGTTTTCCCAAAAACACAAAATCAAGCATATCAAGGTGAAAGGGGTGGGGAAGTGGTGCTGACAGTGGCAGAGAGGGTCTGAAAGGATTTTCTTGCTTGTCTCCAAGCTCTCAAGATTTGCAGGTACAAGAGCTCATCCAGGGACCAAGTGCCATCTGTTCATTAGAGACCATGCACGCACCATGGGCCTTAGGAAGAAGAAAGTCCACTGCAAAGGGATTCTAGAAAAACATAGGTATCGGGTCTTGTATGCCATCTGGAAAAGGCATGGTTTCCATGACTGTGGAAGTAAGAAGGTATCTCACAGATCAAGACTGTCTAGGATGCTTCAGGGTCTGCTTGTAGTAAAAGTAATTTTTTTTTTTTTTTTTTTTTTGACGTGGAGTTTTGCTCTGTCACCCAGGCTGGAGTGCAGTGGTGCAATCTTGGCTCACTGCAACCGCTGCCTCCCGGGTTTAAGCGATTCTCCTGCCTCAGACTCCCGAGTAGCTGGGACTACAGGTGTGCACCACCACGCCTGGCTAATATTTTGTGTTTTTAATAGAGACAGGGTTCACCATGTTAGCCAGGATGGTCTCCATCTCCCGACCTTGTGATCTGCCCACCTCGGCCTCCCAAAGTGCTGGGATTACAGGCGTGAGCCATTGCGCCTGGCCTAATTTTTTAAAAAAGTTATTTGTTTTAAAACATTTTGTATTAATTACATTTATCCCCATGCTTCTGGAAAAAGGGTGAAAAAACACTTTTGCACATTATCTGGGAAATTATATACAGTGTATTGCTGGAAGTAATGGGCTAGGGATCTATAATACAACATTTTTAGTAATTATGATAAAAGGAGAGAATGATACACATTATGAGAAACAATACTTTTGGTATCATCTTTATGATAATGGTATTAGAATTTATTGTGAGTTCTGGGGATTCCTATATCTTTTATTTATTATAGTACTTTGAAGTTTTCTTCTAATTCTCTATACCAACTTCCACTTTAAATAAGAGAGAGACGATTAGACACTAGAACTAGGAGAGTTACAATCATTTAGTCAAAACTACAATTTTTATGAGAACTGAGGGTCAGGGAAGTTACATGATTTGCCCAACATCACACATTTTGTTAGACGAAGACCTGGAACTAAAACTGAGGAAAAGATGCAGTGGATTCTTTTTCCTTTTTTTTTTTTTTTTTAAACAAATAGGGAAATTTATTTAAAATGTTGTATACATTTCATCCAGAATTATTTTTTAAACATGTATTCATACAGTATATTTACAAATGCCCCTTGACTTATGATGCGGTTACATCTGGCAAACCCATCATGTAAATTGAAAAGATTTTAGGTTGAAATACATTTAATACACCTGACCTACTGAATATTATAGCGTAGCCTTGCCTACTCTAAACATTCTCAGAACACTTTCTTTTTTTTATTTTTTCTTTTTTTTTATTATTTATTATTATTATTATTATTATACTTTAGGTTTTATGGTACATGTGCACAATGTGCAGGTAAGTTACATATGTATACATGTGCCATGCTTGTGCGCTGCACCCACTAACTCGTCATCTAGCATTAGGTATATCTCCCAATACTATCCCTCCCCCCTCCCCCCACCCCACAACAGTCCCCGAAGTGTGATGTTCCCCTTCCTGTGTCCATGTGTTCTCATTGTTCAATTCCCACCTATGAGTGAGAATATGCAGTGTTTGGTTTTTTGTTCTTACGATAGTTTACTGAGAATGATGATTTCCAGTTTCATCCATGTCCCTACAAAGGACATGAACTCATCATTTTTTATGGCTGCATAGTATTCCATGGTGTATATATGCCACATTTTCTTAATCCAGTCTATCATTGTTGGACATTTGGGTTGGTTCCAAGTCTTTGCTATTGTGAATAATGCGGCAATAAACATACGTGTGCATGTGTCTTTATAGCAGCATGATTTATAGCCCTTTGTGTATATACCCAGTAATGGGATGGCTGGGTCAAATGGAATTTCTAGTTCTAGATCCCTGAGGAATCGCCACACTGACTTCCACAAGGGTTGAACTAGTTTACAGTCCCACCAACAGTGTAAAAGTGTTCCTATTTCTCCACATCCTCTCCAGCATCTGTTGTTTCCTGACTTTTTAATGATTGCCATTCTAACTGGTGTGAGGTGGTATCTCATTGTGGTTTTGATTTGCATTTCTCTGATGGCCAGTGATGATGAGCATTTTTTCATGTGTTTTTTGGCTGCATAAATGTCTTCTTTTGAGAAGT
Source organism: Pongo abelii (assembly GCF_028885655.2). NCBI lineage: Eukaryota > Metazoa > Chordata > Mammalia > Primates > Hominidae > Pongo > Pongo abelii. The sequence goes on from NC_071992.2 coordinate 89,716,218, forward strand.
GTCTGTTCATGTCCTTTGCCCACTTTTCGATGGGGTTGTTTGTTTGTTTCTTGTAAATTTGTTGGAGTTCATTGTAGATTCTGGATATTAGCCCTTTGTCAGATGAGTAGGTTGCGAAAATTTTCTCCAATTTTGTAGGTTGCCTGTTCACTCTGATGGTAGTTTCCTTTGCTGTGCAGAAGCTCTTTAGTTTAATTAGATCCCATTTGTCAATTTTGGCTTTTGTTGCCATTGCTTTTGGTGTTTTAGACATGAAGTCCTTGCCCATGCCTGTGTCCTGAATGGTAATGCCTAGGTTTTCTTCTAGGGTTTTTATGGTTTTAGGTCTAACATTTAAGTCTTTAATCCATCTTGAATTGATTTTTGTATAAGGTGTAAGGAAGGGATCCAGTTTCAGCTTTCTACACATGGCTAGCCAGTTTTCCCAGCACCATTTATTAAATAGGGAATGCTTTCCCTATTTCTTGTTTTTCTCAGGTTTGTCAAAGGTCAGATAGTTGTAGATATGTGGCATTATTTCTGACGGCTCTGTTCAGTTCCATTGATCTATATCTCTGTTTTGGTACCAGTACCATGCTGTTTTGGTTACTGTAGCCTTGTAGTATAGCTTGAAGTCAGGTAGTGTGATGCCTCCAGCGTTGTTCTTTTGGCTTAGGATTGACTTGGCTATGCGGGCTCTTTTTTGGTTCCATATGAACTTTAAAGTAGTTTTTTCCAATTCTGTGAAGAAAGTCATTGGTAGCTTGATGGGGATGGCATTGAATCTGTAAATTACCTTGGGAAGGATGGCCATTTTCACGATATTGATTCTTCCTACCCATGAGCATGGAATGTTCTTCCATTTGTTTGTATCCTCTTTTATTTCCTTGAGCAGTGGTTTGTAGTTCTCCTTGAAGAGGTCCTTCACATCCCTTGTAAGTTGGATTCCTAGGTATTTGATTCTCTTTGAAGCAATTGTGAATGGGAGTTCACTCATGATTTGGCTCTCTGTTTGTTATTGATGTATAAGAATGCTTGGATTTTTGTACATTGACTTTGTATCCTGAGACTTTGCTGAAGTTGCTTATCAGCTTAAGGAGATTTTGGGCTGAGACAATGGGGTTTTCTAGATATACAATCATGTCATCTGCAAACAGGGACAATTTGACTTCCTCTTTTCCTAATTGAATACCCTTGATTTCCTTCTCCTGCCTAATTGCCCTGGCCAGAACTTCCAACACTATGTTGAATAGAAGTGGTGAGAGAGGGCATCCCTGTCTTGTGCCGGTTTTCAAAGGGAATGCTTCCAGTTTTTGTCCATTCAGTATGATATTGGCTGTGGGTTTGTCATAGATAGCTCTTATTATTTTGAGGTGCGTCCCATCAATACCTAATTTATTGAGAGCTTTTAGCATGAAGGGTTGTTGAATTTTGTCAAAGGCCTTTTCTGCATCTATTGAGATAATCATGTGGTTTTTGTCTTTGGTTCTGTTTATATGCTGGATTACATTTATTGATTTGCGTATATTGAACCAGCCTTGCATCCCAGGGATGAAGCCCACTTGGTCATGGTGGATAAGCTTTTTGATGTGCTGCTGGATTTGGTTTGCCAGTATTTTATTGAGGATTTTTGCATCAATGTTCATCAAGGATATTGGTCTGAAATTCTCTTTTTTTGTTGTGTCTGTGCCCGGCTTTGGTATGAGGATGATGCTGGCCTCATAAAATGAGTTAGGAAGGATTCCCTCTTTTTCTATTAATTGGAATAGTTTCAGAAGGAATGGTACCAGCTCCTCCTTGTACCTCTGGTAGAATTCGGCTGTGAACCCATCTGTTCCTGGACTTTTTTTGGTTGGTAAGCTATTGATTATTGCCACAATTTCAGCTCCTGTTATTGGTCTATTCAGAGATTCAACTTCTTCCTGGTTTAGTCTTGGGAGGGTGTATGTGTTGAGGAATTTATCCATTTCTTCTAGATTTTCTAGTTTATTTGCTTAGAGGTGTTTGTAGCATTCTCTGATGGTAGTTTGTATTTCTGTGGGATCGGTGGTGATATCCCCTTTATCATTTTTTATTGCATCTATTTGATTCTTCTCTCTTTTTTTCTTTATTAATCTTGCTAGCAGTCTATCAATTTTGTTGATCCTTTCAAAAAACCAGCTCCTGGATTCATTAATTTTTTGAAGGGTTTTTTGTGTCTCTATTTCCTTCAGTTCTGCTCTGATTTTAGTTATTTCTTGCCTTCTGCTAGCTTTTGAATGTGTTTGCTCTTGCTTTTCTAGTTCTTTTAATTGAGATGTTAGGGTGTCAATTTTGGGTCTTTCCTGCTTTCTCTTGTGGGCATTTAGTGCTATAAATTTCCCTCTACACACTGCTTTGAATGCATCCCAGAGATTCTGGTATGTTGTGTCTTGGTTCTCGTTGGTTTCAAAGAACATCTTTATTTCTGCCTTCATTATGTTATGTACCCAGTAGTCATTCAGGAGCAGGTTTTTCAGTTTCCAAGTAGTTGAGTGGTTTTGAGTGAGATTCTTAATCCTGAGTTTTAGTTTGATTGCACTGTGATCTGAGAGATAGTTTGTTATAATTTCTGTTCTTTTACATTTGCTGAGGAGAGCTTTACTTCCAAGTATGTGGTCAGTTTTGGAACAGGTGTGGTGTGGTGCTGAAAAAAATGTATATTCTGTTGATTTGGGGTGGAGAGTTCTGTAGATGTCTATTAGGTCTGCTTGCTGTGGAGCTGAGTTCAATTCCTGGGTATCCTTGTCGACTTTCTGTCTCATTGATCTGTCTAATGTTGACAGTGGGGTGTTAAAGTCTCCCATTATTAATGTGTGGGAGTCTAAGTCTCTTTGTAGGTCACTCAGGACTTGCTTTATGAATCTGGGTGCTCCTGTATTGGGTGCACATATATTTAGGACAGTTAGCTCTTCTTGTTGAATTGATCCCTTTACCATTATATAATGGCCTTCTTTATCTCTTTTGCTCTTTGCTGGTTTAAAGTCTGTTTTATCAGAGACTAGGATTGCAACCCCTGCCTTTTTTTGTTTTCCATTTGCTTGGTAGATCTTCCTCCATCCTTTTATTTTGAGCCTATGTGTGTCTCTGCATGTGAGATGGGTTTCCTGAATACAGCACACTGATGGGTCTTGAGTCTTTATCCAATTTGCCAGTCTGTGTCTTTTAATTGGAGCATTTAGTCCATTTACATTTAAAGTTAATATTGTTATGTGTGAATTTGATCCTGTCATTATGATGTTAGCTGGTTCTTTTGCTCGTTAGTTGATGCAGTCTCTTCCTAGTCTCGATGGTCTTTACATTTTGGCATGATTTTGCAGTGGCTGGTACCGGTTGTGCCTTTCCATGCTTAGTGTTTCCTTCAGGAGCTCTTTTAGGGCTGGCCTGGTGGTGACAAAATCTCTCAGCATTTGCTTGTCTGTGAAGTATTTTATTTCTCCTTCACTTGTGAAGCTTAGTTTGGCTGGATATGAAATTCTGGATTGAAAATTCTTTTCTTTAAGAATGTTGAATATTGGCCCCCACTCTCTTCTGGCTTGTAGGGTTTCTGCCGAGAGATCCGCCGTTAGTCTGATGGACTTCCCTTTGATGGTAACCCGACCTTTCTCTCTGGCTGCCCTTAACATTTTTTCCTTCATTTCAACTTTGGTGAATCTGACAATTATGTGTCTTGGAGTTGCTCTTCTCGAGGTGTATCTTTGTGGCATTCTCTGTATTTCCTGAATCTGAATGTTGGCCTGCCTTGCTAGATTGGGGAAGTTCTCCTGGATAATATCCTGCAGAGTGTTTTCCAACTTGTTTCCATTCTCCCCGTCACTTTCAGGTACACCAATCAGACTTAGATTTGGTCTTTTCACATAGTCCCACATTTCTTGGAGGCTTTGCTCGTTTCTTTTTATTCTTTTTTCTCTAAACTTCCCTTCTCGCTTCATTTCATTCATTTCATCTTCCAGGGCTGACACCCTTTCTTCCATTTGATCGCATCGGCTCCTGAGGCTTCTGCATTCTTCACGTAGTTCTCGAGCCTTGGTTTTCAGCTCCATCAGCTCCTTTAAGCACTTCTCTGTATTGGTTATTCTAGTTATAGATTCTTCCAAATTTTTTTCAAAGTTTTCAACTTCTTTGCCTTTGGTTTGAATATCCTCCCATAGCTCGGAGTAATTTGATCGTCTGAAGCCTTCTTCTCTCAGCTCGTCAAAGTCATTCTCCGTCCAGCTTTGTTCCGTTGCTGGTGAGGAACTGCGTTCCTTTGGAGGAGGAGAGGTACTCTGCTTTTTTAGAGTTTCCTGTTTTTCTGCTGTGTTTTTTCCCCATCTTTGTGGTTTTTTCTACTTTTGGTCTTTGATGATGGTGATGTACAGATGGGTTTTTGGTGTGGATGTCCTTTCTGTTAGTTTTCCTTCGAACAGACAGGACCTTCAGCTGCAGGTCTGTTGGAGTACCTGGCCGTCCGTGTGAGGTGTCAGTCTGCCCCTGCTGTGGGATGCCTCCCAATTAGGCTGCTCGGGGGTCAGGGGTCAGGGACCCACTTGAGGAGGCAGTCAGCCGGTTCTCAGATCTCCAGCTGCGTGCTGGGAGAACCATTGCTCTCCTCAAAGCTGTCAGACAGGGACATTTAAGTCTGCAGAGGTTACTGCTGTCTTTTTGTTTGTCTGTGCCCTGCCCCCAGAGGTGGAGCCTACAGAGGCAGGCAGGCCTCCTTGAGCTGTGGTGGGCTCCACCCAGTTGAAGCTTCCAGGCTGCTTTGTTTACCTAAGCGAGCCTGGGCAATGGCGGGCGTCCCTCCGCCAGCCTCGCTGCCAACTTGCTGTTTGATCTCAGACTGCTGTGCTAGCAATCAGCGAGACTCCGTGGGCATAGGACCCTCTGAGCCAGGTGCGGGATATAATCTCCTGGGGCACCGTTTCCTAAGCCCGTGGGAAAAGCACAGTATTTGGGTGGGAATGGCCCGATTTTCCAGGTGCCGTCTGTCACCCCTGGAAAGGGAACTCCCTGACCCCTTGCGCTTACCGAGTGAGGCAATGCCTCGCCCCTGCTTCGGCTGGCGCACCGTGCACTCACCCAATGACCTGCGCCCACTGTCTGGCACTCCCTAGTGAGATGAACAGGGTACCTCAGATGGAAATGCAGAAATCACCCGTCTTCTGCGTCGCTCACGCTGGGAGCTGTAGACCGGAGCTGTTCCTATTCAGCCATCTTGGCTCCTCCCTCCAGAACACTTTCCTCTTTTTCCTTTTTTGTGCAGAAATTTCTTGAATCTTTTCAAATACGTTGTGCGGAAACCACTCAGCAAGCAGGTAAGAAAGGGTGTTTGAAGTACAGGATTCTTTCAGAATGCTACAGCCACTCAAAGTCAGCAATGGCTGCCTCTGACTGACCTTTAGGCAACTTTTATAATCCTGGCTGCCACCTCTTTGATTTTTTTGTGCAACTTAAGTCGTCGATTTAGCAGTTTATGAAGTACCAATATTAAATCACTCATTTTTTTTCCAGTAAAAATAAAACAAAATATAAGGATTTAAGAATTCTATTTACCTACGTGTATCCCCATTATTCTGTAAACTTCATGAAGTCAGGAAGTGAACTATCTTGTTCACTGTCATATTCCTGGCACTTCTCACATATTAAGGGCTCAATAAATACTGATATCTTTTGCAGATTTTTAACTACCTGACATGAAATTACCAGTAAATACTTGGGCATGCATTGAAAATATCTGACTATATGAAATGTTTCTCAGGTCTAGGGTAAATATACATTTAAAAATCTCTCTAGAATGGCTAGCCAGTAAAAGCATTTTTATTTCTACATTTGTGTTTAAAATTTGAGAGTGACTTTTCTAGTAATGAGAAAAATATTCACTTGTAGGCATGGTTTCATGTAGGACAGAGTTGTGTTTTTGCAATTATTCAGTGAAGACTCATTGATCTTGTTTTACAAGGTGGATTTTGCTTGCAACTTCATTTGATTTTAATAAAATTCCTATGAAATAGGTGAGATGGGTATTATCATCCCCTTTAGTTTATGTAATGGGAGGCTCAGTGACTGACTTAGACCATTTCCCGCCAAAGAAGATTGAAAAAAATCCTGTCACTGGGGCTAAGGACACAGACCTTCTAACTCTAAATCCCATATACTTCCCCAAACTCCATGCTTTCTTTCCAGGTAGAAACTATGGCCTTGGTAAATTACTCATTATAACTTGCTGCTTTTTAAATGTATGAAAGATCACGGTCCTGCCCCTGTTCCACTGGAGGACTGTAGAGGTTACTCAATAGAGAAGGTCAAGTTGCTGGTAGCTTCATGGAACCTTCCCCCTTTGCTGTGAGGTCTCCTCCTTTAATACAAAATTTGGTGGCCTCTGTTATATGCCTCAGTATCAAATCTGCTTATGCAAAATTTCATACTCCTAAAAATCTCCAGATAGCAACAAGCTATACATTGGTCTTGTAAAAAATTTATTGTAACCAAATGCTGACAATAGAATTTGGACAGTTCTTCTGAATTTATGACAATAAAATTTCAAATCAATTCAACAAATAATGTTGAGTACTGTCTGTGATTAAGGTAGATCTTGTGTTTACAAACATAAGACACATTCCCTGTCTTTAGGAAATATGCAGTTTCATGGAAGAGACTAACCTGAACAGTTAAACGTACAGTGTAGTACATGCTAAATAATCAGGATAACCAAGCTGCTATACTTGGTCAGATCAGGGGTCATTTTACAGGTAACACATTTTCTGGGCTTTAAAGATGAATTGGATGGAGTGACCATCATTCCAGGTGAAGGAAATGGTATAAGCAAAGGCATAGAGGCATAATGATGCAAGGCTTTTAGACAAATGATAGAAGCTATTGTAGTTAGGTTATGCAATTTTTAGGAGGAAATGATGGGAAATGAACATGGACAAGCATATTGAACTAAAGTTTGGAGTCCTTGCATATCAGATCCTATTTGTGCTTATGGTTCAAATATTCTGGGAAATCTGGTGGACAGATGTAGGTGGTAGGACTTAAGCATCTCAATAATTATGAGCTGAAGTTCAGGGCTGTGGACCGTGTGTGATTCAGAGGCAGCCATATCATGTTAATAATGTAACTTTAGCAGGAGACCAATCTATGATACAAGGACCATAGAGACCCTTACCCGTTTATCTATAATAAATATGATTAGACAGGCAGGGCGCGGTGGCTCACGCCTGTAATCCCAGCACTTTGGGAGCCTGAGGCGGGCGGTTCATGAGGTCAGGAGATGGAGACCATCCTGGCTAACACGGTGAAACCCCGTCTCTACTAAAAAATACAAAAAATTAGCCGGGTATTGTATTTTGTAAAAAATACAAAAAATTAGCACTACAGGTGGCGGGCGCCTGTAGTCCCAGCTACTTGGGAGGCTGAGGCAGAAGAATGGCGTGAACCCGGGAAGTGGAGCTTGCAGTGAGCCGAGATCGTGCCACGGCACTCCAGCCTGGGTGACAGAGCAAGAAGACTCGGTCTCAAAAAAAAAAATAATAATAATAATAATAAATAAATAAATAAATATGATTAGACAAATGACCTAATGCAGGGCTTATTGACTTGAATATGCATGGAAATCACCTATGGAGCTTGTTAAATGCAGATTCTGATTCAGTAAGTCTGGTCCCAAGTTAAGCTACTGGTCCATGGACTGTGCTTTGAGTAGCCGGGACCTTCTGCACTGAATAAAAACCCAGGTTTTTGTGAGTCTTGTGTTCTAGACCTAGTGCTCTTTTGCGTTTTGTACATAGGGCAAATTATTTAACTTTGCTGGATATCTTGGCTGTCAGGCAATTATCATTTTAAGAAGACTGACATTAATACAAAAAGCTTACTTAACCTCAATGATCATGACAATTAACTCTACCAAGATCTTCCAGCAAATGATTATAAAGTACTAGAGTAAATGTAAGACAAGTGACATCATTTAAAATAAGATGTTTTTCTTGGAAGTAAACTTTAAGGCACTGAAACAATGAAAGAACTTTATTTTTTAAGCTATGTCTTGTGTAGACTGAAAGCTGCATCTGATAAAAGGTTAGAAAATGGACCCTTTCTGTCTAAGAGATTTAGATTTTGCCTGGAAAACTACAGTGTTAATCATGTCATTACTGGGAAAAGGTGTGGAATGTCTCAATCCCATCACATCACTTCAGTCTCCATAAACACCCCAGATTCTCTCTTGTATCCCTAGCCAGCTGGTGTCCTCACATTCCCTGGACACTTCCAATTTATGTTCTCTAAATTAGTTACAGGACAATGGCTGGCTGTACATATTTATACTACCATTACACTTTGTTCTCCCACTTTTTGCTCTTTTAAAAGGGAGCACACAATATTCCACTATAGTTTGAATTACTCAGAAAAAATGGGAATTTTGGAAATTCAAGCACAAATTAGAGTTTTGAATTTGAAAAATATTTCTGGAAAAAAGATTCTCCACTGAAACTCACAAGCACAAGATAATTCTATCTTTAAAAAGTTTCTTGCCACAGGATATCTGCTGGAGAAGAGAGTTCACTGTTGATTCTAATAGAGTGAAGAATTCATGACCAGACTATTTTGTGCTACTGTTGAGATTAATGTCTACTTGTTTACCTATTATTTAAGCTACCTCCTGTTAATGGGTACTCTGAAAAGACAACAAAACCAAAGCAAACCACAAAAACAAAAACCCAAAATGAAACAAAAAGTTTTCCAAGTCACTGAGAAGTAGGTTTTTAAAGGAATTTTGAAAAACAAAAGACTGATTATTTCCTGCAAAGAAAACTCCCTGTGTGTGTGTGTGTGTGCGCATGTGTTTTGTATGTGGCAGAGAAAGATATTAAGGAGGAGATTGTATAATTAAAATAGCAGATATGGGACTACTTGGAGGACGAGCAATCATAAATACAAGTTTAGGGCCTGGATTACCTTTTCACAAAATAGAGAAAATAAATATTATTTTTCATTTTTTAATTTCAGAATGTATCCTGTATGTACTAGGCACTTTATTATGGATAAGGCTTAGTCAGGAAATAAAACAAGTCCAGGATTTTCAACAACAAAAACTGGAAAGAAATAATCTGTAAGCATAGAACACTTATTCTCAACTCCAGTATCTTGATATTTCAGGATGTTGGCAGATTTTGCAAGGGGTTTTAAGATATTTTAAAATAAATTCCTAAAATTATTCATGGGTGAGTCACTAAATACTAGTTACATAGGATCAGAACCCCAAACATAAGTTTTTGTGAGAAAAAGTAATGTACAGTCAAGTAAGGCCAGATCAGAAGTCAGAAAATGAAGATTAGGTTTCAGATTTGCCTCTAACAAACTAACTGACTAACCACCTACCCACCTACCTACATACTTAGGTAACCTTGGTTAAGTTGTTCAGTTTCTCTGAGCTTCAATGCCTCATCTTTAATATGGGAGTGACACTACTTGCCCTGCCTTCTTTCAAAGGGTGTTTTAGAGACCATAATAAAACAGAAATGTGAAAATGCTTTGTGGATGTCAAAGTGCTTTACAAAAACGAGGTAAGAGACAGTGTTTGTTATCACCGTGCAATCTAGGGAATATGCAGTAGTTTCTATTTGTAGAAGTTACTACTTTTTATTTTTATTTTTATTTTTTACTTTTATTTTAGGTTCGGGGTACATATGCAGTTTGTTATATAGGTAAACTGCATCTTATGGGGGGTTCCATCTAATCTTCAACAAAATCAAAAAAACATTTTGAGATTTATTGCAGGTTGGGCTCCACAAGAGGCAGATTCTGAGATGGAGATTAACATGCAGGGGGCTTATTCAGGATGTTCTTGGGATCAACAGCTGTGGAAGGGAAGGGTAGGATTGGGCTGAGGGAGGAGCTGAGCAGGGAGGCAGTCCCACTGGAGGCCTCAGTGAACACTTTGGGGAGCTCTGAAGCTAGGTTGACTCTTCAGAGTTGTCCAGGGTGGGTGAGAGGCTCTGTGTCAATCAGTCATTGGACATGGGCCTTCCTGGAAAGAGGGCATGCCCTTGAACAAGGTAGTTGTCTTCATCTTCAGCCACATAATCCCTAATGGAGATTGACAATTGACCATCTGCCAGCAGCATTCCTAATAAGGATATAAAGCTCATCACTTCCAAAGGGGATTCTGGGGGTAAAATGCCCTTTAGCTAAAATACTAGAATAGTCAAATATTCTTTTATTTAAGCTGTATCACATTAGTGTCTCAGAGTGTTTTGCTAGATTCCTACATAAACAATAAGAATCATATTAACTTTTTCCTTGCAAATACTGTTAGAATGGTATTTCCTGAGAAGCAATCTTTATAATTCCAGGAAACCATTTTTTGCCCTAAATTTTGTGCTAAAAACATTTATAGAAGCAATATTTTTACATTCCTGGCATTATCATAGTAAGGATATTTGCTCTGATGATTTAAAAATCTGCAGGACCCCACAGCTGTCTTTCTGAAGAACAAGGTGAGCATGCACATTAATTACTCTGTGGTATGTGTCATGACAATGTTGTCACTGTCCACAAATGCAGAGCTTCTCACTTGACACTCAGAATATACCCTGATGTGTCAGGGTGTTATTGCTCAGGGCCCATTTTAGAGGTGATGAATAAGGCTGAGAGCTTAAATAATTGGCATAAGATCACAAAGATGGAAAAATCACAAACCACTGCAAAAACCTCAGTTTTCTGACTTTGATATGGTTTGGCTGTGTCCCTACCCAAATCTCATTTTGTTTTTTTTTTGGAATCTTTTTTTTTTTTTCTTTTATTATTATTATTATTATTATTATTATACTTTAGGTTTTATGGTACATGTGCGCAATGTGCAGGTAAGTTACATATGTATACATGTGCCATGCTGGTGCGCTGCACCCACCAACTCGTCATCTAGCATTAGGTATATCTCCCAATGCTATCCCTCCCCTCTGCCCCCACCCCACAACAGTCCCCAGAGTGTGATGTTCCCCTTCCTGTGTCCATGTGTTCTCATTGTTCAATTCCCACCTATGAGTGAGAATACGCGGTGTTTGGTTTTTTGTTCTTGCGATAGTTTACTGAGAATGATGATTTCCAATTTCATCCATGTCCCTACAAAGGACGTGAACTCATCATTTTTTATGGCTGCATAGTATTCCATGGTGTATATGTGCCACATTTTCTTAATCCAGTCTATCATTGTTGGACATTTGGGTTGGTTCCAAGTCTTTGCTATTGTGAATAATGCCGCAATAAACATACGTGTGCATGTGACTTTATAGCAGCATGATTTATAGTCCTTTGGGTATATACCCAGTAATGGGATGGCTGGGTCGAATGGAATTTCTAGTTCTAGATCCCTGAGGAATCGCCACACTGACTTCCACAAGGGTTGAACTAGTTTACAGTCCCACCAACAGTGTAAAAGTGTTCCTATTTCTCCACATCCTCTCCAGCATCTGTTGTTTCCTGACTTTTTAATGATTGCCATTCTAACTGGTGTGAGATGGTATCTCATTGTGGTTTTGATTTGCATTTCTCTGATGGCCAGTGATGGTGAGCATTTTTTCATGTGTTTTTTGGCTGCATAAATGTCTTCTTTTGAGAAGTGTCTGTTCATGTCCTTCGCCCACTTTTTGATGGGGTTGTTTGTTTTTTTCTTGTAAATTTGTTGGAGTTCATTGTAGATTCTGGATATTAGCCCTTTGTCAGATGAGTAGGTTGCGAAAATGTTCTCCCATTTTGTAGGTTGCCTGTTCACTCTGATGGTAGTTTCTTTTGCTGTGCAGAAGCTCTTTAGTTTAATTAGATCCCATTTGTCAATTTTGGCTTTTGTTGCCATTGCTTTTGGTGTTTTAGACATGAAGTCCTTGCCCATGCCTATGTCCTGAATGGTAATGCCTAGGTTTTCTTCTAGGGTTTTTATGGTTTTAGGTCTAACATTTAAGTCTTTAATCCATCTTGAATTGATTTTTGTATAAGGTGTAAGGAAGGGATCCAGTTTCAGCTTTCTACATATGGCTAGCCAGTTTTCCCAGCACCATTTATTAAATAGGGAATCCTTTCCCCATTTCCTGTTTTTGTCAGGTTTGTCAAAGATCAGATACTTGTAGATATGTGGCATTATTTCTGACGGCTCTGTTCTGTTCCATTGATCTATATCTCTGTTTTGGTACCAGTACCGTGCTGTTTTGGTTACTGTAGCCTTGTAGTATAGTTTGAAGTCAGGTAGTGTGATGCCTCCAGCTTTGTTCTTTTGGCTTAGGATTGACTTGGCGATGCGGGCTCTTTTTTGGTTCCATATGAACTTTAAAGTAGTTTTTTCCAATTCTGTGAAGAAAGTCATTGGTAGCTTGATGGGGATGGCATTGAATCTGTAAATTACCTTGGGAAGGATGGCCATTTTCACGATATTGATTCTTCCTACCCATGAGCATGGAATGTTCTTCCATTTGTTTGTATCCTCTTTTATTTCCTTGAGCAGTGGTTTGTAGTTCTCCTTGAAGAGGTCTTTCACATCCCTCGTAAGTTGGATTCCTAGGTATTTGATTCTCTTTGAAGCAATTGTGAATGGGAGTTCACTCATGATTTGGCTCTCTGTTTGTCTGTTATTGATGTATAAGAATGCTTGTGATTTTTGCACATTGATTTTGTATCCTGAGACTTTGCTGAAGTTGCTTATCAGCTTAAGGAGATTTTGGGCTGAGACAATGGGGTTTTCTAGATATACTATCATGTCATCTGCAAACAGGGACAATTTGACTTCCTCTTTTCCTACTTGAATACCCTTGATTTCCTTCTCCTGCCTAATTGCCCTGGCCAGAACTTCCAACACTATGTTGAATAGAAGTGGTGAGAGAGGGCATCCCTGTCTTGTGCCAGTTTTCAAAGGGAATGCTTCCAGTTTTTGCCCATTCAGTATGATATTGGCTGTGGGTTTGTCATAAATAGCTCTTACTATTTTGAGATACGTCCCATCAATTCCTAATTTATTGAGAGTTTTTAGCATGAAGGGTTGTTGAATTTTGTCAAAGGCCTTTTCTGCATCTATTGAGATAATCATGTGGTTTTTGTCTTTCGTTCTGTTTATATGCTGGATTACATTTATTGATTTGCGTATATTGAACCAGCCTTGCATCCCAGGGATGAAGCCCACTTGATCATGGTGGATAAGCTTTTTGATGTGCTGCTGGATTCTGTTTGCCAGTATTTTATTGAGGATTTTTGCATCAATGTTCATCAAGGATATTGGTCTAAAATTCTCTTTTTTTGTTGTGTCTCTGCCAGGCTTTGGTATCAGGATGATGCTGGCCTCATAAAATGAGTTAGGGAGGATTCCCTCTTTTTCTATTGATTGGAATAGTTTCAGAAGGAATGGTACCAGCTCCTCCTTGTACCTCTGGTAGAATTCGGCTGTGAATCCATCTGGACCTGGACTTTTTTTGGTTGGTAAGCTATTGATTATTGCCACAATTTCAGCTCCTGTTATTGGTCTATTCAGAGATTCAACTTCTTCCTGGTTTAGTCTTGGGAGGGTGTATGTGTTGAGGAATTTATCCATTTCTTCTAGATTTTCTAGTTTATTTGCATAGAGGTGTTTGTAATATTCTCTGATGGTAGTTTGTATTTCTGTGGGATTGGTGGTGATATCCCCTTTATCATTTTTTATTGCATCTATTTGATTCTTCTCTCTTTTTTTCTTTATTAATCTTGCTAGCGGTCTATCAATTTTGTTGATCCTTTCAAAAAACCAGCTCCTGGATTCATTTATTTTTTGAAGGGTTTTTTGTGTCTCTATTTCCTTCAGTTCTGCTCTGATTTTAGTTATTTCTTGCCTTCTGCTAGCTTTTGAATGTGTTTGCTCTTGCTTTTCTAGTTCTTTTAATTGTGATGTTAGGGTGTCAATTTTGGATCTTTCCTGCTTTCTCATGTGGGCATTTAATGCTATAAATTTCCCTCTACACACTGCTTTGGATGCATCCCAGAGATTCTGGTATGTTGTGTCTTGGTTCTCTTTGGTTTCAAAGAACATCTTTATTTCTGCCTTCATTTCGTTATGTACCCAGTAGTCATTCAGGAGCAGGTTGTTCAGTTTCCACGTAGTTGAGCGGTTTTGAGTGAGATTCTTAATCCTGAGTTCTAGCTTGATTGCACTGTGATCTGAGAGACAGTTTGTTACAATTTCTGTTCTTTTACATTTATTGAGGAGAGCTTTACTTCCAAGTATATGGTCAATTTTGGAATAGGTGTGGTGTGGTGCTGAAAAAAATGTATATTCTGTTGATTTGGGGTGGAGAGTTCTGTAGATGTCTATTAGGTCCGCTTGGTGCAGAGCTGAGTTCAATTCCTGGGTATCCTTGTTGACTTTCTGTCTCGTTGATCTGTCTAATGTTGATAGTGGGGTGTTAAAGTCTCCCATTATTAATGTGTGGGAGTCTAAGTCTCTTTGTAGGTCACTCAGGACTTGCTTTATGAATCTGGGTGCTCCTGTATTGGGTGCATATATATTTAGGATAGTTAGCTCTTCTTGTTGAATTAATCCCTTTACCATTATGTAATGGCCTTCTTTGTCTCTTTTGATCTTTGTTGGTTTAAAGTCTGTTTTATCAGAGACTAGGATTGCAACCCCTGCCTTTTTTTGTTTTCCATTTGCTTGGTAGATCTTCCTCCATCCTTTTATTTTGAGCCTATGTGTGTCTCTGCACGTGAGATGGGTTTCCTGAATACAGCACACTGATGGGTCTTGAGTCTTTATCCAGTTTGCCAGTCTGTGTCTTTTAATTGGAGCATTTAGTCCATTTACATTTAAAGTTAATATTGTTATGTGTGAATTTGATCCTGTCATTATGATGTTAGCTGGATATTTTGCTCGTTAGTTGATGCAGTCTCTTCCTAGTCTCGATGGTCTTTACATTTCGGTATGATTTTGCAGTGGCTGGTACCGGTTGTGCCTTTCCATGTTTAGCGCTTCCTTCAGGAGCTCTTTCAGGGCAGGCCTGGTGGTGACAAAATCTCTCAGCATTTGCTTGTCTGTAAAGTATTTTATTTCTCCTTCACTTATGAAGCTTAGTTTGGCAGGATATGAAATTCTGGGTTGAAAATTCTTTTCTTTAAGAATGTTGAATATTGGCCCCCACTCTCTTCTGGCTTGTAGGGTTTCTGCCGAGAGATCCGCTGTTAGTCTGATGGGCTTCCCTTTGATGGTAACCCGACCTTTCTCTCTGGCTGCCCTTAACATTTTTTCCTTCATTTCAACTTTGGTGAATCTGACAATTATGTGTCTTGGAGTTGCTCTTCTTGAGGAGTATCTTTGTGGCGTTCTCTGTATTTCCTGAATCTGAATGTTGGCCTGCCTTGCTAGATTGGGGAAGTTCTCCTGGATAATATCCTGCAGAGTGTTTTCCAACTTGTTTCCATTCTCCCCATCACTTTCAGGTACACCAATCAGACGTAGATTTGGTCTTTTCACATAGTCCCACATTTCTTGGAGGCTTTGCTCGTTTCTTTTTATTCTTTTTTCTCTAAACTTCCCTTCTCGCTTCATTTCATTCATTTCATCTTCCAGGGCTGATACCCTTTCTTCCATTTGATCGCATCGGCTCCTGAGGCTTCTGCATTCTTCACGTAGTTCTCGAGCCTTGGTTTTCAGCTCCATCAGCTCCTTTAAGCACTTCTCTGTATTGGTTATTCTAGTTATACATTCTTCTAAATTTTTTTCAAAGTTTTCGACTTCTTTGCCTTTGGTTTGAATATCCTCCCATAGCTCGGAGTAATTTGATCGTCTGAAGCCTTCTTCTCTCAGCTCGTCAAAGTCATTCTCCGTCCAGCTTTGTTCCGTTGCTGGTGAGGAACTGCGTTCCTTTGGAGGAGGAGAGGTACTCTGGTTTTTAGAGTTTCCAGTTTTTCTGCTCTGTTTTTTCCCCATCTTTGTGGTTTTATCTACTTTTGGTCTTTGATGATGGTGATGTACAGATGGGTTTTTGGTGTGGATGTCCTTTCTGTTAGTTTTCCTTCTAACAGACAAAACCCTCAGCTGCAGGTCTGTTGGAGTACCTGGCCTGCCGTGTGAGGTGTCAGTCTGCCCCTGCTGGGGGGTGCCTCCCAGTTAGGCTACTCGGGGGTCAGGGGTCAGGGACCCACTTGAGGAGGCAGTCAGCCGGTTCTCAGATCTCCAGCTGCGTGCTGGGAGAACCACTGCTCTCCTCACAGCTGTCAGACAGGGACATTTAAGTCTGCAGAGGTTACTGCTGTCTTTTTGTTTGTCTGTGTCCTGGCCCCAGCGGTGGAGCCTACAGAGACAGGCAGGCCTCCTTGAGCTGTGGTGGGCTCCACCCAGTTCAAGCTTCCAGGCTGCTTTGTTTACCTAAGCGAGCCTGGGCAATGGCGGGCGCCCCTCCCCCAGCCTCGCTGCCGACTTGCTGTTTGATCTCAGACTGCTGTGCTAGCAATCAGCGAGACTCCGTGGGCATAGGACCCTCTGAGCCAGGTGCGGGCTATACTCTCCTGGGGCACCGTTTCCTAAGCCCGTCGGAAAAGCACAGTATTCGGGTGGGAGTGGCCCGATTTTCCAGGTGCCGTCTGTCACCCCTGGAAGGGGAACTCCCTGACCCCTTGCGCTTCCCGAGTGAGGCAATGCCTCGCCCCTGCTTCGGCTGGCGCACGGTGCGCTCACCCACTGACCTGCGCCCACTGTCTGGCACTCCCTCGTGAGATGAACACGGTACCTCAGATGGAAATGCAGAAATCACCCGTCTTCTGCGTCGCTCACGCTGGGAGCTGTAGACCGGAGCTGTTCCTATTCAGCCATCTTGGCCCCAAATCTCATTTTGAATTGTAGTTCACATAATCCCCACAGGTTATGGAAGGGACCCGTTGAGAGGTAATTGAATCATGGTGGCAGTTACCGCAATGCTGTTCTTGTGACAGTGAGTGAGTTCTCACAAGATCTTATGGTTTTATAAGGGGCTTTTCCCGCTTTGCTTGGCACTTGGAAGATTGGAGGGAACGAAGATAACAATGTTCTAATATTTTTCTGAATTCTAAACAGAATCGCCAAATAGCTAGGGGCATATCCATTGTAAACCAAAGGAGGAATGTCTTCCACATTATTGTCTTAAGAACATTTCAGCTCTTAAGTTTCAATTTACGATTTAAGAGATTTTTCTCACTTTTCTTGCCTGAATCATGACATGGAATAGTTTTACTTTGTAATGATTACATACCTGAAATACAGGAAGACTCTAGAGAGTGCTAAAAACCATTAATATTGGTGAATTGAAATACCATCTCTGAATAGTTTAAAAGTGAATTCATTCTCTGCGTCTTTGTTCTGGAATTGTTTTAGAAGCTGCCCCCTAAAAAAGTAGTACCAATTAGAGCCACCTGTGCCCACTGTCACAGCTAGAGCTGGAAAAGGCCATTGATTGACCTTGACTAACGTAATGATTGGTGAGGAAGTCGGTCTGTTTCAAAATTGATTGAAATTCTGTTTGCTTCATAGCAACAGAACCTCCACACTGAAATATATTCATTTTCCTACTTGTTGCTGGTTTATATGTCAGTAATCAGAAGTTGACCCTTCTGCTCAAGGACTATTAAAATGGCTTTACATGAACTAGGCTAAGTGGCCCTACTCTGATCAAATGGTTTTATGTTTGGCAGAACTGGCTTTAGACTGATAATAAAATGCCAACACATTGGGTAGTGGGTTTATTATTTACTTTATAGTCAAATATATTCAAATATATTATTCTTTAAGAGAAGTGAAAATATAAGTCATCCTGTTTTCTTTACTACTCTACCTTTTATTTCTATTGAAAATACTTAGCTTACTTCTAGAAGTCTAAATGAAGTGCACAGTCAAAAGCATATAGCAGATGACATAAGTATTTTCCAAATATAATTTGTTTATCAGAATAAAAAAAGTAGATCTCATAGGGTTAGAGAGTAGAATAGTGGCTACCAGAGGCTGGGAAGGAAAGAAGGGAGAGAGGGATAAAGAGAAGTTGGTTAATGTGTACAAATATAGTTAGATACAAGAAATAAGTTCTAGTATTTAATAGTACAGTAGGGAAGTTATAGTTAACAATAATTTATTCTATAATTCAAAATAGCTAGAAGAATTGCAATATTCCTGACCTAAAGAAAACATAAATGTTTAAGGTCATGGATTTGCCAATTACCCTGATTTGATCATTACACATTGTATACAGATATCAACATACCACATGTACCCCCAAAATATGTACAATTAATTTAAAAAATTTAAAAAACCATTTATGGGGTAAGTGGAGTCTACCATTGAAACCGCCTTTGCAAAATTATAACTGAGGAAATTTTGACAGTGAAAGAAATCAGACCTAACCGACTCCATCTTGCTTCTAAACTTTAAGGCGTCCTTGCTCATCCCTGGGTGTAGGCCAAATTAACTCTGGGAAGGAATTCAGTTCATGGTTTGACTCTGAAACAAAACTGATAACAGCTCTTTCCTGAAGAGGCCCCCTTCTTGCCTGGGGACCTGTCTGCCTTGCAGGACTAACAAATTAGCTACAAGATTTGAAATTACAATATAGGGGTCATGCAGACTCTGGCTCCAAAAGTCCGAACCTCCCCAAATTGCTCCTGGGGATAACATCACTATTAGAAAACCTAAGATCAGTGCTTGAGATATTTTGCAGATCCTGTTCTCAATGGATCAGCAGACACCACCCAGACTGGTAATCTGGCTCAACTAGTTCTGCCATCCCATCCAGGAACAGAAGACAGCAAGGAAACCTCACTTCGTCCCCCTATGATTCTATCTCCAACCTGATCAGTCAGCACTCCCCACTTCCCAAGTCCCTACCCGCCAAATTACCTTTAAAAACTCTGATCCCCAAATGCGTGGGGAGACTGATTTGAGTAATAATAAACCTCTGGCCTCCTGCACAGCTGATCTGTGTGAATTACTCTTTCTCCATTGCAATTTCCCTGTGCTGGTAAATCGGTTCTGTCTAGGCAGCAGGCAAGGTAAACTCCTTGGGTGGTTACACCATTACATATTCTAAAGATATTACAAAATAATCTTATAATTAAACAGTTTTATGATGTCTTATTTCAGAAATAATCAGTATATCAGTACCTTTTATTGTCCAATATCTGAAAGCAGGAAGCACTGAGTGAGACATGGTTTGTCACTCACGTGCACAGTTTCTTTTATGGAGAGAACTGTTTTATTTGGAATAAAATTGATTTTTGTTGTTATTGGCTTGGGTAACTCAGTTCTTAGATTAGCAATTTATAGATGTGATTATTTGAGTACACAAATTTGCAATGCTGGTGAGGGGAAAATATTAGATATATTTATCAAAAAATATTACCTCTTATTTAAAACTCTTTCCCAGCTTCTGGAATTAGACATTATAGACATATTCCACATTTGTAGTTGTAAGACAGTTTATATTTTAAATATCCAGAAAAGACAATAGTAAGAAACATAAAAAAAAGGCTGTCTTTTCTTACAAGCAAATCATTTAGAAGATATTAGTACTGAACTCTTTTATGGAGAAATTAGGTCATTTTTGGCCCATTTGCACATATTGAGAATAACATTTTTTTTTAGTTTTTTTATTCAAGGACCTAATTTTTCCCCAAAGAGTATATAGCCTGTAAAAATGAAGCGTAATTCTATCTGTAACACTATCTTTTAAATATACCAAAAGATGAGAGGCCAGAGTTCTTATAAAATCTTTGACATTGCTGTTTAATCCTAACTTTAAAAAATGTTTTGTATTTTTTATAATAAATACTTTGTGAACACTGCCACTTTTTAATTAAAATAGTACAAATTACGGTTTAAAAAATAACTGATTATTTGATTAATAATGGACAATGAATAAATAACTTATTTTCAAAGGCAAGGGAAACATCTTGGGCCTAAGCTTAAGTAACTAAATTAAATAAACATCTTTATTTCCCCTGTATATCAGTGTCAGGTCCCTGACAAGTATTTGTCAGTCTACAGTTGTGAATTAGCTGGTAAACAGATGGATCAGACTGTTATCTTTTCACTGGTGCTAGTATCCACAATCATCTTGTCAAATTTAAGTGGACAAACAAGCTTCTGCTGCACATTTTGAACCAGTTATTTGGTTTACTTCCTACAGTTTAAATTCCCTGTATTCACTTCATTTTGACTTGTGCCAACCCCAAAACAATTGTCTCTCTCTTTTTTTTCTACTTCCAAATCTGGCTTATTTAGATAAAAGATTATTAACTTGAGATGATTACTTACATTTTAATCTTTAGTGTGGTGTCAAAGAATCCTAATGAAAGCAAACTTTAGACAATCTGAGCTGCTGGGTAGTTTGTAAGTAATCTAACTCACTATAGTGAGTTCATACTGTATACATCAGACAGATGCAGAGGGGTCAATTTATGTACACAAGTTCATATGGTTACTCGGTAGAGCTTGGAATAGAATCTAGGTATATGAACTCCTAAATTTCCCAAAGTATGGAAACCACACACACACTTGGTTTCCTGGAAATAAACTACAAACTAACACCTTGATTTCAGTTTGAATTGTGAAAATAATTTTACTCTTTCTGCAATTTCCAATTGTCAGATTTGGTCTGGCCACTTTCAGTGGATAAGCACTAAAGCAATTGGGTATTTTGTTGATACCGACACACAATATGCTCTCAAACTGCATTTTATTCTGGATATTTCAAATAGAAAACTAAATGCTTGATCATCTTGGGGGTGGAAGTTGTCCTTTGTCTCACATGTTAAAATATGTTACTGTTTGTAATTCACAGCTAAACCAGACAGCAGTATATTAGAAATAATTGGCAAGCAGATTGGACACTGGAAATAGCGAAAAAAAAGTTGGCATTTGCCGGAGAAAGCATATGCAAAAATCTTGCATCTCAGTCCTGGTAGTGGCTGCTGGATTCTGCTATGAGCAAATCAGTATCAGGGCCCTCTCTCTTTTTTTCTGAAAAGCTACACCAGTCTGGAAAACATTATAGAAGCAAGATAATTCTAAAGGAAAGAGGAAAAAGCAGAATAATTTCAAGTCAGCACTGTGTCTGAGACCTGATCTTTATAAGCACATTATAAAACATCAAAGCTAAAACTGAATAAATGGAAAAATGTGATACTTATTGGTATAGAAAAAATAAATTCTACAATATAAACTCTTCACATACACATAATGGATTCTACATTTAATTCTTTTTTGTAGCAATTAATAAGTTATAAAAAATTAAGGATTTTTAGCAATAGGCAAAATTAAGAAATAGATTCTGAATTATTTATAGGAAAAAAATTGACACAAGGTTTTAATTAATACCTGAAATCATGTTACTTGATGTCTTAATATGCTTGGTCTGAACAAAACAGAAGAAACAAATTTTCTCTGGAATATAAGTTTAATGAGGGCAGAGTGGCTTCAATTTCCTGATCAGGAGATTTGAGGCTAACTTTTGATGATTATTTAGTAATAAAAACTAGCAACTTATACAGAGTGCTTCACATACATTGTCTCACTTGATTTTCTCATAAGAATGAAGTAGGGCAGACATCATTAGCATTTTTACATAAGGAAACTGAGTTTTGGTAAAATTATACGACTCACAATGGGCAGAATCAAGATTCAAATCCAAGATCCCAGATTCTAAATTCTAGCTCTTTCACTCTATTGTATTGATTCAATGCATCTTTTTTCATGTGTAAAGTCATTACTGATCTTCTGCAAAATGCGGGGTCATCAAATCTTAAAGATGTCGTTATCAAAATCGACCTCCCCACTAATACACAGTTCTCTTCCACAGTGGCTATAGATGCTTGACAGGTTCAGGCAAGTGTAGTTTACTTGTTTATCTAACAGTCCATTCCATTAAACAGCTGTTCTTTTTAGAAAGCTATTTCTTAAGTAGAGTGAAATGTACCTCTTAGTAATATCTACTAATTGCTTCTAGTTTTGGTTTCTGGACCACTTTGGACAAAACTACTTACTTCCCAAATTATTACCTTTTAAATACCTAACACAACATTCTATTCCTTATTCCTTTGAGTCTTTTCTGGGCTAAATCCTCTAAGTTCTCCAAGTCTTTTTTTTTCTAAATGTGATGTAATTCTTCACATCGCTTATCTGTCTCAAGTTTGCCAGTTTCCATGTAAAATTGAATATCCAAAATTCATTAAACTACTCAGATGTTTCTTGACTAGTAAAGAATATAATGATTTTTTTTGGCCAAGATTCCAAAATTTAATTTTTATTTTGATTTATATTTTGGCTTTTATTGAACTTGGGGTTCAATAAAAATCTCAGGTTGATTTTTCATATAAAATATTACCAAACAAAGTTTCTAAACATTTATCTCTTGGGCTTCTTTTATTTTAGTTGCTTGAGATAATTTTGAATATTGTTTTTCCAGCCGTCTTCCACCCTGCCAAACTAAGGAACAGCTCCATATGTGATAAGCTATCTTCAGTGCCTTCATTCTAAGCATTGATAACAAAGCTGAATAGGAGTGAAACAAGGTCAGGGTCTTCTGACATCACAAGATTGGAGAGTTCAGTAACACTGAGCCCTTTCCCATTCTCTGGTACTTTTGTTCTCCAGATTTCTTTCTCGAGAAATCAAGAATGATGGAAATTGTTTAGTGCTCATTCCTCTCAGCTCTCATTGCATTTAGCAATTACCTTTTGCAGTGATCCTAAATACCTGTTTAACTCAGTTTTTCTCCCAGACTTTAGACACATAGCAGAGGACTGACCTAGAGTAGGAATCCAGTAAATATTTGCAGCTTTGTTTAATAAGATATGGCCTATTGGTGAACAATTTGGTCTTCTCTTTCCCTCTGAAATTCACCTACATGCTCTTCATACGTTAAATAAAAATGTTCAACATTGAACTTGTCATCTTCCTTTTGACCCCTCTCCTCCTCTTGGTCATACTGGTTCATGGCCCCGCCTTATCTCTGACGGCAGATTCTTACCAACATTTTGGTCTTTCTATTTCTCACATCCAACCAGCAGCTGCATTGCTCAATTTTGTTTCTACACATCTCCCATGCTGAACCCTTATTCTTTATTCTTGATGTCTCTATCTTGCTCAGTTCTTCATTTCCTTTTTCCTGGATTATGGCAAAACTATTATCTGCACTTGACATCACTTCTGCCTTACTCCCCACTGTCTCTTCCTGAGCACTGTTCTGATGGATTATGTCACATCATAATCACAGTCCACAGTGCCTATCCACTGATGTATTCCTCAGTCTGACACACCCCCACGAGTAGAACCTGTCTCTTTATTCCCCTTCATCGTTTCTTCCGCGTGCCCTTTGCTGTGGTCACCATCTGCCCTCTCAGATACTTTCTCAGCTCTGTATTTATCTTTTGCTTCTCTTCTGCTCCTTGAATGATTTTTCTCATTCTTGAAGGATTTATGTAGAGTGTGACACTTGGTTTTTGGCATGGATTTGTACAGATGGAGACTCATCTATGCATTTATTCAATTTATACTTGTTGTGGTTTGTGAGTTAGACCTGAGTTCTAAGGCCGCCTCACCACCAGCTAGCACTGCAATATCGGGCAATTTGATTAAACCCTTTAACATGAAATTTTCTTCACCTGAAAGTGGAGATGGTAATACACCCCTCACAGGGTTTGAGAGCTTTAGATGATGCACATGTTTCAGCACTTGGGTTGTGTTTACAGGTCAACAAATAGTAGAAATTATTTATATCATTGAGCTTTTTCTGTGTGACAGGCATTCTGCAAAGAGCTAAGGAGATGAATAAGAAAAAGTATTTGTTTCTGAAAAATTCAAGGCAACATAACTATGTTAAATATAATGTAATTTTGGAGGCTTTAAAAGTGAGGTAGCTTTTTTTAAGTATAGGCATGGAAAAAGATATTCGAGTCACATTTTTTTAGTGAAAAAAGCCAGTTGCAAATAGTATGCATTGCACAAATCCACTGTGAACATTTTACATATTACTATTTGCATATAATAAATATGGAAAAATTCCTGTTCAACTTTGAGTAATGCTCATCTCAGAAGCGGATAGTGATGGCAGTGGTAAGATTATTTGGACTTTTAATGTGCTAAGTATGTCTACATTTATATACACATGTGTTTTTAAAGACTGAGCACGTACGAAGTTTATAAACAGAAATAATGACAATTATGTAAACAAAATAAAATAAGGTACTCAAGTGCAAACATACACCAGACATTCAATAGGGGTACAAGTTAGGAAAATAGATACCATAACTAGAAGAGAGGAAGGGTGTGCTCTAGTCACCAAATCCTTACTTTCTTTATAGGTTTTCATCCCTTGGTCTCTGCCCCGTTTCTTTTAATTAAATTTTATTTATTTATTTATTTATTTTTCCTTTCAACTTTTATTTTAGGTTCAAGGGGTATATGTGTAGGTATGTTACATGGGTAAATTGTGTGTCCCGGGGCTTTGGTATACAGATTATTTCATCACCCAGGTAATAAGCATAGTACCTGATAGGTAGTTTTTTGATTCTCAGTCTCCTCCCACCTTCAGGCAGGCCCTGGTGTCTGTTGTTCCATTTTCAGTGCCCACACGTACTCAATGTTTGGCTTCTACTTTAAGTGAGAGCATGTAGTATTTGGTTTTCTGTTCCTTTGTTAATTTGCTTAGGATAATGTCCTCTAGCTGCATCCATGTTCCTGCAAAGGGATATGATTTTTTTTTATATCCACATAGTATTCCATGGTGTATATGTACCACATTTTTTTATGAAGTCCACTGTTGATGGACCTCTAGGTTGATTTCATGTCTTTGCTATGTGAATAGTTCTTCCATGTTTCTCTGTTCCCAGATTCCTTCTTTGAAAGTATGCCTAAGACCCCAGTTCCTCTAAGACTAGAGATATGTGTTGCTCTCCAAAAAGTATTTGTATCCTGGCTCTGAACTCAAACCTAGTAGCTGAGGTGCAACTATCTGCATCAAGATATTCCCAACTATAACCTCCACTGGGACCTCCGCCTGTTAGTTCTCTTAAACTCTATGTTCTGGCCTGGGCCATTTGTTAAGACTTTGTTTTTTCACATGCTGAAAACTCAGACACCACCACCTGCTCTGTGGGCTGCCTCTCCCCTTCCTTGCTCTGTGGATTTCCTGTTTCCAATCCCTGAGGATTGGTCCACTAATAGCCAGTGCCATCCTGGGGTATTAATTAATTTATTTCAGTCATATATTATAGTGAAAACGTGGACTTTGAAACAGATCTGAGTTTGAAAGGCAGGATACTTTATGAATTATGTGAACTTGGAATTTTTTCCCTCTATTTTGTCATCTGTCATTGATTATGTCAATATATATTATTATTATTATTATTATTTTTGAGACAGAGTCTCTCTCTGTCACCCAGGCTGGAGTACAGTGGCGAGATCTCGGCTCTCTGCAACCTCTGCCTCCTGGGTTCAAGTGATTCTCCTTCCTCAGCCTCCTGAGTAGCTGGGATTACAGGTGCCCACCATCACGCCTGGCTAATTTTTGTATTTTTAGTAGAGAAGGGGTTTCCCCATGTTGGCCAGCATGGTCTCAAACTCCTGACCTCAGGTGATCCACCCACCCTGGCTTCCCAAAGTGCTGGGATTACAGGTGTGAGCCACCATGCCCGGCCGTCAATATATATTATTAAGTACATTGCTAAGTTCTATAGGCTCACCGTTGAAATAGAAATAAACTTTCTCCTATTGAGCTCATGATCTGCTGCAGGATACAGAGGAGTGAACTTAAAAATATAAAGAGGGCTGTATAAAGAGGGCTGTGATAGTAGCAGTATGGGGTATCCTGGCAGAAAGAAGTGAGCCACTGAACCCAGATTTGGGGTTGTCTTGAGAGAGTGAAGCCCCAGCTGAGACCTAACGGTAGAGAGGAGATTAGCTATCAAGGGGGATGACAGGAGTAGGGTGGGGACAAGACAGTCTAGGCAGATGGAGTAGCTTAGGAAAAGGTCTAGAGACAAAAGGAACATGGCATTTTTCTAGAACTGATGGCTTGTGGAGCCTGTGTATAAAGGGAGTGGGACTAATAAGCTGTATCACCCAGGGCCTGGTCAGTGGTTTGAGGGGTTTAGGATTTATCTTACAGAAAAACAAAGCAAAAAAAACTAGGAAGCATTTGAAGGAATTTAAGTAAGGAAGCCATATTAGTCTGTTCTAGCACTGCTATAAAGAAATCCTGGGACTGGGTAATTTATAAAGAAAAGAAGTTTAATTGGCCCATGGTTCCACAGCTGTATAGGAAGCATGATGCAGGTATCTGCTCAGCTTCTGGGGACACCTCAGGAAACTTACAATCTTGGGAGAAGGCAAAACAGGAGCTGGTGCTTCACATGAATGGAGCATGAGGAAAGTGAGAGAGGTGCTACACTTTTTCCTTTTTTTTGAGATGGAGTTCTGCTCTTGTCACCCAGGCTAGTGTGCGATGGCACGATCTCCACTCACTGCAACCTCCGCCTCCCAGGTTCAAGCGATTCTCCAGCCTCAGCCCCCTGAGTATCTGGGATTACAGGTGCCTGGCTAATTTTTGTATTTTTATTAGAGATAGGGTTTCACCAGGTTGCCCAGGCTGCTCTCGAACTCCTGACCTCAGGTGATCCACCCGCCTTGGTCTCCCAAAGTGCTGGGATTACAGGCATGAGCCACTGTACCCGGCCAGTGCTATACACTTTTAAACAACTAGATCTCACGAGAACTCACTATCATGATGACAGCCCCAAGGGGGGTTGTGTTAAACCATGAGAAATGACCCCCACTAATATGGACAGGAGGCAGAGAAATACTGAGTAGATGAAAATCTCCAGGCCCCACCCTCGAGCCTGGAGACCCACAGCCTTAAGTGGGAACAGCTGTTTCTGTTTTTGTGCCCAAAAAATTGCATTTTGGCCTGCGGTGCCCCCCATCCTTTACCCACATGAAGTCCGAGCCCAGGCTCCTGAAGCAGATGAGGAGACAAAGACGAACAGTGGAATGCCGTGGCAGAGAAAGGGAGAAGAGAAGGAACGTCTGAACACCAAGAGGAGCTCAGCTTGGGGGTGGTTGTAGAGTTCGGCCATGGATGACCAAAACTCCAGGGGAAGATCATCTTCCCACTCCATCCCTCTTCCAGCTCCCCATCCATATCACTGAGAACCACCTCCACTACTCAGTAAAACCCTGCATTCATCCTTCAAGCTCACGTGTGACCCAATTCTTCTGGGATGCTGGGCAAAAGCTCAGGATAAAGAAAGCTGTCACACTGGCCCTCCTCCCTTGTGAAAAGGCAGAGGGTCCATTGAACTGGTTAACACTTAAGCTGTCAGTGGATGGCAAGGCTAAAGGAGCATTGTAACACTGGGGTTGCAGGCACCCACCCCTAGACACTATCGCAGAGTCAGAGCCCAAAGCACTCGCCCCAACTCCTGCATCTGCCCATCTGCATGCTCCCTCTCCCGTCAGGGGTTTGAGCATTGGTAACTAAACATGTGAGCCACACCCCTGTCACACATCCTGTGAGGGGGATCAGGGAACTCTCCCGTTTCACCATGATCCAGCCATCTCCAACCAATCCCAAGCTCCAACATTGGGGTTTACAATTTGACATGAGAGTTGAGTGGGGCCACAGATCCAAACCATATCAGGAGCAAAAGGGTAAGGTTTTCACCTTAGAAATGTTTCTTTGAATGCCATATAGAGAATGGGTAGGGGACTAGAAGCTGTGAGAAAATTTGGAGGTAGCTGCAGTATGCTAGGATTCATGGAAGCAGAATCTGCAAGCACTCACAGAAAATAATATTTTTAATCGCAGAGATTTCATAGGTGTACGTGGAAATATTGATCTTAGGAGCCACACTTGTTGCCTCTTGATTATTTACAGGCACTTCTGGAGGCATATGTGCTTCAAGCCTAAGTACAACTAGTCAAAATAAACTGGACTGTTGAAAGACTTTTTATATAACTATGTTAGGTTGTTCAATTCAGGACTCAGCACAGATGTCAGAACTTTTATTGTAATTAGTTTGTTGTCAATAATCGTGTGTACTATTGAGCATGAAATGAGAAATTGTGGCACATTAAAAAAACAAAGCTATATAAATGAATAATCTAACAAGGCTGGCAAAAAATGATCAGTGTGGAGCTGCTTTAATCAGAGATCCTTTAGGATCAGCACATTGTAAGAAATTGGTTCTCACAATGTTTCTCCATTCTAATTAATTAATGTCTTTTTAACTCACTAATTTGCATAAGAATCTCCCTTTGTTGAGTAGTAAACAGAATGAAGTTGCAGCCTTCATGTGCCCAACATGTGTAGGAATTACTTACAGTGATGGATGATGTTGTAAAAAAAGTTTCTTTTAGTTTGTTTTGCCCACTGGAAGAATCTATTATCTTTTGAAGATAATAGATATTTTATGGTTTTAATTTTGAACAACACTCTTAAAGGAAGATAATTGCCAACTACCTTGCCTTTAAAGGGGAAAAAAGATGAGAGCTTTGCTCAAAACAATATTGTGAAATACTTAGCTTAGACAATGAAGGACTTTTTTTTGAGGCTTTGGGAGTAGTTTTAGGGTTGTTGTCACATGACTGACATCACATGATCATGTCGATGAAGAAAGCAGATTAACTTTATATTCTGTAAGAAATAGGACTGGTAACAATTTGTTGAAATTGAAGGGGCGGTGGTTTTTTATAGAGCATGTGACAATCATAGCAGCCTAAGGAGGATGTGACTTACGAGTTTCCTTTTTGTTTAAACCAGGAGTTTCCAAGGGAGAGAATACAGTCAGAGTTCTCAGTTTCTGTTTCCAGTTGGGCCAGTAAAGACCCTTCCTCATCCCTCTTTTCCACTTATCACTAGAGACAGAAACTAAAAACCTAAAACAAAACAAAACAAAACAGAAAACAACAACAACAAAATAAGGTGAGCTGGAGAAGTTTGGTTTAATCATTAAGTTATTCAACAGATATGATTGTTGTATTTCAATTGTGTAGGTTGTATTCTTTACAAGGGAGCTTGACCAAGAGGGGTTGCTCTATTGGCCAAGCCGGGTATCTTGGCTGAGAACCACAGTTGCCAGTTACTGTTTTGGGTGCTTAGAATACATCAATGAACAAAAGAGTGAAAAACCCTTGCTGTAGTATAAGAAGATGAACCCCAGACACAACTGGTAAATTATGTAGTTTGTTAGAAGTTGATCAGTGCTATGAAATAAATTAAAGCATGAGTACAGTGTGGGACATTACCATTTTAAATAGGATTGTGAGGGTTGGCCTCATTGAGAAAGTGACTTTTCATGAGAAATTTTAAGGCAGCATGTGAATGAGCCTTAAAGGAGTGTGATTATGGGACCTGAGTCACTTGACAGACAGCTACACTCTCTGCAGCTGTAACCTAGGAAGCAGTGACCCTTGTTCTTCTAATGATAGATTAGCCTTTTCTTTACCTACAGTGTTCTTTAAAATGTTGTAAAAGAATACAGGGTGCAAGAGAAGAAGACTCTTCGCTCTTCACTGTTAATATATTTATTATAGATTAGCTTCACTCTTACCTCTCTTACACAAAGACCTTATCATTATTAAACTGTTACAGAAAAGCGGTCTGGATCCAGACCCCAAGAGAGGGTTCTTGGATCTCCCACAAGAAATAATTCAGGGCAAGTCCATAGAGTAAAGTGAAAGCGAGTTTATTAGGAAAGTAAAGGAATAAAAGAATGGCTATTGCCCATTTTTGTGGTTATTTCTTGATGATATGTTAAACAATGGGTGCATCATTCATGCCTCTCCTTTTTAGACCCTATAGGATATCTTCCTGACATTGCATGGCATTTGTAAACTGTCATGATGCTGATGGGAATGTATCAGTGAGGACAACTGGAGGTCACTCTCATCGCCATCTTGGTTTTGGTGGGTTTTGGCCAGCTTCTTTACTGAAACCTGTTTTATCAGCAAGGTCTTTATGACCTGTATCTTGTGTTGACCTCCTGTCTCATCCTGTGACTTAGAATGCATTAACCATCTGGGAGTGCAGCCCAGTAGGTCTCAGTCTCATTTTACCCAGCACCTATTTAAGATGGAGTGGTTCTGGTTCCAATGTCTCTGACAACATTGTCTAAGGTGGAATGTTAAATATACATTTAGATTGTGAAAGGAAAAGAAAAACAACTGTAACTAATCAAATTGTGGTAACTCATAAACTAGCCTTGTAAAAAATATATTGTAATCCTGTTAAATTTATTTGTTTTCTGCCTGTATAAACAAGACCTAACTTTTCAGTTGTAGAGCACTGTCTCCATTCCTTTGGAGTCTGTGTTACCTTAATGGCCATTCTCAACTTAGAGCTTGAATAAAACTCTTTAAAACTGGATTCTGGTCTTTTTGATTATTTCAGCTTAACAGCAAACTCCCAGCTCACTTCAGGAAGAGTGGTCTAGGCAAAGAAATTAGCCAGTGCAAAGTCCCCAAGGCAGGAGAGAGCCTAGAATGTTCACAACAAAAAACATGAATGTCAGGGATGATAATCATTTTGTAGCACGAAGATCAGAGGCTTTAGATTTACATGACCTGAATTCAAAGCCTTACTGCACCTGTTACTAACTTTGAGTCTTGTTTAGCTAAGTGTATTAGTCTGTTCTCATGATGCTAATAAAGACATACCCAAGACTGGATAATTTATAAAGGAAAAAAGTTTAATTGACTCTCAGTTGTACATGGATGGGGAGGCCTCACAATCATGGCAGAAAGTGAATGAGGAGCAAAGTCACGTCTTACATTGCGGCAGGCAAGAGAGCTTGTGCAGGGGAACTCCCATTTATAAAACCATCGGATCTTGTGAGACTTGTTGACCAACACAAGAACAGTATTGGGGAACCACCTCCATGATTCAATTTTCTCCACCTGGCCCCACCCTTGACTCATGGGGATTATACAATTCAAGACGAGATTTGGGTGGGGACACAGCTAAACCATATTACTGAGTTACTTCACCATTCTCACTAAGTTACTTCACCTTTCTGTGCTTTAGCTGCTGCTTCTGTAAAATTGAGAAGAGAGGATGTTTTGCAGCACTGGCCTAGCAAGCGTGGATTCTTTCACATAATGGAATTATTATCATGTCGTAGAAGATTTTGTATGACAGGTAGAAATAGAACTTGAAACAAGTATGGGAGTTAAGGGGAGCTAGGGTTCCAGTGGGAGATAGTTTGACCCAACAATCGTAGCAGTCTGGGGGCAATGGAGTGGTATAATGAGGAGTAATTGAGAAGCTAATAATATAGCATTTATATTCTATATTATTTTTTCAGTGCCTATTATGTGTGAGACTCTGACATTCATTTTATATAGTTACACAGTTTCTCATTAATTCAGACACTAAAAAAGTCAATTTAGTCTTTTCTGTCTGCCTCTTTCTCCCCATATTGAGAGAATTTTCCACAGCAATTTAGTTCTCATCCTTCCTCTTGTAGATGGAGCACACCATTGCTGCTTCTTTATCTGGAGAGTTGTCTTTGTAGTTGCTTAGTTGATCAAAGCAAAAAGATCATTCTTATATTTGTCCTTAATTTCATAAATTCCTCAGGGAAAACTGAACATTCATTTTTAATTTTAACTCTCCATAGTTCTTGGTACAGTAAATATTTAAAAAGCAGTTTACTGATTAACTGAAACTGAGTGGAGATCAAAAGAAAAGGGAACAGAGAAGTCTTTTTCCTCTCACTTGTGTGTACTATTTTAACTTAATGTGCTTGACTGAGGACGTGGGTACCAGAATAATTGGCAAAGTGGCCATAAATAGATATTTTCTGGTTTTGCAAAATGTTGGAGACATCATTTCACCACATGTAAGATTCAGCTATCATGAAAAGATACATTTGTGCTTTACTTTGGGTGCATAAGAAATGTGTTTGCATC
Organism: Pongo abelii; assembly: GCF_028885655.2. Classification (NCBI taxonomy): domain Eukaryota; kingdom Metazoa; phylum Chordata; class Mammalia; order Primates; family Hominidae; genus Pongo; species Pongo abelii. The sequence goes on from NC_071992.2 coordinate 89,748,127, forward strand.
ATTTTTTATGGTGTGAGATAATGGTCTGGGGGTCTCCGTATTGTTTACAGCACTGGTTTGTTAACTCGATGTCTTCAGACATTTAAAAATTAAATCACACAAATGTATTTAATAGCTGCATCATATATATTTAAGCCTGTTCATAGACATTCTATTTACTGCTTTTTGATTTGATTTTTCACTGTGATATGATCATAGAGATAACCAACGTATCACCAAAAAATTATTTTATCTTTAACATTTCCTGACATAGTGGGTGGAGTAAAAATTTCTAATGAGTGAACATTCCTTCTTAGGGTTCAGAGAACAAGTAGAATATGCATAGCCAAAGTCCAGAAAAGCAGAAACTCTGAGAAAGGGAGAGCATGTCTTACCTGGTTTCTCCCTTTTGTGCCACCACTTCATGTGACCTCTCTGTCTGCCCTCATTCCACATACTTCCTGTGGGCTGTGTTCTTGGGTTGATTTGAGAAAGGGATAGAGATGCTTTATTACCAATGGCCGCTAGAAGTTGCTGGCTTCAGGTTAGCTCTTCATTCATTTATTTATTTTCCAAGAAAACTGTAGTTCTGCTTTCAGGAGAGGAAAGGACACTGCCCTGAAAAGAGGACTTGTCCTCTGCTCTCTGGAGGTCTCACTCTTTTCATCTTTTTAAACTCCAAGTGAAGATTATTCTCTTTTAAACACAGTAAACATGAATCCTAAAAATTCCTATCCAACAGATTGCTTAGGGCCTTCTACTGTAATTGAAAAAAGTCCCTTGTATTGTTCTATTTAATTGATCCAAATTGGAGAACAATGAATATAAGTTTCCTATGACATTTCTGCCAGTAGGTCCTAGGCTGTCCTTGTGCTGATGAGCCAGAAAGTTACTGTGAAGTTCTTTCCAAGCTGTTTTCAGTTAATTTAAGGAGGAAAAAAAGCCAACATCTAAAGCAATAAACTTATGCCCACTGGGCTTCGTAGTATAAGACCTTAAGTTGCTGAGATATTTTCTCCTTAATGTCTGTATACTGGACATGTCAGCTTTGCAAAACCCCACAGAGAGCTCTAACATATTGATTAATCAAAGTAAACAAAACAGATGCTTTTAATCTTTAATAAACAGCAGAACAATTTGTCTACTCTCCTCTGTCCATTTGCTGTGTCATTATTCTTAATAATTCTCTGGATGCAACAATTAGACTATGTCATGAGAAACAAATCAAGTGTATAAGCAGACTCAAAGTAATTTTTCAAGTGTTAAAATGTTTAGTCAACAAAATAATCTGGTAGAAAAGTTACAAAAGAGAGGTGTTTTGGCTTAGACTAACCAATGGACTGATAAACTTGAAAATAAATGTCATCGTCATTTCAAGGCATCTGATTCTGCATATCCACCACCATTAATGGTTCATATAAATGACTCCTTTGAAGAAGATCAATACCTTCTTTAAAAAAAATCGGATTGGATGTGAAGAAGATCAATACCTTCTTTAAAAAAAAATCAGATTGGATGCTTCCTTTGATACAATTCAGTTTTTCAAAGGATTTCAGGGTAGAGTAAAGCAGAAGCAGGAAACTGAAGCATTCTTTGCCACTGTTGGGAAATAATTGTATTTGATCTTTACTTGAATTTTACATCTAGCTCTTCAGAAGCACTGTTTATCCACTCATCATCAGTCAGTGAATATGTATGTATTAGCCTGCTCAGGCTGCTATAACAAAATATTATAAACTGGGTAGCTTAAATAACAAACATTTATTTGTCGTAGTTCTAGAGGCTGGGAATTCCAAGATCAAGATGCTAGCCAGTTGGGTTCTGGGTGAGGGACTGCTTCCTGGCTTGTAGATAGCTGCCTTTGTTGTATCCTCATATGGTGGGGGTGGGGATAGTGGAGAGAATGTGATAGCCCTGGTTTTGTCTTATAAGGACATTAATTCCATCATGAAGACCCCACCCTCATGACCTCATCTAAACCTAATTACCTCCCAAAGTCCCCACCTCCTAACACCATCACACTAGGGGGTTAGGGCTTCAACATAAGAATTTTGGAAGGATGTAAACATTCAGGCCATAATAATATACCTACTAAGCACTTGCTAGTGCCCTAGCAGGGTGCTGTGCTAGGACTGAGAGTGCTTAGGGATGACCAAGTCTCCCAAATAGTTTAGTGAAAAAGACAAGAAATAGCCAAAGGCATAGGACAGGTGAAGTGTGGGGAGTTATGAAAACATGCAGGAATGGGGTAATACCTAACCTACTTCATGAGGTGTCTGTCATTTCAATCCTATTTTAGTTGTCAAAGTAAATAATGACAGTGTCTAAATATTTTCCTCCATCCGTGTCTTTAGCCTTTTAAATTTATTTCCTAATCCCATCCTTCCTATTCAAAAACTGCCACATTATAGCCATACTTTGTGCTATAAATAATTGTAAACTTTGGGTTTTAAGATCCCCAAGGCATAGCCATGTATGACTTCCTTTCTACATGGAAATATAATGCAGCATTTTCCCAAACAACATAACTGCCTTCTCTCTCTCTCTGTCTGCCTTTTCCTTCAGGGTTTCTAATAATCTTTGGATTATAATATGATAGTACTTTTTCTAGGACGGTTCCAGGATTCCAAATGGGGTCAAATTTTGCATTCCATCTAAATGGAACATCCAGTCTCCCCTGCCTCTCTCAGAAAATCTTGTCACTGATCTCACAAAGAATGAGAGTGACAGAGTGTAGATGCTTGGAGTCTTCTTCACCTATGCTTGCTGAAAGGCATCCTTTTGTTTATGAAGGGAAAAGCCAAGAGGTACTCTGAGAATAGGCCCTGAGGGAAAGCAACATTCCTTGACTGTCTTGGGGAGGTTCTTGAGGGCTGATCCTGCCTAGGGTTGATTTTGTTGGCTCGAGTGAGAAGATACATAGCTCCCTACCCCCATCCCCAACCTAGTAATCTTACTCCTGATGAGTAATGTAGAAATATTTTTAACTTGAAGGATTGAAAATATTCGCTATAGGGATTATGATGTTTGGCTATTGCTGGAGTAAAGTGAAGGAAGTTATATATGTTTGTCATGTTAAGAAACCAGCAATTGTGAATGTATGCTGCAATAAACACTGATAGAGCTTGCAAATTTTTGCAAAACTAAAACTGTAGTTATTGGTTCTTCCTCTTCATTTCAGGATCCATGGAATTCATTGATTGACTCTGGATGCAATCCAGATTCTTCAACATTATGTCTGTTTCTGAAAACTGTGGGTTATCTTTGACCTAGAGGCAGAAAAACCTCTGCTGTCTGGTGTCCCAACTGTTAGCAAAAGGACTGATGTGAAAGTTGATATAATGAGCAGAGGTGTGGTTTTGGGGAGTGGGCTGGCTCTGGACCCAGCCTGCCTGTCATTCAGATCCTGATTCCACATTTGCTAGCTGTGTAAATTGGACCTTTACTTAACTCCTCTGTGCCTCAGTTTGCTCATTCACAAAATGGAGCAATGATAGTACCTTCCCAGGATCAAAATTGTTTCTCACCTTAAGAGGTTTTTGGGAGGACTAAATAAAGTAATGTACGTAAAACATATAGTACAGTGTATAGCACATAATGAACATTTAATAAACATTAGCTATTATGTGAGAAGTTCTAGAGTCTCTATGAAACTTTACCAGGGAATTCAGCTAAGTCTGCTTTATTGAGGAGCCCTTGTCACCTTCATTTATTAACTGTGGAACATTAAAGCCTTTTTCACAGTACATTAAGCAACCTAGAATATTAATCTGAGGCTCCATCTAAATTAACAGGCTCTGTCCTAAGCCAGTATACTGTATTAACCCATTCTTGCACCACTATAAGAAAATACCTGAGACTAGGTAATTTATAAAGAAAAGAGGTTTATTTGGCTCACAGTTCTGCAGGCTGTAAAGGAAGCATAGTGGCTTCTGCTTCTGGGGAGGCATCAGGAAATTTACAATCACAGTGGAAGGTGAAGGGGAAGCAGGCACATCTTACAAGGCCAGAGCAGGAGTAAGAGAGGAGGGTGGGGGAAGTACCATACACATTTAAACAACTAGGTCTCACAAGAACTCACTCACTCCCTATCACGAGATCAGCACCAAGCAAGAAATCGCCCCCGTGACCCAGTCACCTCCCACTAGGCCTCACCTTCAACATTGGGGATTACAATGAAACACGAGATTTGGGTGGAGATACAGATGCAAACCGTATAATATACTAAGCAGAAAATATATCCAGAGTGTCTTTAAGATTTTTTTTTTTCCAGAAAAAGACTTTGATTATGCAGTAACATTTGAGCAGCCTTTAATCTGTGGGAGGATTATACACTGTCAGTTTGGAACTATATAAACCCTTGAGGTGTATGTTTTGTGTTCCAGCACCTTAGTTTTTTCAGGCCCTATCTTTATAAACTTGGTACATCAAACCATGAGTGAATTTGGGAGCGATCACATTCAATCATTGAAAGCATAGAGAAGTTACTATTCTGCCACCAGCAACACTTAGAACAGTGAATCTAAGACTGGGCTGTAAGAAAGGAAAGATAAAATAATGAAAGTTTATGATGAGAGATAATATTGTTTGAAACTGTAAGTTGCCATATAAATTGCAATAAAAGATATTATTTATATCATTAAAATAGGGGAATTCACCTCCCTAAACAGGAGGCCTTTGAATTTTTAGGCATTTGCTATCACTTGGAAGTCTAGGGATTGAGGGACTTGCACTGCCCTCTGCTTCCCCTAGAATTATCAGCACAGAGTGTATGTCAACAAGACACATAGTTGTTTTACTGCTGTGGCTGAACCTGGGTGTTCTCAGGAGGACAATATTTGTGAAAAATAAGCTAGCAGCAAGTTCATATCTAGCTCCCTGGGGTCATTCCTCAAAGCCTACTGATGAGGCAAGTTTACAGGATCCACTCTCCCCAAGCCAGTGTTTGATACCAACACCTTTGGCAGTGAGAAGTGTGGCCATAACTCCTAAGTGTGGGCCAAAAGGGTGGGTCAAGAAAGGCTCGATGTGATTTATCTCATAAGGGAAACAGAAGACAGTTAACGATCTCATCCTTAGCTTGGAGGCTTTGCAGTGCCTTGGCAGATAGACACTGGCCTTGGGGCTTAGCTTGAAGAAAGCTCATGTCAACAGAGAGAAACACTGTGACCACCTGTGTACTTTGGCTGGAAGAGTGTGTACAAAACAAGTGCATACGGAGCACTGGGAAAAACACAGGGAAACAGAAGTCAGGTAGGGGAGGCAGAATAGTCTGGCTCTTCTCATAGAACCCATGAACACAACTTAGCAACACAACTCATATGGCCTGGCCTACCTGCCCAGGTCCACTGTAAGGACAATGGTGAATCTGGAAGGAAGGTGGCTTGCCCATGAGCTAACACCACAGAGGGATCCTGAGGCCAGCATTGAGCTTGATGGGTGGTCTAGGGTAAAAATGGGAAAAGAATCTGAAGTACAATGAAGGACAGGTTCCCAGGAGGGTTGAAGGTCAAGTTGGAGATGACACTGTAAATGGAATATAAGCATTGAGCTTGGAATCAGGGAGGTCCCAGAGGTGCTGATGGTTTCAGATCAATGCTGTAAAGATAGAAGGTGCTCCTGCTGCTGGTCCCTTCTAATGCTGGGGATGTTTGTGTGGCAAAGTGGGGATAGAGGACAGGAACAGAGGCTTAAAGAAGGTGTGCAGGCAATATCTACGCAGAAACCAAACTTTCTTACCCATCACACTCAGAATATTGTTACAAACGACTTCACTTAGGCAGCAACTTAAAAAAATAATGCATGGACTTTAAACGTAATTATTCCGTTATCGTTTAATTTGGCTATTCTTTGAAGAAGTGGGAAAGGAAGCTTTTTCACTGATACAAAAAAACAAACTTGCACAGCCATAATCGCTCTAATCTTGTCTTGTTCTTGGTTTTGTACCTCTTGGCTTTAGACAGGTGCACAGATTACATTACCTTTGGATAAACCAATAGTAATAACGCCATTCATTTGTAGAGTGCTTTACAAAGGATAAAGTGTTCTCACTTCCATGACCTCATTTCCTCCTAATAAGTCTGTGAGCTGTTATTATCACTGCAATTTAATAGATTAGGCTTATTTTATGGATGGGGTCACAGGGCTAATAAGGAATAGATCCAGGACTAGAATCTATTATTACTTCATTTCTAGTACAACAAAGAAAATGTATTGTTTCTGAATTTTAGGTTGAAACAATCTCCATTACTAGATTTCAGCTGCTTCTATATATTTATTTTAGTTTAATTATCCTTTTTCCCTTTTCTTACTGTACTTCAATAAAAAATGTTTATGTGAGTACATGTGAAAGGAACCCAAATGATATATAATTTATACTGAGGACACACTATCAACACCCTCAGCCTGCACTTACCCAGGCCTGTTTCCTATGGAATTGAAATCTTCTTCAGGTCAAGTGGCCATTTAGAGTTCATTCCTTTTGAAAGCATTTGGTTAATACTTAATTCACTGGGCAAGGTATTGTCATGTACCGAGAGATCATCTGAGGCTTTGAAAGAATCTTCACACTGGTTTACTTCCATAGTTTGCTGATCTTTGTTTCTGTGCATTTAATATTATTTTTTACTCATGATGGTTTCACTTGATTATGTTTCTTGGAGTGGCACTCAATTAAGGTGTGTAGCCAACTCTCTGGGCCCTGAGCTGTCAATGAGGCTTTGGTCTCAGCTGGGATGTGTATTCTGTATTCTTGGCAATACAGGTAAGCGTGTGAAGTGCAGTGGTTGTAGGCCAGCAGAAAAGACAATGACCTCACTGCACTTATCACAGTGGCATATCTGAGTGCTGAGAGAATAATTTGAACCATATCTCAAGTAATATCATTTTTAAAAATTAGACATTTCTCTTAGGCTTGATACCAGAGAGGAGAGAACAGAGATGTTCCTGGAACTCCAAATGGAAAAAGTTATTTTGAACTTTTATTACTTGGTGGCAATAGAGAATTGCCTTGGATTTAACTCATCTCATTAAGCATTCTTCATGCTGGAGGCAACAAGATTCAGAAGTTCAATTTTGATCCGTATTTGTAGTGAGGACATTTTGCAGATGGAGACATGGTTATGGGGAGCTGGGCCTGTCTGAAGCATAATCCCAAACTATTAAGTGCTCAGGCTTGCTGGACTGCCCTGTAAGGCAAAGTGAGATGAAATCACTGAAGTTAGATTTGAGGAATAAACTCTGAAGATTCCTTGCCTCTGAAAAACAAATCTCTGCTTTCTTAAATCTTGGCATTATTTTTTTTCTTCAGGATTTTGATAGAAAGGTCTGGGTGTTTTATTTGCTTAAGGTGGGGCTTATCTGGAGAATGGTAGCCAGTTGACATTTTTGAAGAAATCAGTTTACCTGATTGTTTCACAGGCACCTAGTGGAAACCAAGGACCAAAAAGATTAAGATATGTCTTGGGAAACTTATTTTGTGCAAGTTTTGAAGCGGGTCACTGTTTGGGAGTAAGAGCAGAATGGGTTCTGAGAAAAAAGGAAAAATCATAACACCAGAAAATTATTGGGTTTGAGATGAGGGAGGCTGGCAAATGGAAGAAGGAATGTTGCAGCTGAGAGTGAAAGTTGAGATAGATGACAGGGGCTTTTGTCTTGGGTATCTTGGATGTGCTCTGATTGAGGTGGGCCACCAAGTTGCTTTTTATTTTTTCTTTTTATTTGTTCTTTTACTTAACTCCCAATAATCTACAAAAGGACATCAGATTGTGTTTGTTTCACTGGCGGCTAGAAACATGGGTCCTGAATTTTGGAGAGAGGGTTATGCTCATTGGGAGTCACAGGCACGTAAACAACAGCTGTCATCAGGAAAGAAGCCTAGGCCATTCAGGGAATTGATGTGCCATGGAAAGGCCAAGGACAATCGTGAGTCACAGCAACACTTATGGGCTGAGCAAAGGAAGATGTGTCAAAGCACTTCCATGGGTAGGAAGCCCATCAGAAAGGTACAGAGGTTTAAGAAGGAGAAAGCAGTACACAATGATAACTGCTGTGGAGAACTTAATGGCTGAGGAGTATTAGATATTTGAGTTTGATATTTTTCCCTCTACCTGCAAATATATGAATCTAACCCACACAAAACCTCCTTAATGGCTGAGGAGTATTAGATATTTGAGTTTGAAAATTAGTGAGGGCCTGGTGTTTTTAGAAGAGAAGTTTCAGTAGAGTTTTGGGGGCAGAGTCACAATCTGATGGTGGAGGAGTAAGTGGTAACTGGAGAAGTGGAGTAGATTGGGATGGTTTAGAGTCTAGATTCAAAACCCAGGATGCCTAGGCTGGAATTCCTGCTTTGCCAGTTTAGTAGCTATGACCTTGGGCACATTAGTAACCACTTTGTACTTCAGGCTTTACAACTGGAAAATGGCAGTAGTAATGACCGTGAGGATTAAATTGTATGTAAAACACTTAGAATTGTAGATGTCCTATGGTAAGTGCTATCTACAAAAGTGTTATTATGCTTTAGAGAAGCTCCTCTGAGAAGTACAGTTGAGAGGCATGTGTATGAGTTTTCTGTTGGTACATAATACATTACCAACCACTTTGAGGCTTAAACCAACAGTCATCTATTATCTCACTGTTCTGGGTAGAGCTCGTTTCTCACAAGTTTGAATCCAGATGTTAGATAGGCTGTCTTCCTTTCTGGAGATTCTGGGAAGAATCTGCTTCTGAACACACTCAGGTTGTTGTCAGAATTTGGTTCTTTGTGGCTGGAGGACTGAAGTCCCTCTTTGCTTGCTGGGGTCAGGCAGGGGCCACTCTCAGCTCCTGGAGGTTGCCCACATTCCTTGCCATGTGGCCCCCTCCATCTTCAGAGCCAGCAATAGAGACTGTCCCATGCATTAGCTTTCTCTCACTTCAAATCTTTTTTTTTTTTTTTTCTGTCAAGGAAAAGCCCCATCCCTTTTAATGGATCAGCTGTCTAGGTCAGGCCCACTGAGGACAATCTTCCTTTCTTATGGTCAACTGTGGCATATAACATAAACTAACCACAGTAGTGGTATTCATTATATTCACAGGTTCCTACCATACTCAGATGGGAGAAGATTATACAAAGCATAAGTCATCAGGATTATCTCAAAATTCTTCCTATCACAGTGCGGGAGGTTAGGTTTTGTGTGGGTTAGATTCATATATTTGCAGGTAGAGGGAAAAATAACAAGTAGAGAAGGGGAGATTAAAGATATTAGAGAATTTTTTTCCCTGAAGTAATACCTTGAAGTGGTTATACATAGGGCTAAAGACAGAACTGTAACATTGAGGAGGAGTAGGGGCATCTCTCAGACAGCAGGAAATGAGGTTAAAATATATAATATTGTAGTACTTGATGTTGAGCAAGTAATCTCAAAACCTGTGGCATATAAAAATGACCGATTATTTCTCATGCATCTGCCGGGCTCAGCTGATTTGGGCTGGACTCCTGCATGCACCTGTGGTTCAGCCAGCCCTATCACATGTCTGCATGTTGGATCTGCTCCTTGGTTCTCCCATTCACCTCCTGGTATCATCAGGCAAAGCTCAGGCAAATTCTTCTCATGGTGATGACAGAGGCACAGGATTTCTTGTGGCACAGGATTTCATCGCCACCTCTGCCTCATTCCATTGCCCCAAATTAGTCATATGTCTAGCTCAATATCAGAGTGCAAGGGCACCACAAAGATATGGTGAGCAGTGAAGGACAAAAGTTATTAATGCAACCTACCAGAATGACAGACAAGTTTGGAAACAGAGATGTTAGAAGGGATGAAATTCACACCTAGTGGCATCTTAAGTTTTTGCTAGAAGCCTATGGAATTTAAAATTTTAATTTGAACATGTGGAAAAAAAGGCAAAAAGAAAAAATCTCTGAATATTTAGAGAGAATTCTAGTTCGGCTTGATTAAAGAAAGTGTAAAGGGGATTTGCAGTAAAGTAGAAATGTCATTTGAGGATAGATCAGGGAGCGATTAAATGTTAAGGTGATGTGCTGGATATCTTTCTTCCAGATTCATGTTCTACTCTTTTCTATGTTATGCCCCAGGATGCTGCCCTGTGTGGACTGTTCTTCCTTGGTCACTGGGTTCCAGTTGGGTTCAGCCATCAAGGAGTACCAGAGGTGATGGCATGTAGCTAGGGAGTGAGGTCTGGGTTTCTTCTCTGACCTTCTTCTCTGCAGGTTGGCTGAGTCCCTCTACAATGGGCCACAGCTCCTGTCAAGCAGCCCTCTCCACCTGTTATCCACTCTAGGTTCTGGCAAGTTCTGCTTTCTCTTGCTTCTTCAGGATTAGGAGTAGAGAGGTTCTCCATTATCATTAGCCTCCAGATCCTACATTACACTTGATTTCCTTCCATTCTGCCTATACTTAGTATGCTTTCACTAAACTCTCCTCAGTCATCCAGCTTGAGTCATCTGTTTCCTGCTGAGACTGACTCATTAAGGACTTGGGACTTCCAATGAGGAAAAAAATGGGTTAGGAGAAGGCTAGAACTGGACTGTGCTGTGGGAAGATTAACACAGAAGCCACATATACAGTGTATTAGAGTAGACAGGAAACCATGTAGGAGTCTCACAACTGTCCAGGAGGAAGAGTGTGAGGACCTAAATTGTAGATGGGGTTGTGGAAATGGAAAGGAGGAATGGGTGCAATAGCTATTGTGGGTGCAGAATGGATTCATACTGTGACATTTGGTAAGCATTTAGATGGTTGGAATGAAAGAGCATGATATTTCCAGAATTTCCAGGCTTGGGAACTAGGAAATTAGTAATGCCATTACTAATCCCTAGAAGAACTAGTGATTACAAAAGAATAAGATGTTCTAGTTTTGACATTTGGAATTTTCCATGTAATGTTCAGTGTCTTGTATATGATATGAAATGTTGAGCTTGGAAGAGAGATCAGGGCTGGGAGTAATTTGAACATCGTCCACATAGGCTCAACAATTGAAGTCACTGAAGTAGATAAGATTGCTTAGAACTAGAATGCAGAGGGAAGAGAGTAACAGAAACAAACAAACAAACAAACAAAAAAACCAGAAAAATAATGACATGGAGGAATAAGAAGACCAAGAGAAGACAGAAATAAAAGAGTGATCAAAATTTAGATTCAGAGACAAGAGTTTAGAGTTTGAGAAATTTTTAATAAGGCGGGTATTAATAATTTTTAAACATGGTGTCACTTTACAAGAGTTGTGGTGGAAGTCTGAGCATGGTGGCTTGAGGGGTGAGGAGAGGGAAGGAAGTAACAGGAAATGTAGACTCTTCTTTCAGGACATTTGATTCCATATGACCCCTAAGCCTTTTGTGTAAAAAATTTAGGCATTGCAGGCCATTAGGTCTCTGTTGTGATGCTACAACTCTGTCACTGTTGTATGAAACCAGAGACGATATGTAAACAGATGGCCCTGGCTGTGTTCTGCGAAAACTTTATTTACAAAAACAGGTGGAGGTGGGATTTAGACTGCTGGCCGTAGTTTGCTGAGTGGAAGTAGGAAGACAGTTCAGTACATGTAAAAGGAAGTGCTGAAGTTGTGAAGACAAGTCAGGGTTTAGGGAAGGGTTTTATTATTATTATTTTGTATATGAGAGACAGTAACCAAGTTGAAGTGCAGGGAAGAAGCTGATGGGAAGATGAGGTTGAGGAGATGGGGAATAATTAACCCAGCAAGTCACACAGAGGAGGAAGGACAGGAACTGAGGGCGTGAAATGCATGGTCTAGGCTTGGTTTTACAATTTTTGAGACTGGAGAGAAGTGAGGAAAAAAACAGGCACAGACTATTATTTCTTCAGCTTAACATTTATTTCAGCCCTCCTTTTGTAAACTTGTTTTAAAATAAACTAATTTTTTCAGGATTAGAAGGGTGTTTGCTTGTTATTTTTTCTTTGTTTTTATTTTATTTTCAGGGCTAAGCATCCTAGCATGGGTTTTGGATTGTCTCATGAAGACCATAGATCTGGTGTGCTACTTAAGAAAATTCTTAAGTGCAATCTTTTTTTCTTATTTTGTTCTTAGGCTCCTTTATCATTTCATTTCTTTTCAACTGAAAGTTTTTTTGACCAAGTTTTTTTGTGTGTGTGACGACACTTGGAGGCAAAAAAAACTATAGAAACACAAGGAAGCACCAGCCGTCTGTGTCCCTGCAATTCATAATATCTCCTGGATATTGTTGCTGTTTATCTTGCTTCTTTGCCCATTATTCTCCATGGATTTATATTATTCAACCAATGAATATAGTCCTATATAAAAAGAACCTAAGTCAATGGAACTTTGTGTTTAAATCTCCTAGGAGGAATAGTTGTTTGAAGATAAATTCTTTGGAGAACCCATTTGTGAAGTGAATTCAGCCCTTTACTTCACCTGTTTTGAAAGTTTTTCCATCTATAGACTTTCCTTAAATGGAAGCAAGCCTGTCTATACTTTTTGTTTGTTCTACCTTTCTCTCCCACTATCAGTTGTCTAGCTTGGGGTGGAGTATAAGCAGAGAGGAAGACTGAAAGGATAAAATAAGGAATGAGCCCGCACATAGTAAACCTTTTAGTTTTTGCTGAAGAATAGTTTTTCACCCTATATTTCAGAGAACTAAATACTTTTGATGATCTTGGGATATTAGTTTGGAAGTTTTATTCATCAAAGATCACTAAGATCATTACCAAGTGCACTAGTTGGATCATCAAATCCAAGATTTGTTTTTTAACTCCAGATCATTCTCATGGGACAAATATCCTAGCTTCCAAGGAAGGAAGAGTCCCAGAGAACCGTTGCTAATGGTTCCCTCGCTTCCATGCGCAGCACACTGCCCACTTAGGGTCTCTGACTGGGGCAGGAAATTAAATTGACATAAAACAGATTAGCAGGAAAAAAGTGTACAGATTTAAGCCTATAATCCCAGTGCCTTAGGAGGCCGAGGTAGAAGGATGACTTGAGGCCAGGGTTTCAAGACCAGCCTGGGCAACACAGTTAGACCCCCCATCTTTAAAAAAAATAAAAAAATTAACTGGGTGTGGTGGCCTGCACCTGTAGTCCTAGCTACTCGGGAGGCTGGGGTGAGAAAATTGCTTGAGCCCAGGAGTTCAAGGCTGCAGTGAGCTATGATTGTGGCACTGCATTCCAGTCTGGGAAACAGGGCAAGACCCTGTCTCTAAAAAGAAAAACGCATACAGATTTCTACATGAACATGGGAGTAATCTTCATAGGAAAATAAAGACCCAAAAAAGTAGTTGGAGTCTAATAGAGTGCTCATATATCAAGTTGGACAAAGTAATAAATTGTGGAAATGTGACAAGGCAAAGGAGCTTGGGCTAGGGTAGTTAGTCATGAAGAAGTGACTAAGAAGATAGGGGTTAGTTTAGCAAGACTTGAACAGATTTTCCTCAGCCTTAACTCTTGTTTTTCCTGTCTTTGGTGACAAAAATGATACTTTCCTTCTGGTACAGGGAGGGCATTTTTCACATGGGAGTTTAGTGCTTTCAGGAAAAAAAGGAAAGTCAGAATGTCCTTTTTGCATCTGCTGTTTTTCAAGTGCTTTTAACTCAAAATAATCAATATGCCAAGTGGCATCCTTTGGGGGTGGCATGCTCTGAATTCCTTCGGTCACGAACACACAAGTTTGTTTGAAACCCAGTTTTACTTCTACCTCTATAATGAAACAGCTTTCTTTTATGGAACTCTTTCTCTTCAGAGTATCACTTACTTAAGAAGAGGTCTTTGGTCAAAGTTTAAGCTCTGATTTACAAACATGATTCCCTTTGTCGGTCTGTGTTGTGTCTGTCAGTAGACTCGGCCTCCACCTCTTGGGATCACCTTCCCCTTACATGGAACGTGGAATTCAACTTAGGGTGGAAACAAGGAGCATTAAACCATCTGTTGAAAATCTTAAACAATCCAGAAGTAAAAACAAACTAGATAAGGCATTTTGGGCTGGAGTGCACATTCATTCCACATGTGAAATAATGTAATGTGTGCTATGTTGTGGTTAATTCACACTTATGCAACTAGTTGGATCTGGCAAAGCTGGCTTTAAATATGGAATTAAAAATATATATTTCCAGATTCGAATATGTGTAGTCAATAATTTATGGCTGGCTGAGCCAAAACCATTCTCAACTCAAATTTTAAAAAATACAATTTCAAAAATGTATTTAGCTCTCTAATGAGAGGTGATTGAGAACAATGAGGAGCAGTTTATTGTGAAATCTGCTTCATATTAGCTCTGGGATCTTGGACAGGAGACACTTGAGCCTTCATTTAAGTGTCAGTGGGATAAATAATCTCTTCCCTAAGTACCTGTGATGTAGAAAGGTCAAAATATGATGAAGCATTTGATAAACTATAAGGTTTATATAGTCATTCACCCTTTAACATTTACAGAGAATCTATTAAACACTATGCTATATTAGTAGGCTGAATATAAATAAAGATAAATGATATACTATTTATCCTCTAAGAATTTATGATCTTATATAGTCAGTGTGTAGGTAAGGTAGACATGTAAACAAACAAATACAATCCATTACAAATGTGTGGGAAAAGAATACAGTAGAGATTTTAAGTGGTCAATTCAGTTGAAGGAGTCAGGAAAGCAAATTCAAGGCCTTTTTTAGCGGGGGTGAGGAGCTGTCTGGAAAGCTGATTGTTAAACCTTTACCAGCATGCCATTGGACCCATCTGATACAGACCGTTGAACGCTAGATACTCAGTGCAACTAAGTTCATGATATTGAGTTTTGATACATGTTTTACTCTTTTAAAGGAAACACTTTTAGAAAAGAAAGTGATAATTAATTAAGTATAAGCAAGGGGTAAAGCACCAAAGTTGCCTGGAAACAGAAGCATTTTATTAGGTGAGATAAAAGCCATAAAAACTATCTCTTTTGAATTAAACAGTTCTAAGATGGAAAGGAGGATACGATTAGGTTAACACAGTAGAAGAATCTAACTAAATTTCTACCGAAGGTGATCTGAGTAGGTGTTTCTAGACGGGGGAAATAAGGTAAGGTAAATAGGGATTCTTTTCAGGCAGAGGCCGTTGATATCAAAGATGCATGTGCATGAAATAGCATGGCTCTTTAGGAGAACTGAGAAAATAAACATGTAGGTTTTCCGTTTTCAACCAATTTGTATCAGATGCATTAATAGATATAGTGATGATATTAAGGCAAATACCAATAAAACCAAGGGGCGATGAATTCTTTATGAGAGCCCAGAGAATATATGTATTCTAAATGGAATACATGTTCTAAATGTATTCTAAATGGAAACCAATAATGCAAAGAGTAAAATTTGAAATAGGTTTCATGGTGTGATAAGAAGTTATGAGTGGATGGGAAGAGTCTTTTAAGAATGCTTGGTGTATAAAAAACATCATTTACTATGTTTGTATGGGACAGAAAATGTGTTTAGAAAGAAGTTAAAGTGATTTTTTGGGCATGCATTTGTTACAAGTAGATATGTGAGAAAAAATAAGAATTTTGAGTTTTTCTGAAAGAATACTCAAATCACCAAAAATAAATTTGAACTTCAGTGGTGAAGATTTTGTCCATCTTGTGCAGTTGCTCATGGTGACTCCCATGAAATACTCCAAATAGAATGTCTTTACTTGGTCTGTGAGAAATGGCCTAGGGAGTCTTGTTTGATTGCATCACATATTGAACAGGTGGCAGACACTTTTACTTAAAATCTCTTCCTGTGTTGACTATTGCATTTCCCATTCTAATATCTTTTTTTAAAGTCTCAAGGGATTCTATATATTAAGCCACAGTTTACTTCTCAAAGATGTAGGACCATATTGCCTACCATCTGTGTTTCTGAACTTTTTTCCAGAAAAATATTCATTTAATTTGTCCCCTGAGTTTTAAAAATTCTCCAAGAAATCTCTATCCTCTCCTTATGACTGCATATCCGCCGTCATATTCTTTCATTCTATTGCTGCTAGTCCTCTAAGTTCAACTTTTCTTACTCTTTCCCATGGCTCTGTACTTGTTTGGGTCACTTTGCCATGTGCCCAGTTTTTATCTAACTTGAAACTTGGTCACTTGCAACTGAGTCACTGAGTTATTTCCTTTCCTTAAATATCATACTGAAAAGAACCATCGCTGGAAAGATTAATTGAAAGAAGTGCGTTATTTTCTAAACTAGTAAGGTCAAGCTCTCCCTTAGGATTTAATGTCCTTCAAATTCTATTTTCATATTTTGTTAACTTTTTGGGGACAAAAATGGGGAGAGGCACAGCCTCAAAAATGAGGACTTTGTTAAGTGGTAATGACATTTCGTCTAATATTTTTATCAAGTCCCATTTCTACTCTCTTTTATTAACACTTCAAAATTAACTTTTAAAATATATCCCATCCTGGCTAACACGGTGAAACCCCGTCTCTACTAAAAATACAAAAAATTAGCCGGGCGCTGTGGCGGGCGCCTATAGTCCCAGCTACTTGGGAGGCTGAGACAGGAGAATGGCGTGAACCCGGGAGGCGGAGCTTGCAGTGAGCCGAGATAGCGCCACTGCACTCTGGCCTGGGCAAAAGAGCAAGACTGCGTCTCAAAAAATAAATAAATAAATAAATAAATAAAGTATATTTTTGATAATATTCTTTATCCCAAAGTTTATATTTTTAAAATCATTTGTCTAGGCTGTATACTTCTCTAGTTAGTCAGATAGTGTAACACCACAGTTTTAGTTTTATAAATTAGCAAAATGCCTACTATAGTACTCAGAATTCATTTGGCTTAGATTATAGTTCTATTAAATCATGTAGTCATTTTCAAACTTCTAGCTTATATTTGAAGGTTAAAATCAAATTTCTTTTTTTAAATACTTCAAGCAGCTAAAGTTTTGCTTACTTAATGAAGATTAATTAACAAATTGGAAAATATCTATGTTGCATCTATTATGAACAAGACACCTTTGTAAGTATTTTAAGACTTATGAAGATGCAGATCCTGCCCTCAAAGTGTACACAAGATCTTAGGGAAAATAAGACTGCATAAATAAATTACTGCAAAGCAGATATTGAAATGTGACATAAAAATGTTAGGTGATATCAAAGCAGAGAGGATTTCAGTTCACTTGGAAGCATTAAAAAAATGCCCATGAAAGATATCTCCTATAAGCTCATGTTCAAAGGCTATTTAGGAGTTTGACATGTGGCGATGAGACAAGTGCTTTCCAGAGAGTAAGTAAATGAACAAAGGGGTAGGATTCCATGTTGAAAAATGAATCAGTAGTTCTTTACACACAAAATGCATTAAAGAAAACATGGAACAACAGAGTGAGAAGTTTGATTCAACCAATATAACGGTGTGCTAGAGTTGATTGGTATTGCCTTGTGAGAGCTGTTAAATTTTCAGGAATCTTGTTAGATAGTTGATATCATTTTGATGGCTTGAAATTAGCTATGGTAGTGGGAATATGTATACCATGAAAATGAGCAAATTCAGGGCCTTTTTGGGTGGGGTGGAGGAGCTGTCTAGAAAGCTGGTTGTTAAACATTTAGCCTCACACTGTTATGTCCATCTGATATAGAGTCTTAAATGCTAGATTTGAGTTTTGATTTATGGTCTGCTGTTTTGTTTTGTTTTGTTGTTTGTTTTTTTTGTTTGTTTTTTTTTTTGAGACGGAGTCTCTCTCTGTTACCAGGCTGGAGTGCAGTGGTGCAATCTTGGCTTACTGCAACCTCCGCCTCCTGGGTTCAAGCAATTCTCCTGACTCAGCCTCCCGAGTAGCTGGGACTACAGGCACGTGCCACCATGCGCAGCTCATTTTTATATTTTTAGCAGAGACTGGGTTTCACCATGTTGCCCAGGCTGGTCTTGAACTCCTGATCTCAGGTGATCCACTGCCTCAGCCTCCCAAAGTGCTGGGATTACAGGCATGAGCCACCACACCTGGCCTGGTCTACAATTTTGAAGGAGATGCTTTTAGAAAAGAAAATGTTAACTAGTTAGATGTAAACAAGGGTTAAAGATGCCAAAATTGCCTGAAAACAGAAGCATTTTATTAGGTGAGATAAAAGCCATAAAAGTATCTTCTATTGAATTAAACAGTTCCAAGATGGAAAAGAGGATAAGATTAGTTAACACAATAGAGGAATCTATTAAATAGCTAAACAACATCTATGCATACAATAAATTCCAACCATCAGCAAAGAGCCATAGTTACCGTGGTGAGTGAACAACTGCCACAAAACCCTATAGGTTGCCAACATATGGTTCCCATCGCTTCTAGTCTGGGAAGAGACGAAATGAGCTACTGTTCGTTGTTTCTTTCTAGTAATGACTGGAGAAACTACCTGCATGGTGATATTGTTCCCTGATGACTGGAGAAGGGTATGGAGGGCAAACTTCTGGAAGATGAACTGCTCTCTCTCCTTACTGATGAGTGCTTTACTCACAGCAGAGCTCCGATTACATCACGGAGCCTTGAAGGAATCCCTGAAAGCAAAGTGCTGAGTTCCATAGATCATTTCCTGTTCTTCCTATCTGATGAGAAGAAATGCTTTATTAATTCATCAGGAATGACCTTGTTTACCAGACAGGGAGGAATTCTATGAATAGCTCAGTTTAAGTGACATTCTAATAATCATAAAATAAGCATGAAATAATTCTTTTTTTAAAACCTTAACAAATGTCTTCAGGCTTTCAGGCCTTTAGAAAACAAAAAGAACAGAACAAGAAATGCTACTAACCACTTTGGAATCCAGGGTAGAGATTCTTTTTTTTTTTTATTTTTTTTATTTTTTTATTTTTTATTTTTTATTTTTTTAATTTTATTTTAATTTTATTATTTTTATTATTATTATACTTTAGGTTTTATGGTACATGTGCGCAATGTGCAGGTAAGTTACATATGTATACATGTGCCATGCTGGTGCGCTGTACCCACTAACTCGTCATCTAGCATTAGGTATATCTCCCAATGCTATCCGTCCCCCCTCCCCCCACCCCACAAATCAAAACCACAATGAGATACCATCTCACACCAGTTAGAATGGCAATCATTAAAAAGTCAGGAAACAACAGGTGCTGGAGAGGATGTGGAGAAATAGGAACACTTTTACACTGTTGGTGGGACTGTAAACTAGTTCAACCCTTGTGGAAGTCAGTGTGGCGATTCCTCAGGGATCTAGAACTAGAAATTCCATTCGACCCAGCCATCCTGTTACTGGGTATATACCCAAAGGACTATAAATCATGCTGCTATAAAGACACATGCACACGTCTGTTTATTGTGGCATTATTCACAATAGCAAAGACTTGGAACCAACCCAAATGTCCATCAATGATAGACTGGATTAAGAAAATGTGGCACATATACACCATGGAATACTATGCAGCCATAAAAAATGATGAGTTCATGTCCTTTGTAGGGACATGGATGAAATTGGAAATCATCATTCTCAGTAAACTATCGCAAGAACAAAAAACCAAACACTGCATATTCTCACTCATAGGTGGGAATTGGACAATGAGAACACATGGACACAGGAAGGGGAACATCACGGTAGAGATTCTTAACCTGCATCACAGCTGGGCTTCAGGGCATGTGTGGAAACAAAGACCAAGGTTTTTTTGTGCGTGCCCATGTATTTTTCTTAAAAGAGGAACCATAGGTTTTATTGGATTCTCAATGGGGTCTCTGTGAAGCCTCCTGGCCACCCAATCTGCCAATCTGCCAATCTGCCATTCTTCCTTCTACCACCTGAAAGATAAGAATTACTGACTTGAAGCCCATTAACAAGTGGGCAAAGGACATAACTGACACTTCTCAAAAGAAGACAAACATGCAGCCAAAAAACATGAAAAAAAAGCTCAACATCACTGATTATTAGAGAAATGCCAATCAAGACCACAATGAGATACCATCTCACGCCAGTCAGACTGGCTATTATTAAAAAGTCAAAAAACGACGGATGCTGGAGAGGCTTTGGAGAAATAGGAATGCTTTTACACTGTTGGTGGAAATGTAAATTAGTTCAGCCACTGTGGAAGACTGTGTGGCGATTACTCAAAGACCTAGAGGCAGAAATACCATTTGACCCAGCAATCCCATTACTAGGTATATATCCAAAGGAATATAAGTCATTCTATTATAAAGATACATGCATGCATATGTTCACTGCAGCACTATTCACAATAGCAAAGACATGGAGTCAACCTTAATACCCATCAATGATAGACTGGATGAAGAAAATGTGGTGCATATACACCATGGAACACTATGCAGCCATGAAAAGGAATGAGATCAGGTCCTTTGCAGGGACATGGATAGAGCTGGAAGCCATTATCCTCAGCAGACTAATGCAGAAACAGAAAACCAAACACCACATGTTCTCACTTATAAGTGGGAACTGAATGATGAGAACACATGGACGCATGGCAAAAAACAACACAAGCTAGGGCCTGTCGGGGTGGAGGGGAGGGAGAGCATCAGGAAGAACAGCTAATGGATGCTGAGCTTAATACCTGGGTGATGAGTCAATCAGTGCAGCAAACCACCATGGAACACGTTTACCTATGTCACAAACATGCACATTCTGCACAAGTACCCCTGAACTTAAAATAAAAGTTGAAGGGAAATAAAAAGAATCATTGGTTTGGTCATACTTCAATGTTTCTAGGAAATAGGAGGAATATTTATATATTATATATATAAATATTACATATACTATATATAAATAATATTTATATTCCTTTACCAAAAAGAGGATTTATTTATTTCCAGAAGTCTTTAAGCTTTTAAAAAAATTTATATTTGTTATGGGCACACAATAGTTGCATATATTTATGGGGTACATGTGATATTTTGATACAAGCATACAATGTGTAATGATCAAATCAGGGTAACTGGAATATCCAGCACTTTAAGCATTTATCATTTCTTTGTGCTAAGAACATTTGAATTCCATTCTTTTAGCTACTTTAAAATATATCATAAATTATTGTTAACTATAGTTACCCTATTGTGCTACCAAATACGAGTTCTTATTCATTCTATCTAACTGTATTTTTGTACCCAATAACCATCTTCACTACCCCTTCCAGCCTCTGGTAACCATCATGCTGTTACTTCTCCATGATTTAAAATTTTTTTTCAGCTCCCTCATATGAGTGAGAACATGTGATATTTGTCTTTCTGTGCGTGGCTTATTTCACTTAACATAGTGGTTTTTTTTTTTTTTTTTGGACTAGACATAAGAAAATCTTTTAAATGTTTTGAGGTATATATATTATCATATATTTTCTCTTTTGGTGGTTAGACCAACCCTATGAGATAAATAAATAATGTGTTATCATTCTTACCAGCCTGCATTGAGAACTAGAGAAGTTAGCGCTCAGTGGTTCTTAACCTGGACTACACATCACTTTGGAATTTTACAAAACCTGTGATGGTCAGGCCCTATCTCCAAAGATTCTGATTCAATGCATTTGGAATGGAACCTCGTTATCCACATGTTGTATAAAGTTCCAAAAGTGATTCTCTGGAAACTCTAGTTGGGTTAAGTGCTCTGAGAATGGAACTTGTGTTTAACAGAGCTGGAATTTGAACCCCTGTCCCCAGGCATGAGATTGTTACATCTTTATATCGCTCTGCCAGTTAGACAACTAAGTAATAACAAATTGTCCTATGAGGTTAGTAAGACAGGCCATATAATAAACAGAAGCAATTTTTTTGAAAGCTTCGTTTAACTTGAGAACTAAAGGGATACTCCAAACAAGGATTTCTGAACAAAAGTACTAGAGCAATGGATAACATCATAGAGAAAAGAAGGGATGACAATTACTAGATAAGAACTGTCACCAATTCCAGAAAAAATTAAGACTTTAGACCAATTTTTTAGTCAGTATGAAACAAAGTTTAATATGGATAGTAATTGTCAGAAGAGCAACTTTATTCAAAACTTTAAAAATATGTGGTTTTTCTGTGATTTGAAAATCTGTTACTTTGTTGCATTCACACTGTGGTAAATGTCTTACTGTTAAATCTGTATGACATGAGGTACTGCCTTGTTAAAATAAAGAAGTGAAGAAACCTAGAAAACTGGAAATAATTGTTCTATGGTCTTTGTCTACTAATTCTAACATTTGTGTTGGTTCTGGATTGGTTTAGATTGTTTGATTTTTTTCATTATGGGTCATATTTTCTTTCTCTTTTGCATGCCTGATAATCTTTGGCTTTACTCCAGACACTGGGAATGTTATACTTTTGAGTGTTGGATATTTGTTGTATTCTTACAACTATCTTGAGCTTTGTTCTGAGATATAGTTAAGCTACTTAAAAAAATTTTGGTCCTTTTGACTCTTGCTTTTAAGATTTGTTAACAAGGGCCAGAGCAACATTTAGACTTGGGCTAATTGTTATCTACTAGGGAGGCAAGAATCTTCTGAATACTCTAGGCAATGTTCCATGCTATATGAATTTTTTTTTCCCATCTGGCTAGAGGGAACAGGTACTATTCCCAGCCCTGTATCAACATCTCTAGGGTTCCCTCTAATGCTTTTAGATAATTCCCTAGCCTTGAAGACCTCCTTCATATGCACATGTTCTTCAGTGCTCTGCTAAATACTCAAGGAGGACTCTCAGATGTCCAGGGTTCCTTCTCTATGCAACTCTTGCCTCTCCAGTGATCAGTTCTGTGAACTATATAGCCAGTTGGATTTCCCCAAAGACTCAGCTCTGTGTCTTCAACTCAGAGAGTCTGCTGGCTTCGCCTGGCTTCCCCTATGCTACATCTTAGCCTGGAAACGTCCTGAAGGGAGTAAGCCCGGCAGTTAGAGTGCTCCTTTTGTTTGTTTCCTGTCTTTCAGGGATCAGGGGTCACTAGCCTTCATTGCCTGGTATCTAGTGTCTTGAAAACCATTATTTCATATATTTTGTTTGGTGTTTTTGATTGATTCAGATTGGAAGGTAAATCTGGTTCCTGTTACTTCCTCTTGGATTGAAATGGGAGTCTAGAAAACTGAAAATAAAAATGATTAATCAACACATATTTAATCACTTAAGTTATAACATTTTAAGTTATGTATGATGTACTTTAAGGATATAATATAGAAAGAATGAAGAATTAACAGAAAAAAATTAGGTAGGGGGTTAGAGAAGAAAAGTTTACCAAGTGACTATTGTATGATAAGCTCCTTATTTATATTGTTTTATTTCTTTTCTTTCTTTTTTTTTTTTGAGATGGAGTCTCAGGCGGGTGTGGTGGCTTACGCCTGTAATCCCAGCACTTTGAGAGGACAAGGTGGGCGGATCACTTGAGGTCAGGAGTTCGAGACTAGCTGACCAACATGGAGAAACCCCGTTTCTACTAAAAATGCAAAATTAGCTGGGCATGGTGGCACATGCCTGTAATCCCAGCTACTCGGAGGCTGAGGCAGGAGAATGGCATGAACCGGGGAGGTGGAGGTTGTGGTGAGCTGCATTCCAGCCTGGGCAACAAGAGCAAAACTCCCTCTCAAAAAAAAAAAAAGAAAAAGAAAAAAAAAGAGACAGAGCTCTGTCAGCAGGTTGGAGTGCGGTGGCACAATCTTGGCTCACTGCAACTTCTGCCTCCCGGGTTCAAGTGATTATCCTGCCTCAGCCTCCCAAGTAGCTGGGATTACAAGTGCATGCCACTGCACCCAGCTAATTTTTGTATTTTTAGTAGAGATGAGGTTTCACCATGTTGGCCAGGATGGTCTCGATCTCCTGACCTCATTTTCCACCAGCCTCGGCCTCCCAAAGTGCTGGGATTACAGGCGTGAGCCACCGCGCCTGGCCTATTTAATTCTTAATAATGCTGTGAAGTATAGGTGTATGGTAGAGTGAGAGACCTGGGACATAAGTCTTACTGGCCCTAAACCTGTGTTCTTTCCACAGTATTCTTTGCTGCTTTACAAAAAGCCAGAATGGCATTTAGAAATCTATTTTTAAGAACTTGTCATTTGATTATAGTACAGGATTTATAGGAATAAGGGGATTCATAAAGTCTTGAGAATTTTAATGCAGTGAGGTTGGCTAGGAACTCAGCCAATTTGTTTTCTTTCCTCAATTTCTTCTTACTTATTTGTATTTATATAAGCATCTTTACTGCAGAGGCCAAACCTCTTATTCTTAAGTTCATAGTCCACTACCATTTGTCTGTAATCATTCAAGCTTTATCAAATTTATTATGTCTTAAAGCACTCCAACTGGAATTGCCATTCCTGGAACCTGTTCGTGTTCTCATTTTGGTGTCTTTGTTCATGCTATTCTGTATAAGAGAGTGTGCCCAAAACATAAGGGGTAGGCTGTGAGTGGCATACATTTTCCTGTCTCCTACAGAGACTGCTTGACTCCCTCATCTGTACATGTTAAAAATCACCCCACATTCCAAGGCCCAGTTCTTTAGGAAGTTTTCTTCAGTGTCTTCAATAGGAATAAATCTCTCTCAGTTCCATTTCCCCGTAGATCTTCTGGTATAATATTGACCAAACTTTATATTGAATTATATTGATTAATGCTTTTGACAAATAGTTAATTCCTAATATGTGTACAAAACCTTTCTTGTTTTCTCCACTAAATCATAGCATATTTTAGGATAAGAGCTCAGTATTACTATTTTTTGTATCCCTTAGGCTACAGCAAAATATCAACACAGTAAACATTTAATTGATACTTCATTTGATGGTGAGCTGGCATTAGCTGACTGTACTTACTAATACCAGATTCTGACTGGCTTGTCATACATTACTCAGGAGCATTATTAATCATATTTAAGTGAATAAATCTCATTATCTTCTCCCCTAGGAGCATACTTCACTGTCCAAGTGAAAAGCAGATTATTCACAAGTCAATGCCTGTATTTTAGAACTTCTGCTCTAGTAAATTTTAATTAGTTTTCACACTTGAAATTGTCAAAAGCGTTCAATCCAGAGAGACTCCATCTTGAATAGGGTCTGGGTAAAATGAGACTGACACCTACTGGGCTGCATTCCCAGGAGGTTAGACACTCTTAGTCACAGAATGAGGTAGGAGGTTAGCACAAGATACAGGTTACAAAGCTCCCGCTGATAAAACAGGATGTGGTAAAGAAGCTGGCCAAAACCTGCCAAAACCAAGATGGTGATGAGAGTGACCTTTGATCATCCTCACTGCTTATTAGACGCTAATTATAATGATTAGCATGCTAAAAGATACTCCTGCCAGCATCATGACAATTTGCAAATGCCATGATAAGGTATGGAAGTTACCCTATATGGTCTAAAAAGGGAAGGAACCCTCAGTTCCAGAAACTGCCTGCCCCTTTCCCAGAAAACTCATGAATAATCCATTCCTTGTTTAGCATATGATCAAGAAATAACCATAAAAATAGCCAACCAGCAGCTACTCTGCCTATGGAGTGGCCATTCTTGTATTTCTTTTCTTTCTTTCTTTTTTTTTTTTTTGAGACAGAGTCTTGCTCTGTTGCCCAGGCTGGAGTGCAGTGGCGCGATCTCGGCTCTCTGCAACCTCTGCCTCCTGAGTTCAAGCAATTCTCCTGCCTCAGCCTCCCAAGTAGCTAGGATTACAGGCACATGCCACCATGCCTGGCTAATTTTTGTTTTTTTTTTTAAGCAGAGGTGGAGTTTCACCATGTTGGCCAGGCTGGTCTCGAACTCCTGACCTTGTAATCCACCTGCCTCGGCCTCCCAAAGTGCTGGGATTACAGATGTGAGCCACCATGCCCGGCTTTGTTTCTTTCTTTCTTTCTTTTTTTTTTTTTCTATTCACAAAGAAAAAGCTCCAGTCCATCTTTTAATTTTTTTGAAAAATTCCTGACTTTACAGAACTAAACGGAAATGTATTAATATTCCACTCTTAACATTTCCATGACAGACAGAAAAATTCATGAGCCAAAAAAACAAAACAAAACAAAACAAAACACCAAGAAAAAAAAAAAACCAGGGAGAAGCTTATAAAACTAAATATGTATCTCAGCATCAACAGCTGAACAGAGAAAGGAATTAAAACGCTTTAAGTAAAAAATCACAAGTGGATAATAAAGTGTGTAGAAACTGAAAATTTACAAACTATTTAAAACCTGGAATCGCTGACTGTTCAGAAACTACACAGATGGATCATGGGTGGTGGTGAACAGCAGAAAGGGATTATGGATGAATCTGCATTGTTCTAGCTGCTCCCCATGCCACCCGTCTCCGAGGAAAGCCTGACATTGATTAGATATTGAGCCAGGCTAATGCTGGCAGCAGATCCAGTGATGGTAACCTGCCTATCAGTAGATCCTTCCACTGCGTTCGCAATTTTGATCAGCGCCCCAGACATCTGATGGATCTCACTGATTTTGGCGCCTTGACGCCCGATTATGCGGCCAATCAAATCGTTTGGAATCGTGAGTTCATGAGAAGTAGTCTGAGCAGATGCATCCAAACCTGCACTGAATCCGTTTTGCCATGCGTCATGGGAAAATGAGACTGTTGCATTGCCAACTGGTGCAGCTTGGTCAAATCTGGCTGTGGAATGGCATACTGTCCTTGAATGGTATAGGCCTGACCACCTGCAAAGATGACCGGAGAGCGGGAAGGCTTGGGCTGGTACGGGATGGTCACGCCCTTCGGGGGGACTCCAACATGACCACGCAGATCTGTTTGACACACTCCGTGATGGGTTGCGGAATGGCAGCAATAGTGATGGCCTGCTCAGTTGAGTTGGGTAGCATATCCCCTGCCGCCTAAACCTGAGCCCCTGTACTCTCTCGTATTTCCTTGATCTTGCAACCACCTTTTCCAATGAGAAAGCCACACTGACTAGCAGGGACCACCAGCCTCAGGGTGACCGGGGGTCTACTGGCAGCTGTGCTACTGGTCATAGAGCTGCTTATGTCCTCTTCCAGTTTGTTAATGATCATAGCAAAGGCTTTGAAGATGGCATTAGCGGGTCCAGCCAAAGTGATAATTCTCTCAGGACAATTCCCTTCTGAGATGTTGATACGTGCACCACTCTCCTCGCGCATCTTCTTGACTGATTCTCCTTTCTTTCCGATGATACTGCCAACTTCCTTTCCATGCATAAGTAGCCGAATGGTGAGAGTGATATTTAATCCACCTTCAATCACACTGGTTTCCATGTGGAGCAGTGTTCTGGGGAGCTGGACTTTGAGTGGTCAAGTCTTTGGTCACTTATGGGGGGTGAAAGCCAAAAACTGCTGGCGCGAGGCGACTGAGGGGAAAATGGAAAAGGGCTGGAAGGGGAAGGGCGGGAGGCCGGGGGCAGAACAATAGGGGCAGGCGGGAAGGCGAGGGGGGCCCCGCAGGCGGGGGGAGGAGGAAGGTGGGGTGAAGGAGGAGGAGGAGGAAGGGGGAAAGAGACCCCGGGGCGGGTGGAGGGCGGGCGGGAGAGGGCGCAGGCTGTGGCTGCTCAAGCTGCTCTGGGCCGGCCTTGTTTCTTTACTTTTTTTTTTTTTTTTTGAGACGGAGTCTCGCTGTTGTTGCCCAGGCTGGAGGGCAGTGGCGCGATCTTGGCTCACTGCAACCTCCGCCTCCCAGATTCAAGCGACTCTCCCGCCTCAGCCTCCCGAGTAGATGGGATTACAGGCATGTGCCACCATGCCTGGCTAATTTTTGTATTTTTAGTAGAGACGAGGTTTCACCACATTAGTCAGGCTAGTCTTGAACTCCTGACCTCAAGTGATCCTCCCATCTCAGCCTCCAAAAGTGCTGGGATTACAGGCGTTAGCCACCGCACCCGGCCGTTTCTTTACTTCTTTAATTAACTTGCTTTCACTTTACCCTGTGAGCTCATCCTAAATTTCTTGCATGAGATTCAATAACTGTCCCTTAGGGTCTGGATCGGAATGGCTTTTTGGTAACAAAATGATTGTTTTTTGTCACTGTGTCTTAAGACCCATATTCTTTCCTTCATGATTATCAGTCACATGGGCCCTTGTTGCACCTTAACTTCATTTCTCTAGAAGACAGCTCTTCTTTTTGGGTTCCTTAGAACCCCGCCTTCCTCCCCTCATCAAAGATGCAGAGTCTGTGGTTTAGGTTGCCATTACTTGCATGCTATTTTTACATGAGGGGTAACTGACCGAATTTTAATACTAATTAGCTGTGATATAATACAGACACAGCAAATTCTGCCCAGGGAGGAACTTTGTAATCTGACTCAAAAGCTTCATGGGCTAAGCAGGAGAGCGTTTAACATTCACTGCTCACTGATTTGATTCCTTAGGGCATTTCACAATGAAGCACTGAAAATTTTCCCATTTATTTTGGTCTTGTGACATTTAGAAGGGAAATGGAAATAAGCTTGTGAGTATCCTATTTAAGAGTTCCTCTCTAATTTTGTAAGTTATGAGTTCCCTCACAGATTTTATAAGGAAATCTAGAGTAGTGTTAGTTGAGAAGGAAATACTTGGAAAGAAGACACTTGAAAATAATGCCTGTGTTTTGGGGAACCACGATGAGGAAATTAGCTGCAATATGACCTTGAAAGGAAATTTTAGCACTTTGTAAATAATCAAGTTATTTGTACTGAAAGAGTTCCAACAAAGAAAAGAACATTTTTGATAGTCAAATAATTCAAATTTGAATGAATCACAAACTAGAAATAAAAAACTAAAGAACTGGAAATGATAACAAAGGCAAAATATAAACATGACCTTCTAATTGTTTATTTCTCTTTAAAAGACAATCAACTGTTTAAATAAATTATAGTATCAATGTATTATTGTTGTACCTGAGCAAGTTAGAGAAAATGCCACACTTTGAGACAAATTAAGAGTCCGTTGATTTAGCCGGCGGCCAAGAGACGGCTAACGCTCAAAGTTCTCTGGCCCCGAAGAAGGGGCTAGATTTTCTTTTACACTTTGGTTTAGAAAGGTGGGGGGGGGGGTGGGTCTAGTTAAAACAATTTTACAGAAGTAAAGTAGGCAAAAAAGTTAAAAGGATAAATGGTTACAGGAAAGTAAACAGTTCCAAGTGCAAGGGCTTTAAGACTATTACAAGGTGATAGACGTGGGGCTTTGGGCGTTATCAATCGGACGAATTCCTGGGAACCGTGGATATAGCTTGTCACAGTATCTTATCGGTTAATTGCATTCTTGGATGTGCTGGGGGTCAGCTTGCACAAGTTAAGTCCTTGAGGAAGGGGCTGCCAGTGAAAGAGCCAAGATGGAGTCTGTCTGGCTCTCTTAGCTAAGGGAGAGTCAATTCAGGTGGAAAGAAGGCTAGGTGATTAAAGGAAAGGGAGGGTCTAAAAACAGGGTTAGTGAAAACAAGGTTGGGCATTACATTATGATATTTATAACATATGTAGAAGTAAAATATGTGACAATAAAAGCACAGAGGCCAGCAGGGAAGAAATAAAAGAATACTGTTTTAAAGTTCTGATGTAATGTGAAAAGTGGTATAATTTCACTTAAAGGTAGATTGCAATAAGTTAAAAATTTATACAATAGTCCTCACTTATAAGTGGGAGCTAAATGATGAGAACACATAGACACATAGAGGGGAATGATAGACACTGGGGCCTACCCGAGGGTAGAGGGTGGAAGAAGGGAAAGGATCAGGAAAAATAACCAGTAGGTACTAGGTTTGATACCTGGGTGACAATCTGTGCAACAAATTCCTGTGACCTATATAATAAATCTGCTCATGTACCCCTGAACTTAAAATAAAAGTTTAAAAAAATTGTACTTTAAATCCTAAAGCAAGCATTGAAAGAACACAACAAAAACATGGCTAGTATGTAAAAAAGAAAAAAAAAGACAGATAAAATGAAATAATAAAAAACCCTCAATCCTAAAGAAGGCAAAAAAGGACAAATTTAACATTACCAATAGCCATATTAAATGTAAATGGCCTAAAAATCCCAACTAAAGGCAAAAAAATTGAAAGATTGGAGAAAAAAGCAAGATTCAACTATATACAGCCTATAAGAAACCCACCTTAAATATAATGACCCACACAGAGTAAAACTTAAAAAAAAAAAAGATTTGCTTGCTGACATCAATCAAAAGAAAGCTGGAGTGGCTGTATTAATATCAAAGAAAGTAGATTTCAGAACATAAAAATTATAGTAGCTATAAGATAATTAATTCACAATAATAAAGGGAGTGAGATTTTTAGGGGAAAATAATATTAAACATTTAAGCACTTAATAATAGAGCTTAAAAAATACACGTAACGGGCCAGGCGCGGTGGCTCACGCCTGTAATCCCAGCACTTTGAGAGGCCGAGGTGGGTGGATCACCTGAGGTCAGGAGTTTGAGACTAGCCTGGCCAACATGGCAAAACCCTGTCTCTACTAAAAATGCAAAAATTAGCCAGGCAAGGTGGTGGGTGCCTGTAATCCCAGCTACTCGAGAGGCTGAGGCAGAGGAATCACTTGAACCCAGGAGGCAGAGGTTGCAGTGAGCCAAGATCATGCCATTGCTCTCCAGCCTGGGTGACAAGAGTGAAACTCCATCTAAAAAAATAAAAATACACAAAGCCAGAACTGATAGAACAAAAAGGAGAAATAGGGAAATCTACCATTTTATTCAGGAATTTAACCCTTTTTCAATAATTAATACTATAAGTGAAATACAGGTTTAGTCACTCACTGCTCATGGAGTTCAATTAATAAGAGCAAAGTCTGGTATAAAGAAAGTGACTCTTTATTACAAAACTAGCTTAGCGGAAGTACAGCCTTCCTGCCTTAAGGGTACCGCTTCACCTTTGGATCAGAAAGTGGTTGCTTTTAAAGGACGCCTATTATGAATGGCACACAAGGGAGAAAGCAAGCAGGTGTGGGAGGTGTCTACATGTTAGCTTGGTGCCTTATCTATTGGGCGGTTGAATTGGCATCTTCATTGACAGAAATATTAATAGATTGTAAAGGTGTCCAAAAACTCTCCAGGTGGGAGAGAGTTTTGTAAGGGACTTTGGGTTGTAAATTGGCGGTTATCTCTGCAGACAGTTTCCTGGTAGGTGAAAATTTCATAGCAGGCATATTTTTGGTTGTAAGTCAACTGTTAACTCTTGGATCATCTTTTTGGTGGGTGAGAGTTCTGCTCTAGAGCTTCTAAGCACATAATTAGATGAACTTGCCCTATAGGGAGTGTCTGGGGAAGAAGACGTAAAAGGTTATAATTGCATTTCTAAGGGGCTAAATAGGAAATGGGGAATGGGGGAAATGGAGAAAGGAGAAAAGAAGAGAAAATAATTTGAAAATTGTAACTTTTTTTCTTTAACAACTGGGGGTACTCAGTTACAATAAGATGAAGAGAAAAAAACATCTATAAGAATATTGAAGTCTTAACACTATCAATCAGGTTGACCTTATTGACCTACAAAGAGCACTCCATCCTAAAAAATCAGAATACACATTCTTTTCAATGTATATTTTATGTGTATTTAATGTATAGTTCACACTAAATATTTACCAAGATAGACCATATTCTGAGTCATAAGTTAAGATTCAATCAATTAAACTCATACAAAGTATAGTGTCAGACCACAATTAGAAATCATGAATAGAAAAATCTCCAAATATTTGAAAATTATAAAGACATTTCTAAGTAAACTGTGTGTCAAGAAAGGAATGTAGAAAATATTACGAACTGAATGAAAATGAAAATACAGTACATCAAATTTTGTGAGATGAAGTTAAAACAAAACTTAGTGGAAAATTTATGACACCAACTACCTGTATTAGAAAAGAAGAAAGGTCTCAAATCAGTAATCTCAGCTTAAGTTTTAAGAAATAAGAAAAAACAAAATAAAATCCAAAGTAAATGCTTTTTAATGTTACAGAACATAATAATAAAACCCAGAGCAGAAATTAATGAATGAGAAAACAGAAAAGTAATGGAGAAAATTAATAAAAAGAAAAGAATTGTTAAGATTAATAAAGTTAATAGGCTTTTTGGCAACCAATGAGAAAAATAAGAGTAAATACGCAAATTACCAGTGTCAGGAATAAGATATGTGACATCACTAAAGAGTTTATTGATATTAAGAGGATAATAACAAATATTGTCTTTTAAAATATGTCAATAAATTTGACTACTTACAAGAAAAGAACAAATACCGTGAAAGATAAAAATTAACAGAGTTCACTGAGGAAGAAATAGATAACCTGAATAGTCCCATATTTAGTAAAATAATTGAATTGTAGTTAAAACCTTTTTACACAGGAAACTTTAGACCCGGATGCTTCACTAGGGAATTCTATCAAACATTTAAACAAGAAATAAAGCCAATGCTATACAAGTTCTTCCAGAAAATTATAAAAGAGAAAATATTTCTCAGCCAATTATACAATGCTAGCATTACTCAAACACTAAAACCAGACAAAGATATTGCAAAGGAAGAAAATTGCATGCCAATATTCCTCATAAACATGATACAAACCTTTCTAACAAAATTTTGATTGATCAAAGTTAACAATATATAACAGTGATAATAAATCAAAACCTTGTATGATTTATTCCAAGAATGCAAAATGAGTTTAACGTATAAAGATCAATCAATTTAATATGCCAGATTATTAGACTAAAAAAAGATAATCTCATTTAATGTAATAAATGTATTTTATTTATAATAATAAATAATAATAATAATAAATAATACTTATTCCTAACCTAAAACTCTCAGCTAGGACTAAAAAGAGAGTGCTTTAACCCACTATGAACATTTGTGAAAAACCTACAGACAACATAATACTTAATGGTGAAAGAAAATTCTTTCTTCATAAGACCAGGAAAAATGTAAGAATATTTACTCTCATCCTTTGTATTTAACATTACATTGAAAGTTCCAGCTAGTGCACTAAAACAAAAATAAATAAATAAATAAAAGATATTGATATTGGAAAATAGTAGTCCTGTGGGAAATGTATGGCACCAACTACCTGTAATAGAAAAGAAAAAATGTCTGAAATCAATCATCTCAGCTTACATCTGTTCTTTATTTGCAGACAACATAATCATCCAAAAAAAAAAATTCTATGGAATCTTCAAAAGATACTAGAATAATGGGTGAATTTAACAAGGTTGCAGGATGCAAGATTAATATACAAAATTTAATTGTGTTTGTATATTCTTGGAATCAATAATTTTAAATTGAGTTAAAATTCAATATCATATACAATGGTATTCTTACTTATGAAATAGAGAATAATCTTCAAAAGGTATGCAAGACCTGTAAAATACAAACTATACAATATTGCTGAGAAAAAATTTTTAAAATTTATGAAAAGGAGAGTTACGTTCATAGTTTGGAAGATTCAACATTGTTAATATGTCAAGTATCTAAATTAATCTATAAATTTCTCAGCAGTCCTTTTCTTTTTAATAGAAATTGACATGCTCATTCTAAAATTTATGTAGAAATGCCAACCACCGAGAATAGCCAAAAAACTCCAAGCAACTTGGAAGACTTACATTTCCTGCCTTCAAAAACCTTTATAAAGCTACAGTAATCAAAGCAGTATGATATTGGCAAGAGGATAAAAAATGATGAGTTCAGAAATATACTCACACATGTACAGTTGATTGATTTTTGACAAGGAACCAAAGGCAATTCAGTGGAGAACAGATAGTTTTTTCAATAATGTTGCTGTAACAATTGAATATCAATAATTCAATTGAATAACAATTGAATAACAACACCCCACTGCCTACCTTACATCATATACAAAAATGAATTCAAAAGAAATTATAGACCAAAAAGTATCAAGCTAAAAATATACAATCTCTAGAAGAAAACATAGGAAATCGGATTAAGTAAAGACTGCTTAGATATAATACCAAAGACATAATTCACAAAATAAAACATTGATAAATTGAACATCATCAAAATGAAGAACCGCTCTTAGAAAGACACTATTAAGAGAGTGAAAGATAAGTGACAGACTGGTAGAAAATATTTGCAAATCATATATCTGATAAAGGGTTTATACTTTGAACATAAAAATCTTTCAAAACTCGATAATAAAAATAATGTAATATTGGCAAAATATTTGAATAGATGCTACATCAGAAAATATATATAGTTGCAAATAAGCACATTAAAACGTTAAACATCAAGTTTTCATTAGGGAAATGGGAAGTAAAACCCCGTGAGATACCATTGCACACCTATTACAAACATCTTATATTAAAAACACTGACAACATCAAATGTTGGAGAGGATGAAGAGAAACTGGAACTCTCATATACTGTTGGTGGAAATATAAAGCAGTAAAACTATTTTTTGAAAGAATTTAGAGATTTTTTTAAAAAGTTACATAAATTACATGCCATTTAATTTGATTAATAGTTGATTTTAAAATGACCCTTCCTAAATGGCCGTGTGAATAGTATTTGTGAGCCTTTTGCAAGACGTCTGTTAACATCCCCTGCTGTAATGTAAAAAACACATTTCTTTAATAATCTTGCTTCAGAAAGTCTCTCATAAATAGTACATTTTATTTATTTAGATAAGGATAATTATATAATACATAATACTTTTTACTTTGTAAGGACACTAGGAACAAAATGTAATGTTCATGATTATAAATCTCTTAAGCTGTGGTTTTCATTTATCTGTTCCCTCAGCTTTATGGCTCCTCACGTGAATTTGCAGAAATCCATCCATTCATCCATCCATACGCCACCTATCATGACTGATAGGACGTTCAACTATTTGGAAAGCCAGTAGAGGAAATTGTGAAGCAGGTTTACTCTGCACCAGTTGCTTGCCTGACTTGGGTGCGATAGAACACTCACACAAAGTTACATGAACCAAATTTGTTACTTACAGATAGACAGCAAGCGACAACCAAAGCCTGGGATTCAGGGCAAGCTCATCCCCCAAAGCTCAGGAAAGCTACTTAAGGTGAACAGAGTCTTATCTTCAAGTGCTCCATTTGCACCACAGGTGTAAAACAGCCTGCCTTGGGCTTTGTACCCCAGTGGCCACATGACACCTTGGGCAAAAGTGCTAAGGACACCCTGTTTCTAGGGCCAACTGGAACAGAGCCTGGATTGTTCCAGCTACCTCCTCTTTATCTCACAATGTTCCATTCCCAGCACGTGAGAAAGTGGAGAGAATTGGGTTGGTCCACTTCCATTCAGAGTTGGTCCACTTTCATTCAGAGAACTGTCCTGCAGACATGTTTAGAGGTATCTATTTCAGCATTTCTCATATCTTCACTTATTAGTGTCTGTAGCTCCACCATTTCTATTTAAGCTCACTCTGAGGTAAAAGAGCCAGGATTTTAATAGAGAATTGACATATCTTAGCTTGGGTTGAGAGAATAACTGTAGTTGGGCAGCTAAATCTTCTCCCCTGCTTGCCTTCTGCTTGGACAGAGGTCATGCTCATTACTAGGTAATTTATATACATGTAATCTGGAAAACCAAAATGCAGTTGAAGCATGATTTATGATTTGGCTAGCCATAGAAGAAAAGAGGAATATCCTTCTAATCATCTTTACCTTTAGAAAGTTTGGAAAATGACCATTTGTCTGAATAACTGAAATACTAGTTTTACTTAAGTCTTTAAAGTCATTTTATGCTGTAAAAACATATTGCTTTTAATACATTTTAGTTTTTTTTTCTTCATGTGAGTGTAGTAAAAGAAACAGGAAAAATAATCTAATACGTATCTATTAAACAAAAATGTTTTTCTGCAGTTCCTGAGAGATCCCATGATCCAGAGACAAAGGTGGCAGCCTTGGAGCAAGTGGAGAGCCAAGAAAAGGATCCAGAACTGGAGTGGAAGGTGGGAAAGATCTTTGAGTGCAGCTGCACTGTGTGGGAAGACAAATATGATAATGGACAAACAGCTGTTTGAATCAGACAGTGAAACCTCACTAAAGGGAGAAAAGGGAGAGCGTTGCTGATGAGAAAGGCCACGGCTACAGTTTTGTGGGTAGAGGTTCAGTTATGAGGGCTAAAATGCTTAGACAGAAATCTCTGGGTTGAGGTTGAAAGAATTGGAGGCCGGCAACTACAAATATAGCAAGTGTGTTTCTTCTTGCTCTCAAAATATACTTTTAGCACTTTGAAGTGACTGGTACTATATGAACATCACACAATATTGTAGACAATCTGAGCTTAGTATTCAAGAAGGGTAAGGCATACAATGATGATCAATTATAATATTATTGATATTCATGATTTTGAAATCAGAATAGCTATACCATTTGCAAAGAGAGAGTCCATGTGTTTTAGGCCAGTGACAATGACTGTGTTTCTCTCATCTGCATGAGGCACTAAACTGAATGGGATGGAGATAAATAGCCTGAGAGGCTTGATGGCAGGGATTCATTTTTCTTTTCCCCCGAGACAGAGTCTCGCTGTGTCACAAAGGCTGGGGTGCAGTGGCATGATCTTGGCTCACTGCAACTTCTGCCTCCTGGGTTCAAGCAATTCTCCCTGCCTCAGCCTCCCAAGTAGCTGGGATTACAGGCACCCACCACCACGCCCGGCTGATTTTTGTATTTTTTAGTAGAGATGGGGTTTCGCCATGTTAGCCAAGCTGGTCTTGAACTCCAAACCTCACGTGATCCACCCACCTCCGCCTCCCAAAGTGCTGAGATTACCGGTATAAGCCGCCATGCCTGGCCTGCAGGGATTCAGGATTTGTTGATCTGGTTTTGAGGTTTTTTTTAAATATGATGGTCAGATCTAGTCAGAAGCTACTGGCCATGAATTAGGTGTATTTTGGTTATGCATTGAATTTTAGATATTTACATGAATTTAATTGATGGAGATAGTAGTTTTATATATTTAGTTTTCTGAATCTTTATCAGGGACTTTTTCCTGTAATTTGAGAAATCCTAATAAACAATTTCACATCTTCCTCAAAGTAACATAGAGGATTCAAATAGTTGTTCAGATGATTTAAATGTTGTGATTTTACCCAGTTACCTAACACTTTAAATTATTTCTGTTTCTTCTCCTTTGGTTTGGAAACAGTGGCAACAGTAACTTCTAAGAGTTGAATATTATTGAACCCCTTCTCTGATCCACCTACTAGATTCAGTATTTTAAAAACACAAATTATATAGTCAGATAATGTTTGTTGGCCTTTTATGCCTATTAAAATATCTGTTAAAAATATTCCCTCTATTTATTTTGATCTTTTTGTCTTTTTTCTCTGCATTCAGAATCATTATCTTCTACCTGTTCTCTAAGACAGTGATTTGATTTTTGACAGTGGCTCTCTTGGTCCTTGCTTTTATAATTGATCTATTTGATCTATAATGGTGTTTTTAATTTCTCAATTTATTGTCTCATTCTTTAAAAAATCATATATTTGGGTTCTAGTTTTTCTTGAATTCATATGCTTATTAAATTATTTTATAACTTGAACTTCTCAAAGGCAAATTGTCTTCTAATCCTTGGGTAGTTTTTCTTTCCATTGCTTTCCTCTTATAATATTTTCCTTTACTTGTATTTCTTTTCTTTATTTCTATTCTGATTCCTATTTCTTTTCTTTTCTTTTCTTCTCTTTCCTTTCCTTACTTCTCAATTTAAAAAAATATATGCTACTTCTTTTAATCTAGCATATTTTAACAATAGGAATTTTTCAGACCAACTTTTTGCTCTGATATAGGGTGGATGAATATTTTTGACACTGTTACCACTAGCGATGACACAGAAAAGACAATTTCATCTTTTTTTTTCACTAGATTGAATGCAATTTTTTCCCATGAGACAAAATATCCCTGAATTTTCTTTTTAAGTTCCTCTTAAGAAGGTTTCAGAATTCCTCTATAGCTCAAAGCATCAAAGGAAGAACCAATTTTAATTTGACTTTGCTTTAGGTGAATTAACCATCTTCCTAGTCTCTTATTTTCTTTAACGATTTGCTGTCTCTCCCATGCTTCCTCCTTAGAACAGCTGCTCTCTAGCCTACTTCACTGACAGCACCAGCCAAGTGAATAGGTTAGAGAAGAGAGGTAAGGAAGCCAGCTGTGTGGGTTGTACCTCCCTGTGGAGCCAGTTAATGACACACGGGGCTCAATCCACCATCTTCTGCTTTTCCCTCCAAACTCAAATATTCTCTGAACTTCAGCTATCACCATCCTGGTAATTACACCTACTTTCACAACTCTAGCTCTAATGTCATCCTGAGAGTAGCTCATCCTCACGTGTGAAATCCTTTCATAGAATCAAAGATTATTGCAGCCAGAAGCTGAGTCCACTGTGCCTCATCCCCATCTTGAAGATGAGGAAAACAGAGGACTGGCAGAGGTGGGTACAGAATCCAGTCATGTTCCTTTTAGTCCAGTGTTGTTTCATCTCACTTTACAGTATCCACTCTTCAAACTCAGTACTTCAAAATATAATTTACATTTTCCCTGATAACTAGCTCTGCATTTCAGTTTCTCAGTGTGACTGACAACTCCATTGTCTTGTGTTCTCTTCTTCTTTTTTTTTTGGTTTGTTACAGATGTATACATGTGCCATGTTG
Source organism: Pongo abelii (assembly GCF_028885655.2). Lineage (NCBI taxonomy): Eukaryota > Metazoa > Chordata > Mammalia > Primates > Hominidae > Pongo > Pongo abelii. The sequence continues at coordinate 89,786,544 of NC_071992.2, forward strand.
GTGTGCTGCATCCATTAACTCGTCATTTCACATTAGGTATATCTCCTAATACTATCCCTCCCCACTCCCCCCACCCCACAACAGGCCCCGGTGTGTGATGTTCCCCACCCTGTGTCCAAGTGTTATCATTGTTCAATTCCCACCTATGAGTGAGAACATGTGGTGTTTGGTTTTTTGTCCTTGCAATAGTTTGCTCAGAATGATGGTTTCCAGCTTCATCCATGTCCCTACAAAGGACATGAAATCATCCTTTTTATGGTTGCGTAGTATTCCATGGTGTATATGTGCCACATTTTCTTAATCCAGTCTATCATTGTTGGACATTTGGGTTGGTTCCAAGTCTTTGCTATTGTGAATAATGCCACAATAAACATACGTGTGCATGTGTCTTTATAGAAGCATGATTTGTAATCCTTTGGGTATATATCCAGTAATGGGATGGCTGGGTCAAATGGTATTTCTAGTTGTAGATCCTTGAGGAATCGCCACACTGTCTTCCACAATGGTTGAACTAGTTTACAGTTCCACCAACAGTGTAAAAGTGTTCCTATTTCTCCACATCCTCTTCAGCACCTGTTGTTTCCTGACTTTTTAATGATTGCTATTCTAATTGGTGTCAGATGGTATCTCATTGTGGTTTTGATTTGCATTTCTGTGACGGCCAGTGATGATGAGCATTTTTTTCATGTAAATGCTCATCATCACTGGCCGTCAGAGAAATGCAAATGCTTTGATTCTTCTATATTTTATATATACAATTATTTATCATGTCTGTTAAATTTTATACTTAATACCATGTCTCACCTTCCTTTCTTTTTAAGTATTACTGTCCCTATACTCTGAGGACTTTATGTTTATATAATTGCAGTATTCTATTTTGCATCCCTGTTTTTGGTTTTCATTTCATTCATATAAAAATATAATCTGACAACAATTGTATACAAGGCACTGTGAATATGTGGTGAGCTTTCATTGTAAATGAAGGAAGTAAACATACATTAAAGGCTGTAGATAGACTTGTTTTCTCTGCTTCTTTCCCTCGTACTCTGTCTTAAACCTACCTGACTCAGGCTTTTGACCCATCATAGCACCAAAACTGTTCTTGCTCTATTTACTCTTGATCTGACTTCTGCATGGCTAAATCTAATGGTCAAGAGTGAGTCCTCCTCCTATAGACTAGGTATCATTTAGCAAATGTTTCTGAGGATACGCCACATGCCAGCTCTGTTTCAGGTATTGGGGCTATGAAGGTAAAAGAAAAAAAGATTAAAAAAAAATCCTGGCCCTTACAAAGTTTACATTCCATGAACATCCTTTGAAAAAGTTGATCATACTCTACTCTCTTATTAAGTACTTACTTTCTTCACTATTCCTTTAGATACAACTCTTTAAACAGTTTTAATTTTTTAATATATAGGAGTACAAATATGGATTTCTTACATACATATATCACATAGTGGTGAAATCTGAGATTTTAGTGTACCCATCACTCAAATAGTGAGCATTGTACTCAAGAGGTAACTTTTTAATCCTCACTCCCTTCCACCCTTCCAACTTTTGGAGTCTCCAATATTTATTATTCTACTCTGTATGTCCATGTGTGCCCATCATTTAGCTCTCATTTATAAGTGAGAACATGCAGTATTTATTTTTCTGTTCCTGAGTTATTTTACTTAGGATAATGGCCTCAAGTTCCATCCATGCTGCTACAAAAGACATTATTTCATTATTTTTTATGGCTAAGTAGTATTCCATTGGGTATGTGTGTGTGTATACATACATACATATATACACACATTATATATAAAAATGTGGTGTATATACACATATATATGTACACATATGTGTATATATCTGTCTCACATTTTAAAAATCCAGTTCTTTGTTGATGGACACTTAGGTTGATTTCATTACTTTGTTATTGTGAATAGTGCTGTGATAAGCATACAAGTGCAGGCATCTTTTTGATATAATGATTTCTTTTCCTTTGAATAGATACCCAGTAGTGAGATTGCTGGATCAAATGGTAGTTCTATTTTTAGTTCTTTGAAAATCTCCATAGTGTTCCATAGAGGTTGTACTAGTTTACATTCCCACCACCAGTGATTAAGCATTCCATTTTCTCCACATCCTTGCCAACATCTATTGTTTTGGACTTTTTAGTAATAGCCATTCTGACTGGAGTAAGATGGTATCTAATTGTGGTTTTGATTTGTATTTCTCTGATGATTAGTGATGGACACAATTCTTGATTCTTCTACCTTTCTGGCTGTTTCTTCTCAGTCTCATTGGCTGCACAAGACTCATCTTCTCAACTTCTAAATGGGGAAGTGCTGTACTATTCAGTCCTAGAACCTTTTCTCTGCTTCTCCAGATGCATCTATTCACCAAGTGATGGCCCCCAATTCCATAGCTTTAAGCACTATTTAGAAACTTGCCTCAGGGCTCTCTTTTCTTAAATGCTTCTGATCAGCAGGCACTCTTTGACCACTTGATCAAGATTGAACCTGCTCACCATTTTCCGTCCTCTTACCCAATTTTATTTTTTAATAGAATTTATCACTATCAGTTTTTACATATCAATTTGCCCATTTATTAATTTTCTCCTCCTATCAGAATAAAAGCTCCATGAGGAAAGGGACATTGTTTTGTTCACTGTTCTATTCCAAGTGCCCCAAGTAACTGGCACATAGTCAGCACTCTGTAAACATTCATTAAATGCATAAATAATGATAATGAGAGCTGGAAGGGAGGGGGCTTATAGTACATTAAGAGTATATTTGATGTGATGCATCACATTAACAGAATGAAGGACAAAAACCATATGATCATCTCAATAGATGCAGAATAAGCATTTGACAAAATTTCACATGATTTCATCATAAAAACTTGCAACAAATTAGGTATAGAAGAAATGTACCAAAACAAAATAAAAGTTGTATATGACAAGCCCACAGATAATATCAACTCAATGGTGAAAAGTTGAAAGATTTTCCTGTGAGATAAGGAACAAGACAAAGATGCGCACTCTCACCACTTCTGTTCAACATAGTACTGGAGATTCTAACCAGAGCAATTAGACAAAAGAAAGAAATAACATACACTCTAACTGGAGATGAAAAAGTTTAATTGTCTGTGTTTGAAGATGACATGCTCTTATATATAAAAATCCCTAAAGACTTTATACAAAAACTGTTGGAGCTAACAAGGAAATTCAGTAAAGTTTCATTATACAAAGTCAACATACAAAAATCAATAACATTTTTATACACTAACAATGAACTATTTGAGAAAACAATCCCATTTAGAACAGCTACAAAAAGTACTTAGGAATAAATGTTTTTAAAAAGCTGAAAGATCTGTACACTGCAAATTATAAAACATTGATGCAAGAAATTGAAGAAGACACAAATAAATAAAAATATATCCTATGTACCTGGATTGGAAGAATTAATATTGTTAAAATATCCATACTACCCAAAGCAATATACAAATAAAATTCAATCCCTATCAAAATTCTGATGACATTTTTTAAAGAAATAAAAAAAAATTCTAAAATTTGTATGGAACCACAAAAGACCTCAATAGCCAAAGCAATCTACAGCAAAAAGAACAGAGTTGGAGGCATCACATTGTCAGATTTTAAAATTTACTACAAAGCTATAGTAGTCAAAACAGCATGGTACTGGCAAAAACAGACTCATAGACCAATTATATTCATCTATTCACACACTGCTATGAAGAAATAGCTGAGTAATTTATAAAGGAAAGAGGTTTTATAGACTCATAGTTTTGCATTGCTTGGGAGGCCTCAGGAAACTTACAATCATGGTGGAAGGCAAAGGAGAAGCAGGCACATTCTTCACAGGGTGGCAGGATGGAGTCAGTGCAAGCAGGGGAAATGCCAGACACTTATAAAACCATAAGATCTCATGAGACTCACTCATTATCACAAGAACAGAATAAGGGAAACAGCCCCTATGATTCAATTACCTCCACCTGGTCCCACCCTGACATGTGGGAATTATGGGGATTACAATTCAAGATGAGATTTTGGTGGGGACACAAAACCTAACCATATCATTCTGCTCTGGCCCCTCCCAAATCTCATGTCCTCACATTTCATAACATAATCTTGCCCTTCCAACAGTTGCCCAGAGTCTTAACTCATTCCAACTTTAACCCAAAAAGTCCAAATCCAAAGTCTCATCTGAGACAGGGCAAGTCCCTTCTGCCTATGAGCCTGTAAAATCAAAAGCAAGTTAGTTACTTCCTAGATACAATGGGGATACAGGTATTAGGTATACCCATTCCAAGGGAGAAATTAACTAAAACAAAGGGGCTACAGGCCCCATGCAAGTCTGAAATCCAATAGAGCAGTCATTAAACCTTAAGTTCCAAAATTATCTCCTTTCACTTCATGTCTCACATCTAGGTCATGCTGATGCAAGAGGTGGGTTCCCATGGTCTTAGGCAGCTCTGCCCCTCTGGCTTCACAGGGTACAACCCATCCTGGCTGCTTTCACTGCTGGCATTAAATGTCTGTGGCTTTTGCAGGTGCATGGTGCAAGCTGTTGGTTGATCTACCATTCTGGGGTCTGGAGAACAGTGGCCTTTTTCTCACAGCTCCTCTAGGCAGTGCCCCCATGGGGACTCTGTGTGGGGTCCGCAACCTCACATTTCCCTTCTGCACTGCCCTCACAGAGGTTCTCCATGAGGGCTCTGCCCCTGCAGGAAACTTCTGTCTGGACATCCAGGCATTTCCCTAGATCCTCTGAAATCTAGGTGGAAGTTCCCAAACCTCAGTTCTTGACTTCTGTGCACACACAGGCCCAACACCACGTGTAAGCTGCCAAGGCTTGGAGTTTGCACTCTCTGAAGCAATGGCCTGAGCTGTATGCTGACCCTTTTTAGCCAGGGCTGGAGCTGAAGCAGCTGGGACACAGGGCACCATGTCCTGAGGCTGCACAGAGCAGAGTGGCCTTGGGCTGGGCCCCTGAAACCATTTTTCCCTCCTAGGCCTCCAGGTCTGTGATGGGAAGGGCTGCCATGAAGGTCTCTGACCTTTTCCCCATTGTCTTGGTGATTAACATTCCATTCCTCATTACTTATGCAAATTTCTGCAGCAGGCTGGAATTTCTCCCCAGAAAATGAGTTTTTATTTTCTGTTGCATGGTCAGGTTGGATATTTTTCAAACTTTTATGCTCTCCTTTCTCTTGAACGCTTTGCCACTTAGAAATTTCTTCCACCAAATACCCTAGATCATCTCTTTCAAGTTCAAAGTTCCACAGATCTCTAGGGCAGAGGCAAAATGCCACCAGTCTCTTTGCATAGCAAGGGTGACCTTTACTCCAGTTGCCAAAAAGTTCCTCATCTCCATCTGTGACCACCTCAGCCTGGACTTCATTGTCCATGTTACTATCAGCATTTTGGTCAAAGCCATTCAACGAGTCTCTAGGAAGCTCCAAATCTTCCCACATCTGCCTGTCGTCTGAGCCCTCCAAGTCTCTAGGAAATTCCAAACTTTCCCACATTTTCCTGTCTTCTTCTGAGTCCTCCAAACCGTTCCAATCTGTGCCTGTTACCCAGTTCTAAAGTTGCTTCCACATTTTCACATATCTTTGTAGCAGCACTCCACTTTCTGTGGTACCAATTTACTATATTAGTCCGTTCTCACACTGCTATGAAAAAATACCTGAGACTGGGTAATTTATAAAGGAAAAAGGTTTAATAGACTCACATTTCTGCATTGCTTGGGAGGCCTCAGGAAACTTTCAATAATGGCAGAAGGCAAAGGAGAAGCAGGCACCCTCTTCACAGGGCAGCAGGACAGAGTGAGTGCAAGCAGGGGAAATGCCAGATGCTTATGGGACCATCAGATCTTGTGAGACTCACTCATTAACAGCACGGGGGAAACAGTCCCAATGATTCCATTGTGTCCACTTGGTCCCACACTTGACATGTGGGGATTACAGTTCAAGGTGAGATTTGTGTGGGTACACAGAGCCAAACCATATCACCACCAGAACAGAATGGAGAGCTCAGATTTTTAACAAGGCTGCCAAGACCATGCAATGGGGAAAGGACAATCTTTTCAGTGAATAGTTTTGGAAAAACTGTATACCCATATGCAGAAGAATGAAACTAGACCCTTATCTTACACCATGTACAAAAACCAACTCAGAATGGATTACAGACTCAAATGTAAGGCCTGTAACTATATAATTACTAAAAGAAAACATAGGTTAAAAGTTCTTTGACACTGGTCTGGGTAATGACTTTTTTTGGGTGTGATCCCAAGAGTACAGGCAGCAAAAGCAGAAAGAGACAAATGGGATTATGTCAATCCGAAAAGCACCTGCACAGCAAAGAAAGCAATCAACAGAGTGAAGAGATGACCTATGGAATGGGAAGAAATATTTGCAAGCTATGTATATAATAAAGGACTGATATCCAAAATATATGAAGAACTCAGATAACTTAAAGGCAAGAAAATAAATAATCCATTTAAAGAATGGGCAAAGATTCTGAATAGACATTTTCGAAAAGTTAAATGAAACAACAGGTATATAAATAGTCAACATATATATGAAAAAAAATGCTGGCTGGTTGTGGTGGCTCATGCCTGTAATCTCAGCATTTTGAGAGGCTGAGGCAGGTGGATAGCTTGAGCTCAGGAGTTCCAGACCAGCCTGGCCAACATGGCAAAACCCTGTTTTTACTAAAAACACAAAAATTAGCTGAGTGTGGTGGCATGTACCTGCAGTCCCTGCTACTTGGGAGGCTGAGGCATGGGAATTGCTTGTACCTGGGAGGTGAAGGTTGCAGTGAGACAAGATCTCATCACTGCACTCCAGCCTAGGCCACAGAGTGAGACCCTATCTCAAAAAATTAGAGAAAAAATTTTAAAAAGAAAAGATGAAAAAAGAAAATGCTCAACATCACTAATCATCAGCCATAATGAGGTATCACCTTACCTATCAGAAATGGCTATTATTAAAAAGAGAAACAATAACAAATATTGGCAAGCATGTGGGGAAAAAAACAGGCACACTGCTGGTGGAAATATAAGTTAGTACAGTACAGTCATTATGAAAAACCGCAGGGAGATTCCTCAAAAACTTAAAAATAGAATTCTGTCATTTGCAACAATATGGATGAACCTGGAGAGCATTACCTTAAGTGAAATAAGCCAGGCACAGAAAGATAAAAACCGCATGATCTCACTTATAAGGGTCACAGTAGCAGAAAGTAGCTGTTACAAGGGACTGAGGGCAGGGTATTGGGTAGATGTTGGTCAAAGAACACAAATTTCAGTAAGACAGGAAGAATAAGTTCAAGAGATCTATTGTTCACCATGGTGAGTATATTTAACAGCAACGTAGTGTATATCTGAAAATTTGTAAAAGAGTAGATTTCAGTGTTCTCATCATAAAAAAGATAAGAATGGTAGGTAATTGTTAGGTTAATTAGCTTGATTTAGCCATTCCACAATATATACATACATTAAAACATTATGCTGTACCACATAAATATATAAAATTTTTATTTGTCAGTTTAATAAAATTGAAAGCTCAGAGAAATTTCCTTAGGTGGGGGTGACAATTGGGGACATTTTACACAGAGGGAACATGTGCTAAGGCCCTGGGGCAAGAAGGAGAACATGCAGTCAGTGTAACAGAAGATGTACTCATGTCACTGAAGTGTACACAGTGTCGGGGGGAAAAGTACAAAAGGAGACTGAACAGATAGGCAGGAACGTTAACTGTTCAGGACTTAAAGAGCATGATAAAATGTGTTTTTTTAATTTTAAATTTTATTCTAAAATAAATACAACGTCATTATTAAAAAGGTCTTTTAGGACTTTTTAAATGGCACATCTTTCAATGGAGTCAGGTACTAACATAAAACTTGTTTTTTCTCTCTATGACTGTCGTCAGCATACTCTGAACACGCCAAGTAAACAAAGACTTGGGAAGGCTAGCGGTGTATTCAGTATGACAAAGATGCGAAAAGAAACAAACTGGGTCTGTGATTCATTTCTTCTGGATCTCAGAATAGAATTCTTCATGTTAGGTCTTTATCTCAATTGCTACATGGCTTGATGATCTGTATATAAGGGATATTGAACATTGATTAGGCCAGTGAAAGAGAAGTCTTGTTAAAGGTTGCCAGGGTGAACAAAGTTAAAAAGCTAAAATTTTTAATCATGAAATTAGAAAGGTACTTTTTCTTACCCATCTTGGAAGCAGTGGAGCCAAGCAGTTATATCCCCTTTTACATTTGGCATTCTGGATGTAGTACCTTTCCAAAAGCTATTTACGGCATGACCAAAAAGAGCCAGCTTGTGACTAATTGGTAATATTTTAGTTTTACCAAGAGAACTAATATATGTTTTAGTTTTGGCAAAGATAGAAATCATGGAGATTTTGGTCCAACTGATTTTCCATTTTTTTTCCGGGAACAATTAGCCACAAACTGTTGTATAGCTTTCAGGGCACCACCCAAGGGCCAAGTGATTCTCTTCAAATTGAAAGCATATCGTTCTTTTCCACATCACTGGTACCACAGCCAAGTTTCTGGGCTTATGTCACTTTGTCTAAAGTTCCAAGGGGGTTGATTTCACTTCAAGCATATTCTTGATCTTTCTTCTGGGCAACCAGTGTGGTTTGATTAGATTGACTTTCTGTAAATACACTGGAGAATTTTTGTGGAACCTAAGTCTGTTATTGAAATGAAGCATTTGCTTATAATCATGTTCTCATATCATTCAGTACACAACTGGCTCTTCCCTTAGTTGCTGTTGTTTTTAAATCCAGGTTCCCAACTATCTCCTACCTGACATTCTATGAGACAGTAATTTTCCGGAGTTTGCATACTTGCCATGTATTGAAAAGCAGTATTTATCCATTGACAAAAATGCTTGTAAATGCATTTGATCGACCTGCTGAAATTTCGATTTTTAGAGTCATTTTAATATGGCATTTTCCCTTAAAATTTCCAGGCCTCATGGCACTTGTGCATTTATTTGTATTTGTTTATGTATTCCTAACACTTAAATACTTTGAGGTGTGTTATTTCTGATCATACCTGCCTGTGGAATTCTGTATAGTTTTCTCACTCTGTCTCTAAAATAATTCAACCAGAAATGCAAAGGAAGGAGGAAATGTGATTCTCTTTTTTGAGCTTTAGCTGCGAAGGAGTTAAGGAAGAAGATCATGGAAAGTTGGACAGAGCACATATGAGTACAGTAAAGGATGAAAACCCGTATTCACAAACCATATGGATCCAGGAGTAAAAGTTGTGATGATGATTATTATTTTGGCTCTTGTAACCTGCTGTTATGGAACCTGAATACCTTTTTTTTGAGACAGGGTCTTGCTCTGTTGCCCAGGTTGGAGTTTAGTGGTGTGATCACAACTCACTGCAGTTTCAGATTCCTGGGCTCAAGTGGTCCTCCTGACTCAGCCTCCTAAATAGCAGGGACTACAGGCATACATCACCATGCCAGGTTAATTTTTTTAACTTTTATTTTGTAGAGACAGAGTCTCACTATGTTGCCCAGGCTTGTCTTGAACTCCTGCCTTCAAGCAATCCTCCCACCTCAGCCTCTCAAAGTGCTGGCATTACAGGCATGAGCCACAGCACCCAGCCGTGAATACCTTTTATGAAGTGCACAAAAATGATAGTATTTGTAGAGCACACTGAGGCAAGCTATGGAAAAGATTTGAAAGCATTTATATAGTGTTTGGTGACGTATAATTATAAAAACTAAAATGTAAAATTTTAAATGTAGATTTTACCAAAATGTAGATTTTGATAAAACAGCACAAATTTTGAAGAACAAATTTTGAAGAGCTTGCTTCTGTTTCTATTTTAGAGAGTTACACATAATTTCTATTTCAGTGATTATCTGTCCAAAATTCCAATAAATGCCATTATCAAGAAATTGTTTACCCAAATAGTTAATAAAGTTAAAGAATGTTCTTACAACCATTTAAAGACTTTGACAATTGAAATTATATTTTGTATTTTGTTATAATTTTTCCCCTTTCATTGACAAATGTAATATTAAAGATTCTTGCAATAATATAAGTTGATTTTGGATTCCAATTTGCCTTTCTCAAACATCAAGCATTTCAAGTTGATAAAATTTTTGAACAATAATCTGTAATTATTATGCATACATTATAAGAGCAGTCACCCTACAGCAATCTTGGATGCCTTTAAATGGTAAATTAGCCAAAATGCAAAGATGAATATTTGGGAACATCACTTATAACATTAATTACAGGGGCCCCAAAGAGGCTCCTTTCTTCCCCCACCCTCCACACTAGCACTCCCTGGACACCTGAAACAGGACCTTCTCCAGCAGCTCCCTGACGCCCTATCTACAATGCAGCACTGGACAGCAGCTGTTGAAGTGGGTGCCCCGGGAGAACAGCACCTCCTTGGCTCACTCAGAGCAGAGCAGCAAGTGCTGGATTCTGCTCCGTTTTTGCTGCCAGCAATTATCACTGGTTACCTCTTTAGAACCACTTCTCCTGGGGTGACCTCCTAGGATCTTCAAATCAGGCTGCTGGTCATAAAAAAGATTTTGTCTCATTTCCTATACCCCTAGGTCCTGGCTTGGCCACTAAGGGCTGAGTGGATAACTTCTTTCAGAAATTTGTAGTTTATTTCCGTTAGTGTGCTAAAGTACAGGGATTGGGCCATTTCTTTCTTATAACTAGTAGTACCTTCTCTGTGGATGGAAGTAAGAGGGCTCCTAGGCAAGGTGCCTGCAAAGTTATGCCAGTTCCTTTGAGAATATAGAGAATATTCTCAGGATATAGAATGGAAAATTGAAGTCAGATCTAGGACAAAAATTCCAGGACCTAAGACTGAATTTCAGGGCTCTAAGCAACAAGATGCTTCATCTTCTATATACCATGAATACTACCATTCTCTACCAGTAATAGAAAAGACATTGTCAGCATCTGCACCCATCTCTTTCTGTATTTTTTGAGTTATCTGGCATTTCCATATTTTGCTGACAGGCCAAGGTGAAAGTCCCCATCATTTCATACCTGGACATCCCTACATTGTAACTCTGCATGCTCCTCCATTCCCCAGCACATTGTCTACACTGCAGCCAGACTGACCTTTTACAAATGCAGACCAGATTATAACACAGGCGGCTGAAAACCTTTCATATCTTACTATTTTTCTTAGGAAAAAGAACAGAAATCCTTAATATGGCTTTAAAGTTTTTATGTTTTATTTTCTGCTTAATTCTCCAGCCTTAAAATATTCTACTCTCCTCTGGCTGGGCAGCCATGGTGGACTCTGTCATGTCCTTTAACATGGCCTGTACCCTTCTTGGCTCTCACCCTGCCCACGGTCTCCAACACACATTCACCTTTCAGAGCTCAGAACATATGCCATCTAGAAAAATCCTCAGTTGAGTCAGATTCTGCTGTTTTGTATTTTCAAGACATCATATACCTTTCCTTCAGGACACATTACAGTTTATAATCATACATTCATAAGTACCATCATTTGTTTAATCTCTCCCACTCCCTACTTGGGAGAGATTAAACAAATCTGCATGAGAGCAAGACATTTGTCTTTTTTTGTTATTTATTCTAGATTGAGAACTGACAGTAAGCACGTGACCAATGGCTGATGAGTGTTGCTGAATATCTGAAAATATGGGCTCATAAAAATTCTACCAAACCCAAATCATTATATGAATAATTTGGATACTGTAGAAGCATTCTGAGAAGAAATAATGCCAGTAGCATGAAATATACTTAATGCCTATTTGAAAAATCTTCAGGCAACACTTTCCTATTTTTGGTTTAGATTTTTTAAGGGAAGATTAAAGCTATTACTTAAGTAATTCAGATCACGGATTTTTTTAAAAAGTGCCAAATTCCACTTTGATGTGAGATTGATAATGACAGGTAGGAGTAAAGTGAATTTGTTCTATATGACCCGAATAATTGTGTCAGTTATCCCTTTAACATGTGGTTGTCCATGTAATGGTGTGTTGATGTGTTGGTTGTTTTACACGTGCCTGAATATTTAAGGAATCCTCCAGGGTGTCTGAATGTAATTAAAGTATGACGTAAGCATTTTTTAAAAAATGAAATGACTAAATCTCTACTTTCTTAATGACCTCTTCCATGTTAACAAGATTACAATTAGGGATGTGGAGGATCTAAAGGGCCTTTAAGTTGAAATCTATCAAGTTTAGTAGCCATGTAGCCTGGCTGATGGGCTGAGTTGATTATTGGCTTAAGTTGAACAAGGCATAAGGATTGTGCTCTCCTTTTCCATAGTGCTGGGGTTTTGGAGGACTTTGGTGCACTGATGCCTTCTGATTGCCTTGTTCTGCTTCCTGTCATTGTTAACATGGGCACGAGGAAGAGAGTAACTCATATTTGAATTAAAGGCCAGTTCAAAATTAGAACAGATATCTCTTACAAAAGATTTGGCCTCGGGGATTGGAGACAGATGCAGAGATGAGGGAAGCATAAAACCGAGGAAACAAAGCATCTGGAGAACCCAGGAACTCTTTGGACAAAAGTCTTTGTATGAAAGCAGAAACTAAACATTCATTCAAGGGTTTGGATGGTCCAAAGTAATAAAACATAACTACCTCAAGAAATGAGAGAAAGAAAAAAATGTGATAATCTCCAAGTCCAGGTTAAAATATCAAACTATGTTCGTGTGGCTCAGATGAACGCTGGAGATGAAAAATATTTTGTCAGAAGCTTATAGATGTGGAAGGTTGTGGTGGTAGTGAGCTTCCTTTTTCAGCCTAGCTCCTTGTTCAGCTAATTCAGTAAAAACAGTGCTTGGGGCAAAGCCTAATTGGCAAACCAGAAAATTGGACATTTTGAGGGCGACTTCTAATTGGTCTGGATCTCCACAGTTCAGGCTCCAAAGTACTTAGAAGGCGTTTTTTAGTTCTGAGTGATGATCAAATGTTACCAACTGTATGAGAATTGAAGTTTACTTTCTAGGAGTTCAGTAGTAGGATAAAGAAGGTGCTTAATAGAGTTGCAGTTAGAGAAATATTAGAAGGTATAATTCAAGAGACAATGAAATTGTGTAAGTCTGATCTTTGGTGTTGATTCTTCTCTGAAAATGGTTTCAATCAAAAACAGCAGAGAAGACTGTGGTGGCCCAGGAAGCAGAAAATTGCTGGAAAAGAAAAAAAAGTGGTATCTTGTTTGATGGCATAGACAGGAGCTCCATGGTTTTTCAGTAGTCTGATGGGAGAGAGCATTTTACTTGAAAAAAATTGTGAAGGCTTTTTAAAGGAAAATCCCCTCCAGTTCACTGTTTTATTGAATGAGGACTTTTTGAGTTCCTCTTATGTCAGCCAGTGTGTTGGTTGCTTTCACAAAGATTTGCTCATGAAACTAATTTACTGCCTAGCATACTCTTTCATTAAAACATCACATAAACATTTTTAACAAGTTTAAGTTTTTGGCAAGCAACTTATTTGATGACAGAGGCTCTATGCTGTTAGGCCATGGTAAACTGTTAAATATATTAAATGAGCACTTTCATAGCAGTTTACTCATTCCTTTATTCCCTGACTCAGCAAATACTTATTGAAGCCAAACGTTAAGAGCCAGGAAGTATTTTTGACATTAGAAATTTCAAAGTGATTGAAACAAGCAGAGAGGGGCACTTAGCCAGGTTGCAGATAATTACTTTCAGGATGGTTTTCTACAGTAGATGATGCCTAGGGTGGGGGAGTGTTGGAAGTGGTCTAGGAGGATGGAAGAGTAAAAGGAAGGTATGAAAAGAGGAAACAGCAAGGGGCCAGCCTTTTGCATTCCGGTATAGTGTTAGTCATAGGCTTCAGGGCTCTCCTTGAGGGCATAGGTACTTAACTTTCAGAGAGCTTACTCCTGTCAGCTGAGGGCAATTCTTTGGAGAAGGGGAGCTACTGGAAGCCTTTTGCAGCCAACACTCATAGAAGCTGGGGGTGGTGCATTGGCCCAGTACAGGGTATCTGAGTGGTGCACCAAAACAGCGTCGGCCAACCACAAGAGTGACTGGGAGATGAATAATAAATATATCAATGGTCACTCCTCTTTGACAAAGCTTGAATAGGGATGTTTCCCCGGCAACATCCTTAGCCCTGTGCTCACAACTGTTATTTCTCTCTAAGCAAAGTCCACTCTCCTCTGCTGCAACTCAGCACCACCTTCTGATGTCCACATGACTCCCTCACCCATGCATCCAGCCAGGCTTTCTCCAAATAAATGTTTGTTGAATGGATAAATATACTAGGAATTCTCTGACTGAAGAGGAGAAAACATAATTACAGGCAGAGAAAAGAGTTGTTCGAAGGCATGTTCAAAAGCTAGGACAATGAATTTATGTCATAGTGGAAGTTCAGGTCTGTTCAGAATGAAAAACAAGTGAAAATGTGCTAGTTGTATCTGATAATAATGCTAAACACATTTTTTTTCCTAAATCAAAACAGTTATTTTTGTTCAGCTCAAAATAGACTCCCAAGAATACTCCCCTCCTTACCCATTGTTTCCAAGAGAGAAAATCTGACATATTTAATCAATGGACTGAAAATGAAGTTTCCCTCTTCTCCCCCAGGCAGTGCGCTGCTGCTCTTTCTGGATGCTGGGGCAAAAGACAAGTCAGGCTTGGAAGGGTGTCCTAACATTTGCAAATGTCCATTTTTCTGTCCAAGCACAGAGAAGGTAAAGAGCCAAGAGGAAATGGTTAAGAGGGCTATCTTGGCAAGCCTTTTACTCCAGAAAGAGGAAAGAATCTTCAGAAAAAGGACAAAAGTGCAAAAAGATTTCTCTGAAAAAAAAAAAAAAAAGAAAAAGGGCAATCCAGCTTAAAAAACTTTGATGATAAGGAATTCTCTAGGGAGAGATAGCTAGCAAAAAACATTCGACTGAGCTTCAGAAACAAGCTCTCTGGAAACTGAAGGACAAAACTCTGGCTGGACATTCCTGGCAGTGAGCTACGGATGGCATAACATAGCACCTACATCTCCTTAGCCATTCGTTCTATTTTGCTCTACATTAACAATTCACAACAAGAAGAGTGGAAAGTGTTAAAGAACTACCATTTTGTGCCTCTGACACCTCAGCTACTATGCAAGTTGTTTCCTGTAGCCTACTTCATTTGATCCTCAGACTGACTTGCTATCTTCTTTGTAAAAATGAGGAAACCAGAGCTCAGAGATTCGATAATTTGCCCAACTTCATATATTCATTGAGTGGCATGTGCTTTCATCTATGCTTAAATGTAATTATGTGTACTTAAAGGCAAATATCGTTCTCCATTTTCCACATATCCAAGATTTTAGGGATGATAGGGTTTCTCTGAGTTATGGTTGGTAATAAAAAAGAAACTTTTTCATATTAGAGTAGTTTGAGGATAGAGCAATTATCATGTAAGATACACTGCTCAGAGTCTATGCCCGCCTCATTCAGGACACTCTAACAATAAACACAGGCCTTTTGGCCTGGTGGGCTAGATAGTCCCTGTGACAGCCAGACTCCTCATTTGGTTATCTGTGGAGTAGGAGGGAAATTAAATATACATCTGCCTCTTTTCTTCCAACAACAAATCTTAAGAGATTATTGCTAGTTATAGCAGAAATGGTTTCCGGTATAGAAGAATAAATAGAAAACAATGTTTGATGTATTTGAATAATTAGTTCTATCCTTTTTTCTGAAAGCTTTGAGAGTTACTTGATTTGTTTTTTATTCTTTTGACTTGAAATTGAGAGGCATATTTCTACTTCTTTTGACTCTTAAACATTTAAGATTCTTCTCCCTTTTGTGACATAGAGATTTAATATAATTACCTAATCATATATTTACCTGTTTAAGGTACTTCAACAGCTGTTGATGTGATGGTTTCTGTGAATTGGTAGAAAGATTTTGGACCAGTAGTAATAACTTCTCAAAAACCCTCTGCCTTAGTTTGGGCTACTATAACAAAATGCCTTAGACTGGGTAGTTTATTAATGACAGAAATTTATTCTCTGTATTTTTGGAGGATGGGAAGTCCAAGGTCAAGGCACCAGCAGATTCAGTGTCTGGTGAGGACTTGCTGTGCTTCAGAGATGGTGCCTACTTGTTGCATCCTCACATGGCAGAAGGGGCAAATGCTGTGTCTTCTCATGGTGAAAGGAACAAACATGCTCCCTCTGCCTTCTTTTATATGGGCACAAATCTCATTCATGAGGCCCTCATGATTTAATAATTTCCCCAAAGATCCCACCTCTTAATACTGTTGCATTAGGGGTTCAGTTTCAACATATAAATTTGGAGGGCACAAACATTTAGACCATAGCAGCCTCCTTATTTCACTTAGGAGTATATCAAACATACTCAGCAAGAGAAGCTGAAGAGGATGAGAGCCCACTAGCTTAGACATCATAACACCTCTACGAGGCCATTTTTCCACTCATTACTCCATTGCAGGCGATCCTTATGATCTGGGCATCCCTCCCCTTGAGCCGACTGTGGCTGTCGGAGGATGTATTGATAGTGGCTTCTCCTGGACCACAGCATGACTGCACAGGTTTCTCCAAGACTCTCGCCAGGGAGATCCAGAGGAGCAAGTTTGGTCTCAGGGTGCCACCAGCAGGATGTGTGGCCACCAGAGCCTGCGTTTGTGATTGGGGCTTATTATCCTATAGTATCCCCGCAGTTTCTGTCTTTCAGGGGAGACCCTGCTTGGCCCGTGTCTCTCCCTGAGTGCTATACTTACCTCTTATCAGTTCATTTATTTTCCAAATCTTCTCTGAGGTGCTGTTATCTTACCCAGGGATTAAAAAAAAACTTACTTAGGGAGAAAAAGTTATATTAATTCTGGAAATAAAAGCATTTTAAACTTCAGGCTTAAAAATTATAATTTGCTGCACATTTGAAAGTAAAACACATACAACATCTAAATGTAAATATATTTGGTATGACTTTAGTGTTATCCTTCACCAATATTCTGTATGTAATTCTGAATATTTAGGTTGTCAGTGCTAGCCTTTCCCCATTTCCCTGGGTGAGACAATTATCCTGGGAACTGGAAGAAATATTATACATGGCTCTTTTCTCTGAAGACAAACTTCTTATCTTGGCATAATCAACTCGTGATGATTGGACCCCTACCTCACTGTTTTTATAATAGTCTCTGTTTTATGATATAGCCAATGACTCCCAGGCTGTCTCTGTTTTCTGGCTGTCATCTCACCACTCCTCACCTGTCCGGTTCAACCTTCAGGACTCAACTTTGATCATTCCTCTCCCATGACTATATGATATATCCTACTCTTTTGTTTGTTTGTTTGTTTGTTTGTTTTGAGACAGGGTCTTGCTTTGTTGCCCAGACTGTAGTACAGTGGCGTGATCACGGCTCACTGCAGCCTCGACCTCCCAAGCTCAAGCAGTCCTCCCACCTCAGCTTTCTGAGTAGCTGGGACCACAGGCATGTGCCACCACCTCTGGCTAATGGTTTTATTTTTTGTTTTTTTGTAGAGACAGAATCTCATCATATTACCCAGGATGGTCTTGAACTCCTGGGTTCCAGCGATCTTCCCACCTCGGCCTCCCAAAGTGCTGGGATTATAGGTGTGAACACTTTCCAGCACACATCCCACTCTTACCTCATTAGGTGCTTCTAGTGTACGCTACTGTCCATTGTGACACCCCTGGTGGTAGTTCTTAGGCATTATGACTTGTCAGGCACAAGTAAGAAAAAGTCAGCACTCTGGTACCAGGTACTCACAAGCTACTTTTGTTGTTGCTGTTGTTCTGGCTTATTCCCATTCCCTAATCACAAGGCTCCTCCTCAAAATGCCATCTTACCTTGCTAAATGACAGCAGAGATTGATTGCTAGCATTGTCATGTCACTTGCATGAGTTGTACTTGTTATGGGTTTCCTAGGCTCAATGTACTACTAGTTCTGTTGCATCTATTTAGGTATTTGTTTGCATGTGTACTGTTCATTGGGGCTGCACTCAGCATTGATGCTGAGTACACTAAAGATAGTAACAATTCTAGGCTTATATTGTTGACTGTCCTGATAGATGTATTGGTATGCAATTGACTGGTTATAAAGACATTCAGAGATGTAACTATGAGCCTTTGACTACTACAAAGATGAAGAACATAATGGAGATACAATGCTCTGTAAACTTAAGAATGGTTTGTACATTTCTAAGTTGGTTAATGCAGTCTTTCATTAGCTTATTCAACAATCACTGGGCACATTAGATGTAACGAGCCTCTTTTAAGAGGGAGAATGAAAGTTAAATTAATAGACAGTTTCTTTCCCCAAATATCTGGAAGCCTAATGGAGGAGGAGGAGGACATTAAGTTATTTCAGTAAGGTGGAGAGGCTTGATTCTCATTTTACTATCTATTCTAACACTTATAGAAAACATGCTTGCTCTTCAGATTTAGGCTTTCTGAAAGTAGGGAGGGCATGCTATTGGAGAATTCAGGAACTAGCAATACTTAGAACAGGCATTCAGGAAAGAGATTTCAGTTTAGGTTGGAGAAAGGGATTGAAAAGACTTGCCAATTCCCAGAATTAGAAAGACCAGATTACCAGTGTATTAGTAAGCTATTAATTGAGGCAGAGACAACAAGGCAGAGGTTTACATAGACAACCTATGCACAAATAGTCGGGCCAAAGGCAGGAGAAACTTGTTGCTGACATCATGTAGTATTCGACAGATTATAACCTGTCACCTGTATCTTTACTTATAAGCTGTCATAATTTAGAACTCTTGCAAAATAATTTCTTAATACATTCTTAATACATTTTCACCTTAAATTTTTTTTGAGTTTTACTATCATTTTCAAGTAGCAGCAGCAATTATTGTAATATTTACTCAGTGCTTAATCTTGAGATGAGTCCCCTTGGGGACTTATATGGCTTAATATAGTCAAAATTACACTTTTGTTACCATGAGTGAGTACAGACATTATCTTTAAGGAAGCAACATCATGTAATCTGTTAATACACTGCCCACTGCCCTTATTCAATTTATAAGACCACTGTATACAATCAGGAGACATCTACCACTACTTCACAGGTATCACAAGACAGAAACGGACAATGAAATCTGAGGGGTCCATAGCTTTATTCTAGCCATGCTAGACTCACTGAGATTTTGGCAGGGCAATTGATTGATTGATTAATTGATCCACTCTTTCCTCAAGTATTTATTGAATGTCAGATATGGACATTATGTCAGGAATATGGCTTATTTTTATTCAAAAGAAGGAAAATGTATATTCATTAGCCTAATTTTTATCTAATAATTCCATGAAGAACCAGATAAGTTACAGTGAAAATGACTTATTAGGATTTTAGAGAAATTTGGGGGGTTGGGGTGAATGGAAATGTGAGAAAAAGGGAGAACAGCACACCAAAAGGGTATTATGGTCTCATTTGACTGAATACTTATAACAATTCTACAATTGTAGAATTATGAAATATTTACGGGTACCTACTATGTGCAAATCACTATATTAGGTACAGAAAGCACAAAAACAGATTTTTTATTTTTTATTTTTTTACTATCAGGAAGGTTTACCTCTAATGAATTGCATTAAACATACATAAATAAATATAACATGAGATGAAGTTTATCAGGTGTCTAGGAGATATTTGAAAGAGTACCTTTTCAGCTGTTTGGGTATTTGGAGGCCCAATGGAGATGTCATTTGCACTGGTCCTTAATTACTGGATAGGTTTGGGATCCATAGATATAGAAAGAAAGAGAGTTACAAGTGAAAGGAGCTGTAAGCAAAACCATAAAGACAATAAATTAAAGGACACACACAGAACGCAATTTGTTCCACTTGGCTAGAGTGGAGGGAAATAAAGTTCGAAATTCAAACTGGGGTCATCTTTAATGCCAGGCTGAAGAGTTTGACCTTCATTTAATAGGCAATGAAAAGTGTTGCTTATCAATGTCAACACGTAATTCATGGCTGGATTACGCAGCAGGATTTTATCAATCTATGTCATCATGACCTCTGAAGTCCAACCTTTGGTCAGGAGCATATACTGATGTCTAAGAACTTTAGGATTAACTTCCCCAGGGAAATTTATAGCACAGCTTTAGATTTGATTCTTTAGAGAATTTTTATTTGAGGCAATATAAAAGCCTGATGTATTGTGTGTTGACTACAAGTTTTAAAATAAATGGTGGAATGCTTTTGGTTTGCCAATTTCTGAAAAGTAAAATAATGACATATTAAGTAATGGAAATGTGGGAATTAAAACTTTCACAGAAAGAGCAAACAAACTCATCATTTCTTTCCTTATCTCTGTTTCTGTGTCAGGCCCCCTTCCTGGCTCATGTCTTGTCCTCCGAGATGTCCTCAGTTGCCTCTCTTTCAGTTCTTTTTTCTTTCCATGAGGGGTGAGACACCATTTTGGAACGCAGTAAGCCACGCTTGGCCTCAGTGTCTGAAAATAATTGGAGTAATTTGATTTTGTTTCTTCTAGAGGGGGGATCCAGAAGGTTCAGAAGTTGACCTGTTCTTTACTTACCTTTCTGTAGACCTTACCTTGTTCCAAGTCCTGCTGGGATGATAGCCTTTAATGTATTTCTCACTGTGTGGTGCTCCAATAATCCACCAATTCTGCAAATGTTTGTTCTTGAATTTAGGATGCTTTTACATTTTTTCTCGGAAAACAGTTTTACCAGCTGACAGTCTGAGTTAACTAAGTTCCATATATAAATTTATGCAGGAAGGAGAGGGAGAAGAAAATATGCAGGAATGAAAACAAATATTTGAATGCAGTGGAATAGCTCAAAGCGCGAATCCAAGATATGTCAAGTTAGAGTGATTTTTAAAAAGATCTTCAAATTTCAGAATACTTTATGATATTCTCTGCCAAAAATTCCAGGTTTGTATCAATGTCTTTCACCATTTTATGGCTCTTAGTGGTGTTTTGTGGTCCATAAATTTAATATATTGTCCATGCTACCTATCGTGTACCCTGAGATAAATTCCCAGACCACATTGGCAGCACATTAAATGCCTCTCCCTGATTTTTCATGCCCTTTCCATCCATCAAGCAAGCCTATACAAAATACCTTCTATGTGTTAAGCATACTAGATACTCTATGGCACCACTTTTCAGACTTCATTATGATAAAAATGAACTGGAGGTATATTATGATGCAGATTCTGAGGTCTGGGTTGGGACCTGAAGGTCTGCATTTC
Source organism: Pongo abelii (assembly GCF_028885655.2). Taxonomy (NCBI): domain Eukaryota; kingdom Metazoa; phylum Chordata; class Mammalia; order Primates; family Hominidae; genus Pongo; species Pongo abelii. Next base: position 89,807,782 of record NC_071992.2, read on the forward strand.
TAATATGCTCAGCTATGTTTGTAGAGGGACCACGCTTTGGGTGGCAAGGCTCTTTGGGATTATCTTTAATAAAGAACTCATAATATAATGGGGTCATTAGGCACATCAAAAGCAAATATAAGGCAATCTGAATACAGTGATACACATATTTCATTGAGAATACAAAGGAAGAAAGGATTCATTTTGTGGAGAGTAGGAGCAATTCAGAAAGGTTTCATAGAAGACGAAACTTATTAAACTGGGTCTAGGAAGATGTGAAGGATCTGAGCAGGCATGGAAGATTTTCCAGATGGAAGGACTACATGTCAGAATCCATGGGCTCCATAGACCCAGGTGGCTGGGACTTAGGGTGTACATGGAAAAGAGGTTGGAGATAGGACTGAAAATGGAGTCAGCTTAATTAGCTTATTTCTTCCAGGATACACATGCAAACACATTCAGGAATTTTGTGAGAGATGGGGGGTGAAAATTAAATAAAACAAACACTCAAACACACACATGCGCATGCACACACACACACACACACGATCCTCATCAAAGTTGCCATATTGCTTGCTCACAAATCAATTTTATCTTCAGAAAAACACAGCCAATTTTAACAGAGAATTTTTGTCCTTAAGCCATGTTTTAACTTTATAACGTGGAGTTTTTAAAGGAAATATAAATAGCACACTTTGGAGAACTTTCATGAGTATCACTCTGAAAAACATACATAAGCTTTCTGAGATTCTTCTAGCAAGCTGCTTCAAATCTCCCCTACTCTCCTCCTTCCTTAGAATGTAGTTGCTTTGTAAGTGGGACCTCATGTTTACAGATAAGGTCTACATTTTTGGGTATGGCATGAATAGTCCTTTATGATTTGGTTCCAACTTATCTTTCTAGCCTATTGCTTACTGTATTTCCCTTCAATGCTCTACTTTACCATCTAAGTGGAATATTTACCTTTTATTAATTGAAAAATAAATTCATGGAATGCCTTCTATGTGCCAGAATATGTGTTTGACTCTAGGGATATAGTTTTGAACCCAGCAGATGTGGAACCTGCTTTAAAGGAGCTCATATTCTCATGACATTGATAGATATTTACAAGTAAATGCAATAAATTGTGATGAGTATTATAAAAGAACAAAAAATTATAGGGATATTACTTACAACGGGAATCAGGGTACACATTCCTGAAGAAGTGATGTTTGAGCTCCTGAAAAATAAAGGGAGTTATCAGAGGGATGGTTGATGGAAGGTGAGGAGAGATAGAGAGAGAACAGCACATACAAAATGAAGTATCCTAGGCTAATGAGAAAGTGTGGAGCCTTCAAATCTTCAAATGATTGTGACAAATTCAATATTATTTGACATAAAAGTATGAGAGAGAAATGAGAGCTAGAAGGGGCCGGTTTCAGAAGGCTTTCTACACTGTATAATCAACATAAACATGCTGAGGGTAGTGAAAACCAATGAAGGGTTTTAAGCAGGGAACTTACATAAACAACTTTACATGTTGACATTATCATACAGGCTGCAGGATGGAGGATGACTTGAAGGGGATGAAACTAGAGGTGAGAGATCAGCTTTTGCAATTGCTCAGGTGAAATATGCTGATGTTTTGTATGACAGTGGTGGCAATAGAAATGGAGAGAAGTAGATAATTTCACATACAAGGATTTTGGGGAGTAGTGTGGATACAGAAGACAAAGAAGTCAGTGATGACACCAATATTTCAGGTTTGGGCAGGTATTATTTATTAAGCTGGGGAAGCAATGAGAAGCACTGTCTCTGAGGGGAAGAAGATAACTTCACATTTGGACACGTGCTTGATGGTCTCTTGGAATACCTAAGTAAAGATGTAGAGTGGGAGTGAGGGATATATGTTCAGAACTAAGTGGCGAACTAAGTGGGGAATTTATTAATCTGGGCATCATCAGGATATGGATGAAATCAAAAGCCATGGAAATAGATGTGATTGCTTTGGGGCAGTATGTAGAGTGAGAGGGTTGAAAGGCTGAGGACTGAGTCCTGGAGAACATGAACATTAGGTCATGAGCAAAAACAAACAAACAAACAAAAACAAACAAACAGAGCCTATAAAGTGGCTTGGGAAAGAGCTACCAATCGCAAGAGGAAAATTAGGAGAGATTGAGTCCTTAGAAAACAAAGGAAGAGAGTATTTCAAGAAGGAAAAGTATTTCTATGGGTAAATAGGTTTGAGTAGCCTTGAGATCCACATTTGAAAAGTGTCTGTTCTTTTGAGGGCTTGATTTGTCATGGGTGACCTTGGTCAATGTTAAAATTCTTTCTTTCTCCTGCCTTTCAGCCCATGTTTATATTATATTTTCAATTCTTCTGCAGAATTCCATCCACATTTTAAGATTTAGTTAAAGTCGAATCTGCTTGATAAAAATCTTTTTGATCCTCCATTCAGAGACACATTCTCACTTTTATGTTCATCTGTCATTTTATACACCTTATGTGATCTTTGTAACAGGCTACCTTTCCTTTCATCATTTGGGCATACATATCCTAATAATCCAGAAAGTTTTTTGGGTACAGAAACTCTGCCTTGAATGGAAGGATAATAGCTCAAATTATGGGGATTGCACAATTGGTCACATAGAGTTATTATTTATCTTTGCAGAATTTTAAGACACCCAACCTAATAATGTAGTCCAGGGCTCTGGGAAGGCAGGAATTGTGTTTCATTTCTGTAAATTGTTTTATCCTCATTGCTTAGCCCATGATATATGTGGAACTCCTGTTAAAAATGTTCTTGCATATTTTCTTTCACATTTTATTTTTTCTCTGTTGAAAAGGTGATTTCAATTATGTTCCTATTGGACATTTTAGTATTTTTGACAAATTCTAGGTTGTGTCATGGCATTATTATTTCATTATCTTCACAACTTTCATTAAACATACATTTTTTTAAATCAAGGTCCCCAGTAAGCAATAATAGAGCTGATGTGGACATTTGTATCCATTGAACTAGTCTGCAAGTGGAATGACATTGTTACACACTGGTATTCCCTTTCTCCAGTAACACTTTGAATGAGAGCCACTTGAGCCATGGTACTTATGTGGGTTTTGCTTGTCACAGTCCCATCATGGTTTCAGATGTCACCAACAGCTCCTTTAGTGCCTTTATTAATGTTTGATCACTTAGGTTCTATCTTACTTTCACTTCTTTAATCCATAGTTTGAAAGCAAGAGCATTTAAATTAATTATTCCCTTCTCAACGTGGAGCTTCTCTCAATGCGGGGATAAGGGTAGACACTGAGACTGGACACAGTAGCTCACACTTGTAATCCTAGCACTTTGGGAGGCCAAGGTGGGTGGATCAGGTGGATCATGAGGTCAGGAGATTAAAACTATCCTGGCCAATACGGTGAAATCCCCTCTCTACTAAAAAAAAATACAAAAATTAGCTGGGCGTGGTGGTGCATGCCTGTAGTCCCAGCTACTCGGGAGGCTGAGGCAGAAGAATTGCTTGAACCCAGGAAGCAGAGGTTGTAGTGAGTTGAGATTGCACCACTGCACTCCAGCCTGGACAGGGCAAGACTCCGTCTCAAAAAAAAAAGAGTGGACACTGGTGCTCTCCCTGTCCTCCCTTTTAAGTTCTGAAAGCAATTCAAAGAGAAAGAGGCAGGTAGGTCATCAGCCTTCTGGAAGAGGTTATACTCTATCTCAAACATGCATCCACTTGCTCTTTATGTTCTTGTAAGGACTCAGGTACAAATTAGGGAAAATAAATGCCAGCTGAGGTTTCCTTCCTTTGTACCCCATCCAGGGAAACAGATCTGACAGTATCCCAGGAAAGCTTTCCATAAACACCGTCCTTTTTAATTCAGCCAGAGTTACATCCAGAAAAACAACCACTTGAAACCCTTTGCCCCTATCTTCAGATTGCTGCCAAAGCTTTTGCCTTAGCTTACTTCAACAAGAATAAACTGTACGAAAGCTCTGGAGTTCTCAGGGAATGTGACTGCCTGCCCTGCTTGTTTAAGGTCATTAAAATCCTGGCCTTTGCCAAAAGACTTAGAGCACAGCCATCCTGTTCTTGGAGTGAACTGTAATTTTGCTTAGGTCACAGACGTTTTAGTGGCCAACAATATTAAGATGGGTACTTTTTAATGGTGTAAAGTATAAGTGAAATGCAAAGGGTGAGTACGATAATTGTAAAATTGTGTTTATCATGAAGATAGTCTGTATAAGAAATTGCTAGGACATTCATGAATTATTGAAAATGAAACAGCCTTCCTATTATTCTGTCAGATAAAGAACTTTATATTCCAAATGCCAATTTCTTAGAGATTTTATTTTCTTTATTGGTTCCTAAAAGCTCTTCATATTTATCCTGGGTGCATTTGTGGCCATGTACATATAGCCAAAAAGATGTGATGAGTTGTATAATTATCTGGTGAATCCAAGCCTGTCAGGACAACCTGTTAAAGCGATAAAAGCAAAACTACTTTCAAGTCATCATTGCTTGGTTATTTTGAACTGAACTGTCCAGTAGATCTTCCGTTTGCTTTGGTTAAGAAAAAAAGAAGCTAATTTTTATCTTCTTATATGAGTTATTTTCTCTACAATGAACTATAAAAATTGCATTCATATATTTGCTTTTTGAACATTACCTGTATTATTAATGTGACTGATTAGAGAAAAATAGAATAGATTGTGGTCCATTTTTTTTAGTATTATGCTTAATTACAAAAGTTGAGAAAACATTTCATGGGGTTTTTTTTTGGTAAGCAAAAGACAAGCTGATGTAATATATTTGTGTTTGAATAATTTTGCATCAATATACATGAACCTATTTATCCTCATCCCTTCCAAACAGATTGTAATAGAAAAATAAGATACTTGTAGGTTATATCCAACTATTTAAAGTATGTTTTTAAGTCAAATATACATTAATAATATTTAGAGGGTGAACACAGGCATGTTTTGGGTATGCTCAATGGTGGGATATATTGCCTCAGCCCAGGGGAGGAAGATGGGGGCCTTGTGGAGATGCCTGGGCCGAGAAGGCATTGAGTGCTGCTGGTGAGACAGTACAGGGGCAGAAAAGGTAGCAGTGGTGGTGGTGTGGGTGACTAGTGGTGTACTATGTACTTAGAACCTTTCAGATGTTCTATTCGTATTATATTATTTAATCCTCCCATTTATATGGGAGGTTTTATTACCTCCATTTTAAATATGAAGGCTCTGAAGGTCATTAAACTTGCTCAGGATTGCAAATTGGTAAGTTGCTGTTGGAATTTGAATGCTATTTTTTTCTAATTCCACAGTTCAAATTTGTCATGCTAGTTTTAGATCACAGTGGTTAATGTGCGCGGTTTCCAAGGATTGGGATGCTTCAAGAAGATGTCATTTTTAAGTTCTGAAGAACCTTAGGAAGATTATAGGAAGCTTGCTTTATATGTGTAGTTAACCTATTGGGACATATACTAACTCTTGGGCATTTCATGGAACAAATTATTTATTAAGTACTGAGTGCCAGGCATTGTTGTAGATGCTAAAGAAGAAACAGTGAACCAAACAGCTGCTTCCCAACAACTCTGATAAGGATATTCTCAGCAGTACTGACTTAAGAAGTTGGTATATCTGAGATTACTGTTAATGATTTTAAGGTTGCAACAAAATTTAAAAACATATCAGTGACATTTTATATATTTGCTAACTGTTGGGAAATTGCAATTGAATACAAGCAGCAGAGTCTTTAGAAGGCAGCACCACCAAGAATTAGTTATCGTGTCTTTCAAGCTTATTTGTGAATCCAGTTCATTTAACTAGATGACTATTGACTTATTAAAAATGCATACCCTGTGTGTGTTCCATAGTGTGTCTCTGAAATTGTACAGGTTAAACAACCTGATGCTCACATCAAATAGCATAGTTCCCATCATCTACTTGGGTTTCATTGCGTGTCCAGCATGGGTAGCATTTGTTCCTCAAATTCTAATTGTGCCTTTCATTTCCAGCTACCAGCACTGGATAGTTTTATCAGACAGGTAGAAATAGTTTTGAATACACCTAGCCAGATTCCCATGGATAGCAGGTCACATTCACCTTCCTTCTGCACTTCCATTCCCTCCAACAATTGGCAAAATTACATTCGTATGAGTTACCTTACACATTTTCAGATAGACACATATGTCTGCTCTCTCTCTGGGAGCATTCTAAATTTTGTCAGAGCAGTGTTTGGGCAAAAGAATCCACAGGTAGGAATACCCTATAATCTGCTCACTCCCAACCTGGTTGCCTTCAAAAGGCGAATTATTCTTGTGCATTCAGTAATGGTTTTTACTACCAGCTCTGCCCTGAACAACTGATTCAGAATTCCACAATTTCTTTCTTAAGCATGGTAATAAATGTGGTTTCTTGGACTTCTTCACATGTACTTAGCAATTTGAACCTCAGTAGAATTAAAAAAAAATTCTTTCAAGACCTAGAAATTTGAAAGAATTAACAATTCCAGGAGACAGAGTAAAAAAAGGATTGGTAAGGGAAGTCCGGAGGTATATTTTTGTTCTCGTGGTTTTACCTTTCAGCCCTTTCTCTAAGTCTGTCAGCTAACAAAATGCCTGCAGTCCCAAAAAGTTTTATTCTCTAGTAAAGAAAGAAATATCAAATTATTCTAAGCATCACTGTTTATTTACTATAATCTCAGTAAATCTAATATAAGCTGAGATAATGAGATAATGCCATCTAGAAGAAAAATTAAAAAATATTAGAAGCAATTTTTTTTTTTAACTTTAGAGCTAAGTAGCAAAGTTTCCCTTGTATGGACAGCTCTATTAAATTCCTACCCTTCCCTAATGCTACTAAGCAATATATAATACAGTTGAGCAAACCGACATTCACCACTCTTTTTATCAATTAAATGGCCTCTTTTAGTTAACAACAAGAAAAAATAACAGAAAAGCCTTTTTAAATTCTTTCTATAAGGAAAACACTTTCATTAGAACAGACTTTTATCACAGAACTAGATCATTCTGGGGATTGCTTGGTGGTAAGCTTCTTTCTTACTTTTGTATCCTCAGTGCTTAACATCCCCTAAGATGTAATTCTCCTTGTGTTGTTTTCCTGCATAAATATTTCTTATGATTACGTATTGCCCAGTCAATGAAGTCTGAACTCACTAGTGTGAGATGTAAAAGGCCCCCATGAGCTGGCACTTTATTCCTCCTCAGTGTCTTTTCTCTCTACTTTCCCCTCCATATGTCACATTGTGCATTTTTAGGAAGAACGAAATATAGTCATGAGCCACGTAATGACGTTTCAGTCAATAATGTCAATAACATACGCAACAGTGGTCCTGTAAGATTATAATACTGTATTTTTACTGTACCTTTTCAATATTTAGACATGTTTGGATACACAGATACTTACCATTGTGTTACAGTTGCCTACAGTATTAGTATAGTAACATGCTGTACGGGTTTGTAGCCTGAGAGCAATAGGCTACACCATCTAGCCTCGGTGTGTAGTAGGTTACACCATCTAGGTTTGTGGAAGTACACTCTATGATGTTCGCACAATGACAAAATCACCTATCAATGCATTTCTCAGAAAATATCCCTTTCGTTAAGTGGTGCATGATTGTAGTGAGTTTTTTTTCCTTTTGTGAAACATAGGTGCACTGTAGAAAAACCACTTGTCACTGGGCACAGTGGCTCACGCCTACAATCCCAGCACTTTGTGGGACTGAGGCAGGTGAATCACTTGAGCTCAGGAGTTCAAGACCAGCCTGGGCAACATGGCAAAACCCTGTCTCTACAAAAAATAAATAAATAAATTAGCTGGGCATGGTGGTGCACACCTGTGGTCCCAGCTACTTGGGAGGCTGAGGTTGGAGTATCTTTTGAGCCCAGGAGGTTGAGGCAGCAGTGAGCGATAATCATGCCACTCCACTCTAGCCTGGGCAAGAGAGCAAGGCCCTGGCTCAAAAATAAAATAAAATAAAATAAAAAATAAAAAACAAAAGCAAACAAGCAAACCAAAAGAAACCAACCACTTGTCCTGGAGCCCTGTCCCTTCATTTTAGATGCTTTATTTACAGAAGTAACAAGTTGGAATTGATTAGCCTGAAGAGTTATTTATGAGAAGTTTTTTTTCCAGTAGCGTCTAGGCTTGCATTTTCAGCACATTTTTACATTGTTTAGCTAAGAAGAAACATACTATGGGGTGGAAAATTTAGATGGATTACCACTCAAGATATCAAAGTATAGTCATAAACTTAGTTTCAAAGTTGGGGAAAAAGTGACCTTGGTAAATAAAAAAGTGAATTCCAGTCCAGGAAGCACCATCGAGTTCATAGAAGATTAAATCTTTTCTTTTCTTTTCTTTTTTTTTTTTTTTTTTTTGAGACGGAGTTTTGCTCTTGTTGCCTAGGCTGGAGTGCAATGGCACGATCTCGGCTCACCACAACCTCCGCCTCCCAAGTTCAAGCGATTCTCCTGCCTCAGCCTCCTGAGTAGCTGGGACTACAGGTATGCGCCACCACACCCAGCTAATTTTGTATTTTTAGTGGGGATGGGGTTTCTCTATGTTGGTCAGGCTTGTCGCTAACTCCCAACCTCAGGTGATCCGCCTGCCTTGGCCTCCCAAAATGCTGAGATTACAGGCATGAGCCACCGCGCCCGGCCTAGAAGATTAAATCTTTACTAATGGGATCTGATCTCACCTGGAACATAGTGACTGCTAATGCTTATGAATTGACTTGAAACTTAAAGCCCAGATGGATTTACTGGTAGCAGAGTTATCTAGAAAGAGCAGAACCATGGAGCTATTCCATTAATCAGACCCATGTCTACTGCTTGATGTCAGGGTAACATGTATCTCTCAGATTTATCTATGTTGCCAAACTGTGCCATTTAATGGTCAGCTTCCTCAATCTGATTTGCCTGAGAAAATCATCCTTTTAATCCTGAATGATTTTTACAACCTAAACCTATGCTTTTTGTGGAGTAGGTCCTGGTTTTTACTACCTCCTGATCTTTTTTTCATCAATAATCCCTATTAGGAAACTAAGTATTTATTTGTTTATAGTCAACAAATATTTAATGAGCACCTACTTATTTGCAAAGCTTTGTGTTAATCACTGGGGATACAAAAGCTATTAAGAGTGGCAGGGTCTTTGCCCCTCTGCAACTGAGTCTAGTGGGAATACAAATAGGTAAGTAGTGCCTAAAATACAGTGTGATTAATACCATGATAAGGGAAGTACAGAATGCTTCTTCTCCATTCTCAGAAGAGGGCACCTCACCCAGGAATAGGGATCCAGGGAAGACTTCCTAGAGAAAGTAAGAGACTTTCATTCAAGTCTTTATAAGAGTTCTCTGGCTGCAATGTGAAGAGTAGCTTGGTGAAGAAATGATGGCCACCTAAATATGGAAGTAGAGAAAACAGGAGAGTTTTAAGACATAGGAGTTATAATCCATACTGGTGTTTGATTTGATGTAAGCAGTGAAGGAGAAGGTGTTCTTGGGAATGATGCTCAGCTTTATGGTTTGAGAAACTGACTGGATAGTAGTGACATTGACAGAGAGAGCAAATGCAGGGTGTGATAGCGAGGAGATGATGAGTTCAATTTAGGACATGGTAATTCAAGTTACCTGTGGGAGAAACAAAAAGATATGCTCTGTAGACTGGTGGGCATTCATGTATAACACTGGATATTTAAAAATTACTATCAGCCCCAGGCAAAGTGGCTAATGCCTGTAATCCCAATACTTAGGGGAGCCAAAGCAGATGGATCGATCACTTGAGCCTAGGAGTTCAATACCAGACCTGGCAACCCTGCAAGACCCTTTCTATATGAAAAATAAAAAAATTATCTGGGTGTGATGGTACATTCCTGAATCCCCAGCTCCCCAGGAGGCTGAGGTGGGAGAATCGCTTGAGCCTGGGAGGTAGAGGCTGCAGTGAGCTTTGGTCAAGCCACTGCACTTCAGTCTGGGTAACAGAGTGAGACCCTCTCTCAAATAAATAAATAAATAAATGCATACATAAATACATAAATACATAAATAAATAAATATTATCAATAAATAGATCATAATCAAATAATATAAATCAATAGTGGTGGACCTCAGAATTCTACCAGCTATTGGGCCAATACCCAGATGTCTTATTAGTCTGTGTTCAGGAGGCACAAAAGTTCACCTAACCTTATTCACAAATCTTCACCTTAAATGGAGTTTGAAGGAACCTGTTAGTCTTAGGCTTTTCTGCATATATGCATATATATACAATATATGGCCTTTCTGTCTCTTACACATACACACATGGTATTTCAGCAAAGAGGTGATATGGCATTACAGAGAGGTTGCAGAACAAGAGGACAGAAAGACCCAGGTTTTAGGCAAAAGCTATGTTGCTTTCCAATATTTGACTCTGGTTCAGTCTCCAGTTGCTTTAACTGTGAAATGGAGATGACAAAATGGCTCTTCTTACAAGGTGTTTTGAGGCTCAAATAAGTGATGTATTACAAACTGTAATATGTTACACAAATTCAAAGCATTGCAATTAGCTCCTTCTTGGCAATGAACAAATAAAAAATGGAAAAACCAAGCTGTAAGTTTCTGGAAAACATTTCTCTCTTATAAGTTTTTTCATTCAGATTTATTGAAAAAATGTTTTAAGCACTTAGTCCTAAGACCACATTGTTTAGAACTGAAAAACTGAGATTGGAAATCATATAGCCTTTTAGAATTCTAAGTTAGCAACCTGAAGCATTTGGACTATTATTTGTTTCTTATTTGTTGCAGGAAGTCAGGGACCCCGAATGGAGGGACCGGCTGAAGCCGTGGCAGAAAAACATAAATTGTGAAGATTTCATGGACATTTATCAGTTCCCAAAATTAATACTTTTATAATTTCTTATGCCTGCCTTTACTGCAATCTCTGAACATAAATTGTGAAGATTTCATGGACATTTATCACTTCCCCAATCAATACTCTTATAATTTCTTATGCCTGTCTTTACTTTAATCTCTTAATCCTGTTATCTTTGCAAGCTGAGAATGTATGTCACCTCAAGACCACTATTGTACAAATTGATGGTAAAATATGTGTGTTTGAACAATATGAAATCTGTGCACCCTAAAAAAGAACAGAATAACAACGATTTTCAGGGAATAAGGAAAGATAACCACAAGGTCTGACTGCCTGTGGGGTCGGGCAGAATAAAGCCATATTTTTCTTCTCGCAGAAAGCCTATAGAAGGATATGTGAGTAGGAGAAATATCGCTGAATTCTTTTCCCAGCAAGGAATATTAATAATTGATACCCTGGGGAAGGAATGCATTCCTGGAGGGAGGTCTGTGAACGGCTGCTCTGGGAGTGTCTGTCTTATGCGGTTGAGATAAGGACTGAAATATGCCCTGGTCTCCTGCAGTACCCTCAGCTTACTAGGATTGGGAAATTCCAGCCTGGTGAATTCTAGTCAGACCGGTTGTCTGCTCTCGAACTCTGTTTCCTGTTAAGATGTTTATCATGACAATGCATGCACAGCAGGACAAGGACCCTCATCAGTAATTCAAATTTTGCCCTTGCCTTACGATCTGTTATTGCCCTTTGAAGCATGTGATCTTTGTGACTTACTCCCTGTTCATACACCCGCTTCCCAGCAAAAACTTGCTGGTTTTGCAGCTCAAGGTCGCCATCACAGTCCTACCAATATGTGATGACACCCCCGGAGGCCCAGCTGTAAAATTTCTCTCTTTGTACTCTTTCTCTTTATTTCTCAGACCAGCCGATACTTAGGGAAAATAGAAAGAACCTACGTTGAAATATTGGGGGCTGGTTCCCCCGATACTTATTATTTTATTATATTTCACTGGGTAAGTGAACTGAGGAATACTGCAAGGAAGACAATATTTTTGAATCATCTCTATGTACCTGATAGATCATATCTAAGTGTTTAAAAAAGATAATACAAGGAAAACAATCACTGTGTCAACATTAAGTTTTGATTATGTCTTTCTTTCTATGGCCTGTTTTCATGAACATTCAATTTTCCTTGGCCTCTTAGGAAAGAAAGGACACACACTGGCACACTATAGTGGGGACATCTGGATCCCTGAAATTGTCTGGCAAAGAGAGGTCACTGAGTATCCATATAAATAGGAGACAGAAGCCAGAGACAGAGGCAAAAAAAAAAAAAAAATTAGAATAGGAGACACAGGGAAGTAAACTGATGTTTGTGGCTTAGCTCGATTTTTGGTAATTTAAAAGATAATGTTGATAATATGATTGATACTGACTTTTAAGAAAGAGAAGAAATAAATAAATAAATCTCATGACAGACACTGATGCAGGTGTCTTGAACCACTTTATAGAGTTGTGAGTATGTGGTCTGAAATATTTTATGAAAATGACTTTGGATACATTTTTTTCTTGTCACTTCCTTTGGTTTTGCATTTTTCTGTGTGTGATTTAGTGCTATTAAAATAGTTTAAAAAATAATGCTCAGAGTTGATCATGCAATTTAAAAATTAAATAGAATAGAGAGGAAGACAGTTCTAAAAAGGAAATCTGAGGGGTATGAGATAAAAACGTGTTGATCATGTTCTTTCAAACGTGAATGTGAATATGAATATATTTACATATATACCTACATATATATATATGCACACATAAAAGTTTATTGTTCTTAGGCACTCTGATTATACCACAAATATTTTAATTTTATGCATTTGGTTTTCAAAATATCTTTTACAATTCATTTTTAAATATCTTGTGTTTACAAAATGCCTATGTGTAAAAAATCTACACTTTTACCTATTTAGTGTCACTGTGAATTACTCACTATATGTTTCTCATGGGTAGTTTGAAGATCTTAGAGAAGTGCATGTTTGAACATCACAGAAAAGTAATATTTACATTCAGGTGGTTGTTGGGTTCTGGCAATGTTTATGTAATATTTTATATTTTTTTTCAAAGCACTCTACATCTATATAAATGTCCAGATATTCACCAACATTTGGCTCTAACCTTCATTATACTTGCTTTTATTATTCCTATAAAGTGTCATTCTATTGAGTGTGCATATTTGAAATATGATTTGAAATTTTTAGTATGATTTAATGCTAAACCCTTTGCAATTAATTTCATTTATGATTTTAAAGCGTTTCTTCAGTTAAATCTGTGGTTTTATATTTATTATATTAGTGAAGTTTCCTCCCAGATTTGTTAAGATATAACTTATACACAATAATATAAGCATGCAGTCTGATGAACTTTTGCAATTGTATGCAACTGTGTAACTACCGCCACAATCAGGATATGGTAAAGGCAGACAATTTCATCACCCCTTTCAGTCTATCTCCTCCTCAATGTTGTTTGCCTTTTCTGGAATTTCATATAAATAAAATTATATAGTATGTAGTCTTTTTTGTTTGACTTTTTCACTTAACATAAGGTTTTTTGAGGTTCACTCATGTTGTGTGTATCAGTAGTTTGTTCATTTCATTTTTATTGGGAGATAGTATTCCAATGGTATAGATATACCACAATCATTTTATCCATTCATTAGTTGATGTAAATTTAATGTTTTTATTTTCAGTGTTTAGCTATCTTGAATAATGCTGCTATGGCCATTCTCATACGAATGTTTTTGTGGACATATTTTTTCATGTCTCTGGGGTGAAAACTTAGGAATGGAATTTCTGCGTGGTGCAATAGATGAGTATGGTGTGGTAGGCACACCACCAACCTGTCTTCCAAGTGGCTGGATGATTTTACACTCCACCAGGAATGCATGAAAGTTCCAGTAGTTCCATGCCCTCATCAATAGTATTTGTTGGTGAATTTTGGTCATTCTAGTGGGTTTTTAGTGAAGTTTTAAGTCACAGGTTAACATGTGACTGAAAATGTTTCTCTACTAAAAGACAAAATGAAGGTACATTTTATTTCAGGCTCTCAGTCTGGTCAGCCACCAGCACAGACTCGGAATGCATAAGCCCTGGTTTTATTGAACTGAAATATTTTCCTTTAAAGTGAAATATTAAAGTGTGTTGGTTTCAGTTTGATAATTCAAATACTGCCATTTTAATGGCTTTCATCATAAATCTATTTTATTGCACTCTGTGTCATCCCTCATATCTTGGATAAAAATGCTTTTGTTTCCTTTCTGGTTAATAGACTTGGAAATCATCTGTGTATATGTGTGTTTCTTTCCTTTTTGTGATTGGAGTGAGTTAGTAATAAATTCTTTTTTTTCTCATTTTTTTTCCTTAGCATGCTTTCAATTCTGTGTTACATAAGGCCACCATAGCCGTTGGGAACTGATTGTTTTTAATGATGATTGTTTTCAATGATGTCTGTTATATTGTAAGTTGTCAAATTATTGACAATTTTTGAATATTGTCAAAAATGTCTATTCTCTTTAAGAATATGTATTTCTCTTTGGAGTCTGACTAAATTGCAAGGTGAATGAATGTGTTTGACAGGTAATGGTTAGAAGTCTGCATGAAATTCTTCTGTGAGTAAAAGTAGCTATTATCACTGAGTATGAATATATGATTTTGGAGTGTTTTTGTTTGTAATAAAATAGTATAACATTTACAATATATTTTCTTGCTTTTTATTAAAGAATCTTTAAACTATGGAAAATGCAGTTCTATAAGGAGTCTACAATTTAGTGGAGAAGACAAAAACCAGAAAACAAAAATTTAGTAATTCAAGTTGGTGTATGGTATGGAGGAATCATTTCTCCCCACTCCTGATTTTTTTCTTCCATGTGAAAGGAGCTTAGTATTCTTGGCCAGAGAACTTTCTTTTTATCCTCTGCAAGAACACAGAGTAAACTACTTTGCTGGTAGGCATTTGTTAGTGGCCCACATTTCTTAATTAGATGAAGTGAAAATACACAGGGTCTGAGTCTGGTCACTCTGCTCTTTCTGAACCAGTGAGAAGCACAGACCTTGGTATGTGAAATCAAAGTGTGGACTCAAACTTTCTTTTAGGTGGCTATTTCAGGGTTTAATAAGAGGAAAGAAAGGTAGCAAGCCTATCTGGGCTTTTGTACTGAACTGTGTCTTCTCCCTGACATTCATTGGCAATGATGGTGATATTTTGGTTTCAATTGCTGACTGTCTCGCCTTATTTCTCAGTCGACTTAGAACCCATTTGAGGAACAGGCAGGTATTTATTGGAACCCCTGAAAGGCTCCTGCAAGAGTTATATCAACATAGGCTATAGCCTCAGTGTCATCTCTGATTAGTTGCTAAAATATTTCACATTACAGACTGTCTCCTGCACTGGGTTGTCAGTATTTAAGGCTGTCTTACTCAAAGTATTTGATAGTCCTGCCTGTGGGAGCACGTTGCCTTTTGCACTGTTACGTTTGAATGTGGCCCTATGACTTACTCTGGCCAGTGAAATATAAGTGGATGTGACACATAATATTTCTGGTTGGAGCCAGTGCTACTCTTTTTTTTTTTTACATTTCTACAATTTCTTTTTTTTTTTTTTTTCTTCTTTTATTATTATTTATTATTATTAAACTTAAGGTTTTATGGTACATGTGCGCAATGTGCAGGTAAGTTACATATGTATACATGTGCCATGCTGGTGCGCTGCACCCACTAACTCGTCATCTAGCATTAGGTATCTCTCCCAGTGCTATCCCTCCCCCCTCCCCCCACCCCACAACAGTCCCCAGAGTGTGATGTTCCCCTTCCTGTGTCCATGTGTTCTCATTGTTCAATTCCCACCTATGAGTGAGAATATGCGGTGTTTGGTTTTTTGTTCTTGCGATAGTTTACTGAGAATGATGATTTCCAATTTCATCCATGTCCCTACAAAGGACGTGAACTCATCATTTTTTATGGCTGCATAGTATTCCATGGTGTATATGTGCCACATTTTCTTAATCCAGTCTATCATTGTTGGACATTTGGGTTGGTTCCAAGTCTTTGCTATTGTGAATAATGCCGCAATAAACATACGTGTGCATGTGTCTTTATAGCAGCATGATTTATAGTCCTTTGGGTATATACCCAGTAATGGGATGGCTGGGTCGAATGGAATTTCTAGTTCTAGATCCCTGAGGAATCGCCACACTGACTTCCACAAGGGTTGAATTAGTTTACAGTCCCACCAACAGTGTAAAAGTGTTCCTATTTCTCCACATCCTCTCCAGCACCTGTTGTTTCCTGACTTTTTAATGATTGCCATTCTAACTGGTGTGAGATGGTATCTCATTGTGGTTTTGATTTGCATTTCTCTGATGGCCAGTGATGGTGAGCATTTTTTCATGTGTTTTTTGGCTGCATAAATGTCTTCTTTTGAGAAGTGTCTGTTCATGTCCTTCGCCCACTTTTTGATGGGGTTGTTTGTTTTTTTCTTGTAAATTTGTTGGAGTTCATTGTAGATTCTGGATATTAGCCCTTTGTCAGATGAGTAGGTTGCGAAAATTTTCTCCCATTTTGTAGGCTGCCTGTTCACTCTGATGGTAGTTTCTTTTGCTGTGCAGAAGCTCTTGAGTTTAATTAGATCCCATTTGTCAATTTTGGCTTTTGTTGCCATTGCTTTTGGTGTTTTAGACATGAAGTCCTTGCCCATGCCTATGTCCTGAATGGTAATGCCTAGGTTTTCTTCTAGGGTTTTTATGGTTTTAGGTCTAACATTTAAGTCTTTAATCCATCTTGAATTGATTTTTGTATAAGGTGTAAGGAAGGGATCCAGTTTCAGCTTTCTACATATGGCTAGCCAGTTTTCCCAGCACCATTTATTAAATAGGGAATCCTTTCCCCATTTCTTGTTTTTGTCAGGTTTGTCAAAGATCAAATACTTGTAGATATGTGGCATTATTTCTGACGGCTCTGTTCTGTTCCATTGATCTATATCTCTGTTTTGGTACCAGTACCATGCTGTTTTGGTTACTGTAGCCTTGTAGTATAGTTGGAAGTCAGGTAGTGTGATGCCTCCAGCTTTGTTCTTTTGGCTTAGGATTGACTTGGTGATGCGGGCTCTTTTTTGGTTCCATATGAACTTTAAAGTAGTTTTTTCCAATTCTGTGAAGAAAGTCATTGGTAGCTTGATGGGGATGGCATTGAATCTGTAAATTACCTTGGGAAGGATGGCCATTTTCATGATATTGATTCTTCCTACCCATGAGCATGGAATGTTCTTCCATTTGTTTGTATCCTCTTTTATTTCCTTGAGCAGTGGTTTGTACTTCTCCTTGAAGAGGTCTTTCACATCCCTTGTAAGTTGGATTCCTAGGTATTTTATTCTCTTTGAAGCAATTGTGAATGGGAGTTCACTCATGATTTGGCTCTCTGTTTGTCTGTTATTGGTGTATAAGAATGCTTGTGATTTTTGCACATTGATTTTGTATCCTGAGACTTTGCTGAAGTTGCTTATCAGCTTAAGGAGATTTTGGGCTGAGACAATGGGGTTTTCTAGATATACTATCATGTCATCTGCAAACAGGGACAATTTGACTTCCTCTTTTCCTAATTGAATACCCTTGATTTCCTTCTCCTGCCTAATTGCCCTGGCCAGAACTTCCAACACTATGTTGAATAGAAGTGGTGAGAGAGGGCATCCCTGTCTTGTGCCAGTTTTCAAAGGGAATGCTTCCAGTTTTTGCCCATTCAGTATGATATTGGCTGTGGGTTTGTCATAAATAGCTCTTATTATTTTGAGATACGTCCCATCAATTCCTAATTTATTGAGAGTTTTTAGCATGAAGGGTTGTTGAATTTTGTCAAAGGCCTTTTCTGCATCTATTGAGATAATCATGTGGTTTTTGTCTTTGGTTCTGTTTATATGCTGGATTACATTTATTGATTTGCGTATATTGAACCAGCCTTGCATCCCAGGGATGAAGCCCACTTGATCATGGTGGATAAGCTTTTTGATGTGCTGCTGGATTCTGTTTGCCAGTATTTTATTGAGGATTTTTGCATCAATGTTCATCAAGGATATTGGTCTAAAATTCTCTTTTTTTGTTGTGTCTCTGCCAGGCTTTGGTATCAGGATGATGCTGGCCTCATAAAATGAGTTAGGGAGGATTCCCTCTTTTTCTATTGATTGGAATAGTTTCAGAAGGAATGGTACCAGCTCCTCCTTGTACCTCTGGTAGAATTCGGCTGTGAATCCATCTGGACCTGGACTTTTTTTGGTTGGTAAGCTATTGATTATTGCCACAATTTCAGCTCCTGTTATTGGTCTATTCAGAGATTCAACTTCTTCCTGGTTTAGTCTTGGGAGGGTGTATGTGTTGAGGAATTTATCCATTTCTTCTAGATTTTCTAGTTTATTTGCATAGAGGTGTTTGTAATATTCTCTGATGGTAGTTTGTATTTCTGTGGGATCAGTGGTGATATCCCCTTTATCATTTTTTATTGCATCTATTTGATTCTTCTCTCTTTTTTTCTTTATTAATCTTGCTAGCAGTCTATCAATTTTGTTGATCCTTTCAAAAAACCAGCTCCTGGATTCATTTATTTTTTGAAGGGTTTTTTGTGTCTCTATTTCCTTCAGTTCTGCTCTGATTTTAGTTATTTCTTGCCTTCTGCTAGCTTTTGAATGTGTTTGCTCTTGCTTTTCTAGTTCTTTTAATTGTGATGTTAGGGTGTCAATTTTGGATCTTTCCTGCTTTCTCTTGTGGGCATTTAGTGCTATAAATTTCCCTCTACACACTGCTTTGAATGCATCCCAGAGATTCTGGTATGTTGTGTCTTGGTTCTCGTTGGTTTCAAAGAACATCTTTATTTCTGCCTTCATTTCGTTATGTACCCAGTAGTCATTCAGGAGCAGGTTGTTCAGTTTCCACGTAGTTGAGCGGTTTTGAGTGAGATTCTTAATCCTGAGTTCTAGCTTGATTGCACTGTGATCTGAGAGACAGTTTGTTACAATTTCTGTTCTTTTACATTTATTGAGGAGAGCTTTACTTCCAAGTATATGGTCAATTTTGGAATAGGTGTGGTGTGGTGCTGAAAAAAATGTATATTCTGTTGATTTGGGGTGGAGAGTTCTGTAGATGTCTATTAGGTCCGCTTGGTGCAGAGCTGAGTTCAATTCCTGGGTATCCTTGTTGACTTTCTGTCTCGTTGATCTGTCTAATGTTGATAGTGGGGTGTTAAAGTCTCCCATTATTAATGTGTGGGAGTCTAAGTCTCTTTGTAGGTCACTCAGGACTTGCTTTATGAATCTGGGTGCTCCTGTATTGGGTGCATATATATTTAGGATAGTTAGCTCTTCTTGTTGAATTAATCCCTTTACCATTATGTAATGGCCTTCTTTGTCTCTTTTGATCTTTGTTGGTTGAAAGTCTGTTTTATCAGAGACTAGGATTGCAACCCCTGCCTTTTTTTGTTTTCCATTTGCTTGGTAGATCTTCCTCCATCCTTTTATTTTGAGCCTATGTGTGTCTCTGCACGTGAGATGGGTTTCCTGAATACAGCACACTGATGGGTCTTGAGTCTTTATCCAGTTTGCCAGTCTGTGTCTTTTAATTGGAGCATTTAGTCCATTTACATTTAAAGTTAATATTGTTATGTGTGAATTTGATCCGTCATTATGATGTTAGCTGGATATTTTGCTCGTTAGTTGATGCAGTCTCTTCCTAGTCTCGATGTTCTTTACATTTCGGTATGATTTTGCAGTGGCTGGTACCGGTTGTGCCTTTCCATGTTTAGCGCTTCCTTCAGGAGCTCTTTTAGGGCAGGCCTGGTGGTGACAAAATCTCTCAGCATTTGCTTGTCTGTAAAGTATTTTATTTCTCCTTCACTTATGAAGCTTAGTTTGGCAGGATATGAAATTCTGGGTTGAAAATTCTTTTCTTTAAGAATGTTGAATATTGGCCCCCACTCTCTTCTGGCTTGTAGGGTTTCTGCCGAGAGATCCGCTGTTAGTCTGATGGGCTTCCCTTTGATGGTAACCCGACCTTTCTCTCTGGCTGCCCTTAACATTTTTTCCTTCATTTCAACTTTGGTGAATCTGACAATTATGTGTCTTGGAGTTGCTCTTCTCGAGGAGTATCTTTGTGGCGTTCTCTGTATTTCCTGAATCTGAATATTGGCCTGCCTTGCTAGATTGGGGAAGTTCTCCTGGATAATATCCTGCAGAGTGTTTTCCAACTTGTTTCCATTCTCCCCGTCACTTTCAGGTACACCAATCAGACTTAGATTTGGTCTTTTCACATAGTCCCACATTTCTTGGAGGCTTTGCTCGTTTCTTTTTATTCTTTTTTCTCTAAACTTCCCTTCTCGCTTCATTTCATTCATTTCATCTTCCAGGGCTGATACCCTTTCTTCCATTTGATCGCATCGGCTCCTGAGGCTTCTGCATTCTTCACGTAGTTCTCGAGCCTTGGTTTTCAGCTCCATCAGCTCCTTTAAGCACTTCTCTGTATTGGTTATTCTAGTTATACATTCTTCTAAATTTTTTTCAAAGTTTTCAACTTCTTTGCCTTTGGTTTGAATATCCTCCCGTAGCTCGGAGTAATTTGATCGTCTGAAGCCTTCTTCTCTCAGCTCGTCAAAGTCATTCTCTGTCCAGCTTTGTTCCGTTGCTGGTGAGGAACTGCATTCCTTTGGAGGAGGAGAGGTACTCTGCTTTTTAGAGTTTCCAGTTTTTCTGCTCTGTTTTTTCCCCATCTTTGTGGTTTTAACTACTTTTGGTCTTTGATGATGGTGATGTACAGATGGGTTTTTGGTGTGGATGTCCTTTCTGTTAGTTTTCCTTCTAACAGACAGGACCCTCAGCTGCAGGTCTGTTGGAGTACCTGGCCGGCCGTGTGAGGTGTCAGTCTGCCCCTGCTGGGGGGTGCCTCCCAGTTAGGCTGCTCGGGGGTCAGGGGTCAGGGACCCACTTGAGGAGGCAGTCAGCCCGTTCTCAGATCTCCAGCTGCGTGCTGGGAGAACCACTGCTCTCCTCACAGCTGTCAGACAGGGACATTTAAGTCTGCAGAGGTTACTGCTGTCTTTTTGTTTGTCTGTGTCCTGCCCCCAGAGGTGGAGCCTACAGAGGCAGGCAGGCCTCCTTGAGCTGTGGTGGGCTCCACCCAGTTCAAGCTTCCAGGCTGCTTTGTTTACCTAAGCGAGCCTGGGCAATGGCGGGCGCCCCTCCACCAGCCTCGCTGCCGACTTGCTGTTTGATCTCAGACTGCTGTGCTAGCAATCAGCGAGACTCCGTGGGCGTAGGACCCTCTGAGCCAGATGCGGGCTATACTCTCCTGGGGCACCGTTTCCTAAGCCTGTCGGAAAAGCACAGTATTCGGGTGGGAGTGGCCCGATTTTCCAGGTGCCGTCTGTCACCCCTGGAAGGGGAACTCCCTGACCCCTTGCGCTTCCCGAGTGAGGCAATGCCTCGCCCCTGCTTCGGCTGGCACACAGTGCGCTCACCCACTGACCTGCGCCCACTGTCTGGCACTCCCTAGTGAGATGAACACGGTACCTCAGATGGAAATGCAGAAATCACCCGTCTTCTGCGTCGCTCGCGCTGGGAGCTGTAGACCGGAGCTGTTCCTATTCGGCCATCTTGGCTCCTCCCCTGCCAGTGCTACTCTTTTTCTCACTTCTGCAATGATGAAAACATATTTTAAAAGGGAGCCTGTATCAGTCTAGGCTCTGGAGTGAAGACCATGTGGACCAAATCCCTTTGCAAATTGACATTGAACATGTGGCACATATGAGAACTAATTTGTGACTTCAAATTATTGAGATTTTGGGGTTTTTTTTTAGCATAGTATATATCTTATTCTGACTCAGACAGAGTTTCTTATTCCTTGAAAAAGGATTTAATAGTTAAATATATCATGACCTTTGATATAAATGTGATATCTCACAATTTTAAAAATAGGTTTCTCTGGGGTGGGTGGAGACGGGAAGGTATTCTGCATTAAATGTGCTCATCATATGACACATATCTATTTCTGAAAAGTCAAATCGGCTATTCATACTTGTGCATATCAGATTCCTATCAAATTACCCAGTAGAGATCAGAATTTTATGTGAATTGGCCACCAACAAGTATGCTTTGATGATGGAGTGAGCAGAAGAAACTAAAGCTGGGAGGGAGTGGGTAGCTGAGTGCAGCAGAACTGTTAGCAGAATTTAAATTGGGCTCCTGAGTGATTGGCTGCTTCAAAACAATAAGGGAACTGCATATAATTTAGTTAGCATACCATAACAAATTCCACTTGGTTAGTAGAATTCACAATTCATGATGATATTTATCCTTACCTTATTCTGTCTCTTTAGCTATACCTAAATTTTTTTCCCCCTTTTCCCTATTTTCTTCTGCTTCTTTTCACAAACACAAATGCTGGCCACATTAGAATGATCAAGACATTTGTCCAAAGACAGAAAGTTTCACCAATATTTTATAAGTGGCAAAGTTTTCCAGTTTTCTTTTAATTCTATCCTCTTATCATCACCATGTCAAACCATAACGCAAAGTGGGCAGAAATTGAGCTTTCTGATGTTTATTTTGCCAAGAGATTTGCCTCATTATTTGGTGTTACAGGATTTATTACTTCACCAACTAGTTTAATAGTTTCAAAATGAATCTGTAGATGTACTCGTTGAGGAGTTGCTAGTTTTTATCAAACATACATAATTTTTTTTAAGCTTTATGTTTTCATTTTCATAATAATCTAATCCCTGGCCATGAGATTTCAGTGGGGGTATTTGAGTTTATCCATTTATTAGTGTCATGCTAATCAAAGATTAAATGACATGCCCTGCAATGTAAATAAAAGTTCTAACTGTGCTTCTGTTGAAAGTTAAACTGTTGTAAGAATTGAGTGTCTTATAGCACATAGTGGTACAGCCAGGTTGAACTCAGAGTAGCTGTGTTCAAACCAATGGGACGACACCTGAAGGACAGATCATTACATGAAATACATATGAAATTGGTCTCAGTCTGAAATAAATTGCAACATTTCAATAGAAGTAAATACAATGGCAAGTATAAAATAAAGCATTTTTTGATTCCCCATTCAAGCAGTAATTAAATTACACATACCTATAATGTACATTCCCATAATGCTACAGTATGAATATATACTTTGAATGCTTCAAATAAGCATGACAGATATAGAATTATCAAGAAATTGTTGATTTAAATAGATTTTTCAGGATGGTTTTCTTGGCGGTTAGGAGTTATATTTGAGCTCTGCTTATCATTAACTACTAAAAAAAGCCAAACATTTAATAATATAGTCTTACATATGCAAATAGAGGCACCTCAGCACCAGTTTTTGTAAATTGTAGACACCCCTACCTCCACTAGGAAAGGCTATGGGTGGAGAGAGCATTTCTACTGAGAGAATCGTATTTGGGATCTACAAAAGAGCAGTAGAGATATGCTTTTTTCTTCATCTTCAGTGAGAGGAGTTTTAAGGAAAAGGTTCAGAGAACTTGACATGTGCCCCTCAGTTTTGAGGTCTCAGTGGGCTGGCATTCTGATCCTCTTCTCGTGAGAAATCTACAAAGGAGACTGTGACTGACTGGCTGCTTAGATTATGGAGGGAAGGAGGCAGGGTGTACTGTTTGCACTCAGACAAAGGATACATGGGTGTTTCCACTGATCAGATGAGGGCTGATATGGTTTGGCTGTATCCCCACCCAGATCTCAGCTTGAATTATATCTCCCAGAATTCTCCCATGTTGTGGGAGGGACCTAGGGTAGGTAATTGAATCATGGGGGTGCATCTTTCCCATGCTATTCTCATGATAGTGAATAAGTCTCAAGAGATTTGATGGGCTTATCAAGGGTTTCTGCTTTTGCTTCTTGCTCTTTTTCTCTTGCCGCTATTATGTAAGGAGTACGTTTTGCCTCCTGCCATGATTCTGAGACCTTGCCAGCCATGTGGAACTGTAAGTCTAATTAAACCATTTTTCTTCCCAGTCTTGAGTATGTCTTTATTAGCAGTGTGAAAATGGGCTAATATAGTAAATTGGTATCAGGAGTGGGGTGTTAATGAGAGGATACCTGAAAATGTGGAAGCGACTTTGGAACTGGGTAACGGGCAGAGGTTGAACAGTTTGGAGGGCTCAGAAGAAGACAGGAAAATGTGGGAAAGTTTGGAACTTTGTAGAGACTTGTTGAATGGCTTTGACCAAAAGCCTGATAGTAATATGGAAAATAAGGCCTAGGCTGAGAAGGTCTCAGATGGAGATGAGGAACTTGTTGGCAACTGGAGCAAAGGTGGCTCTTGTTATGTTTTAGCAAAGAGACTGGTGGCATTTTGCCCCCACCCTAGAGATTTGTGGAACTTTGAGCTTGAGAGAGATGATTTAGGGTATCTGGTGAAAGAAATTTCTAAGCAGTAGAGCATTCAAGAGGTGACTTTGGTGCTGTTAAAAGCATTCCATTTTAAAAGAAAAACAGCATAGAAGTTTGGAAAATTTGCAGCCTGATGATGCAATAGAAAAGAAAAACCCATTTTTTGAGGAGAAATTCAAGCTGGTTGCAGCAATTTGCATAACTAACAAGGAGCCGAATGTTAATCCACAAGACAATGGGAAAAATGTCTCCAGGGCATGTCATAGGTCTTCATGGCAGTCCCTCCCATCATGGATCCAGATGCCTAGGAGGTAAAAATGGTTTTGGGGACCTGGCCCAGGGTCCCCATGCTGTGTGCAGCCTAGGGACTTAGTGCCCTGTGTCCCACCTGCTCCAGCTATTGCTAAAAGGGCCAAGGTACAGCTCGGCCATGGTTTCAGAGGATCCAAGCCCTAAACCTTGGCAGCTTCCACATGGTGTTGAGACTGTGCATGTGCTGAAGTCAAGAATTGAGATTTCATAATCTCCACCTAGATTTCAGATGTATGGAAACGCTTGGATGCTCAGGCAAAAGTTTGCTGCAGGGGTGGGGCCCTTATGGAGAACCTCTGCTAGAGCAGTGCAGCAGGAAAACGTGGGGTTGGATCCCCCCCAAACACACACAGAATCCATACTAGGGCATCATCTAGTGAAGTTGTGAGAAGAGGGCCACCGTCCTTCAAACCCCAGAATGGTAGATCCACCGGCAGCTTGCACCATGCACCTGGAAATCCACAGACACTCAACATTGGACTATGAAAGCAGCCAGGAGGGGGGCTATACCCTGCAAAACCACAGGGGCAGAGCTGCCCAAGATTATAGGAATCTTCCTCTTGCATCAGCATGACGTGGATGTAAGACATGGAGTCAAAGGAGATCATTTTGGAGCTTAAAATTTGACTACCCCACTGGATTTTGAACTTGCATGGGCCCTGTAACCCCTTTGTTTCAGCCAATCTCTCCCATTTGGAATGGCTGTATTTACCCAATACCTGTATCTTCATTGTATCTAGGAAGTAACTAGCTTGCTTTTGATTTTACAGGCTCATAGGCAGAAGTGACTTGCCTTGTCTCAGATGAGACTTTGGACTGTGGACTTTTGGGTTAATGCTGAAATAAGTTAAGACTTTGGGGGACTGTTGGGAAGGCATGGTTGGTTTTGAAATATGACGGCATGAGATTTGGAGGAGCCAGGGGTGTAATTACATAGTTTGGCTGTGTCCCCACCCAAATCTCTACTTGAATTGTATCTCCCAGAATTCCCCTGTGTTGTGGGAGGGACCCAGCATGAGGTAATTGAATCATGGGGGCCAGTCTTTCCTGTACTATTCTTGTGATAGTGAATAAGTCTCACGAGATCTGATGGGTTTATCACGGGTTTCTTCTAGCTTCTTGCTCATTTTCTCTTGCTGCTGCCATGTAAGAAATACCTTTCACCTCCTGCCATGATTCTGAGGCATCCCCAGACATGTGGAACTGTAAGTCCAATTAAACCATTTTTCTTCCCAGTCTTGGATATGTCTTTATCAGCAGTGTGAAAATGGACTAGCACAGGGCCATGTGATAGAGTTGGACCAGGAGATTGTCTTTGAGCCTGCTCCAAAGGGTATCCTGGAGAGGCAAGGTGACTGTACCAGAGAGGACTGCCCACTTCTGAGCTGAGGGAGAAGATATAAGCAAATGGTGGAAAGATACATTTACCCAAGTCAAGGAAACTATTTGTAGCTTTTCAGGGGCAAAAGAAGGAATCTTTAGGGACAGTCAAGAAGGGAGTCAGTACTAAACACCTGATAATCCTAGAGAAAAGTAGTGCCAGCTGAAGACAGAAACAATAAAGTAACATTTTCCTTTCTTCATACCTAGAGGCATAGAACAGAATAAGTAGGGGAGGAGGACATGAGTGCCTTGGTGCTCATCTATAGGGTACTGCAAAGATGCAAGTCTGCAAATTCCGTACAAACACTGCAGCATACAGGGGGAGTGCTCATTACCCAGGCACTGGTTACCCTTTCTATGCTGCTGCCTTCTTCTCATCTTCTTTTCCCCTAGCCACAGCTGGAAGTGGTGGGCAGGAAGGAGCTATCAGAATAAAGATAACATTATCCAAGCACCCTCTTTTCACAGTTGCCAGCTTCCCACTGCAGCTGCGCCAGTCTGGGGGGTGGGGGTGGGGAGGAGAAGAAAGTCAACTGTAAATGAAGTTTAGAGTTTTGTTTATTACAATAAACCACTTCATCATTCCTCTATAACTTTTCAGTGACTCCTCATTCCTCACACAGTAAAAGCCAGCATTCTTTTTTACGACCTGCAAGGCTGCTACTCAAAGAATGGTCCATGGACTGGCAGCATCAGCACTGCCCAGGAATCTATTAGAAATGCCAAATCTCCAGATCCATCCTAGACCCACTGTTTTAATCCGTTTTCACACTGCTGACAAAGACAAACCTGAGACTGGGCA
Source organism: Pongo abelii (assembly GCF_028885655.2). Lineage (NCBI taxonomy): Eukaryota > Metazoa > Chordata > Mammalia > Primates > Hominidae > Pongo > Pongo abelii. Next base: position 89,834,528 of record NC_071992.2, read on the forward strand.
ATTTACAAACCAAAGAGGTTTAATGAACTCACAACTCCACATGGCTGGGGAGGCCTCACAATCATGGCAGAAGGTGAAAGGCATGTCTCACATGGTGGCAGACAAGAGAGGAGATCTTGCCCAGCGAAACTTCCCTTTATAAAACCATCAGATCTTGTGAGACTTTTCACTATCATGAGAACAGCAAGAGAAAGACCCGCCCCCATGATTCAATTACTTCCCACCGGGACCCTCCCACAACATGTAGGAATTGTGGGAGTTACAATTCAAAGTGAGATTTGGGTGGGAATACAGCCAAACCATATCACCCACTGAATCAGAATCTGCATTTTCACAAGATCCCTAGGTGATTCACATGTTCATTAAAATTTGAGAAACTCCATGACCTATGAACCTCTACCCCTGGTTCTCTTTTTGGCTCACATAGTAATTTTCTCAGTTTTCCTACTCCAGTCATGTTATTTCCTGAACATACTAGGTGGATTCTTGCCTGAGGGCCTTAGCTCTGACTATTCCTTCTCTTTTGAATACCATTTTTCAAATACCTATATACTCACTCTCTTTCATCTTTGTCTTTAATCTTCTCAATGAGACCAATACACAACGAGGCTTGCATTTAGAATTTCATCTCCATCTGCCAGCACTCCCTTCCTCTGCCCTGACTTTTTCATTCACATATAGCACCTTTTAATGTACTGTAGAACTTGCTTTTTATTGTGTTTATTGTCTGTCTTTCCTGAGAAGGTATGCTCCACAAAGGCGGGGATTGTTGTCTGTCTGCTTTGCCTGCTGATGTTTCTTTCTCTGTCTCTCTCTTTTTTTTTTTTCTTTTTGAGATGCAGTCTCTCTCTGTCGCCCAGGCTGGAGTGCAATGGTGTGATCTTGGCTCACTGCAACTTCCACCTCCCAGGTTCAAGCAATTCTCCTGCCTCAGCCTCCAGAGTAGCTGGGATGTGCCCGCCATCACACCTGGCAAATTTTTGTATTTTTAGTAGAAATGAGGTTTCACCATTTTGGCTAGGCTGGTCTCGAACTCCTGACCTCAAGTGATCTGCCCACGTCAGCTTCCCAAAGTGCTGGGATTACAAGTGTGAGCCACTGTGCCTGGCCCTGTTGATGTTCCTTGAGTTTGCAGAATAATGCCTGACACACAGTAGGTACTCAATAAATATATCTTGATTTTTTTTTCAAATTATCAATTTCTCTAAGCACTTAATATGATTAAAGGCAAACAGAATCTCTGTAAAGCATCTTATTTTATTGGCATACATGTTTGCACCAAGAAGGCCACTGGACAAAGTAGGCAAGTTGTTTTAACTGGAGAATATGGGCTTTTACTCATCTTCACAATTTTGATGAAGGAAGCTTTATTTAAAACAATTTAATAAATTCTTTCATACTTACCCAAATGAGCTTCTCCCCTGAAAGACTGAGAAAACACAAAGAGATTTATCTAACACAATTTTATCAGGACTAGTGTCTGAAAGTTATGCGCACTGTTTTCTTTTTCCCCAAAGAAACTAACCTGAACTTTTTTATGTTTCTATCCAAATTTGAATGTTTTGTTGTACAAGCTCACTTGTTCTTGGACAATGAACCTGTTTCTAAGAAAGGCTAAATATGCTCATAAAGAAGACTCAGTGGTCTTCTTGGACAACAAATAATTTTTACAAAACAGCACTTCGATGAGTTAAGTGTAAGTAAATCAGAAACAGATGGAATACATAGTTATTGAGACTCACAAGTTTGAAAAACAAGTGAAAATTTCTTATGTTTTGTGTCCTCAAATATAAAAATAAAGTGTATAGTTGAAACAAAACTTTTCTAATTTCTACCATGTTTTGACTTTAAGATCATGTTTCCTACATGCTTATTTTTTATTTTAGAGATGGAGTCTCATTTTTTTGCTGAAGCTGGAGGGCAATAATATAATCGCAGCTCACTGTAGCCTTGAACTCCTGGGCTCAAGTGATTCTCTCACCTCAGCCTGCCAAGCAGCTAGGAATACAGGCACATACCACTGCACCTGGCTAACTTTTAGAAAGAATATCTTGTAGATATGGTATCTCACTATGTTGCCCAGGCTGGTCTCAAACTCCTGGCTTCAAGTGATGCTGCCACTTTGGCCTCCTAAAGTGGTGGGACTACAGGTGTGAGTGTCCATGCCGGCCAACCATGTGCTTTTCTGATAGGAAGTGTTTTCTGTTTATGAATTTCCTCTTTACAGCACGTACAGGTAATTGAATTGTTCTGATTTCTCAATTTTGAACCAAGCTAAATATATTATTAATGTACTTAGGACAGTCTAAAGTTATTCATATTTTCTTCTATTTTTATATGAGGAATGGTACAATTTTTGTTTTTTGTTTTGTTTCAGTTAGTGTTCTTTTGGTCATAAGAAACAGAGATATGCATAGATTAGTTTAAGAAATGATTATTCTGCAAATATACAAGGACATGAAGAAACCCATGCACCTGAGTATGGTTCTATATGTGAGCATCTGCACAACAGAGCATCATGGCAAATGGAATTGGGAAGCCACTAGAAATAGCTAATGGCTGATCTTTTTCAAAAAGTTTTGCTCATGCCTCTTTTTGGCTCACCTGAACCATTTTTCCTCACTTTGCTGATTACTGATTACTTACACTTATTCCTCACTTTGCTGATTAATGATTACTTATAAATTACTGATTTACTTATCAGTAATACTGATTACTTATAAATTCAGCTTCAAATGACCCACAGTGGCCCTGGACTGAGCTTACTTTATTATTTGTCAACTCAGCTGCCCTAGCAGTCTGACTTAGACTCTTTAGTTTCAAATTCCTGAAAGAAGACTCTGTTTGGCCCAGCTCATTTTTTGAACTAGGTCACTGAACACTTAAACCTATGACTAGACTATCTGGTGCAATCATCTGTGGTTGAGGCAGCCAGGTTTCTGCACAAGAGAGAGGTGTGTAAACAGGTGGAAATTTGGGTGGTTCAGGCTTCAGTGTGCTAAACACATACTCCAGGATTCACCAGTTGAAAGAAAATTTCCAGTAAAATATTTTTGCCAGTATATTCCTTGGAAAATAAAATATTACTTGTTTCTCTTTTCAAGAACTGAAATGTTTTAGATTTTAAATTTAGGATGCCAAGATTGGAAAGGGTGTAGAGGACTTTCAAAGTTCAAAATTTTGTCTAATCTGTCTGGATTTTGAGAAAACAACAACATCATCAATTACATGAGCATTCAAGGGATGTGCCTTTGGAGATAGTTTATTGTATTATTTCAAATATAGTCACTCTCTTTATCTTCCTAAGAGCCCTGAAATATTCCATAAAAAAGTAATCTTTGCTTTCATACACGCTGATCTTATAAAAGGCTTTATGTTTAAAAAAAAAAATAACAGACTTGTGGAAATTGGAGGAGATCCGATGAAAACCTGATAACAGTTGGAATAAGCTTTATTTTGCCTGGAGAAGGCAGAGGAGATAATAAATAATAATTTTAAATAATATATAATTCTCATGTAGGATTTAGACAAAAATCTTCTCTGTCAGCAACTGGAGTTTAGAAAACCCTCAAAAGGGAGATAATAACTACAACTGAAAGAACAGCAAGTGAAACAGGAGCTAACTTCCAGCCTTGGCTTTGCCAGTTACCAGCTGGGCTACCTTGGTTACCTGGTGACATGAAAAAACTTGGACTGGATGCCAGCTTAGGTCCTTTTTTTTTTTTATTCGAGATGGAGTCTCATTCTGTTGCCCAGGCTGGTGTGCTTATGGTGCTGTCTTGGCTCACTGCAACCTCCACCTCCCAGGTTCAAGCGATTCTCCTGCCTCAGCCTCCCGAGTAGCTGGGATTACAGGCACATGCTACCAGACTCAGCTAATTTTTGTATTCTTAGTAGAGACGGGGTTTCACTACGTTGGCCAGGCTGGTCTTGGACTCCTGACTTCGTGATCCGCCCACTTCAGCCTCCCACAGTGCTGGGATTACAGGCGTGAGTCACTGTGCCTGGACTGGTCCTTTTTAACATTAAAGATAAACCTAAAAAAGAGACTTCCAGGGCTACTGGGCATGGCTGTACAAGTGGTTCATTGCACATTTCTAAGGTGTGACATTCTGAGGATTCTTATTTTTATGTGGAATTTTATAAAGAGTAATGATTTATTCCACATATTGTATTATGTTTGGCTCAGAATTTGAAGCTCAATCACCCATGCAATGGCATTCATCTGAACCAAGAAAAAGCAAGGGGAAATCAGATGCAGGTGACAAGGTTTGAGCTTGTGACTGAGAAACAGAGCTAGGTATATTTTTATGTCCCCTTGAAAGAAAAATAGACTCAAAGCATCCCTGTGTTGTATGGGAACTATTATCATTCAAAAAGAGATACAAATCACTATGTCTGATTCTTTGCTAATTATTGAAAAACGATATACCTAGACTTGAGACTAATTGTAAGAAAAAAAATCGGCAAACATTACCAGTGACAAAAATATAGGTTTATCTATCATAGCACTAAATGGATTTAACTCTAAAATACACAGGTTAAAAATTTTACCCTACCTTTAGGCATAGTTATTCCAATTCATTCAAATAAAAACAGGCCACTTTCTCACAGCAAATCAAGCATTATGAGAGTATCACGGTTTTGAAACAAGAGTTCCCTGAAAGCAGGGCTCTTAGAATCTAGATTATAATATCAAAGGCTTTTTCAACGGTCAGAAGTTGACTTGAATAGTCATTTTCTCTCCCACAATAATGTCAACCACAGGCGTCAGTTCACTTTTGTAAATGTATTCATTGAATATTTGCCTATTTATATATTCCAAGGACACAGTAAAATTTCAGCCTCTAGAAGAAGAGTGGATCCAGCCTTCCTCATAAGAAGTGGCTTTCTAATGAGAACACATGGACACAGTGAGGGGAACATCACACACTGGGGCCTGTTGTGGGGTGGGGGCAAGGGGAGGGAGAGCATTAGGACAAATACCTAGTGCATGCAGGGCTTAAAACCCAGATGACAGGTTGACATGGCACATGTATACATATGTAACAAACCTGCACATTCTGCATATGTATCCCAGAACTTAAAGTAAAAGAAAAAAAATAAGTTGCATTCTGTAAGGTATAATTTGAGGGCCTAAGAAGCCAGACTATTTCCCATGTCCAAGGATAATTGCTATTTAAGTTAAGAATTTTTCTGTTTCCACTTATAGGGTGGAAAACACCTTAACATCTTGTAAGAATGAGTTTATTATAGCAGTTTTCTTTAATGATAGGAGGGGCTTATGTGGGCACTTTTGGTTCCTAAGCAGTTGGTGTAAAAATGGGAAGGCACTGAAAATACATTTTTCTCCTAGAAATGACTCATTTGTGTGTGTGTGTGTGTGTGTGTGTGTGTGTGTGTGTCAGGTATAATTTTATGATTTTATGATTTTAAAAAACAGATACTTTTTAAGGATGCATGATGGTATCATACTTTTATTATGCCAATCCCCAATGTGATAACCAAGATGATATAGTAACACAAAATTGCATCTTATTTTAATCTTGAATTAATAAATAAACTATAAAATAAGATAATCTATGTTTGTTGACCATAAAATCCCAAAGTCCATTAGCATTACTTATTCATAAAGAGTATTGGTAATATGAAATACCAATATGATGAATACTTTCTTAGAAAAAGTGAAAGTGAACAGAAGATGTAAATTACACTAACTTTTTTTGCCCAGGGGAAAAAAGAGCATCATGCCACAGCTGGAGTAATGACAAAGTTTATTGGGTTACACTGGATAATAATTCTCTGACTTTGATTCTTTGACATACATGCCAGGGAGATTAAAAGGAGGTCTGTGACTTGTTTAAGAACACCGTGTTTTGAATTGTTTGCTGTAGTACCTATCCCAAATTTGTAAGTCTATGGATATTAAAACTGAAATGGAATTCATAGTTGCTCTTAGAGAATATTGGCTGAGCCAGGTTGCAAGTATGGATCAGCTTGAGATAGTTAGCTTTGCAAAGGAGAGAAAAGATAAGTCACTTGCAGTCTGTTTTCCCTGTCTTTCAAAACTATTTGTTCAAAAGTAAATCCCACACTGCTCCTTTATAAACACTGCCAGTGGGGCTTCCTAACTCTCATGAAGTAAATAATTTCAGCTTTACAAAATTGCAGAATCTCAGGAGGCTAGGAATAATCTAGTGAACTTGATCTTATCTAATGTATTCAGTGTTCTTTGAAAATTTGGGGAAGCATATAGAAAATGTAAGTAGCATTTACCTCTGAGTGTTCATCTTGGAAATTGAGTGTTCACTAGTTTGGATGCACTCACTGCACTTAACTTCTCTTAGAGCCAGGGCTCAAGTAATAGTGATTAAACCTCAGGGATCTCTTTAACACTGAAGAAAAAATTATTTCCTTTTCCATATTCCACCATTAAAAATTGGCTAACTATGTTGGTGATGAGAAAGAAACAATCCTCCAGTGGAGCTGGAGGCCATTATTCTGAGTGAAGTAATTCAGGAATGGAAAACCAAATACTGTATGTTCTCACTTGTAAGTGGGAGTTAAGCTATGAGTAGGCAAAGGCGTGCAGAGTGGAATAATGGACTTTGGATACTCAGAAGGGAGAGAGTGGGAAGGCGGTGTGTGATAAAAAAAACTATGTATTGGGTATAATGCAAACTACTCAGATGACAAGTGCACTAAAATCTCAGAATTCACCACTATTGTCCATGTAACCAAAAACCACTTGTACCCCAAAAGGGACTGAAATTTTAAAAAAAGAAAAAAAAAGATTCTCCAGAAAAAGGGCTTTAGTGACAGCCTAAGGCAAATCACTTGAGGATTTAGTAATAGATTTTCTCAGCATGGAACGGCTCTGATTCCAAAAACTGACTCAAATATATAAAATAAAATGATATTCAGGAACCTTATTTATCTTACTTGAATCTTTCTTGTTCTTTCAGTTTGTCTTTTCCATCCTACACCTTATCAACTTTTCTTTTTCTTTTCATTTTTTCTTTTTATTTTTTGAGACAGAATTTTGCTCTTATTGCCCAGGCTGGAGTGCAATGGCGCAATCTCGGTTCACTGCAACCTCCACTTCCAGGATTCAAGCGATTCTCCTGCCTCAGCCTCCCAAGTAGCTGGGATTACAGGTGCCTGCCACCATGCGCAGCTAATTTTGCATATTTTTAGTAGAGATGGGATTTCACCATGTTGGCCAGCTGGCCTCCAACTCCTGACCTCAGTTGATTCACCCACCTCAGCCTCTCAAAGTGCTGGGATTACAGGCATGAACCACCGCACCAGACCTCAACTTTTCTTTTGTTCTTTGCTTCCACTCCAGCAACTTCCTGGACTTTGCATCTGTAATTGATTTCAATCCACCACAAGGCTTTGCTGAAGATCTCTGGTAGATATCCTGTTACCAGCATCCTAGTGAACCTTCTAAGTATCTCCTTGTTTTCTCAAGAAATCAAATTCACTTTTACCCTTTTTATTCTCAGTGTATTTCGTGGCCTTCTTTGATTGCTTCTCTTCTGTTACAACTTTCTTTTTCTGACACTCAGGATTCTTCTCTGCTTTCCTTGTTTATTCTTCCTACTGTGCTTGCTTTCAATCTCTACACTTCCCATCTTCTCCAGAACACTGCCATATTTTTAATCTCTGCCTTTTTTGATTTTGAATTTGCCAATATGCTGTTCTCCCACATCTTTACACATAAAATGGCATTCTTGCAAAAGTAACAACAGCAAACAGCAACAATGTGATATGATGTGATATGAACTCGCATCGATAAGCTTGGCCCTCAAGTCAATGACACACAATTTTCTTTCTGATCAACAGATAAACCTACGGGGAGAATAACCTTGCTGGCTCCATGTATTCACTTCCAGGTACTCTTTAGCCCTTTGCAAATCATAACTCTTTTCTCACATCTCTATTGAAGCTCTTTTTCTGAAGGTCACCAATGACCTCCCCAAAATGCTGCTTCTATCTCCTGCAATATACAGAACTTCTAGCCATTGCTTGCCTTCTTGCTATTTATTTGCTTGAAGGCTTTGCTGTCACTAATCACTCTCTCATCATCATTTTCTCCACATCTCTTTAGGATCATTTTATATTTACCTCTCCATTTTATTTTGACCACATTTATAATTTTTTCTTCTCACTTCTATTATAATACTTCAGGCCATATTGCGTGTATATACAGCTGATATGGTTTGGCTGTGTCCCCACTCAAATCTCATTTTGAATTGTAGCTCCCATAATTCTCATGTGTCCTTGGAGGGACACCATGGGAGGTAATTGAATCATGGGGGAGGGTCTTTCCCTTGCTGTTCTTGTGATAGTGAATAAGTCTCACAAAATCTGATGGTTTTAAAATGGGAGTTCCCCTGCACATGCTCTCTTGCCTGCTGCCATGTAAGACGTGCCTTTGTTTCTCCTTTGCCTCCCACCATGAGTGTGAGGCCTCCCCAGCCATGTGGAACTGTGAGTCCATTAAGCCTCTTTCCTTTATCAATTACCCAATCTTGGGTATGCTTTTATCGGCAGTGTAAGAACAGACCAATATAACAGCTTGGTTACTTTCACAGTAACTTCTAAATTCATACAGCTGTCCCTGCCTCCTCCACCATCATCCCAGTCCAAGCCACCAGCATTTCTCATGGGACTCCTGATTTAGCCTCCTGACCAGTATCCATGGTTACCTCTTTTTTTTTCTCCTATAATCCGTTCCCCACACAGCATCCAGAGACATATTTTAAAAGAGATAAAATCACGTAATTCTTTTACTTAAAACCTGCCAGTGTCTTTTTACAGCACTTAAAAATAAAAATCCTCTCTTAACTTCAAAGACCACCCATCTAAAGTAACCACCATCAATTGGTATCACATCTCTGTTTTCAGGAGCGCATTTATCCTAATTTGATTGATTGTTTTCTGATTTATATTTTTCACTATTGCCTTTGTTTATTTGTAGTCTGTGTCTTCTTGCTAGGACATATTGTGTCTGAGATCAGCCCCTCATCCCCTTCTTAAATTAATTGCTGTGTCACAGGACCTGGAAAAAGTGCCTAGCACATGATGACCTCAATGTATATTGGCTGAATGAATGTCTTGTAGACCTTTGGAGAATGCATGTTTAAGTAAATGCCCAGCATTCTGTATGGCTCAAAGTTATATTTATTTAAAAATTCCAAAAGATTGTGTCAAATTACCATCCATGAAAACTGTTAAAGATTTAGTCTCCCACCAACAGTGTAAGAAAGTGCCTCTTAATCCATATTCTTGGTCACAGTAGGTATAATGAAACTATAAAACCTTTGTATTGCCTCTCATGGTCCTGTGTGTCTGCTGGGCTCTGCAGACCAGTTCTGCTAGTCCTACTTGGGATTTCTCATGAGGCTGTAATGAGTTGGAGTTTGGCAACCTCTGGGGGCCCCCCACCTGCACGCTGAGACAGCTGGGCATCTCTTTTTGGGCTCCAGTTCATTCTAGGGCCTTTCCTCTTCATGTGATCTCTCTAGCAGGGTAGCTGGACTGCTCACGTGACTGCTGAGGAGCCCCAAAACTCATGCAAGAGGGATAAATCACCAGGTGTTCTTAATACCTGCTCTTAGAATTCCTGAAGTGCTGCTAGGTTTGTTGTCTCCTGGTCAAAGGGGACAGGAGCTCAGTCCAGAGACCAGAGAGGAGGGGTATGAACCTGGAACAAAGGGTGGGCTTGTCTGAGGCCATCTTTGGAGCCTGGCTCTCACTGTAGGTACAAGTGAGGGAACAGGGCTGTGGCAGTAAGGGCAGGAATTCCCAATTCTGTGGTAGAGCATCCTCATGAATTAGAAGGTCAAGAAAGGAACTCATATGACAGAAGATAATGAAACAAATTAGCATAAAACACATCTCTTGAAATTTAGCTGGTCCTAAAATCTAGAAGCTCTCTTTATTATTTAAAGGGAATGTAAATGAATATGGCATTATTTTTACATTTATTTTAATAATCTAAATTCTATCACTGTTTTAGAGTTTTATTTTGACTATGCCTATTAAATTTCATTTTTAAAGTATCTTTTGCCTCACACATGCTGCTGCAGAAATCCACAAGCATGGATGGAATCCTCCTTGTGGTCTGTTTCTGACATTGGTTTTTCTCAAGTACTCCTTTTAAAACTTGTGGAATAATTCTGAAACCCCCAACAGACAATCTGCTCTCCTGTGTTTATTACTGAGTGCCAAAGGCACAGCTTTAACCACCGCAGCACTCCATTAATTGTGGGCATGGGATGCTCAGGAGAACCACCCCCTGTGATTGTGGCTTGAAACCCTCCAGGAGGCCTATAATTGACTATCTGACCTCCAAAACGGGAGTGACTGTATTAAGGGTTCCACATAATGCTGGGTTTGGTTTATTTTGTGATTGGTATGACGTATTATCTGAGCAAGAAGTCCAGATGTTGTCAGGCATGTAGGCCCATAAATCTGGAGAATGATAAAAATGAGATTGTAGGCATGCAAAGAGAGATGACTGGAATGGAAAAAAAAAAAAACCCAGTGACTCTCCCTCTGCAGGAGTCACTGCACGACCTGTGGTGGGGGCTATAGCTTCTTTCCTACTAGGTGGAAAGAAATGTAAAAGAAGTGGCTTTGCTGATGTACGCTACTGACACATTGCTTTTGCCAGAGTGCATTTTTTTCCCTACAGTTTCTTTAGACGTGATACTTATTTCTATTACAAAAAAAAAAAAAAAAGTAAGCCTACTTTTGATATTTTAATTTTTTCAAATTACACATGCCAAGAAGGACAAGCAGATTATATATGTACACACACACACATACACACACACACACACACTTTATACTGTCTGCTCAGGGAAGCAAGCAGATGTTACAAAGACTTGTTTGTTTGCCATGAATTTAAAAAATTTGAAACTTACCAGGAGCTGGTAAGTTACAGAAGGGAGGAACTAGAGCAGTTGTTTTGCTGTGTCACATAGTTGTAAGATATCATCTGTGACTTTTGTCCTCAGCTTTCTTTGCTTTTCTATCCCTACTTTCTACAGAAAGTAGTTACAGAAGGGAGGAACTAGAGCAGTTGTTTTGCTGTGTCACATAGTTGTAAGATATCATCTGTGACTTTTGTCCTCAGCTTTCTTTGCTTTTCTATCCCTACTTTCTAAAGATAATTTTGTTCCACTTCCATCTCTAAATATCACTCTCTTTGGGGCATGGTGGTGGAATGTTGTGATGTGCCACTCAGATCCTTCTTCAGGAACAAAGGAATTATCACGCCCACTGCTGGCAGAGCTGTCCTCAAAATAGCCATGAGTTATCAGCCACCTCTTGGGACTGCCCCACCAGAAGAGAGCCACCTCACCAAGGTAAGAACCTTTTTGTGGCACCACTGGCAGTTAATGATGAGCTCAAGTGAGGGGCTTTGGAGGACATCCTCTCCTTGAACTCAGAAGAGTTGTGGAAGCTCATTTCATTTTCAGAGCTTCTCTGTTGGTCTTGAATTAAAGTTTAATTTCTCCTCCTGCCCAATCTTTCTTTCTCTTTCTTGTCACAGCTCTTGATCTGAGAGCACTCTGGGATAACCTTCTCATGATGAATTTCAGAATGTGACTCCTGATGAACCCACCTAGCTACGATCTTAAATCCATGTCTCCAACTTTATTTCCTTGAACTTGAGATTCAAAGTTCAAACTTTTAAATCAACATTTCTGCTTGCATTTCTAAGTCATCTCAACTTTAATATGCTCAGAAATGAATCCTTGATTTTTACCCCAAAACCTACTTGTATCAGAACAATGCTGCTCAATGAATATCACTGCCAGTCATCTAGATACTTAGACCCCAAACCTAAGCAACCTTGACTTTGATCTGTTCCCCAAAAATCCACATCCTATTGATCAATATTCTGTCAGCCCTGCCTCTTTAATGCATCCCGAACCCAATTGCCTCTCACCATTTCTGCTGCTGTAATCCTATCCAAGCTTCAATCCGTTCTCACCTGGCATATGCCCATAAGTCTCCTAATTGTATCGCTGTCTCCTTTCTAGTATGCTTAGATATGTCTTCCACTGGCAGACAGAGAGATCTTATCTAAGACTTAAATGAGATCTTATCATTTTCCTAACTCTTGCTAATGATTTTCATTTCCAAGAATCAAGTCCAAACTTTTCACCAGAACCCCATATGATGGACCTCTACTTATGTATCTCATTATCCATTGATAGGCTCACTACTTCTCAGGCATGTTGCCTTTCTCTCTGTCGGTTGTACACACCAGTTCTTTTTTGTCCCAGGGCATCTGCAATTCCTGCTTCTTGGGAGGCTTCTCTCCCAAGTATTTGCTGGGTACTTTTTCTATCTTCTCCTCCTTTGGATCTCAAATGTCATCTCTTCAGAGAGGTCATTCTGACCACCTAGTTAGAGCAACTTCTAAGCACCTTCTTTACATCACTCATTAGTCTTAAATTTGTTATTACTGGCTAAATTATGTCCCCACAAAATTCATGTTGAAACTCTGACTCCCGTGTGTCTATATCTGGAGACAGGGCCTTTAGGAGGTAATTAAGGTCAAATCAGATCTTAAATGTGAGGATCTAATCTAATAGGACTGTGACCTTGTAAGAGAGAGAGAAGTCTTTCTCTACCACGCGAGCACACAGCAAGAAGGCTGCTGTCTGCAAGCCAGAAAGAGAGTCCTCATCAGACACTGACCCTGTTGGCACCTTTATTTCAGACTTCTGGTCTTCAAAACTGTGAGAAAATAAATTTTGGTTCTTTAAGCCACCTAGGTCTATGCTACTTTTTATGGAAGATTGGGAAGATTGGGGTACCATCTGTCTTGCTCACTGCTATATCTCCAGTGCAAGGAACAGTGCACTTAACAAAAATATATTAACTGGCTTGGTGACTGTTGCCTCAAAAATGATTTAAGTTAGAGGTAAAAGACAGAGTACAAAAAATTTAAGTGCTATTCTTTCTGGTAATATGGCAGGCTATATATCTAAAGAAACTCTCCTGGGCTAGATTATTCAAGAATCAGGTTGAAGTATGAAATATCTCTTTAAATTTATAAAATAGTGAGAGAAATACTTGAGACCTAAAATAACGGAAGGACTATAAACGATGAAAGATAATCAAGCACTAAATTTTGGCAGCTGCTCTGAGAGATATGCTAATCACTAGAGTTCAGGAGAGAGATGCATTTGTGTATATTCTAGTGAAAAAGAAAAGTTAGATACTTGAACAAAACACGGAAGGACTTCTAGTATTCATATAAGCTAAAGAAAAATATTTCAGGAAGTTGGTATATGGTTATCAGACATTGATAAAACAAGACAACTGGGAGAAATGTTGAAAAATTTCTAAGTCCAGAGTCAAGATTGGAAAGGTGAAGAAAGGAGAAATCCTTACATGGCTTTAGTGCAAGAGGAAGGGGTTTTAACATAATTTTTAAAGAAATGTTTTCTTTCTCTTTTTTTTTCTTCTTCTCCTTTTTCTTACTCCAACTCCTCACCTCCTCTTCTGTTTCGCTCTCATTTTTCTCTCTCATTTATTTTGTCACTATTTCATTCATTTACTCAATTAGGAGATATTTCGTGGACCCCAGATTTTATGAATTACTTTCTAGGGAAGATAAATGTAGACAAATGATCTCTAACCTATAAAGAGCTTGTGGTCAAATCAGGTGTGTGTAATACTTACATCAATGAAATTGTACGTGTGTCTGTCTGTGTGTGTGTGTGTGTGTGTGTGTGTGTGTTGGTGGTGGGTAATGCAGGGAAAGGAAGTGGGAAAACGAAGAAAAAAGAATATTTGTAACTCTGGTATTAATTTTAAATTTTATCATTTCCTTTTGCCAACAGCTATCTATAGGATAGCTAGAAGAAACTCTTGTGCATTTTGTGTATTGTGATTTAGGTAGATTGAATTTTTGCTATCACTTAAAGTCATCCTGTCATTTTTGGTTAACCAGAGCTGATTCTGTTACTTGAGGTATTTTTATACATATTCTAAGGATAGCTTCGCTTGTTTTTTAGTTCTTGCAAGTCTAATTCTGGTCTTAATAGATAGGTTTCTGTTTAATGAAATGGTAGAGTTGAGTTTAGTAAAACAACTGCTTAAGGTACTTTTACTCTCATTTTAAAAGCTGAGGATCCAAAAGTAGATTTTATGTTCTTTCTCATCTGGAGATATAAAAATGTTATTAACATTCAACTGGTCTCAAAACCCAAAGTTGGAACCCGGGGTTGTTTGAAGAGGAATTTACTGGTAACAATGTGTGGACTGAAAATGAGAGAGCTATTCAAGTAGTGTGCTTTGTGGTGGTTGAGGTTTAGTTAATCATGGTCCTTCACCATCAAAGATAACAAAGCTTTGGTACTGCTCTGCACAATATCAACCCTTTGTATTTTCAGATCTGCTCACTAAGGTTGAATTTTATCATTTTCTTGCTCAAAGATTCAATCCCTATTAACAGAAACCCACTAAGAGGAGTGCATTTTGTGGCTTCAGTGGCCTACCAAACCAAACATTTGCAGGTCAGCTCAGGAGAAGAAAAATGATCTCTTTCAAGATGACTGTTACTGCACAAGCAGAAAAATATCACAAAGCAGGATACCTTTTTATAGATAAATTTTAAGTCATTAGCATTATCAGTTTTTCTCTATAGTCCCTGCTAATTGTAAGTATCAAATTGCATTGGCAGAGTATGGCTACCTAGTAAAGATTAGTGCTTTATCCACATATTAGTATAAAACAGTTATCAAATAATATATTATACTTCTATTTTTCTTATATTTCTTGGCCTTGTGTGCATCACATTTTCACAAAATCTCACAGATGTTACCTAACTTGAGAGTGTCCATATCTGGGTTTCGCAGGCCTAGCATCCGTTGAATCTAAATAATACACAGCACATTCACATTTGATTATGTGAAGCATAGGAATTCAGTACATTGCTGTGTTGGTAGTTTGTTGCCCTGGTGAATCATAGCATAATATTAGGATGAAAGAGGTGGGTAAGGGTAAAAGGATATCATAGTAATGGTGATCTGTAGGAATCTTGGGCTGTTCTGGAGACGAAGGGTAAATGTAGTGAAATGGACTACCAGTCATGATAGTTAAATTTGTCCAAGGGTCCTTTCCTGTGAACAGTTTCTGAGATCTGTAACTGGCTTGTAGTCAGGGCAAATGGATATTCATTGTATGTCCAATGAAGGTTCAGGGAGAACGGGAAGAACACTGACAGGCAGCAATGTATACCTATTTAAATACTGTTCCCAAATTTGCAAGTTCATAAAAATGTCACTTTCCTATCACAGAAGGTCCTTTTAGACAAAATGTTTTATTATTTTAATATCTGCTGAATTCTGCTTATATCCTGATAAGTATTTCTTCAAAGTATAATTTTAGGCTAAGTGCATTAACAAAGGATTTCCTTTTCCAGAACTATTTAAATTGAATATTTCAGATTGCAGTGGAGTAAGTTCCATGCTCTGTTGACCTGCTTTTTTGAGCACATACTTTTGGTCAACTACCATCATAAAGGACAGAGATCATGTATGCAGCTGCAAGATGAATGAGACCTTCAATCTACTGGTGACACTGCTTAATAATAAAGCAATTAGTAAAGAAAGAAGAGGCAAAAAGAAAAAATATGTAGCTTTTATTGACAGGAAGGAATTCCAGCTGTTTGGACAGTTATGTATTGTTTAATAGGGTAGATTCTTTTAAAACCTGAATGTGACAGATGTTTACCCAGGCTTTCCAGCTGAAACTGAAAATAGGGTCACAATAATTATAAGGAACAGCGGAATCTATGGAACCCCAGTTCTCTTCTATGTCCCTCCCTGCTAGTTTAATGAGTCCTTAGGGAGTCTCTCGTGAGCACCTAGAGGGCTACAATTGTCCTTTTCTTTCTACATTTAGTGCCCATCTTCTCAGCTGATTCTGACACCCATCAGATAGATCACGATTTGCTCTACTGATATTCTCTCCTACTCCCAATGTTGGCTGCCTTGGTTGGCTATCAAAATTGTCTTACTAGCTTGCTGGTCATTTCCACAACATCTTATTATGCTACAGGGTAGATGAACTGAAATGGAGGTAAATATCCTTCTTTGCTTGTGTTACACTTTATATCTAGGCTAAAAGCAGGACAAATTTTATATATATGTGGCCAGGACCACATCCATCAATCCCTGGTCTTGGGCTAGAAAAGAAGTTAAGAAGATATATATTGTAGTTCATTCATATTTATTCTCCCTTTACAACTTTCATCTGTGTTCTTAGAACAAGTTTAAAAAACTTGATCCACTTTAGTCTCAGAGTGTCTTGTTCTTTATCTTGTACAGTGTCTGATAGGGAAAATGGATAACCATTAGCCTAACTTTTTGATGCCAATTTTGGGCTTGAAGTTAACTGTCACAATCAACACAGTATTTTTTTTTGTATATATATATATATATACACACACAAAATATCTATATATATATTACTGCCCCTTGCGGAGCAGGGCTATCCTCTAAGCACTGTGCCCAGAGAAGCCTTTTTTTATGTGTTGTTTTTTAAACAAGCAATTAGTTTCCATGCAAATATAATTAATATCAGTATAATATGTTATCCTAACAGACATTGCTAACATAATGGAAGTTACAATGATACATGGTGTAGACCGGTTATACCAGAGGTTTTTTTTTTTGTATGTGTGTATCATTTATCTAGAGCAGAGCAAGTAGGATTTGGTTTCTGTGCCTGGATCATCACATTGAGAAAGATTGCTCAGAATGAATGTGTGATTGATTAATTACACCTCTCACGGTGTCAGCGGTAGAACTATATAATTGCCACCCCCAAGCTACAGTGGCGGCTTCTTACACTAGTCTACCTCTCACTCCTCACACAGCCCCTCCCTAATCCTGGGAAGTAATGAACTAGTTTGATGATCAACTATTTAAAGAGCTAGAGCACCATAACTATAATGCAAAAAAATAGGGAGAGGAATTTTACATAAAATTAAACATAATATTGAAAGACATACATTTCTACTAACAAGTTGGATTCTAATCAGATGACTTCATTTTTCCTACCAAAAAATAAAGAATCATGAGAGAATTTGACTAAGTTTGTCTTTACTGTTCCCTACTTTCTGTGGTCTTCTAGTTCATCAGTGGTATAACTTAGATCTCTCTGATATTCTGAATCTCTCTCCATCTTTTTCACCTTCTGGTTGCTAAAACATATCTTAGACCATAACTTAAGGGTTCATTTTAGAACCCATTAATCATATTGGTAAACAAATGATTAACAGATTCAATAAGAACCTGTTAATTACTATACATTACTATGATACTATACGTTACTATACTACTTACGTACTATACGTTATGTATACTATACGTTACTATACTACTTGGAAACTTTTCTATTACAATTAGAACCTGTTAATCATTTGTTTACCAATTACAGGTTTTTATTGAACCTGTTAATCATATTGGTAAACAAATGATTAACAGGTTCTAATTGCAGTAGAAATTTTTCCACGTATTATATCTTTCAAGAGTATATACATTTAATATTTTTATTCAATAATTGAGCAAATTTACTGAAAACCTCTTATGTACCAGATACTTATGTACCAGATACTTATCTAAATTGTGGGGATGCAGTGGTGAATAAGAAAATCATTGCCGTCATAGAACTTATGTTTTAGTTTGGAAAGACAGACCATAAACAAACAGAAGATAACGGATGGTGGTAAGTATTATTGGCCCTTCATACCCATGTTCCACATCAGCAGATTCAACCAATCACCAATCAAAAATGTAGTTAGGCTTGTGATGGTTGCATCTGTGCTGAACATGTACATACTTTCTTTTCCTTGTCATTATTTCCCAATGCAGTTGTAACCATTATTTACATAGCATTTACATTATATTAGGTATTGTAAGTAATCTAGAGCTGATTTAAAGTATTCCAGAAGATATGAATAGGTTATATGCCAATACTCTGCCATCTTGTGTAAGATACTTGAGAATTTTAGTATCTATAGGGAGTGGGGGGGCCTGGAACCAATCCCTGAAGATACTGCAGCACTGTGCAGAGGATGATTACATTAGGATGATGTGATGGTGAAAAATCAGTTAAACTAGGATGATTGATCAGTGCATAATGACTCCAAGTGGGGTCATTAGAAAAGACCTTTCTGAAGAATGACAGTTAAGGTATCTGAATAAAAATAAGGATCCGGGCATATAAAATACCATAGAAAACACAATTTAAATCTAAGAGTAGAATTTTAGGCACAGTAAAATAGATAGGTAGACATTTAGAGAGGATGAAAACAATCACACTATCTAATGCTCCTCCTACATGCGCAATCAGTCCTTATTAGTACCTGCTTCCTAAATGTTATTAGTATCTGTCCGATAAATCTCTTAAATTTACCATGTATTAATTTGTTAATTAAAAGAGATCATCATATCCTTGACTAAAGAAGCTATGTTTAATAGCCAGAGAGAGGAAAAATTCACCTGCAAACACACTATTATTCTCAAGAGCAATAATAAAGTCAGAAGACTATGGAATAATATCTTCAATGTGCTAAGAGAAAAATCAATTACAAATTAGAATTGCAAACCTGGAAAAATGTGTTCCAACAATGTTTTTTCAAAAGAACTAAAGCAGAGGGTTAACTGCCAACAGATTTTACTGAAGGAACATCTAAAGCAAACATTTCAGAATGAAGGAAAATTATTTTAAACATACGTAGATGCATAAATAAATGGCAGATGAATTAATAATAAAATGTTGTATAATGTCTAATGTCTCAGATTGAAAATAAAAAGAACTGAAATACTGGACAGAATTAGCCTGTAGGTTGAGAGTAGTTTCATCGCAGTTAAAATGATTTATGGTTCTTATCTTGCTCAGGAGGAAAATTGCAATATTAATAAAACTTCTGTGTGATAATATTGCAAAGATGATGTTAAAAAAATAGAAGTAGAGGATACAACTTCCAAACAGTAAAAGAAAAAAAAAATAAAATGAGAAAACCAAAGTAACCAATCCAAAAAATGCAAGAGAGAAGAAAAAGAAGTATAGAAAAAAAATGTGGCAAGGTGTACAAAGTAAGAGGGTGAAAAAATTCAGATATGTCAATAGTCACAATAAATAAAAACATAGTTTATTAGATAGGTTTAAAAATCAAAAATCTGAGAATAAAGATGAGTAAGTACTAGAGACCTAATATATACCATGGTGACTACTGTTAATAATAATGCATTGTATACTTGAAATTTGCTAAAAGAGTAGATTCCAAGTGTACTTACCACACACACATACAAAAGGCAACTATGAGAGGTGATGAATATGTTAATTAGCTGGATTGTGGTAATCATTTCACAATGTATAGGTATATCAAAATATCATGTTGTATAGCCTAAATCTACATAATTTCTATGTATCATGCCTCAATAAAGCTGGAAAAATCCAGGAATAGTCTGATAAGAGAAACACCTAAAACATAACTTGAGAAGGTAGAAAAGGAAGAAATGTAAAAAGGGCTTGTGTAACTATTTTAATATCAACACAAAATACGCTTAAATTTAAAAGCAACAGTAGAAATAGAAAAGGTGATTAAATAATGTTGAAGAGCTCAGTTCACCAGGAAGATATTATAATTCTAAACCTACATGCACTAATAAAATCAGCTCAATATATATGCACAAAATTATACAGGAGTAAGTGCATAAACACATCACCATCATGAAGTGTGTTAATACACCTCTTTCCTTTCAAAGGTCAGACAAAAGACAGTGAATTATAAAAAATTTGAACATCATATTAATATGCTTAAATAAATAGATATGCATGAAATCATCCATTATTATAGAACATATCTTGTTCTCAAGCACATAAAGAATATTTAAAAAAATTAATTATGTATGTATTATTAATCCATAAAGCAACTCTCAAACTTCCAGAAGCTGATGTCATGCAAACAACATCACACTGGTATCACATAGGCTACCTCAGGGAAATTAGATTAGAAGTAAATTGCAACAAAATGAATTAACATATCAAAAACTGAAATTAAAAATCATATGTCTAAATAATTCATACGTCAAAAACCAGAAGTAATAAATATAAGGTACTATGAAGAACTGGATGAATATGAAGTTACCATATATCAAGACTTGTAGTATAGTATGCAGTGAAAGCGGTATTTTAGGAGCAACATAGTGTGAATTTGCCAATATTTGAAAAGAAGGCAAAAATGGAATGAGTCAGATATCTAAATTAGCAAATAAAAAAGAATAATAGAATAAACCCCAAGAGAATAATGGCTATAGTAAAAAAAATTTATAAACTAGCAAGGGCAAAAGTGATTTCTCTAAAAAACAATTTGAACAAAACTCTGATGAGATTGATTGAGGAGAAAAGGAAAGAAGTTACAAATATTATTACAGCTTGAAAAAGCTCATAACTACAAAGAGTGGAAATTGAAAAGATAGATTTTTTCCAGGCAAATTTATAGAAAATGTTTGAGAGTATTAACAAAATAGATGAATTCCTAGAAAATATACGATATCAAAACTGACGGAAGGGGAAATAAAAAGTTGGCTGAAGAGATAATAATTTGAATTGCCCTAAAATCAGTAACTAATTGAATACCTAGTAAAAAATATTCTCACAGAGAAAACAACTGTCTCAGATGACTTTATATACCAGTTATATTAAGTATTCAATTAAGATACAATAGTTCTCACAGACTTTTCCAGAGAATAGAAAGAATGATAACAGGTTGGGCATGGTGGCTCAAGCCTGTAATCCTAGCACTTTGGGAGGCCAAGGCTGGCAGATCGCCTGAGGTCAGAAGTTCGAGACAGCCTAGCCAACATGGTGAAACCCTGTCTCTACTAAAAATAAATACAAAAATTAGCCAGGTATGGTGGCAGGCGCCTGTAATCCCAGCTACTTGGGAGGCGGAGGCAGGAGAATCGCTTGAACTTAGGAGGTGGAGGTTGCAGTGAGCCGAGATTGTGCCATTGCACTCCAGCCTGGGTGATAAGATCTAGAGTTTGTCTTAAAAAAAAAAAAAAAGGGGAAAGAATGATAACAATTCCCAAGTCATTTAATAAGGTCTATATAACCTTGATTCTAAAGGTAAAGAAAAGGAGAGCATGAGAAAGGGAAAAAAGTGATTATAGAATGGTTATAGAAGACAGAAATATAACACAAGGACAATAATATGACAAACTAATATAATAAAAATGACAGTAATATAATAAAAAAGAACTGTATGGGAGTGAAGAATACATTCCAATCTCATAGTTGAAAATCTGATCATTTATGTATTAAAAACATATAATTCATAGTGAACAAGTTAGGTTTATCCCAGGAAAAAACATGTGCTTTAAAACAATAATAATTATATAAATTTCATTCACCATGAAAGAGAAAAAATATGATTCCCTCAATCAATGCATGAAGATATTTCATAAAGTTCAACATTCCATCCGTGATAAAAATTTTCATCAAAATTGGAATAGAAGAGAATATCTTTATCAAAACCTACCAATGATGGATGTCAAATACAAAACTTTTTCAAAATTTTATTTTATTTCAATAGTTTTTGGGGAACAGGTGATTTTTTGTTACGTGGATAAGTTATTTAGTGATGGTTTCTGAGATTTTTGTGCATCTGTCACCTGAGCAGTGTATACTGTACCCAATGAGTAGTCTTTTATTGCTCACCTCTGTCCCACCTTTCCCCTTGAGTCCCTGAAGTCCATTATATCACTTTTATGCCTTTGAGTCCTCGTAGCTTAGCTCCCACTTATAAGTGACAACACATGATATTTGGTTTTCCATTCCTGAGTAATTTCATTTACAGTAATGGTCTCCAACTCCATCCAGGTTGCTACGAGTGCCATTATTTCATTCCTTTTTATGACTAAGTAGTATTCCATGGTGTATATGTACCTCATTTTCTTTATCCACTCATTCATTGGTTGATAGGCATTTGGCTTGGTTACAATTATTATTATTATTATTATTGCCCAGGCTTGAGTGCAGTGTCATGATCTCGGCTTACTGCAACCTCTACCTCCTGGGATCAAGCAATTCTACCTCAGCCTCCCAAGTAGCTGGGATTACACTCATCTGCCACCACACCTGGCTAAATTTTTTGTCTTGTTTTGTTTTGTTTTGTTTTAGTAGAGATGGGGTTTCACCATGTTCGCCAGGCTGGTTTCGAACTCCTGACCTCAAGTGATCCACCCGTCTTGGCCTCCCAAAGTGCTAGGATTATAGGCATGAGCCACCGTGCCCGGCTGCTTGGTTACAATTCTTAACAGCTAAATAGTAGAAGTGTTCCCTGTGGAATTAGGAACAAGACAATAGTATTCACCATCACCTCTTCTATTTAGTATTTTAATGTAGGTTCTACTAGCAAGACAAGAGGTAAACATAAAATATATGGATACTGGAAGAAAGAAGGATAATTCATTATTCACGGATCATATTATTGTCAACTTGGAAAACCCAAATGAATCTGCAGACAACCTATAAGAATTAGTAACGGAGTTAAAAATGCTGTTTAGATATGGTAAAATCTATATAGAAAAGTAAATTACATTTTACCAGAGTCTATTTATAAAAACATGTTATTTATCATAAAGCTCATAAAGCTAACAAATGCATCTAGGAATAAACCTAAAAATGAATGCCTAAGGCTTTTGTGGAGACAGTTATAAACTTTTAAGACAGATATTAAAGACATCTAAACCAAAGAAGAAATAAAATCATGTTCATTGATAGAAAGACACAGTCTCACCAAGGCATAAATTTTCTGCAAATTGATCTTTAAATACAATGCAATTCCAGCAAAAAATTAAGATTTTTAAGAAACTTGATGTATTTATTGGAAAATATATATATAGATGAAGAGGGTCTACAGGTGAGCCAAAACCTTTCTAATAAAGTATAACAAAAGGTAGATTTACTCTGTCAGAAAGTAAGGCATTTTTAAAGCAATAAATAACCAAGAGAGCCTGGTATTAAAGCAGGGATAGTAATACCAACAAATGCAACTACCATGGTTTCAATTTCTCCTGCAAAACTCATGTTGAAATTTAATTGCCAACGTAACGGTATTGGGAGGTGGGGCTTTTGAGAGGTGATTAGGGCTCTGCCCTAATTCGTGAATTAATGCCATTATCTCTTGGAAATGGGTTAGTTATCCTGGGATTGGGCTCCTGATAAAAGGACAAGTTTGGCCCCCATTTGCTCTCTGTCTTATGTTCTCACATAATATTCTGCCATGGGATAACTCATCATGTTCTTGGATTTCCCAGGCTCCAGAACCATGAGCCAAATAAACTTCTGTTCTATTTATAAATTACTTAGTTGGTGGTATTCTGTTATAGCAGAAGAAAACAGGCTAATATAGGAACAGTATAGAGAGACCAGAAACAGACTCATAAGTACATGGTAATTTGATATATGATAGAGATGTCATTACAGATCACTGGGGAAATGTACAACTATTCAATAAATGGTGCTGAGATATTTGGTTACCTATATAGGGGGATTGACTATACTATACAGATAACATCATTTCCAGAGATATTAAAATGAGCAGGTGGGTGTTTGTGAAATGATGGATATGTTAATTTGCTTGACTGTGGTAATAATTTACTGTGCATATCAAAACATCATGTTGTACACCTGAAATACATACAATATATAAAAAATGCAGTTGAAAAATTTAAATAGGAAAGGCAAATTTTAAAGTATTTAGAGGATAGTATAAGGGTGACTACCTTAATGAGTTCAGGATATAGAAAAGTTTTTAATGAGGCATAAAATCACTAAATACAAGAAGAAAGATTGATTTACTGCTTTGAAATTATTAACTCTTTTTATCAGAAGGCATCACAAAGACTAAAACGTTAAAACCTGAAAAGTATATTTCTGAGATATATAACTGAAAAAGAATTTGTATCAATAACATATAGAGAAATATTACAGATTACTAAAAATTAACAAAATACTAATAATAAAATGGTCAAAAGATATGAACAGACATTTCAACAAAGGGAAAACATAAACAGAAAAACATATAAAACAGAAAAACTTACCTGTGAAAAGATGCTCAATCTTGTTATAAATCAGGAAAATGCAAATAAAAGCTGCATGAGATATAGCTTAACACCCACAAGTTGCCCAAAACGAAGAAACTGGAGAATGCCAAGTGTTTTGAGTGCTCCAGTGCTGCTGTGGGAAAGTATATGGTGCAACCACTAGGAACATGCTTTTCTGCACGAGCTACAACCCTGCAAATCCACTTCTTGATATATACACCGGAGAAACTCTTGTTCATGTTCACCAAGAGATGTATACAAGATTTTTTTAGTAGAAGGATTGTTACAGAAAAAAACTGGAAACAACCCAATTATTTATACACAGAAGAATACATTTTTAAATTATGGTTTATTCACACAGTAAAATAACAATGAAAATGAATGAACCACAAACACAGAATATGATTGAATCTGAGAAATAAAAGGGAGTTTTAGAAGTCTGTATACAGTATGATATCACTTTTATAAAGTTCAAAGCCATGCAATACTGTGTTCAGATATACATATGCACATGTAATAAAAGCGTAAATAGTAAGGCATGATAAACAACAAAACCAGAACAGTGGTTACATAGAAGGCTTGGGAGTGAGTTGCCAGGTGTTTTGCTATTATGCATCACAATATGTATGTATGTTATATACATATTTTATGTAGATATATAATATTGCAAAATAAAACTGAAAAATTGTATTTGTTATTCAGGATAATAGTTCTTTAAGAAAGAATTAGGAATGAAGAATTTAGTAAAATAATGATTTTGAGGATGACTGACATTTTCATTAAGTCACTCAGTATCCCTGAATTTCAGAAATATTAGTTGGAAATGGAAGTCACTAACGTAACCTGAACACAAGCTGTAAACTATATAATACAGATGTGAGGTTCTTGAAATAAAACACCATCTGCTTACTTGTAAGTAGCAACAGGCGAATTACACTGCATATTCAGACAACTAGGTTCTTAATCTACCTTTGCTGTTGGCATCTTGGGCATATTTGGACAACTTGCCTGCTTTCCTTGACTCATTTTAACCATCCATGGAAGTAGAATATGAATCTGTAATGTTCCTTTTGATTTAAAGATAATACTGGTGCCATTCTTTGTATCTTAACGTTTATTTTTATGTTCTGTTTTTACTCCTTCTCTCCCCAGAGAAAACACCTAAGGGATATGTTACAATCACAGTGATAATCAATTTTATCTTTACCTAGATAATTATAGGACTCCGATTGTGGCTGGTATAAGCTATTTCTAGCATAACTTGTGGCTGGTTCTAGCTCTCCTCTTAGACAGATCTTAGGTGGCCCTTGTTTTATTTTGATGACCCTGCTATGACCACGGAACTTCAGTATGTGACAATTCACTCCTACCTCAAGATGTCCTGGTGGTACCTTCTAAACTAGCACCTCCTATTCCTTTATGGAAATGTACAGGCCTTCATTTCTCTTGCTTTGTCTGGTACCAGAAAATCAGTTATTCCCAAATCCCTTAAAATTTTTATTCCACAAGTCCTTATGGAAATGGGACTACTGGTAGCTTGTCCAGAGGTCCCAGTGTCCTTGAGCTATGTAAGCAGTTAGACCACACTATGAATACATTAGTTAATCACTGCCTCAATAATGCTGTGTAAAAGCATTCAAACTCAGTGGCTTACAATGGCAAGCATTTGGTTTTGTCACTGATTTGTATGTAGATCTGCTGGTCTGGGCTCTACAAGCCTCCATATTCTTCTGGGATCAGAGGCTACCTTGGGCATATCGTTTTTATGGAATATCACAGGCATGCAAAAAGCCAAACCAAACTATGCAAACATGTGTATGGCCTTCACTTTAGTCATATCTACTAACATTCCGTTCGCTAAATCAAGTCATATAGCAAATCTCAACATTTAGAGGGGGAGGAGAAGAGGAAAGGGAAGGGGAAGAAGACAATATATATGTTAAAGTATATTCTTTTTCCATTCTAACACATTGCAAGGTCACATGAGTAAGTGAATAAATGAGAACAATAATCCAATCCACCAAAAAGTCCCCCCGAATATTATATGATATAAAGTCAAAATAGAAAGTCAAAAAGAAGCACTTAGAGTAAATAGAAAAGACTTTCATTGTTTTTTGTTGACTTGCAACCTTCAACCTGATTTCACATTATT
Source organism: Pongo abelii (assembly GCF_028885655.2). Lineage (NCBI taxonomy): Eukaryota > Metazoa > Chordata > Mammalia > Primates > Hominidae > Pongo > Pongo abelii. Next base: position 89,860,841 of record NC_071992.2, read on the forward strand.
AGTTGGGGTTAAGAACCATCACTAAGGCGGTAGAAATCAATAGATTTCCTTGATTTACGTATACTTTAGAGTAAAGGTGTGTTCAAGTGAGAGTAAGTCAGCAGATAATCTAGACAGTGACAATATAAAACAAAACATTTTCTCCAGCTATACTGACAATGGATCGGAGGGAATAATCTAAAATGTGCATGATGAATTTGTGGTCTAATGAATGACAATGGAGGTGTGGTGGGAAGAGCTCAGACTTTACAGCGAGACAAATCTGATTCTGAATTCTGGCCCCAGTGATTGTCAGCTTTCAGCAACTTGCTTAGATATCTGAGACTCATAATCTTTGCCTGTAAAATGAGGATTATGTCATCTCTGAGATACTGTTGTGATGATCTTTAAACAGTTATGTGAAAGTTTTAATATAATGTCTGATATTTGACATGCAGGAAGTTGCAACTATCATTCTGGAAGCATTTATAAGATACACTAAAAAGCAGTTTAGACATTTCTGGATGTCTTTTAAAATAATTTCATTCTTCTAATATGCCTAAGATATAATTTCACTTGAAAAAAGGATGATATCCTCCTAGAAACTCTTCAAAATCTTGATTCAGTGATTCCAAAAAGAATATTATTTGTTCATTTGAGAAAACCATTTGCCGCACTGCTACATACTTTCAGATGTGAAAATAAAGGGATCCCAGCTGGTTGCTTTATTTTCAAACAACTACAAAGGAAACAGTAGAATTTTGGCTTCTTGTAATTTTCCTTTGAAAATTTTCACAACCATGTGTGGTTGGAATCTGGCATTTATCTTTTGCTTCCATTCTGGAAATTTATACACTTCTGTAGCGTTTGGTTTGGGTCACATAACTTTTCAATTCTTTGTCATAGTCTTCCACTTGTATAATTTCCGTCCAGTGTGAAAAACATATACCGTAAGGTGTTTACACAGAAAGACTTTAGGCATAATAATTGCCCATGGATCAGAAGAGCTAGCACAGAAAAATTAGTCATGAATAATAAGGAAACAAAAAATGTATCACAGATTATTTTATGTGAATGACCAAGACTGAGTGTATAGGATGTAATTAAAGTCAAACAAACTTTGTAACCATTGACTTTAGAAGAATAATAAAAATACATTATCCAGCTCACATACATAAAATATACTAGTTTCCAAGTGGACAGATGAGTGCTGCCAAATTTTAAATCGTTTAAAAATTTATGTTTTAGGGACTTTCAAAGGCAGCTTTTTAAGATCATATAGGTGATGAGAGTTGATGTCAGACACCTATTTCCTTGCTGTCTCAGTTCTTTATTATATACATGATAACTGCCCTGCTTATACTTTGAGGAGAAAAATGATTCTAGACAGAAGTTTATAAGGAAACTAAATCTCTGGAGATTTTTTTTTTTCTTCAAAAAAAAAATTCAACTTCTACTCTCCTTACTGGAACTTTTTCCTGGTTCTGTTGCCCATATTTTGACTACAGCTTTCTCAAAGCTGAATTTTATATTTCTATCTCCTTGTAGATCCCTTTAACTTTTTATTTCATAGTCTCCCTAGTCTAATTCTGATCCTCACTACCTTATTCTTGACATCGACTCTTTCCCTGCCTAGAGAAACGGGACCTGCCTCTGACTGACTTAAAATTTTTTTGAGTCAAAATAATATTATTGTGAGTCAAAAGTCTTATTTTGTTCAACTTGATTGATAGACAGCTTGATTTATAGAACCTTCTAGCATCAGTATTGGTCATCCATCTATTCTGCATTTACTGAGTGCCAGCTATATGCCAGACATTTTACCATGCCCCAAAATACAGAAAAAGAGATTAGAAAACCAGCAATTGCAGCCTGTCAGCGCTTGAATGAGATCTGCTGCTTACTAGTTGTGTCACCTTGGGTAAGTTTCTCGAATCTATTCTTCAGTTTGTTATCTGTAAAATGATATTAGTGCCCTGTGTCATCAAGTCGTTTTGAAGGTTAAGTAATGCATATATGTATATTGCTTCAAGAGTCCATAGATTATTCTGTAAACAAGGCAAGTCCTGTGGCCTCAGACCTGTTTAATCACCACTCCTGTCCTGGTCTTTTGCCTTCACTGGACTCACCATTTATGTCAATTAAACAGGAGAGGCAGTTGATATTGAAAAGTAGGTGCACACATTGCAAAACCCATTAAAAGATAGGTTTGTGATAATCTGTTTGTTCTCATTTGCAGAATCCCTTTTAAAAGACTTTGAAGTTCAGAGACAGATACTATAGTTCTGACTTGTAAGGGGCCATACATATCCTGTATCACAGCTAAAAATGATATAGGCTCATCTGGCTTTTAAAAAGAAGAATTTGAGCAGATATTAATCCAAAGAAGACATACAAATGGCCAGCAAGTGTATGAAAAGATGTTCAACATCATTAATTGTCGGAGAAATGAAAATAAAAACTATGAGAATTTATCACTTCACATCTGTTAGAATAGCTAATATCAAAAGCCCAAAATATAAGTGTTGGTGGGGACTTCGAATGATTAGAACACTTGTACACTGTTGGTGGGAACGTAAAATGGTCTAACAGTTATGGAAAACGGTATGGAGTTTACTCAAAAAAATTTAAAAAGAACTACCATATGATCCAGCAATTCCAAATCTGGGCATATATCCAAAATAATTAAAATGAGGCTCTCAGAGAGACATTTGCACACTCATGCTCATTGCAGCATTATTCACAATAGCCAAGATATGTAAACAACCCAAGTGTCCAGTGACAGATGAATAGATAAAGAAAATGTGGTATATACATACAATGGAATTATTTAGCCTTAGAAAAGAAGGGAATCCTGCCATCTGTGACCACTGGAGAACATTATGCTAAGTAGAATAAGCCAGGCACAGAGGGGTGAATATATTGCCTGATTCTGCTTACATGAGATATCTATAATAGTAAAACTTGCAGAGGCAGAGAATACAATGCAGTTGCCAGGGGTTGGGGGTGAGGGAAATAGGGACTTGTTCAATGGATGTAAACTTTACTTGTGCCAGATAAAGAAGTTCTTGAGATCTGCTGTATAACATAATACTTATAGTTAATAATAATGCATTGTACAGTTCAAAATTTTTTAACTGGGTAGATTTTATGTTAAGTATTCTTATCACAAAAATGGGACACAAAGAGACTTTGGGAGTGTTGGGTATGTTTATTACCTTGATTGTGGTGGTGTTATCACTGGTGTTTGCATATGTCTAAACTCATCAAATTATACACATCAAATGTGTGCAGGTCTTTGTATATCAATTGTGCCTCATTAAAGCTGTTAAAAATTTTGGCTTCATTTGATAATGAGGGCTCTTCAAAAAGGCTGATCACTGCTTACAAGACAGAACATACTTTGGGCTGTGTACTGTCTTTATGTGAGTAGTCCTCATATGTTTACACTTCTTTGCCTTACGTTTATGCAATCTTATCACAGAATGAGATAGCATTTTAACACTGGTAAATTAATATGTGGCCTGGGAGTGTTTAGATTTAGTAGAATTAAAATGGTTTAAATTGCTAAACAAGAACAATATTCATGATCCAAATATATTACATTTGTATATATTGTACAGCAAACCATTATTTCATTACTTAACTTATTAAGCTGACAGTTATTACCACAGACTAGGCACTTAGGATACAGATATAGGAGACAGTTTCTGTCTTAAAGAACTAATCATTTAATGGAAAAGATATATCTGAAAATAAGTGTTTGTAAGCACAATGATAACACTAGTATACATGAGCTATACACGGATATTAAAGAACTGAAGAGGGACCAAGAGAATGTGTACTTATTGTAGTGATTTATGGTCGTTGGTTTTTCTTCTTTAACTTATTAGATGCTTCACAAATATGGACAACATTCTGTAGCACAGCTAAGTACACATTTGGAGCTTGCTTTTTCCTAACATGAAATTTTATTTTTATTTGTTTTTAATTTTTTGTTACCATAGGTTTTTGGGGAATAGGTGGTATTTGGTTACATGGTAAGTTCTTTAGTGGTGACTGGTGAGATTTTGGTGCACCCATTACCTGGGCAGTATACACTGAACCCAATTTGTTGCCTTTTATCCCTTGCCCCCTTCCCACCCTTTCCCCACAAGTCCCCAAAGTTCATTATATCATTTTTATGCCTTTGCATTTTCATAGCTTATCTCCCACTTATGAGTGAGATCATAAGATGTTTGGTCTTCCATTCTGAGGAACTTCCTTTTTAAAATGAAGGAGCTAATAAAATTGGTTTCTCACATTGTAAAAGAAAGTCATGAGAAAAACAATACATTATCAATTGATTGTTATCTCTATTTCGTAGTGAGAGCTTTGTTTTTCCTTGAATTACTTATTTTTTGGCTGGTTGTTTTGTTCTTTCTGTGCTGTGCAGATACAACCATAGGTGGTTGTATTTTGTAGTCTGAAAAAGTATGAGGTGATATGTGCTTGGGATGTCTCATTAGAAAAACATTTGGGACAATAGAGAGAAAAAGACCACTAAAATGGGAAGACTCATCTCTTCTTTGCAGTTTTATCAGAAACTGGAGCTCTTAAGTAATAAACAACCATCAAGTAACTAAAGAATGAAAAATGTGATTTTCATTATAGCATGAATTGTGTGATTCTTCTCTATTTTTCTTTTCCTGCCAATTCCATTTGGTATGATTGTGAAACTCTATTAATAAGCATTGTAAGTCCTTTCATTTCAGAAGGTCATTTTGGTTACCCAATAAATGTTTTGTGTAGGACTAAGTGGTATAGTTTAAGATTTTTTTCTCTTCTCAAAACAGTTAGTTTGCTGAAGTCAGAAAATATGTTACCTGAGTTTAATTCTTTCTATTGGAGACTTTATTCTGTAACCATTTGGACATTTATTTACTTCATATGGTCAACCACCTCTCTTCATTTGATCACTTCTACATTAAAAGTCTATAACATGGTATTTGGGGCAGAAAATGTAAAGAAGGATAAGTCACAATCCCTGAATATCAGTAGCTTTCCACCTAGTAGAAGAAACTGAATGCAATGATATCTATAATACAGATAATATTTGACAAACGCTATGATTTATTCATTCATTGAACAAAAATGTTTTATGCATCTCTCATATTCTGAACACTATGTGAGATTCTCGGGATAGAGACATGAAGAAGGCAGAGACATTTTGTGACCTCACAGCTTGGTGGGAATGACAGACATTTACCAAGAATTAAAGAGCCTTCACTATGGGCCAAAACATGTGAGAACCAGAGATAGAAAACCCTGAGTAAAGGTGCTGATAACTTAATGAAGAAGAGCACCAGAAAATAAGCAATGACTAAGTATTATGATAAACTCACAAAAAAGGTGTAGGTAGGACGTTACTAAAGGACATAAAAAATGAAGCCATCATCCTATTTTCTAATCATGTATTTCCAAACTTTTTTTATTACATGTTGTATAAATATGGGCAACATTTTACACATGCTTGGTGAGTGACTTCTTATATGTTGAATGTCACAGAGTGATATGAGAATGTAGAGGAAAAATTACTCTCTTTGGTATTTTCAGGGATAGCCTTCTGAAAGACCTCTCATCTGAGGTCAGTTCTTCATGAAAGACTGGTAGTATTCAGGAGAGGAGGATTCCAGATTGAGGAAACAGTGTGAGCTAATGTACAGAGGCAGGAATTTAGCACATATAGAATTGTCCTACGTGGATAGATTGATTGCAGGATTAAAGAGTGCTAAGCCAGAGGTGAAACCCTGTCTCTACTAAAAACACAAAAAATTAGCCGGGCGTGGTGGTGGCGGGCGCCTGTAGTCCCAGCTATTCTGGAGGCTGAGGCAGGAGAATGGCGTGAACCCAGGAGGCGGAGCTTGCAGATCCGAGCCAAGATCGCGCCACTGCACTCCAGCCTGGGCGACAGAGGAAGACTCCATCTCAAAAAATAAAAAATAAATAAAAATAAAAATAAAAAAATAAAAAAAAGAGTGTTAAGCCAGGAAAAGCATTTTCTAAGGCTTTTCCAGGTCTTGAGGAGCCTTCTATACCTTGTAAGAAGTTTAGGCTGTATCTTGAGAGTAAACTTCAACATTGAAGGCAATAAATGGAACCAGCAAGACATCCGGTACCCACAAGGAGGTGTCAGAGACACCCAGAAAGAGGCAAAAAGGACAAAGCACGGGGAATCTGGGGTAATATTTACTTCTAGCAGTTTTAAAAATTTTCTTAAAGCTATGTATGACGTTTATTCATTGAGTCCCATAATTTTTGTTGAGAGATCAAATATCATATACTTTACTAAGTATTATTGGGTCGACAACATGAGAAATTCAACATAGGGTATAACCACAAGGCAGGAAGATACATTACCCACTCACAGTAATGTAAGTAAGATAAATACATGCTAAAATAAAAGGACCACAATGTGTACAAAAGAAGCAATTAATTCTGAACAAAGTGATTGAGAAAGGATTTGTGGACAGGCAGTCTGACTCTAGAGCCTGATGGCCATGATGTGTGTTGGGTGTAATCATTGGCTCTTTGCATCTTGGATGGAGTTCCTTGGAACCAGATTCTAGTATGAAAAGTTGATACAGAAGATTTATAGGATAAGACTTTAGAAAGAAAGAGAAAGAAAGATAAACTGACCTGTGGCACAGATGCCCTGAGGAGTTGGTCAATCCTCAGAAGCTCTTGAGCTAGGAAGACCTTTCAGAGGTGCACTGAATTGAGGTAATTTGGCCATGTCTTTATATCTGTGCATCTGTTAGTCATTGGCAATGGGAAATTCCTTGGAAAGGTTATAACCTTGGGGAAGACAGTTTTCTGCAACTAGGGCCAATTCCCTGCGATAGATACAGCTGGGAGCTGCGAACAATGTTTAAACTTAGATGAGCCCAATATGGTAGGTGGAAACCCAATTCCATGCTGTGCACTTTCCTTTTAATTTTTGCATTGAAGGCTATAGAAAGATATACAAGGATTTGAGAAGATGAGGTGGCATATATGGATTTTAGTTTTAGAAAGTTATTTCTGGTAGTACTATAATGTATAATTTGGTGAAGTGATATATGCTAACAAGTGAAACCCATTTGTAGACTACTGTAATAGGTAAGACCCAGTTCAAACTTGTGCGAAGTTTTCCCATATCTCAGCCAGAATACTCTTCTCTCTACCATTCTCCCATTAGTTATATTTTTATTTTAGCCCCAACCAAACCCGATTTATGTCATCAGTAGTTGTCTCTGTGTATGTCTTGTTGTAGTCTGTGAATTTCTTTAAAGCAATAGCCATACATATTCTTGTCTGTATCTCTCAAGGACCAGCATTGAGCCATGAATAAAATGGGCATTTGATTAAAATATTTTGAATTAAATGTTTCTTTCTTTTCTTTTCTTTTGATACAGAGTCTCACTCTGTCATCCAGGCTCCCAGGCTGGAGTACACTGGTGCAATCTCAGCTCAATGCAACCTCCGCCTTCTGGGTTCAAATGATTCTCGTGCCTCAGCTCCCCAAGTAGCTGGAATTACAGGAGTGCATCACTGCACCTGACTAATTTTTGTATTTTTAGTAGAGATGAGGGTTTCGCTATGTTGCCTGGGCTGTTCTCAAGTTCCTGGCTTCAAGTGATCTGCCTACCTTGGCCTCCCAAAGTGCCCAGCCTGAATTGAACATTTCAATTGCATTCAGGGAAGAAATAATAAGCTTCTAAAATTGGGTTAATAGTAGTAAGAACAAAGAGAATGTCACTGATGAGGAACACTGAGGAGGTAGAATGTGAACAAGGACTTTTGGGCGTGATGACATAACTTCTGTAATATACAAATTATTTGTATATCAAATACACTGAAACACACTACTAGAATTCATTTGTGTTTATATATTTATTTGGTACATTTTCCCAGGCCATTTCTTAAAACACTTCCCCTCTTTACATAAGTTTCTTAAAGTTTGTTTTTCCAATTTATACTTCAAAGAGAAAACATAATTTTAAAGTTGTTTCTACCCTTTAATGTTGTTTTATAACATGTTTGCCTAAGGCATTAAAGTTCAGGTTAACAGTTCTGTCTTAGTAAAACTGATTTTGTAAGATGCTTTTCTGCCCATATTTCAATTGAATGCTTTGAGTTCCTTTGCCAAATCTGTCAAGGTTATATGACTCCAGAAGGCCATCAAAACTTCCAGAAAGTCAAGAATAAAAGTATTTTTCTTTCTCAGGGTATGATTTGGTCAAGAAAAGACATGACCTATGAAAATTAAAATATATCTTGGAAGCATGAAAATGGCTTTGATTCAAGTGTGTAAAGTTTTCCAAAGCTGAGAGGGAGCACATTTAATCTGTGAACAAAGACATTATAATCTGGTGGCAGACGCATGGTATGTGGCGTCAGAAAACACAAACTGACAAGTTATATGATCATGGGCAATTCAATGTTTCCATGTTTTATTCTTCTCTTCTTAAGAATGAGATAACATTATTTCTTGTTGTAACCAACTTGTCGGAATGATATAAGGATACAGTTAGCCGAGTGAAGTACATGGCTAGAAGAAGCAGTGGGAAGAGCCCTGTGGGCACTCTGGGTCCAAAGGGAAGCCATTTTTGACTTTGTCTCACAGGGGTGCTTGGAGAGGGCTGCCAGTGGAATTGGGGAAAGACCACAGGGAGAAGGAAACTTCCATCTGAACTTTGTAATAATTTCGATCTAATGTGAAGTTTCCTGGATAGAATCTAGGGGAGGGGGCGAAAGGGGAGTGCAGATATGAGCACAGAAACCACAGCAGGTGGTGGGCAGGATTCCTGAAAGCCCTGCTTGCTTTCTCAGTGGGGAGGCTTAGAGCCTAGGGCAAGTTCTCAGCCCTGCTCTTCTGCTGCCTGGAAATAAAATCAGTGCTATTGTGGGGGGGTGGGAATGGTGGGAATAAGACCAGCCTTTTGGCTGTGTGGGAGCTGGGTGAGGCCTATCACTGCCAGCTTTTCCCCACTTCCCTGGCAACCTGTATGACACAGCGAGGGTGTCATAATCCCACTGAGAACATAACTCCATAGGTCTGAGAGCCATACCTCCATCTCCTACAGCAGCCACAGCAAGCCTCACCCAAGGAGACTCTGAGCTCAGACACCTCTAAACCTGCCCCCACCTTAGGGTCTTTCCCTATCTACCTTGGTAGCCAAAGACAAAGGAAGTAATCTCTTGGGGGCTCTATTTCCCTGCCCACCAACTGAGAAACCCAAATATTTTTCCAGGCAACTCTAGGGCAAGCTTGTGTCCTCCCTATACTATTGCAGCTGATGCTCTCCTGAAAGTGCCACCTCCTAGCTGGAGGCCAAACAACACAAAACCAACACACTAAACAAAACTATAACCAAGGACCCTCACAAAGTCCAATTCACTCCTCTGCTCCCTCCACTGGAGCAGGTGCTGGTATCCATGGCTGAGAGACATGATGACAGATCACATCACGGGACTCTTTGCAGACACTCCCCAGTACCAGCCCAGAGCCTGGTAGCTCTGCTAGCTGGTGAAACTCAGCAGAGAAATAACAATCACTGCAGTTCGGCTCTCAGGAAGCCCCATTCCTAGGGGAAGGGGAGAGCACCACATGATGGGGGCAACCCATGAAACAAAATAATCTGAACAGTAGCCTTTAAGCCCCAAATCTTCCCTCTCACATAGGTCTACCCAAATGAGAAGGAACCAGAAAAAACAATTCTGGTAATATGACAAAACAAGGTTCTTTACCATCCCTGAAAGACCACATAGCTCACCAGCAATGGATCCAAACCAAGAAGAAATCTCTGAATTGCCAGAAAAAGAATTCAGAAGTTTGATTATTAAGCTGCTGAAAGGTGAATATCAACTTAAATTAAAAAATGTTACAGGATATGGATGGAAAAATCTCCAGAGAAACAGCATAAATAAAAATCAATCACAACTTCTGCAAATGAAGGACACACTTAGAGAAATGCAATATACACTGGAAATTCTCAACAATAGAATCAAACAAGTAGAAGAAAGAATTTCAGAGCTTGAAGACAAGTCTTTTGAATTAACCCAATCTGACAAAGACAAAGAAAAAAAAGGAACAAAGCCTCCAAGAAGTTTGGGATTATGTTAAATGACCAAACCTAAGAAAGATTGGTGTTCCTGAGGAAGAAGAGAAATGTAAATGTTTGGAAAACGTATTTGAGGGAATAATAAAACTTCTCCAGCCTTGCTAGAGGCAAGAAGCTCAAGGAACACATGGGAAATTCATTGCAAAAAGTTAATAACCTATGCACATAGTCATCAGGTTATCTAAAGTCAAGATGAAGGAAAAAATCTGCATCAGGTAACATATAAAGGAAAACCTATCAGATTAACAGCAGACTTCTCAGCAGAAACCTTACAAGCTGGAAAGGATTTGTGCCCTATCTTTAGCTTCCTTAAGCAACAAAACAGTTAATAGCCATGAATTTTGTATCCAGTGAAACTAAGCTTCATAAATTAAGGAAAGATACAATGTTTTTCAGACAAGCAAATGCTGAGAGAATTTGACACTACCATGCCAGCACTATAAGAACTGTTAAAAGGAGCTCTAAATCTTGAAATAAATCCTCGAAATACACCAAAATAGAATCTCCTTAAAGCGTGAATCTCACAGGACCTATAAAACAAAAACACAATGAAAACCAAGGTATTCAGGCAACAAATAGCACAATGAATAAAATAGTACTTCACATCTCAATACTAATGTTGAATATAAATGGCCTAAATGCTCCACTTAAAGGATGCAGAATGGCAGAATAGATACAAATTCACTAACCAAGTATCTTCTTTCTTCAAGAGACTCACCTAACACATAAGGACTCACATAAATTTAAGGTAAAGGGGTGGAAAATGTTATTCCATGCAAATGGACACCAAAAGTGAGCAGGAGTAGCTATTCTTATATCAGAAAAAAAAAGCTTTAAGGCAATAACAGTTAAAAAAGACAAAGAAAGATATTATATACTGATAAAAGTCATTATATAATGACTAGTCTAACAGGAAAATATCACAATCCTAAATATATATGCAGTTAACACTGGAGCTCCCAAATTTATGAAACAATTACTACTAGACCTAAGAAATGAGATAGACAGCAACACAATAATAGTGGGGGACTTCAGTACTCCACTGACAGCACTAGACAGGCCATCAAAACAGAAAGTCAACAAAAAATGGACTTAAACTATACCCTAGAACAAATTAACTTAACAGAATTTACAGAATGTTCTACTTAACAACTGCAGAATATACAGTCTATTCATCAGCATATGGAACATTCTCCAAGATAGACCATATGATAGGCCACAAAACAGGTCTCAACAAATTAAAGAAAATCGAAATTATATCAAATACTTTCTCAGACCACAGTGGAAAAAATTTGAAATCAACTCCAAAAGGAACCCTCAAAACCATGCAAATACATGAAAATTAAATAACCTGCTCCTGAATAATCGTTGGATCAATAATAAGTTCAAGATCAAAATTAAAAAATTATTTGAACTGAACGATAATAGTTCATGGCATTAAATGGCTACATGAAAAAGTCTGAAACAGCACAAATAAACAATCTAAGGTCACACTTCGAGGAGCTAGAGGAACAAGAACAAACTAAAACCCAAACCCAGCAGAAAAAAAGAAATAACCAAGATCAAAGCAGACCTAAATGAAATTGAAACAAAAAAACACAAAAATTAAACAAAAGATGTTTTTTGAAAAGATAAATAAAATGGGTAGACCATTAGTGAGATTAATCAAGAATAGAAGAGAGAAAATCCAAATAAGCTGCATTAGAAAAGAAATGGAAGATATTACAAACAATACCACAAAAATACAAAACATCATTCAAGGCTACTATGGACACCTTTATTTGCACAAACTAGGAAACCGAGGGGAGATGCATAAATTCCTGGAAATATACAGCCCTCCTAGATTAAACCAGGAAGAAATAAAAACTCTGAACAGACCATTAGCAAGCAGCAAGATTAAAATGGTAATTTAAAAAATGCCAAAAAAAAAAAAAAAAGAAGCCCAGGACCAGATGGTTTCACAGCTGAATTCTATCAGACATTCAAAGAAGAATTTGCACCAGTCCTTTTGACACTATTCCACAAGATAGAGAAAGAGGGAATCCTCCCTAAATCATTCTATGATAATGATAAATCATTATCACCCTAATACCAAAACCAGGAAAGGACATAACAAAAAAGAAAACTACAGACCAATATCCCTGATGAACATGCATACAAGAATCCTCAATGAAATACTGGTTAACCGAATCCAATAACATACAAAAAAGATAATCCACCATGATCAACTGGGTTTCATACCAGAGATGGACAGATGGTTTAACATATGCAAGTCAATAAATATGATACACCACATAAACAGAATTAAAAACAAAAATCACATGATCATCTTAATAGACTCAGAAAAAGCATTTGACAAAATCCTACATTGCTTTATGATTAAAACCCTCAGTAAAGCTGACCTAGAAGGGACATATCTTAAGGTAATAAAAGCCGTCTATGACAAATCCACCGCCAACATTATATTGAACAGGGAAAGTTGAAAGCATTCCCCTGAGAACTGGAACAAGACAAGGATGCCCACTTTCACCACTTATATTCCACATAGTACCGGAAGTCCTAGGCAGAGCAATCAGAAAAGAGAAAGAAAGAAAAAGCATCCAAATCAGCAAAGAGGAAGTCAAACTGTGGCTGTTCACTGATGATATCATCCTATTCTTATAAAACCCTAAAGACTCATCTAAAAAGCTCCTAGAACTGATAAATGAATTCAGTAAAATTTCAAAATACAAAATTAATGTACACAAATCAGTAGTCCTGCTATACACCAACAGTGACCAAGCTGAGAATCAAATCAAGAACACAACCTCTTTAACAACAGCTGCAGAAAATAAAAACAAAAACAAAAACAGAAAACAAAACAAAACAAAAAACCTTAAGACTATACCTAATCAAGGAGGTGAAAGACCTCTACAAGGAAAGCTACAAAACACATTGCTGAAAGAAATCATAGACGACACAAACAAATTAAAATGCATCCCATACTCATGGTTGGGTAGAATCAATATTGTGAAAATGACCATGCTGCCAAAAGCAATCTACAAATTCAATGCAATTCCAATCAAAATACCACCATCACTCTTCACAGAACTAGAAGAAACAATCCTAAAATTTATATGGAACCAAAAAAGAGCTCATATAGCCAATGCAAAACCAAGCAAAAAGAACAAATCTGGAGGCATCACATTACCTGACTCCAAACCATACTGTAAGGCCATAGTCACCAAAACAGCATTGTACTGGTACTAAAAATAGGCACACAGACCAATGGAACAGAATAGCGAACCAGAAATAAAGCCAGATACTTAACAGCCAACTGATCTTTGACAATACAAACAAAAACAAAGTGGGGGAAAGGACAGCTTATTTAACAAATGGTGCTGGGATAATTGGCTAGCCACATGTAGGAGAATGAAACTGGATCCTCATCTTTCACCTTATACAACAATCAACTCAACATGGATCAAAGACTGAAATCTGAAACCTAAAACCATAAAAATTCTAGAAGATAACATTGGAAAAACCCTTCTAGACATTGGCTTAGGCAAAGACTTCGTGAACAAGGACCCAAAAGCAAATGCAACAAAAACAAAGATAAATAGATGGGACTTAATTAAACTAAAAAATTTCTGCACAACAAAAGAAATAATCAGCAAAGTAAACAGATAACCCACAGACTGGGACATAATCTTCACAAACTATGCATCTGAGAAAGGACTAATATACAGAATATACAAGGAACTCAAACAAATCAGCAAGAACAATCCAAACAATCCCATGAAAAAGTGGGTTAACATATGTTTTCACTCATAAGTGAGAGCTGAACAATGAGAACACATGGACACAGGGAGGGGAACAACACACACCAGTGCCTCTCAGGGGGTGGGAGGCAAGGGGAGGAAACTTAGAGGACAGGTCAATAGGTGCGGCAAAGCACCACGGCACACGTACACCTATGCAACAAACCTGCATGTTCTGCACAAGTATCCTGGAACTTAAAGTGAAACAAAATGAAACATAAAAAAAGAAAAGAAAGAAATGGGTTAAGAACATGAATAGACAATTATAAAAAGAAGATATACAAATGGCCAACAAACATATGAAAAAATGGTCAACTTCACTAATGAGCAGGGAAATGCAAATCAAAACCACAATGTGATACCACCTTACTCCTGCAAGAATGGCCATAATCAAAAAAGCAAACAATAATAGATGTTGGCGTGGATGTAGTGAAAAGGGAACACTTTTACACTGTTGGTGGGAATGTAAACTAGTATAGCCTCTATGGAAAACAGCATGGAGATTCCCTAAAGAACTAAAAGTAGATCTACCATTTGATCCCGCAATCTCAATACTGGGTATCTACTCAGAGGAAAAGAAGTCATCATATGAAAAAGATACTTGCACACCCATGTTTATAGAAGCACAATTTGCAACTGCAAAAACATGGAACCAGCCCAAATGCCCATCAATGAGTGGATAAAGAAAATGTAATATGTGTGTGTGTGTATATATATATATGTGTGTGTATATATATATATGTATAGTATATATATATATACACCGTGGAATAATAGTCATAAAAAGGAACAAAATAATGGCATTTGCAGCAACCTGGATGGAATTGGAGATCAATATTCTAAGTGAAGTAACTCAGGAATAAAAACAAGCATTGCATGTCCTCACTCACAAGTGGGAGCTAAGCTATGAGGATGCAAAGGTATAAGAATGATACAATGGACTTTGGGGACTTGGGGAAAGGCTGGGAGGTGGGGCGAGGGATAAAAGACGACATATTGGGTACAGTGCACACTGTTCGGGTCACGGGTACATGATAATCTCACAACAGTCTCAGAAATCACCATCGCTGTAACCTAACATCAACTGTTCCCCAAAAACCTGTTGAAATTTAAAAAATACAATTAAGTGGAAATGGTTTCTATATTGTAAAATGCCGTGTAAGTCTTTGTTTGTATAACATTTCTTTTCCAAGTGTTTTTGTTTTTAAACAACCCATAGTTAGAATAATACTTGATTGAACTAACTTTAGTATTGGAATATATTGTGTTTGGTCTTTGGTTAGCTATGGTAACTAAAATTCATTAAGTGCTAACCCCCTTATCAACCATTTTGCTAAGAATGATCTCATTTAATTCTTCTAACAGTGCTATGATGAAGGTTAAATCATTTCACCAGTGAGAGAACCGAAGTATATATAGGGCTATGAGATGGTTTTTAAACTGCCAGTATACTACATTATTACATGTATATAGATAGACAATGGTGGAGCGGTTAATGTATGAGCACGTGCTGTGCTGTGTATATGTATGTGTGTGCATATGTATTATACATACAGAAATACATAAATATCTACAACAGGGAAACTTGTTTATCAGAAAAGTATGCTGCTACAGACATATAAGGTATACATAACTAAATATAAATTTGGAGTAGTTAATTTTGGAAATCATCTACTATGTGTGAAACACCATGTTCAATGCTCTAAACAAGTGTTGCCTCATAGAAGTATAACATGAGCCATATATGTAATGTAAACTTTTCTGATAGCCACATTAAAAGAGTAATAAAACAGGTGAAGTTAATTTAATAACAATACTAGCTATATCAAATAATTTCAATCCCTATTTCCCTTACAAACACAAGAAAAAATAATTGATAGAAAAATTAAATCACTATTTTATATTACAAAATCAAGGTTAATTTTTCAGTTTTAAAAGTTTCTGCTTTTGATATTGATGGGCTGCTGTGGGCAGTCTACACTTATAGATCACTAGCCTTGTGATGGAGGACTCTCATTTCTGAGACAGTTGATTGTATTTTTTGTGCAATCCTTGATGAAAAAATAATGGATGTTTTTTCAGTTTTTTTCTGAACTATATTTGTAACCAATCCATGACTGTATCCTCTCCAGGTATATGTTCTATCCTACTAAATTCCAAAGCAAAGTGGTTATTAATTATTTAAATTCCACAAATATCTATTGATGTTCTCTTCTATGCTAAGTACAGATATAATTCTGAAATAGCTTTTTCACTGGTGGAGCTAATAGTCTATACTAAAGGAAATATAAATAAATATATAATAAAATGCAGTAAGTGATTTGTTTCTATGATATCACACACAAATACAGTATAAGAGCACTTTTCCCCTGTACCTTTACTTGTTTCAAACCTACTACATAAGATAGTAAGACACAGTTGCTTAGAGAATAAAGAAAACTGTGGCCATTGCCTGAAAGGAATGAAGTTTGATGCTTTGGTGAATGAGAATTTAATAAATATTTAGAATCTTCTGTACACTTCTTATCTGAGGATGTTCTTAGTTTTAAAAACATTTAAAACTCAGGTAATGCATGCAGTGTGAAATTAGCAAATTTTGTTTTATTATCAACTTTTAAACTTATTATTGAATAGATGGATATTAGAACATTTTTTAAAATGTAGTAAGCATTTGGTTAGTTTTGCTAGCCACAGTTCAAGCACTGTTTCTACTTGGAGAGAATTCTTCATTGTGTGGGGGTTGGAAGTCAATAGTATATTCCTTCTCCATACTCTGGGGCAGTCAGGACTTGGACGTATGACCTACGCTCAGCCAAGGTAGAGTCCAGGGGCTCCATAGAGGGTGTTTAGTTGGGGTGGCACCAATGGTGGCATCATAACTAGACTGTTCCTAGGTTATGACATTGGCTCTTTTCTTGACTGCCATGTCTCTCTTGCTTCTTGTCATTTTCTGAGGCATTCTTTTCATTTTCTGAGCTATTTTCCAGCATTCCTGCTGATTCTGTGAACTACTAATAGTCTACTAAATAATTTGATTTTGAAATCAATTAGCCAAAGTCAGTTTTATGCATTTACGATCAAGGATCTAACTTCTATGGTGCTTGGCACCAGAAATTCAATGGTCTCAAAACCCCAGGGAGAGAAGAACCTTATCTCTGGTTAACCTGGAATTGCAGGCAGTGAAAAATCCAGTTAATGTCCGGTTAGTATCTGGTAGCTTATGGCATGCAATGACAAAACAACTAATTACCACCTGCGATTACCAATAATGAGGTTTCAATGAAAGGTAAATCTTTGAGGCATTGCATTGATGTAATACTAGAGAAAAATTAAGGTCATACAATTTCCAGGATGCCAGGATGGGTGTTTGCTTCTAATGGAAATAAGTAAAAATAGAGAGGGCATAGGTTAAAGTTCAAAATTTTTGACTCAAGGTATAAAACTTAGGAACTTTCCATCATTATACTAAAATAATTTATTTTCTGTTGCAGCTACAGCGTTGAAAATCAAATGCAAAAGATTAAAAATGCAGATTGTCAAATGCGTTTATAGGAGTTCACGGAAATGCCAGGTCTTCCATGTGAAAGTGATTTTGATTAAGAAGGGATAAAAGAATATGCATAGTTATATTGGATGATATCAAAAGATACAATGACCTTGATGTACTTTGCACCCTAACTCTCACTAGCTTCCTTTGCCAGCTGAAGCTATGCCATCTTTTATGTCTGATGAGGCAGTTTCATCTGATTTGAAGATGATGAAGAAAATTTCTTTGCAAGGGAAGTCAATTCTTCTGAAGACTTGCCTGTACCTCAATGTCTGCACACATCCTGCTAGAATTGGTGAATGGAATATAAATGAAAGCCAGATTCAAAGCTTTAAGCCTAAGAGGAGAAGATTTCACCACATTCAAAGTTAAAACCTAAGAGGAGAAGATTTCACCCCAAAGAAATAAAAAGAACTGGACAATTATTTTAACGAAACTTTGGGAGATATGTGTGAGAAGATATTCTGAAGTACCAAGAAAGGAAGAACACTACATTAGACTGAATTTAATAATCAATTCAATCAAATACATTAGACTGAATTTAATAATCAATTCAATCAAAGTGTTTTCTTGGCCAAATGGCTAAAATCTGGATCAAAACATGGCCCATGCTAAAGTTTAGATGCCCAAAAACTCCTTGGCATGATGTATAAAGAAATAACCCAAAGGTAATGAGCAATAGAATTGATTGTGATCGACTCACCTATCCTAACCATGTTTGTTAAGAGGGTTCAGAAGATATCCTCTTCACCAAGGCCTTGATAAATATATTGGTGAGAGGGGTGTTACGTTCTCTGAAAAGTCCTGCAATGTTTTGGATGTTGAAGGGGGTCCTGCAATTGAAAATGAGTTCCCTGATGTCAATGGGGTGGAAAGATCCTAGAGTAGCAGAAGTCACATAAGAGTATTCAACAATCAGAAAAAAAGTGGACATGGCTACTATGATAGGTAATCAGAAGGGCCTTGCCCTTGAGGATTGTTGGTGGTAGCGTAAGAGACTGAGGGTGACCAAATCTTGTGATGCCTAAGACTCAGATAGGTCCTGCGAATGGAATTCCAAAATCTAAATCAGTTCACAGGATCAGAGCTCTTATAATAAATATAGACTTAAGGAAGGATGCATCAGTACCATAATGAGTACATACTGTGAATCTTTATTTTAATCTTCCTCAAAGAAACCTATGGTCTTTTACCAAATGATTATGCACTAGGGAATGGGAAATACCTAAAGTTTTCAGAGCCTATTGCATGCTGGCTCCAAGCTAACAATAATTCCTGGGCACCCAAACGATGACTGTACTCCATGGATAACAGTAGGATTTAGGGCAATCAGGAGATAAATGGAATTGTGACCCATCCCCCTTCATGATGGGATTACTGTTATCTCAGCTATATTCTGCTATTGTTTTTCAGGTTGCTTATTGAATATTACTGGGAAAACAGGAAAATTAGGAGGAATGTTCTGGAGTGATTTATCTTTTTCATCAGGGGTGAATAGAATTTCTGCTGTGCTGTGGGATCTGGAAGTCATGTGCATGAAAGTCAAGTGATCGCTTTTGGTCCCGTTCCATACCACCGTGACTCTCGTCAAAGCTGATAGTGGCTAATACAGCCTTATAAATTGTGGATAGCTGAGGATTAAGCATCCTTAGGAATACAAATGTGTATTTCCAATGATACCCATCAGGTAGCACTGATAAGCACCAGTGCTACCATATTACAATAAGTGGAGATCCTGTACTTGGAGCAATTTAGTAATTTATCAGACTATGGATTGCCTACTTTTGGAGAGGAGTAGTTATATTTTGGGTTGTAAAAGGGATATTTGAGTAGGGTGGTAACTCTTGAGGGAAAGGTAAGAATAGGAGGAAGGGAACATCTGGCTAATGGGAAACATATATCTATATGGGAATAGATATGTGATTTTTTTTCTATTAATTTTCTAAAATGTATTTCTTTTTGTGGGTATCTGCAATGCGTGGAACTTACTGGAAAGCAGAGGTCCTTTTCCCACTAAAGAAGGCCTGAAGAGACAAATATTCTCTTTCTATACTTCTTGGCAATGAGAGCATTGGCATGTGATCAATGCTTGGTTGTTCCCTCAGGACAGTGGATCTTGAGGAAGTGGCCAAGGGACACATACAATAGTTTTATGCTTCTTGCCTCACTAACATCCATGTGTGCCAAAGATAGATGGAGTCTTTCCAGGCACTAACTACAGAGAATAAAACTGTGATCTCCTGGGAGGTGTCAGGAGCATAGTAGTCATCTGGCCATAGGAGATCCAGCAATTTCTTTTTCATATAGACTTCCATTCCTCCTATCCTCAGCCCTCAGACTTTCTCCTTTTTCTTTTTACTAAGTCTGATGCCTACAGGCCTCTCTGAGATTTCTCCAGGGTGAATCAACTTTATTCTCCTCAGGATCCCAAAGTGGGGATAACTGCACTCAGAATTACAGTGCTGTCACTCAGCTACCTCAGTAATCTCTCTCCTACACTTCTCATCTTCCAAAACTTGGTTGAAATGTTTCATCTACTGAGACCTCCCAAATGGTTTATCTTTTTTGAGTTGATAAACGTTTCCTTTAAGGAAATTTTGGAAGAACTTCAGGAGGCAGAGGAGAAAAATACATATTGGCAACATATCAAGTTTAACATTGCAATCTTCACAAACTAACCTCTTTCGATGGTTAGGATAAGTATGGCAGGATAATTGTATTGTTAAAACATGTCCAGAAGTTAACTGTGAATAATATCACTGTGCTCTAAGGCACAGGGCCACATCATTATTGAAAGTTGCACTGGTCATGATGGTATAGCAGCTCAGCTGAACTTCCTTTACTTTTATTCTTTCTTTTTTTTTTTCCAGTGGAAGATGTCAGGATGTCAGGATCTTCCACTAAATGGGGCAACTTTTGCATCAGAGTTTGATTGACTACTGTTAATGTCTGTCTCAATTTTGATTTCTAATTTAGACCATATTACAAGAAAATCCAGTCTAGGGACATGCCAAAAGTTTCATAGGAAAAAATTATTTAATTGAGTTTTTATGTTTGCCAAAACCCACTCAGTTAAAATACTTTGCAGACATTTTTTTCTAGTAAAATTTAAAGCATTTAACGTTCTTCCATATGTTTCAGGTTGAAAGTTGATGTACTAACCCTTTCTCTTCAGCCTCTCTAAAAAGTAAATAACCTCAAAAATTGAACTGGATTTAAAAATCATATATTTTCATTCTAAGATTGATACTTAAGGTCGTTTCCAAATACCACTACTCTGGCTGAATTTATGGCCTTTTGATGCCCCAGACTGTTTCCTTTTGAGGACTCTGCCCAAGAGTCTGATCTTTCTATAGTTGGCCTGTGAGATTTGAAAGGGAAAAGCCTTCAGTAAAACATAGAGATGGTACTTGTAGTCAAGGGATACGACCTCAGGCAGAAAGAAGGGAGAAAAAAAGACCATGTCAGTTTCTGCTTCCAAGAAAAGCTGGTTGCTGTTTTGATAACAGTAATGTCCCTTTAGTTCAAAGTTACCAGCTATCAAAACAAGTTGCAGTCCATAGCAGACTAACTCCTTTCCCTTACAGAGAAGCAGATTCTAGTGTAATTGAGTCCAAATAAAAATATATTTACGAGAAAACTAGGCCCATGGATAGCAAGCAGAAATCAGAAAAAAACTAAATTCCTGAAATGTTTAGGCAAAAAAAAAAAAAAAATACCATATGCTGTTTATATCCCTAGAACTAAGATATCATTAGAAAAATTGTGTTCGAAGGAAATAAAATTCTAAAAGACAACACATCAAGGAGACAGGGTAATAGAAATTAAGTATCTATTAAAGTAAAATACAGAATCACTCCATCACGTGTTAACTGTTCAGCAAAGCAGTTCTGCTCTGCAGTTGGTATGAGGTTTGAGCAGGAAGTATTATTGTCTGGCATCAGAGCCAGGGCAGGATCCAGCTTGAACCTCCAAGTCATTTCACAAGGAAATATGAAATTGCAGAACAATGTGGGTGGGCAATGGACATGACCTGACTTTCATTTATTAAATAAACACAGACTTGAGTAGTTGTACTTCCGAGAGCATTAGCAGTGGCATTGCCAAGGTATAGCAGTTGGGGGAGAGGGAGTTTGATCCCTTCATAAATCTCCATGAGCAACCCCCTCTAAGTCATCCCTCATAAATTTACAATCTAAGTAATCTAAGTAAAATCAAGTGTGCTTGCTCTGTAATGTAGCTTCAAGGCAAATTAATTAGCCTTCACTTCCAAAAACCTTCTCATTCCTAAGTCCTTTCTATAGCGAAATTCAGGAGCTGCCAGTGTTAGTCCAACTCCCAAGATTATGTGCAATGTTGGTTCTTGCACGAACCAGAGCACGAGGGGCCTCCTTGGTCTCCAGTTCTCTTGTATCATTGTTTCATTTGCTGGCAGCGAGAGCAGGTAAAGTAAACCATATTGTTTGTGTAGTATAAAAGATGACTTCTTAAAGATGTGCAGACAGCAAAATCCATGCTTAACCAATTGTAAAAACAAGAAAACCTGAAAACAATTAGTAATCTATTTTTTATACATGTAAAAACTAGAAAATGAATTCTTAGTATATGGACTGGACAGCTCTCAGAAAATTTTTTTTCACAAGCTTCTTGGCGAGGAGGGGCATATTCTGCTTCTAGGCAGAAATGAAGTCGTGGGGGAGGATTTGCAAGTGCGTGAAGTGGATGCACACGGGTGAGGCGTGCCCATTTTAGATCAAGTGCACTTTTCTAAAATGTATTGGTTAAGAAATAAAAACAGTACCACAGAATTTCATCACATCCCACTACTGCATTTTCTAATTATGGCATTTGTCAATGTGACTAGTGAAAATTCACTGTTTATAAAATAACTACATTCTAAGCCTGTGATGCACAGTCAGTGTTTGAATCCGAGAATTCGTGAGTTAAAATTCCCTCCCATGTAGATATCTGTCATCGCCTGAAAGCTCTTACCATCTGATCTAAATATGTGAGACACTGCTAGGTGCTATATTGTTACATTGAGCCATAGTGTTTGAGGTTGGAAATAATTTTAAAACCGATTGAGTCTAATGGCCACATCTGCCCAGGAGAGGCTGAAAGTCTTCTTCAGGATACACCCATGCTGACAGAGTGATAGCCACTGTTATAAATAAAAAGTCTGTGAAATAAAAATAAAATACATACAAGCAATTAGGATAGTATTGATATGGTAGAGTCTGAAAGGTATCAAGAAAGCTACAAAGTCAGACAGGTTAAGCAACCAGAATTGATTTTCTTCTTTAGTCACTCAAAATATTCTTTTTCTAGCCACAATGTTGCAACCAGTTTTATAGCTTTGTGCCCTAATAGTATGTAACTCTTTGTAGTCTTTGGACTTTTTTTTTTAACTGCAGCTGGGGCTATTGGGCTATTTTCATAAGCTGTCACTTAACTGAGCAAAATTCCAGTCCAGATGCTGCTGGAGTGTTTTTATGTATGAGACATTGTCTGCTTATTAAGGCTTGTCTGTAATTTCAATTAAACTGTGGAGTGGACATTGTTGCTTACAGAAGTTAGAAGATACCAGAGAAAGAATGGACAATTTTTGTAAGAAACAAGCAATTCTCTGATGTTTGAGATAATATTAAATAAATTAAGTGGAGATGATGATGGATTAACTAATGAAGGGATCCACATAGTCTTTACAAAGGCACCCAGGAGGTGCTTATAATATCCTTGAGGATGGATGTCTTTATGATGCAAACAGTGAAAAGAACTTCCCTTCGAAGAAGACAAGATGAAAGAACTTTGTCTAAGTTCCAAATGGAAATGGAACCCCCCCACTAAAAGTTAAAAAAAGTAAAGAGGAAGACCTAGGGGAAGTTCTTCAATAGAGAGGCTTTGGCTTTCTCAATCTATGAGCCATTTTGCTCCAGGGATGTTTCCTCATAAATTTTATGAAGAGACCCCGTGATCTGGCATCTTGAGTTGGCATATAATTGAACCCACTCACAGGATCTTAATATTCTCTGCCAAAGGAGTCATCATCTGAATGGGAAAACTTTTGCAAAATTTTCCCTTCATCTTACAAGAATGACTAATTTTAGTTGTATCACAAGGAAGCATTTTGTTCCAAACACAGTTCCTAGAAATAGCGGGGCATTCCAGTCCAACAGATGCAAACCTTCCTCACGAGAACCAAACCAGCATGCTTGGGCAACTTGTCAATGAAGCCAAATTCCCTGCTTTCAAGAAGATTGGAAGAAGATGGGGCTTCTAAAAGAAGAGATAATTCCCACAACTCTGTGTGGGTTATCTGGATTGTAGAATGTTGACAGCAAAATTTCAATCCCAGGAGGTCTCTTCCTCATCGCTCTTGGACCCCCTCCTTTGTGACTCTTCTCACTCGTTAAGTGAAAGCATATTTCATCATGAAGCTAAACAAAACTTAGTTGAACATTTAAATTTATTATATAATTGTGACAAAGTAAAATATAACGTATAAATTACACAGTTATGTGTGTGCAATGTGTTAGTAAATTCTGAAAATGTAAAATAAAATTTTAAAATTAAACTTCAAAATAAAAATTTTAAATTAGAATTTAAATTAAAAAAAATTAAATATTTTAAAATTAAAATTAAAATTTTAAATAAAATTTTAAAATCTAAATTTAAATTTTAAAAATGCATGGCATATTGGGAACTTCACTGAACTGTAAGATGGAAAATGAGTCCCGCTTATGGCTTTTCTAGTAACTAATTTAGATTAGTAGCTTCATCTTTGTATTTAGTCATCCGTATAATGATAGAATGGACCTAATTAATCTGTAACTTATTTGTAGACCTAAAATTCTTTGATTCTGAATATAACATGTTCCTCTGCCTTGTATCAGAAGTAATGATCAATATCAGATGGTGTTTGCTAAGTGCTGAGTGAGCATATTAGACAAGGGAAAAGAGGTCAGTTCCAGACAGCACGGCAAGATAGTTTCAGGGAACTACTGTGACTTGAGAAGTGTGAACAGGAATGTAATAAGTGAACTGCAGAGCACTCAAGGCATTAGGATGTGGCATAAGTTAATGTATGGAGGAAGTAAACTCCAGATGTGTTGAGCATCAGGAAGTAGATTAACTGGCATCATGGAGAATTAAGACAGGCTAGCATGAAGTTAGAGACCAAATTATGGAGAGTATTCAGTGCCTGGATATTCAGAATTTATGCTAAAAAATAGACAACATCAGACCTTTTTTTTTATTGGAGGAGGAGTTAGGTAAATGGGGGAATTACATGGGCGTAAGTTTTTGAAAAAGAGGAAAATGTTATTCCTTTTCATTATCTATCTGTTTCTGATTTTTTTTTCAAAAGCATGGACAGCTAAGAGTTGATTTCTTCATTGGGGCAATATCTTGGAATCTCTTAGATTTCTATATTAGCTCAAATTTTCTTATTTTATTGCTTAACCCAATTTATCTGATTAATTAGAAGTTCATTAGGGAATTTTTTGTGTGTGTCACACATTACTTAGCAGTTATTAATTTATTCCTCAAGTATTTCATGTGTGCTGTGCTTATGGGGTTGGGCTGAGTTCTGGGAATAAGACAGACACATTCTTCACTTTCTGAAGCTTCTAGTCTGTCCACTTACTTTTTTGAGTGAGTAATATTTCAGAACTTGTATTTTTGTATGGATTTTGCATATTTTATTGGCAGTGGTAAATAATGATAATTTTTAAAATTTCTGCAATATACATCTAGTTTAACAGTTATCAGAAATTCTTGTTTCCTCTGAGGAATAGTTTGCAGCCACCCCATTCCATATCATTTGTGTTACCAAATTCTCTATGTTCATAATGATAAATTCCAAGTATGCCCACCTAAGTAGCGATTTTTAAACTTAAACCATTTGATTTGCATTATTCTTCCTGGAATAAGCAGATTTGAACTTTAGAAAATCCTCTGGTTCTTTTGGGGGAAAGAAGGAGTAGACAGGCATAACAGAGGAAATAAAATAATCAGTGGGTCAGGGATGTTTAATGGAGAAAGTGAAAATGGATCCACCAATTTCGATTATATTTTCAAGACTCATAATTTACCCTCAGGAAAGTTAAAAATGCTTTATTAGTCCTTTTGTGATCTCGTTTCTCTTGCAAATTTCATTTTCAACCAATTTCCCTTGTATAAAATGTGAGGAAACTTGGGGATTTTGCATTGTGATGTGATTGTGCTTAGGGATGGTCTGGGTACCACGTTTTTAAGTAGACCATAAGAGAAGGCTGACACTTGTCTTAATTTAGAGATTTTTAACATTTTAAGGTACTTAAAAGCCATTATAAAATTTAGTATGGCATTTACAGCAGAGTAATGTGGTGGAAACTTTTTGCACCGAGAGTCCCTGAACTATATTAGTATTCACAATTCCAGGCCTAGAAATCATTATGAAATGAAGTTTTACATAGTGGAGACTTTCCTGGGTTTTAAAGGATACTTTGGAATCTATCTACTTTTGGGGTTCATACAAAGTCCTGGGAGATGATCCAGCATATCTGTAATCAGTGCTTTTAAACAGATTTCATTTACTTATGAGATTTGTTTACTTTATCTGATTATGAGGGAAGTGTATGAGTCACAATTCAAATTACCAATAATATCAGACAGTTAGATTGAGCATAGCTGGGTCAGGTTATTGTTAGTGCTGGGTGACTTTCTCTGATGTGAGCAAACTATGCCCCACGTTTTGACTCAACCTGCTCCATACCTCTGTGCCATCATGGACTGCCATCATGGACAACACTATGCCTTGCCAGGGCTCAGTAGTGGTCCCTACTTTTGACATTTTTCTCTTTTCTCTTCTTCAATACAAGTCTATCACTTTTGTGAACTATGCATTGTTCATTATCCAAGTCCATTGGAAAACTGAAATATGAACACAAGCTTTGCCTCCTCTGGAAGCTTTCCCTGGCCCACTAGCTAGGTCATATTCTAGCTGTCACACATTCTCCTGACTTACTGTGCATCTGCATTGCCCTTTTCCCAGGTATAATTAGATATTCATGTAAGTACTTCTTTAATGTACATTTTCTCACTGTACTGCATGCTCTAAGAATGAAGGGGCACTATATTGTTTACTGTTCTATGCCAATTCCCAAACTCAATGCCTTGTATATGTAGGAGGACCTTAATCATTGTACTGAATGAATAAATAGAATTTCAGCTAGATTTTATATAATGGTAGGCACTCCGTAAATGCTGAGCTGAATACTGCCTCAATTCCATATACAACACCTTTTCTCAAATGGGATTTTGTGGAATAATGGTGGGAATTTCAATCACAGTGACAGTTCCGTGGGAGATATAATGTCTGCTCGGCATTTGATTAGAGCTGTTCCTAGTTTCCAATAACAATACAATGCCTTCCTCCCAAATGTGGTATCCAGTCAATGAGAGCTCATGGGATTTGCTTTATTCCAAACCATGTTAATTTCCCTTTACATTTGTACATTTGCTAACCTGATGTAGTAATGGCTGGATGTTATAGGAAATTAAAAGGATTAAATAAATCTCCTTGCTTCAAATTCAGAATGCTTTTGGTTAAATTAAAGGGAAAATTATAACTGCAGATATAAGCCAGTTTGGGTGTGGAGCAACCATGTGATGGAAATAGACTGAACTCCTGTGGATGCTTCTTGGGATGGTGCTGAATGCACTGCAACATGGCTGCGGGTGGAAGAAGCAGATGGGAGGCTTCTGAAGAGTTCCTTCCATGCCTCACCGTTTGCCATATTGGTGAGTCCTCCACCCTGAGAAAAAGAAGATGGTGGCATTTAAGGTTATACTCTGCAACCAGATCACATGAATTCAGAGCTCACATCTATCTTTTGTTATTTGGGTTTTTCTGGGCAAGTTACTTAAACTCTCTGTGCCTCATTCTCTTTACCTTCAAAACCAGAATAGTGGTAATACCCACTGTGTAGAGTTATTGTGAAGATTAAATTAAATTTACATGTAAAGTATGTAGATGAGTTTGCTAGAGTAAATGCTTAGGAGGTATTATTTTTATTATGACTAGATAGAGCATGGAACTTGAGCAATGGTGAAGGCTGACACTAGGCAAATGAAATAAGCCTGGTTTTCAAATGCCCATCATTCTGGCTAAAGAAACTTAAAAATGGGAGGAAACTCAGGTTAATATGTACCTCTCAACTACTTACATGAAATCATAACATTTGGAATATCTTAGATTTAGTTTTAATATCTCTCTTGAGTAGGCAGGGGAAGTATTGATATGTGTCCTCAGCAGACCAGGGAATTAAAGATAGGGAAGTTAAATGTTTTGTCCAAGATCAAATAGCCTATAAGCAGTGGATCAGGGATTAGAATTCAGTTCACTTGAAATTGTAGTCCAGGACTTTTGTATTACAACTTGGCTACTGCTCAAAAGTTGGCCTCAGATTCAAGACTCTTCAGCTTTTTCTGCCTTTTTTTTTTTTAATAAATCTATTCACCTTGATCATTCAAATGTACTTAAGACTACCCATTGTGTGGATAGCACTATTGAGTTGAGATGATGTTCTATATGCCATTGATTTTTTTCTGTCCATATTTAATAAATAGTTACTAAGTTTGGGGCAGTAGGGATGTAGAAATAAAAAAGACCTTGTTCTTGACCTCAAAGAACTTGTGTTACAGTGGGGAATGCAGATAGGAAATGAACTAAAATACAGCATGATGTGTGTTGATAATAAAGGAAAGCACATACGCCAAGAGCATAGAGTGTAGTGTACAGGCAAGAACCCAGCTAGGAAGGCAGAGGAGGCCGTGGTTAAAGAAAGACATCTGAGCTGAGTCCATGTTGAGGTTAGATGTTAGTCAATGTTAATACTAAAGAGCTCATATGAATGGACACTTTTTTATATGCGAGGCACTGTTCTAAGTCTTGTGCATGTGTTAATAAGTAACAAAGAAATACAGCACTATTAAAATGGTGTTATAATTTGAAATGCAAAGCTTCAAAAATATATCTTCAATTTGTTCACTCTGTCAATCTTCAGTGCAACCATCACCTCTTCTGAACAATTTATGTGGCCCCTTCCACGCTTATCCCAGTCTAAGCCACTTCCTACACAGCAGCCAGAATTCATTTCTTAAATGATAAAATGGATATAACTCCCCTACTTGAAGCATTCACTGACTTCTTATTTTATTCAAAATCCGCACCTTTTTTTCATGACCTATAAGCACATAGATTATATAGTCTCTGACCTGTTTGCTTATCTTCAGTATTTTTCATTTCTTTCCTTTTCATTTGTGATTTCTTAATTTCTTACTTCTCCCATCTCTTCTCTCATCTCCTACCAATGCCATTTCACAAGTCACTGTAGGCAGTGCATAGAACACTGATACCATAGGATGCTAATATATTATTTAAAAAAATAAAATGGATTCATGGTTAGATAGGTTTGGAAAATATACAGTCAAATGAGGACAGATTTTTTTGGTTTACTTTGCATAACATTACCTATCTAAATATGCATTGTAAATTTTGCATTATTCTCTAACTTACTCATTAACAAAAAAACAAAATTTAATATGATTCTTATATGAACACACTTTCAGAAGATACTTTGGGAAATGTCCCATCTTAAAGAAAAACCATATTAAAGAGATCAATCTTAAGTTGGATTCAGAAGGTCAGCAAATGTATTACCCCAAAAATCTTATATTTGGGAGAAAAGATGGGGGGAACAGAGTTAAGAAAAGTTCATGAAATCCTAAGAAAGACAGTGGACTCTCCCTTAGGAGAGTCCACAAGTGGAATACCTTGTGTATTCAACAACTAGGGTTTCTATCATGTTCTCAAATTAGGTTCCAAGGATTGAAATTGAGTCATTCTTTTGAGTTAATTATTTCCAATCAGGATTTATTAAGGATCTACTAGGATGAGTCTTTGACTGGAAAGCTTCCTTGGCAGAGAGCACCACGAGGATGAGAGAATTGTTCCTTTCCTGTTTTCCAATCAGATAGGGTGGCACTGTATTGATATGAGCTTGGGTGGTCCTTAACACATTCCCATGAATCAGAAATTATATTTGCCAAATGTTAATCTGTTGTAAAATTAATAACAACATATGTGTGTGATGAGTATCATTTCATGGGTTTTATCTGTTTACAAAAGACAGGGAAAGGAAATTATAAAACCATATAGCATAAGTTCATAAAGTAAATGAAAGTTATATAGATTTAGTCAGTGTATCCAACTCTATATTAAATGATTTTAAAAGACTGAGAGAACACATCCAGAGGGCTACAATGGTTTAATGCTAGTGTGGTTTTTTTCTGTTTTTGTGTTTTACTATTCTTTGTTAAACTTTCTGCAATTGTGTGTGCTAGAATTTCAGGGTGTGAGGAGTAGGTTGGTTATCCTAAAATAATTTCTCAGTAATGAAAGCCTTCTTTGGGAGACCTCCTTTTTCCTTTTTTTTTTTTTTTTGAGACAGAGTCTTACTCCACCCAGGCTGGAGTGCAGTGGTGCGATCTCAGCTAGCTGCAACCTCTGCCTCCTGGGTTCAAGCGATTCTCCTGCCTCAGCCTCCTGAGTAGCTGGGATTACAGGTGCTGCTGCCACACCCAGCTAATTTTCATATTTTTTGGTAGAGATGGGGTCAAACTCCTGACCTCAAGTGATCCACCCGCCTTGGCCTCCCAAAGTGCTGGGATTACAGGCATAAGCCACAGTGCCCGGTCCTAATTTTTCCTTTTCTATGGTTTTTTTTATTGCTACCAAACACATCTTTGCCAGGGATAAAACAATAAATATGGATTTTAAAAAGGGATGAACATTTTTGAAAACATATATTCAAAGAAAATATATTCTTACAATATTTCTATTACTATTAGTAAGGAAAGAATATGACCTTCACAATGAAACATGGATGAACTGTGTGTGTATGAAAAAAACTGATGACTAAAACTGATAACTAAAAGTTAAAGGCCTGCAGCTACTTAAAAGACAATCCTAGCACAAGTTATGAGTACTTTTGACTTGTAGGATTCATAAACTAACTAAAGGAAGACACTGATTAGATTGGCAACAGAATCCTGGGAAATTTGGTTGAGTTCATGCTGCCTGGTTATACAGGCATAGAACAGGGACAAAAGTACCTTCTGCCTAATTGTCCATGGCGATTCACAATTCAGAATTAACTTTACACAATAAAGATATAAACCTTTATGTTGCCATTGTGATCTTACCATGAACTCAAAGGTGTTTGACTAGAAAAATCCCATTCTGTTTGTGACTTGTGAACTGTATACATTTTGGACATTTAAATGGACATCTTGGTCATTGGGTTTCTCTCCCATGCACAGACAAATAGATTTAAAAAAAATAATTCAGAGAAAGAAAGACCTGTACTTATTTGTGTTTGCTCAATCTCTTACTTTATAAATGGAGGGTGTAACTTGTCCCAAGCAAAGCTGTTGCTTGCCAGGAACAAATAGAGCCCCATAAAAGCAATTTGCAAAAAAGTAATGTGTTGATCCAGGGAGGCAATCTTTATACTTGCCAAGAAAATTATGGGAAGGATTGTAAGTAACACTTAAAGCCTCTGGGCCTCATCTGTGAAATCATGTCCTCTACTTCTTCCACTAAGTTCCTGTGGGGTTCAAATTAGAAAATGCATGCAAAATTAATTTTTCACCTCTAAGGAATTTCTAAATGCTGCTGTCTTAGCCTACGTCCCTCCAGAAATAGACCCTGAATGAAAGAATCAAATGCAAATGGTCATTTGCAAAGAAGATCCCAGAAAGCTCTGGTAGGAGGATGGGGAAGCGAGACCAACAGAGACTAGGTTATTAAGTTGATTACTGCTATGGACAACCGGGAGACCACTCCCACTAGTGTACAACACACCTTGGATGAGTGCCACCCGAACAGTGAGGAAGCTGGTGTAGTCTCCTCTCGCACTTATCTCTGGGCCATGCAGCCCAGAGAAATCTCTAAGGTAGGGAGAAATGGGTGCTTGTAGTAGGCAGTTCTGAGGGTTCCCAGAATGGTGAAGAGTATCCCCTGCATCTGCTACAACTGGTTAACATCATGAAACAGAAGTTGGCTTGAAAGCAAGCTTTAAATATATAGCTCTATGTCTGTATAGACATATAGTCATATAGTCATATAGCTGTATGTCTACAGCTGGGCCTTTAATAGAATATTATTCCAGTGTAAAGAATGAATCCAGGGCCGGGCACAGTGGCTCATGCCTGTAATTCCAGCACTTTGGGAGGCTGAGGTGGGTGAATCACGAGGTCAGGAGTGTGAGATCAGCCTGACCAACATGGTGAAACCCATCTCTACTGAAAATACAAAAATTAGCTGGGCGTGGTGGTGCACACCTGTAATCCCAGTTACTCAGGAGGCTGAGGCAGGAGCAGGAGAATTGCTTGAACCTGGGAGGTGGAGGTTGCAGTGAGCCAAGATCATGCCACTGTACTCCAGCCCAGGCAACAGAACAAGACTCCATCTCAAAAAAAAAAAAAAAAAAAAAGAATGAATCCATATTTGGGGTGAATTTAGATGATTATTTTATGATGGGTAAATCATTGTGTTGTGCCTCTATACGTGGATATGTGGATACGTGCGTGCATGCTTTATCTTGTAAGAACTTATTTTGGATTATTTTATTAGGTTGGTGCAAACGTAATTGCAGTTTTTGCCACTGCTTTCTTTTTTTATATATATACTGGCTATGAATATTATTTATTCTATTACTATTTATATACAGGTGAAAGAAAATAACTTTCTCAAGCATATGCATTCTTTATTTTTTTAATTTAATTTAAGTTTTTAAATTGTACTTTAAGTTCCAGGATACATGTTCAGGTTTGTTACACTAGGTATACATGTGCCATGGTGGTCTGCTGCACCTATCAACCCGTCATCTAGGCTTTATGTCCCGCATGCGTTAGGTATTTGTCCTAATGCTTTCCCTCCCCTCACCCCCCACCCCCTGAAAGACCCCTCCTTGTTGTTTCCCTCCCTGCGTCCATATGTTCTTATTGTTCACCTCCCACTTATGAGTGAGAACATGTGGTGTTTGGTTTTCTGTTCCTGTGTTAGCTTGCTGAGGATGATGGTTTCCAGCTTCATCCATGTCCCTGCAAAGGACATGAACTCATTATTTTTTAAGGCTGCATAGTATTCCATGGTATATATGTACCACATTTTCTTTATCCAGTCCCTCACTGATGGGCATTTGGGTTGGTTCCATGTCTTTGCTATTGTAAACAGTGCTTTTGCTGTTACTTTAAATGGCAAAAATCACAATTAAGTTTCCATCAACCTAATATTTGAGAGATAATTAAAAGTAATGGTAGCCCGGTGTTGCGGTTCTTGCCTGTAATCCCAGCATTTTGGGAGGTTGAGGTGGGAGGATCCCATAATGCCAGGAATTCAAGACCAGCCTAGGCAAGATGGCAAAACCCTATCTCTACAAAAAAATTAAAAAAATATAGTAAGGCATGGTAATGTCTGCTATTCAGGAGGCTGGGGCAGGAGGATTGCCTGAGCCCAAGAGTTCAAGGTGGGAATGAGCTACAATCACACCACTGCACTCTAGTCTGGATGGCAGAGTGAGACCCTGTCTCAAAAAAAAAAAAAAAAAAAAAAGTAATGCTAAACTATTTTATTTTATTTAAAGTGATTATTCTTAAATTACAAAAATAAAAATGCACTGCATGCCAATGACATTCATGATTATTTTTACAGTTTGATAATATTTAAAAGTGTCTTATAAATATATCATCTTAAAATGTTTACTGCTTCTTAGTATGGTTTTCTATTATAAACATGTTTAAGGTAAACATTTTTGTTAAGGGTAGCAATATATGTTATTGGTACGATGTTATGTTGATTACTGTATTTTAAACTATATTGCATATTACTACAACAGGTTTTGTATTTATTGGAATTGTTGGGGCAATGGAGACATTTAACTTTAAAACTATCTTTTAATATGATCATTTTTATAATGTGTCAGCATGAACTCAATTAATAATCTATGATGACACAAATTTAAGGAAACGTATTAGTAAGGACACAGATTTTGGTAAGAATGGCTCAAAACAGCAGTTTAGACCAGATGACAGGGACCTTTTCTGTTATATTCTCATCTCAACGTAAGCAGCCCAGGGCTCATATGGCAGTTGTGTGTGTCGGGGGTCAGGCTCTTATGTCTTGTTGCTCCTCCAATCTCTAGGCAATTTTCCTCATCTGTATGGTTTGAGATGGCTCACCACTTTGTTTTTGTCCAGCCAGTGAGTAGGAGGAAAGAAAAGGAGAGGGCATACTTCTTCCTTTTAAAGGAATAAACCAGAAGTTGCACGTATCAGCTGTACTCACAAACTGATGTGCAGAACTTAGTCCCCGAGGGCACACCTAGGAACAAAGGAAGCTGGGAAATTGTGTTAGTCAGTTTGGGCTGCTATAACAAAGTACCACAGACATAGTTCTGGAGGCTGCAAGTCCAAGATCAGGGTGTCAGCAAGGATGGGTAATGGTGAGGACTCTCTTCTGGGTTGCAACTGTCAACTTCTTGTTGTATCTTTACATGGTGGAAGAAGTGATGGAGCTCTCTGGGGTCACTTTAATTAGGGCACTAATCCTATTCATGAGGGATCCACCCTTATGATCTAATTACTTCTCAAAGGCCCCATCTCCTAATACCATCACTTTGGGGGTCTGAATTTTAACGTATTAATTTTGGAGGGACACAACCAGCCCATTGCAGAAATGTAGTCTTTCTTGCTGAGTGTCAGGAGTTTGGCTAAAAATTAGGAGGTTTATTATGATGAGAAAATTGACAACTAGAATTTGTCACGGTCTTCCTATGAGTCAGACAAATATCCTTGTACATCCTTTTTTTTTCTGTGCACATAGAAAATACTCACCTATTCCTCAAGAGAGGAGAAACCCATCCAATTGCTTCAGGTTCAAAATCCTGGAATTTTGAGTGCTGCTCCATCCCATCTGCTATGTTCAGGGTGACTCCAGCAATTTATGGGACAATGACCCACAAATTAAAATACAAGTCATCTGCATCCCCTCCAACATCCACCAAATACTCAATATTAAATGGTAATGATGAACTGAATAACTGCAACAAAAGGGAATAATGGAGATTGCATAGCAAGCACTGGTCTGCAGCGATTATCCAATCTTGCTGGCAGGAGTGAAGCAGACTTCCTGCCCTAGCAGTGGCCTTCCCTCCCTGGTTTGCTGGTCGCCCGGACAGGTTGGAGGTCTGGGTGTTGCTTTAGGCATTACAATCCCATAAAAGCCAAACCGACTTCCAGACTTTTCCTTCTGACCGGTATCAGGTGTTAGCAAGCACAGCCAATTATGGCTTCTAGATATCAGTTTTAAGTCTGAAATCACTGATCTTTTATTTATTTGGCTCTAGGCGCCCTCCATGTAATAGTAACTACTTGGAGGTCATCAAGAAAAATAAAATAAAATAGACTTATGTGTTAAAGTCATATTCTTCACCTCCTTTTGGTCTCTGGGCTGGTTCTCCTCATCTGTCAGACAGCCTTAGCAGGAGGTGCTTGAGAAAAACTTCACAATGCAGTCAGAATTTCTTCGAAGACTGCTTCTTCAGTGCTGCTTCTTTTTTTTTCTTTTTTTTTTTTTGAGATGGAGTCTTGCTCTGTCGCCAGGCTGGAGTGCAGTGGCATGATCTCGGCTCACTGCAGACTCCACCTCACAGGTTCAAGCAATTCCCCTTGCCTCAGCCTCCCGAGTAGCTGGGACTACACGTGCGTGTCGCCACGCCCGGCTAATTTGTTTTGTATTTTTAATAGAGACGGGTTTTCACCATGTTGGCCAGGAAGGTCTTGATCTCCTGGCCTCATGATCCCCCACCTCGGCCTCCCAAAGTGTTGGGATTACAGGCGTGAGCCACCGTGCCCAGCCTTCAGTGCCCCTTCTTACATTTTCTGACATTTGTGAGTGTAGAAATCGTTTTTATTATTATTTCTTTTAACCCCATGATGTTTCAAATTACTGAACTCTCAGTCAACTTAGATTTCTGATTCAGGCCCCAACAAAGTGAGTCTCTCTCAGCAGATCTGTGTTCCCTGCAATATCTGCTTGTAGACTGATTACATCTAGCCCAGGTCTATCTCTCTTGTGACACTTTGTTGAAGTGGTAATATGTAGTCAATGCATAGCAAGATTCTAAATTTTCTTAATTGTTTTTTTCAACTGTAAGTTTTGTTAATATATGGTAAATGTACCATGGAATCACAAGTGACATATTTGTCAAATGATCTGCCATAAATACACAATTATCTCTAGCTTTTCAGCTTGCATTACTTGTGCCGTGGTTGTTTTCTACCTGATTGCTAATCCAATGCTTGAGTATTCACTTTTGTAGAAATATTCCACTTTTGGAACAAAATGTACATGTTATGCTAGAGCCTTGGCTTGAATAGTAGTATATTAGTCCATTTTCATACTGCTATAAAGAGCTACCTGAGCCTGGGTAATTTGGGTGTGTGTTTGTGTATGTATATACATGTACACATATATATGTTTAATTGACTCACAGTTCCACAAGCCTTTTACAATCATGGCGGAAAGCAAGGCACACCTTACATGGTGGTAGGAGAGAGAGAGAGTGAGGAGAGAACTGCCAAACACTTTTAAACCATCAGGTCTTATGAGAACTTACTCGCTATCATGAGAACAACCTGGAGGAAACTGATCCCATGATCCAGTCATCTCCCACAAGGTCTCTGCTTTGACATGTGGGATTACAATTCAATAAGAGATTTGGGTGAGGACACAGTGCCAAACCATATCAAGTAGAGACCAAATACAAGGTGGCTTAGTTAAGAGAGGACTCTGTTGAACAGTCTAGGGCTGTGCCTTTGTGCTCTGCTATCCCGATGTTAGTAGCTCTTGCCTGGATGGAGTGAGATGACTTACCCTGACACCTGTGTTCCAGTGGATGGGCTGGGGGATGCAGGAAGGGAAAGGTAGCCCCAGAAGATGAGCACTTCATTTCTTTGGCCACTCTTTGTCATATGACCACTCCTAGCTGCAAGGAAAGCTATATAAAGTAGTTTTTATTCTGTGTTTCACTTATCTATTGCTGCATGACAAATGACTGCAAGACTTAATGTGCTCAAATAAGAATGATTTATTTGCTCATGTTTTTATGAGTCAACCGGGCAGTTTTTCAGTCCCATATGGTACTGACTTGGTCAATGGTGCAGCTGCTTTTACCTGCCAGTTGGGCTAGACTAGAAGGGACAAAAGGCCTCTTATCTGTTGGAGGTTTTGGTGCTTTTAGCTTGGTTCTCATCCACGAAGTTTCTCTCTCCACATGGCTTTCATCTGTCAGGGACTCTCTATGAGGCCTCTTTCTCCAGAAGAATAGCCTTCTTACAGCCTGAAAGCTGCATTCCAAGAGGGTGAAAGGAAAGCTGCCAGGCCTTTGAAGGGTGAGGCCTAGAACTGGCATAGTGTCATCTCTGCCATGTATTTTGATCAGAGCAAGTCACAAATCACTACTGCAGCCCAGATTTTAGGGGAGGGAATTAGACTTCACTTCTTAATGGGAATAGTGACACAGACAAACATGAAGGGGAGGAATTGTAGGGGACTATCTTTGGAGACTACCTACCATATTCCAGATGGTTATGCAGTGGTAAAAATCAGAGCATCGGACAGGCATAGTGGCTCATGCCTCTAATCCCAGCATTTTAAGAGGATGAGGCAGGAGGACTGCTTGAGCCCAGGAGTTCAAGAAAACCCTGGGCAACATAGCAAGACCCCGTTTCTACAAAATTAAAAAATTAGCTGGACATGTGGTCATGCACCTGTAGTCCCAGCTACTTGGGAGGATCGCTTGATCTTGGGAGGTTGTGGCTGCAGTGAGCCATGATCGTGCCACTGCACTCCAGCCTGGGCGACAGACAGAGTAAGGCCCTGTCCCTTCCACCCCCTCAAAAAAATTAAGGCTGTATGTTTATGAAAGAAAGAGGAAGAATAGATAGTAGGAGAAATGGAGCAGCCTCTGCAGAAGGCTCTTGCATTTTATTTAAGTAATTGTTCCTAAAATATTTCTACATTTTCAGAAATCATATATTATAATAGGTTCTATATTTAAAAAAACTTTACAAATACAGATTTGAGAATTAATGAAAATTAACATCATATTGATTTCCAGCTTACCTGAAATATATTTATGACTATGTATTTTTGTAGAAATCATTCTTGGCAGAAAATATCACTGACTATTGTTTTTTAAACCTATTTCTACATTATCCATAATAAAATGTCTCTTCTGATATAACCTCGCTTTCTCTTTTTTATAGAAATATTTTTGGGTTATTTTTATATCTACAGGATTTCTTTGATATACAAGTCTCTACTTTTAATGTTTATAGACTTACAGGCTCTTGAGATTGGGATGGAATTTACATTTATTTCAATATCTTAATTACGACCATAACAACAGTGATAATTAGCATTTGTTAAGAATTCATGCTGGTCAATGGTTATCTCATTTAATTTTCACCAGAACTTTTGTGGATTAATTACCATTGTTACCATCATATTATAGTGGAAGGAAGGGAGATTTCTGAGGGTTAAGCATCTTGCCCAAGATTACACGGCTAGTATGTAGCAAAGGTAGAAATTCAACACTGGCCAACTGACCATGCTCTTAACTTCATGCTCTGGAGATCTTTCTCTAGTCTAACTCATTTGCTGAGAGGTTGTCCAGCTTGTGTGTTAACACCTGATGGGGAACTCTCTTCTTCATCAGGGTAATGAATTTCAGCTCTTGAATTTCATGATAGAAATAAATGACCCTGTCTCTCTGCAGTCATGCATTGGTTTTAGCCAAACTATTTGGGCTCATGAAGAAAATGTTTTGCCTGTGTTTTACATGACAGACCTCCAAATATTTGATGATAATTATCACTCTGGAATCTCACATTCTTTCATCCCGCACTCAAGTCATCTCCTCTCTAATTCTATCAGCAGATTCTTATATGATAGTCATTTCACTCTTAACCATCATTCTTCTTCGAATACACAGCATTTATCAGTGATGATTTTTGGCAAACCAAATTGATGAAATCCACCAGGAATGGGACGGCTGGTAAAGATTACAACACATAAACACCTTCCTCCTTGTATAGGCTGCCTAATAGGTGATAGTGCATGATGGAAAGAGCCGAGGCTTTGGAGTCAGACAGACCTGAATTTGGCTGGTGTTTCACTATTTCTACTCTTTCCTAGCCCTGTGCCTTAGGGAATAGGCTTCATCCCTATTTTTTTTTTTTTTTCCATGAGGAAGGTAGGGACGGGCAATATCCACCTTAGAAGGTGTATTAAAGATGTAAGGTGGGCATCTGGCTCTATGCTCAGGCTCCAGGAAAATATGCTTTTTTATTATTGTAATTTTTAGTTGGCCATCTTGCACATTTCTCTAAGTAAAAGTCATATGCGGACAAGTCAAGAATGTGCTCAGCCATTTCAGGATACTGTTGCTAGGAGAGTTTGTTTGTTGTGAAGGTAAAGTACACTTACAGTTCTTCATGTAAGTCAAAACTGGGGTCAGATCAGCCTAATTTCTGCATAATGTTCAGGAAGACTATCATCCTGAATTTGGCTCATGAGAAATCTTATTTCTAGACAAAAATTTAAAGCAAGATTTTTCTTTTTTTTGGAAGTTCAACAGACTAGCATTTTGCATTTAGCATCCTGTTGATTCTAAGGCTCCCCAGCATTTAAACTTTCAGGAATATTTTATCATCCAGCAATTAAATTTTGATGAATTTGTGTTCTTTACAGTCTGTTCTCATTCATTGTTTTAATTATGCCTGTTTGTGTTTAAATCTGTTCATGTTTAATCAAAACGATGGCCTTGTTTCATTTCAAAAGTTATTATCATCCTCAAAATTGTCTAGTAAACTGTGAAGTAAAACAAATTTGTTGTTTTTCATATTTATGGAAAAGACATGATTTAGCAATAGTATTAAAGGCAGAAACTAAAAAAAAAAAAAAGTGCAGAATATGACATCTGCTTAATGCTTTCCTTCTACTGGCAATGTTTTTCAGGAGATAACAGCACAGACCATCCAGAAGGAACTTAAGGTAATTTAAAATGATACCTGTGGACCTCTAAGTGCCTCCTGCTATGGTGTTTCTGATTCTGCTTTGCCAGAGGGATTCATACACAGAAATCTGAATTAAATGGGAGAAATTAGGCACCCATTAAATTTGCTTTTCAGAGAGAATAGCACCATAAAAAGTGCTGTCACAGAAAAAAATGACATAGCCTATTCTCTATTGATATGATGATATAGATTAACTCCTTTGAACATGTTGCATTTGTTATTTTGACAACTTTTCTAACTATGCTGTAGAATTTAATTTGTAAAAAGATGTGGATTTCAGATACTCCCAACCCCCACGCTGACATTTCTGGTTCTAATAGGTCAGTTTCTCAATTTCTGCCTTTGTGAGTTCTTGCCTTCAAAGTGTCTTCATTATTCTTTATTTTGATTAGTCAAGCTGTCAAGACCCCAAATTAAAACAAAAATGGATTCAGAATTCTAGCATCATGCCCACCATCTCAACACTGTATTATGGACTTTTTTTTCCTCCAACTTTACCTGGCATTTGTATTGTCCTGGCCTTCCTAATTCTGCTGGTAAGCACTAAAACCATAGCTCCAGATGAGAAAATGCATGCCTCACTGAGGTATGCCTGTCTGCCCGTGAGAATACTACCCAGATCATGTTCTGAGTTCTTGTGTAGATAACTTTTATGGTAAGTCCGTATT
This sequence comes from Pongo abelii, assembly GCF_028885655.2. Lineage (NCBI taxonomy): Eukaryota > Metazoa > Chordata > Mammalia > Primates > Hominidae > Pongo > Pongo abelii. Next base: position 89,901,168 of record NC_071992.2, read on the forward strand.
AAATCCCCTGGTGCAAGAACAAAAGAAGAATAGAAGAATATAGAATGGAGAAGCTTGCTCAAACTCCAGAGAGTAGAGAAAAAAAGGTATTAAAAAGTAACACAATAAAACAAGCACATTGGCATATGAATTTGCAAACAGTAATTTTCCTACCTGTGGCTGCAGAGCTGCACTGTCCTATCACATTCATTACATGCCCATGGGAATTTTGTCCTGTGTTCACAGTTAGCTGATAGCAGTATAAAGAAGGATGGAGGACAGACTCACTAGCTTAGCGTCTAGGAGTCATGTGGGCTCGTTCCTGCTCTTCCTTTCTGTAACCTGCAACCTTGTATGATTCTCAGAGAACTAGTATTGGGTTCACCACGTATAAAATGGGAGATTGGTCCCACACTCTTTCCTTGCCATGTTGACTTGGAATGAATAATGGCAACAGGGTGGCTACTTGACAGAGTTAGAACCTCCTCAACTCAGGTGCTTCTCATAGATGCCAGGCACTGGAATTCTGATGTTGTAATATTTTCCTGACCTAATGGATGCTGGGCTATCTCCTGCTCCCCTTAAGTCCGTATGCCTCTTAAATTTACTTGATCATCCCAGGGTTCCCACATTTGAATTTACTAATCTGGTAAACATTTTTTATGCTAAAGCCCGGAAGGTCATTGAAGGTTCTCCTGCTGCTGTCTCTGATAGCCCTACACTGAACAAAGTGCATTTTAATTGCTTTTCTCTAGATAATATACCGGCCTTTGTAGTCTAATTTATCAGGAATGCTAGTTTAACTCAGAGTCGAGGTAAGTAGTACTCGCTGTTATCATGGGAGACTTTTGGGGCTCTTATGAGGAGTGGGAAAAAAACAGGCAGCTACTGTCTAACTTCACATATAGAATTAATCTTGATACACTTTGGGAGGCTGAGGCGGGCGGATCATGAGGTCAGGAGTTTGAGACCAGTCTGGCCAACATGGTGAAACCCTGTCTCTACTAAAGATACAAAAAATTAGCCAGGTGTGGTGGTGGGCACCTGTAATCCCAGCTACTCGGGAGGCTGAGGCAGGAGAAATGCTTGAACCCGGGAGGCGGAGGTTGCAGTGAGCCAAAATCACGCCATTGCACTCCAGCCTGGGCGACAGGGTGAGACTCCATCTCAAAAGAAAAAAAGAATTAATCTTGATAGTCATAAGCAATGTATAAAACCATGACCACAATTTGTTTTGAAAAACAGACTCTAAAAGAGAGTACATGCTTTCCTTGTGTGCATCAAAAGCTTGCTCACTATTGTTAAAACCAAAAGTAGACTTGGTGTGATTGCCACTTATTTTATTTTCATTATTTTGAGATCTAAAACATTGTTTCTAAATATCTACTTGTGTAAGTACCAAGCGATTGGTAAGAGTTCTCAAAAAGTTCCCTTTCCTCAGATTCTTGAAATCTCTCCTTTCCAAGAGAGGTCTAAAAAACATACAGTTTTAAGATTTCCATCTAATAGTTTTAATTTAAACATGTCTGGAGTGGGAAAGTGTCACACAAAGTAAATCAGATTAACTTGGAGTAACTTGTGTTGTTATATAGAACAGGGTTGATTCTCAAAAGCATCCTTGTACTAAGATGGTTTAGAATGAACTGCGGAGCATCTCCTGCCTTCAATTATGGACGAGGGACAGGATATGTGGGCGTTATATGGCATGGCTTTGGTGGATTATATGGCATGTGTTGAGAACTTCTGGATTTCATGCAAAATATACTTCGTGTAGATACAGAGTCTTGTTGAGGAGCAGGCACAGACATCTGCCCTATGTTTATTGCACTAAGTGACTGTCCATGGGCTGCCCAATATATTTTAGGGGTATTTGGCACAACTCATATTTTTATTAGTTTTTGGAAGAAACTGGCTTTCACTTTGTTATCTTTCCAATGCCAAGTATGAATTGAAAATGAACATTACATCAGCTTGTTTCTTGGTCGTTGGGAAAAAATCCCGTCTGTACAGACAAATTCAACCTGAGTACCAAGGGAAGAAGAGACACATGATGTCTGTTGAAAACTGTGATACCAAGTTTTACACATTTTGTTTAGAATACAGTATTGTCCGTATCCAAATCTTGGACACACACACACACACACACACACGCACACACACACTCACTTAAATTTTAAGTTAAAATCTGCTCTACATACACAAGAATAAAGATTTCTGTAAGCATATTCTTGTACTGTTTGCAAGATTTAATTATTCTGTGATAATCAGCTAACTAGTCATGATTATAGTGATTGAGGAAATCTCACAAGGAAAGCACTAAAGCAGGGTCTGGAAGGTGGATTTACATGGATCCCTTATTACACCTATTCCCATGATTGCACATTAACTAATTGTGTATTACATATTTGTTTCAGTAAAATATAAATAAATTATTATTTAATTGGCTCAGAGATTTAAAAAGTACTGAATAAGGTTACATTCTTAGCAGTGTAAGATAACCAAGAAGACCATGTTCAGATCTCCTGTGACATAAGTTACCATTGTTTTGCTTTCCCACAATGTGAACAATTTTTAAATGTTGGTTTGAGAACCACCATCACAACAAAGGATGTTAATGTGTTAGGTTTTTTCTTTTAATATAAAACAGACCTACTTGCATATTTTTTTCTAGTTTAGCAGTTATTATGCACCTACTGACTTGGTTAGCTACTGAAATCAAGAATCCTTTAAACCAAGAGAAAAGGAGAAAATACTAAAATCAAAACAATAAGTGAAAGAGCTCTGGGGTGTGTTTGGATTATTTTCTTGTCATGATTCTTGGGTGTGGTGACACTTGTTGGCTTTTCTCTGTGGTTTTATTAAGGACTTTGTGTACATTTCCATGTTGTTCAGCTTATGGCATCTTGCCTTTGTTGTACCTGGAGTTCATTGTGCACGTAGGATGAACTTTTTCACAGTCATGCCTACGTAAAGTGCCAACCAAATGGCTTGGCTGCTTCTTCTATATCTGCTATACCTACATACTCTCACTTACAGTACTAGGCAAGGGCATAGGCAATGGAAAGTTGTCTTTATAGGATTTTCCTTGGGATGAGCTTTGTAGCAGAATAAATAGCAGATAAAACAGTGCACATCATACTTGGGCAAGGTAATTACTGTTTATTTGTGAAGGTCATTAAAAAACCAAACATTTGCTCAAGGTTTGAAAAACACTTGAGAGTGAATTGAGGCAGTCAGTTACTTTCTGTCCCTGAGGTAAGATCACTGAGCTTAGATTGAGATACGTCACAAGCTGATTTGGTCTTCTTTCCTTGGCTTCACTTACGTGGCTATAGCTTCAGGAATCTGAGATTGTCGGAATAATTAGTTGTGGGTTTGTTTGCTTCTTTGTTTTCTGAAAGTAATTTTAGACCAGATGGCTAATCATAAATTTATTCACTCATTCAAAAACTAGTCATTTAGCATCGATGTGGGTCAGTTCTGTGCTGAACAATTGATATACAATGGTGCATGATCTTCCTTGTCTTCAAAAAGCACGTAGTCTAGTGGGGAACATAGACGACTATACACACAATTGTAATTCAACATGCTAAGGATTAAGTATAGGGGCCAGGTAGTGTTAAATTGGGTGCACCCGACCTATTTGGGTATATTGAGAGAGGTTGCGCAGCAGAAATAATAGTAAAACTGAGACAAATGCTAGTAATTAACAGGCAAAAGAGGTAAAATAAAAAGAAGAAAATACGGAGTATTCAAAGCAGAGGGCTCACTTTTGCAAAAAGTCAGAGTTAGTAGTTAAGATTCAAAGTCTGCCATGCTGTCCTGGTGAAGTTCTAATAACAAACATATACTTCCTTCCCAGTTTTCCTTATTGCATGGCTCAGAATGAACTCTTATTTCATACTCATTCTTACTATACAGCATTGCCTTTGGTTATCACAAATAGTCACCAGGCTTTTCCCTGAAAGTAAATGGGTTTCATTAGGAGCAGATGTAATTCTAATCTGTAGAGTCTGTAAAACATTCAAGGGATTATTTGGATTAAAGACCTCTAAGTATTAAGGGGAAAAATATTATCATTACTTTAATAATACTTTCCCAAGTCGCAAATGAATAACTGGCTCCAACAATCACATCACTGTAATTGTTCACACATTTCAGGCAGGCATTTTACAGCCCCACAAAGAAACTTCAACAGCTAAGCTCCTCTGATTTGATTGCTAGAGAGACTCAAAGTTTCTGTTTTAGTGCCAAAAATCGAATCACTAGAGCAAAAGTTAGACAGGAAAGGCTGAACTTGAACAAAAGTTCAATGGTTTTATAAAGTGTGCTATTATTGAATCTCATCAAATTTAAGACGTATTAGTTGTAATGTGCACTGCTATTTTATGTAACATTAACAATAAATAAATAACACTGCCATTTAAACTATGACATGCTATCAGCTGTAAGACCTTCTCCTGTTTAATTTCAGAGAGATTAACATGTGAAATGATGTCTATCATAGAATCTGTGAATCATGGCTAACAACAATAAATATTTCTATGATGAGTCTAATGGGTATTTCTTCTATATGATAAAAAAATCAAGATGAAAAATAGAAAATCAAGTCAGACATTTGAAGGCTTTGTGTTTGAGATTGTAAGTGTTGGAAGGAACATGATAGAAAATAAAAAATTAGACCTTAAAATAGTCATTCCAGTCTCTTGAACACATTAAAAAACCCTGTTACTTAAGGGAGATTTGCTACGCACTGAATCTGAAAAGCAGAAGGGGTAGGAAAACATAAAGATATTGTCAGCTTCCTCTTACCTCCATCAAATAGAATCATAGTGTCATTAAATTAAATTCTTTTGATCTTCAGCACTTTTTGAAATATTTTTGTGCTCTATGGTTGTAAATGTATACATGTAAAACTAATAGTTATGGTAGAGTGACTATAGGAAAAGAAATAATTAGTGAGAAACTTTGGGAAAATGGTGGAAGAATAACCAAAAGATAGAAAATGTGAATAACTTTTACTTATCTGTTACTGGCTATCGAGCAATAGATGAAGATGAGCTGAGTAATTGTTGAAGCCTAATATACACCCCCTGCCTTTTAAAGCTTTTGCTAGATGTCCTTTCAATATTACTGCAGGAATCAAGTGGCAACCAACTCCTAGAAGATAAGGTTGTAGTCCCAAACAAAATAAAATAAGGCTACAATTTATTCCTAAACCACTTTTCCTTACCTTCCAATGTTACCTTTTACATTTCCTTAATAATTTGATACTACTTTTACAGGATCCAGCCACATACCCTTCTGCCACTGCGACAAAAAGCTAAATTTTCTCTTTGCTATAACAACTTAAGTATTACAAACCAGGTTTTCTCATGAGACAAAAGGTAAATATTCCTAATATGGAAAGAGTTTCTACTGTTCACGAGAAAAAGAACGTAGTACGTAAATGCACACAGACATTGAACATGGAGTTGACAGATGAAGCAATATGAATTTCGAATAGACATATGAAAATATCCTAGTGATCATCAAAGTATATTGTATACCTATAAGCAGCAGGACTTCAGTTTTTGCCTGTAAGATAAGCAAAAAGTTAAGATGATTGATAATATTCAATGTTAGTGTGTGGGTAGGAGTAGATATTGGCATAACTGTTTTGGAAGGCAACTTAATATTTAATTTTGGAATTTCAAACTTCATATTGATCAGTAAATTCACTTTTAGGATTCTGCCTGTAGATAAACTCACATGAGTTTACATGAATATATGTATGGATTAACTGTTGAAGCAATTTTTATGAAAACTAAAAATGAGGGGTCTGTAATCTATATATTTGTTTACTTAAATAATTTTTATTGAAATACAGGTGAGAATATATACAGGATCTTGGGTGGTGGCCAGTGGCCAGGCCCTCTGCTCAGGTGCCTGAAAAGGAAAAGGAGGTCTGGTGTACAAATACGTGAATGGGGAAATAGAAATGGCACACAATGTGGGAACTTATGACTACCCATTAGTTCCCACTGGAAAGTTTCCCCCAAAGAAGAGACACTGATGAACCAAGCAGACAAGATGACTCAGCCAATTGACATTATCCAGCCTCTGTCATTGACTACTGCAGAACTGGAATGAGAGACATATGAATGGAGCTGTTATGATGGTAGTGATAAATGCCACATGTGAACCAAACAATATGACTTCCACTTCCCAAGTCTGCTCTGGCTGCCTCTGAAAGTTAGCAACAGGGACCAACACTGAGCCCAAGATATGGCACTATTACTTAAGGCCAACCAGATACTCAGTGGAAGTCAAATACATTGGGCCTCTTCCCTCTTGCAAGGGCCAGCAGTTTGTCATTGCAAGGATAGAAACTTATTCTGGGTATGGATTTGCCTTTCCTACCTATGGAGCCTCAACCAGCATTATTACCTAGGAACTTGTGGAATGTCGGATACACAGACATGGAATTCCACACAGGATAGCATTCGACAAGAAGCCATTTTTAATAGTGAAGAGGGTGCAGAGTGGACCTATGACCATTGATCCACTTATCATATGAGGTACTGCATTACCTAGAGACAACCAGCCTTGAAGAATGCTTAAATAGTCTTCTAGACTATTTAAATGCCAGCATGCAGGAAACTCTCTGAAAGGATGGTGTGTCTATCATTCTACAAGACATAGTGTATTTATTAAGTTGGAGACCCCTATATGATGCTGTACCCTCAAAAGAAAGGCCTGGAAATTCAAGGGCTGAGCAAGAGTGACTTCACTTATAATCACAACCAATGACTTACTGGGGGTCCTGTCTTTTTTGTCACTTTAACTCTGGGCATACTCCACATTCTATTGCCTTTCAGAAGCATATGGGCCAATACAGAAGAAGAATAATTACAGAAGTAGAACCCCATAAATTAGTTTTCTTTTTGCAATCACTCCTATTACTTGGAAACTTATGTTTTCAGTGTAACTGATTCTGAGTTCAGTTTAGCTGGCAATAAGTAGTTACAATTTTTTTAAAGTTGAATTACATGGTTTAAAGAGGGAAAGGAATGCCAAGGAGGTTAATACAGTAGGCCCATGAGTTCTGCATCTGTAGCTTCAACCAACCATGAATGGAAAACATTGAAAATTAAAACCTAATAAAGAAAAACACTACAGCAAAAAATAGCAAAAATTAAAAAATACAGTATAACAGCTATTTGCATGACATCTACAGAGTATTATGTATTATAAGTAATCTAGAGATGATTCAAAGTATACAAGAGGATGTGTGTAGGTTATAAGCAAATACTACACCATTTTATATAAAGAATTTGAACATCTATGGATTTTGCTCTTTATGGGGGGTCCTGGAACCAATCCCCATGGATACCAAGGTACGACTATATTTATTTAGGGTTGGTCATGGTAGATATTATGCTGAACATACGTTAAAAATGCCTTTTATATCCATTCATTTACTTAATAAGTGGGGTAAAAAACTAGGGTGCTGGGGATTACTTATTAACAAGACAGACACATTCCTATCCTTACAGAGTTTACCTTTTATTGTAGGGGTATATATTATTAACATATACACAATAAGTAATATAATGCTCGGTAAAAATAAAGCTGGGAAAAGATGATAGCCAGTGAAAGGCAGCTTGGAAGAATGCTGTTATTTTCAATATAGAACTCTCTCTGAGTAGATGAAGTTTATATAGAGACCTGAATAAGGTAAAGGACTGTGCCATGTGACTATCAGGGGAGGACGGAATAGGTAGAGGGGACATCAGTCACAAAGATCTAAAGAAGCGAATAAACTTAGCCCATTCAAGGATGCATAAGAAAGCCACTGATGAACGGGCAGAAGAGGCAGAAATGGGGTTGAGGAGGTGGGTGAAGGCTGACTTGTAGGCTTGGGTAGGGAGTCTGGATTTTATTCTAAATATGTTGGGAAGCCCTTAGAGAGCCGTGCACATAAGATGGATGTTATCTGGTTTAGGTTTTACAAATTCTACTCTGGTTGCTGTTGTGGAGAATAGACCATAGTCAGAGACCAATTAGGAGACATTTATTTGCTTGAGTCCTGGCTGAGAGATAATGGTCAGTGGCTTGCCCCTTGGGGTTAGATGTTTACGTTAAGGAGAAAATTCTAGGCTTAAATGTGACCTTTGTAAACAGCAACAAAAGCAACTTCTAGGATTGTTTTAGTGATATCTTAGGTCTGTTAAGGTATCAGTCTGCTAAAACTGATCTAACATATGCACAGTTTTGAGACTATACACATATGGGCATTTTGTAGTATTTCTATAATTCTCAAATGAGTTTGTAATCCCACCAAAAATGTATAAAACACACTGTGAGGAGGCTGTAATATCCACTAAATGGTAATGATTTCTGAGATTTCCAAGATCAGATTTGGAATCTTCTGATATCCAAGATCAGATCTGGCTCAGGACAAATTGCAGGGAGCATTTCAAAACAAAGCCCTGTAGGTCGTTATCTCCACCTCCTCCTCTTTCCTCCCAACTGTAGGTCAAAGCTTATGAAACAGAGTATGATTTTGGAATATCTAAAGTTGCAAAAGAGATAAAGGGAACCCGTGCTGGCACGGTGACACCCAGAGCTACAGCAGCAGCTCTGAGGCCACTGCAGAGCAGCCCTTCATTGTGTGCCAGAAACAGGAGCCCCTGCTGACCCATGCAAGACCTTCAAAGGATGCCAGATGATTGATTTACTGTGGTTTCAGAGGGAATCCAACAGAGAGCAAAAGTTTAGCATACAGCTGAAAATCACATCTATTTTCTCAGCTCATTGTAGTTTATTCTTTCCATTGTATGCGTTTATGTAAGTTCAGCCCTCAAATGAAATACCCTGGAGCTACATATGTACAATGCTGAACATATCTGTCAGTGGCCTGGACAGTAAAGAGGACCATAAAGCCATTTGTATCATCATTCAAATCACATTTTGCTTTTTACTCTGTAGTCTCAGGTCATTTATTGGCCTCTCTCTGCCCAGTTTACCCAACTTGAAGTAGGTATAAGATCACAATCAAAATACAACAAACACAGGTTGTTGTGAGGATGAAACACAATGTAATGTTTATAATGAACGTGTAGCCAGTTCTTGGCCACAGACTTAGAAGGTACTTGATACATGTTTCTGTTCTTCCTTCTCTCCTGTCCTCCTTTCAGCTGGCCATTGTAAGAGGCTGTTCTCAGTTCTGAGTAAGTCTTGTTGACAAGATGGAGCCTGCCCCTTGAAGTTTGGTCGCTTACTTGCAGGATTTATGGTCTAATAGGGTTTTAAAACTGAAGAGGATCTTAGAAAGTATACAGTCCTCATATCTCATTTCCAAATGAGGAGACAGTAGTGCAGTGAGTGCAGGCGATTTGGCCAAAGTTCTGCAGATACTAGAAGGACATGTGCTCCCCGGGCTCCGTGTATCACACACTCTTTCTGTTGGCACCATATTCTCTCATACCCTGCTTCTCAGTTGTGCTTGTGCAACAACAATGTGAGGCTGCCTGAGCCCAATGGTGAAGTTTCACAGAAAGAATATATTTTCTTTGCTTCATGAGATTCACAATAAAGTGAGCCTATTTGTTGTGCTGGCCTTACACATAACTTTGTTGACTTATTTTACTAAAAGTTCCGGGTGATCCTTTCAAATTCTGGGAACTTAAAATTATTTGGCCAGGACTCAAAGGACTGATGTTGTCTCTAAATTGCGCTTGTGAAATCGAAAAAGGACATTGATAGTTTAGCACATCGCTTGTGTTCAGAATGAAGTTTATAACATCTCTCTTAGTGCAACACAGAAACTTAACACAATAGGCAATAGTCTTGCTCTTTAGATACAAAGTTAATTTTCTGTTTAAAATAAGTAATAAGCAAATGCTAGCATAAAAATTTAATTATATCTTTGCTATAATTTTAAGTAATTGAAAGTATCCTCTACTTCTGTGCCCTGAGACAGAAGTTATGAAAAATGTGTGTTAGAGGGAACTTAAAATGTATATCTAGGTTCATAAACCCACAAGCAGATTAAAGTTTCTTGATCTGTGAAACATTTCCAGTTTTAGAAACACAGTCCCTGAGTCCCTTGACTCCCAAAATACTCCTTTGGTCTCTTTCTTTTTCCATTGCATTCTCACATTTACTTAAAATAGACTTAGTAGTACACACTCCTCTACTAACTGAAGACATTTTCTTTCTTTCTGAAAATATCTATGAATCTTTATGTGGTGGGTAAATAATTTTTGAAAATACTATTGTAATGTGATATTTTACCTGGTCATTTTGAAAGAGCCATAAAAAATTTATCTACAACATTATTAAAAATATTTTCTTGGCAGTAAATATGGGGTAGGGAAAAAATTTGTGCAAAGCCTTGTAGCAATTTGCTAAGCAAATTAGAAGTCTTTGTAGATCTATTACATGGGGAAACTTTAGCTCTGAGTAAAGGGAGTACATTTCTCAGGGAAGGCAGTGGGATTGTGAAATGTGTACTTGAGTCTCAGAATGGGGCTGGGAAATATTTTTGTCAAGAGGACAATTGCCCAAGAGTCCCATGGCTGACATTTGTTCTGAGTGTAAGTGTGTCTGCATGACATCAGAGTATCTGGATTCATAGCAAAGAATTCCATCAGATTTCTGGACGTTTGGGGTTGGAAACCACTTTGCTCTCTGTTTGCTAAACCTCTTCTCCCATCCAGGGGTTCCTCATTTTCTATATGAGGAGGCTCAGGCCTGACCACTGTCAGAGGCTGCATAGGGCCCTCCGGGACTATTTCTGAGCTACTGTAGGAGTTTTGCTCATAAAGGCACTTACACTGAGGCAGGAGAATAGGGTCTGCAGACAGGGAACCTAAGGCTGTTTCACGCTGACTTCCTAGAACTAAATTGAAAGGAAAACCCTGACTTTCCACGCCTAAGTAACAAAAGGACCAGAGGCTACTCCCTTTGCAAATCCCCCACCTTTTCTGCGCGCAGATGGGAAATTGGCTGTCCGCAATAAATCGGACTAATTGCGGGTGGAATCTTTATTTGTATAGAAGTATAACTTTGTAACTTCACCCTAGCCTCTGATTGGTTGCTTTTTGCAACCAATCAGATGTTTGCTCAGGAGTGTGACCTCTGTAACCTCACTTCAGCCTCTGGTTGGCTGCTTTCTGCAACTAATCAGACTGATTGTGGGCTACAACTTCATTTACATAAAGTGAGCGTGAAGTGGCCAATAGGAAACTTATGGGAGGTATTTCGACCCAAGAAGATTCTGTGTCCTGCCCTTGAGCTGTTGCTTGGGCCTGCTCCCACACTGTGGAGTATACTTCCATTTTCAATAAATCCCTGCTTTCGATCTTTTGTTGCTTCATTCTTTGCTTGCTTTGTTGGGCGTTTTGTCCAATTCTTAGTTCAAAATGCCAAGAACCTGGACAGCTTGCAGTCACGACCCTCTACCAGTGACAACACCTTCTGCTATTTACTACTCACCACTCATGCTTCATACGTCAATTCTGATCTCTTGTCACACTTTTTGGCCTAATGTCCTGATCATTCAGGGCTCAAATTCTTGTAGAGAGTCTAATCCTTCGTTCCTTTGGCCTGGATTCATGAGCCCACAACCTGACTGCTCAGATTTTGTGCTCATATTCTTAAGTCTGAATCAATATTTGTTTGTTCACTGCCATAAACAATGAAATCTTCAGACTTTTGTCTTTGTTTGTTTTTTCTTACATACATAGTTTTTCTGCTTGTTGTTTTGGCCCTTCCTGTTTAGTTTTCTCCTATTTTATTCAATTCTAGCGAGACAGCTTTACCTACACAAAGCCAACCTGCTAAACATTTGAAAATATTTTGTTGGGTATAGTGAATAAATGACCAAGTGAATCTTTTATCTATTATCTATCTATCTATCTATCTATCTATCTATCTATCTATCTGTCATTTATGTATGTATGTATCTGTTATGTATGTATGTATCTGTTATGTATGTGTGTATGTATGTATGTATGTATGTATCTATCTATCTATCTATCTATCTATCTCATCTATCTTTTGTAGTTTTCTGGCACTTGACATTCAAGGCCCTCAAACAACCTCCTTCTTCCTACATCTACCGTATTTCCATTTCTCTTCTTTCCACCAACTCCTCTCTGGCAAGAATACTGTTCATCATTCCCTGTGTGCATGATATCCTTGTTTCCCCAAATGCTGGCTCACAAGGCTTCCAATGCCTTTACCCCAACTTATCTCCATAAATTTTATTTCTAATATTCTTTCAAGGCAAAATGTAATTCTTCCTTTTTATAAAAGGATTCCTGAAAGTGTAATTTCTTCATGATCTGTCTTCCAAATACCTGGTGGCTCTTATTCTCTAAATTACTTATTTTACTAAGTGCCACCCAGTATAGTTATAGCTCTCTATCAGAAGCCATTTTGGTAGAAGGAACTGTCTTCCCTACTTTGGGCTTATATTATTTATCTACTATGTTCTCATAACAGAGTTGGTGCTCAATAGGCTTTGTTAAAAAATCACATTAACGGTTTTTTTCTTTGTATACAGAGATTATTGCCAAAAAATGGTGAATATTTCTCAAACCTACCAATTTTCAAGATAACTCCACTTTAGACTCATGAGAAAGAGGGATTATTGATTGAAAGTAGCTTCCTACAGTGGGCATATAATCATTAAATTTCTGGAAGAAAGCTAAAACCACACAGAAAATTATCTTGAGGCTTACACGCATTCAGCCTGACTCTGATCTAAGAGGATGTTGGCCATTAAGAGATGAAAATGTTTTGAGCTAGGAGGAAACAATATAAAAGGCCAAGTGACCTAGTTTAAAGTTTCTTTGTTTTTCTTTATAATAATGAATGCAATAGAAAAGTGTTGAGGTTATAAAGTTTTTAAAATTCATTAAAGGGAGGGGATCAATAAATTAAAATGGCAAACAGTTGCTCTTAAACATGTCTTTATGGAAATTAGAGCAGTGTGTATTTATTTTGCTGTTACTAATAAGCAATCGATGTTGTGCTTGACTTCTTGAGCAGATGTAAAGTCATCAAGAGATGTTTCCTTATTTCTGTGTGGTTCTTGTGTTTAATAAAATGGTGACTTCCTTTTGTTGGCATCAGTTCTGTAATTCAGATGATCTTTTTACTGCTTTGTATCCATCCAAGTTGTGAAATCAACTATAAGCTGCTCCTTTCAGCTTGCCAGTGATTTGGAATTCTTACCATATGAACGTTCCCCAGGGTTTTTGTAAGCCTCTTTAACCTCTGGATGCACTCCATTGACAGCTTCCGAGTTGTGATAAGTATCTACCTTTTATTTCAACTTGGAGATTTCTTGAACTATAAAATTACATTTGCTTTGGAGCAAATACTTTAGAGTGCACTGAGATGGCAGGTTCATGAATTCCCCAGAACTTTCATAGGAAATGGAGAATGCAAAGGTCATGTAAATATAGTTGTAGTAATGTCTTCACTGATTGAAAAAAAATTAATATCAAACACATTTTAGTTTGGAAAGATTGCCATCAGAGTGGACAGCATAGAAGGAATACATATGTGGGTTATCTTGTGGGATGTGGTTCAATATAAAACTATATTTTCAGATAGTTGATACTTCCTAAATCAGTATTTGGATCACATCATAAATATTTTTTTAAAAATCCAAAAACACTCTGTGTGTGCGTGTTTCATTTGTATACTATTCTCTTAGCTCTGGTTATATTTGCCATCTATTTATCTAAAAATGTTCAGGGAGGGGAATAGTATGAGATCGGCAGGTTGGCAGATGGCTATACACTATTTCTAACGTTTATACACTATTCTAACGTCCAGATTTTCCACCACAATTATGCATCCATGTATTATTTATGTAACTAAAATAATTTTAAAAATGCATATAGTAGCATCATTCTGAATTACATTTCTGGGAAATTACAAGGAAATTTAATGTGAGCTTTGACCATGACTTAAAAAATTATTATTATTTCCTGAGATTATGGGTTATATTTTTATTCTTCTTCATTAATTTCATTCAACAAAAATTTGTTTGGGCTGGGCGCAGTGGGTCACACCTGTAATCCCAGCACTTTGAGAGGCTGAGGCGGGTGGATCATCTGAGGTCAGGAGTTCGAGACCAGCCTGGCCAACATGGCAAAACCCTGTCTCTACTAAAAATACAAAAATTAGCCAGGTGTGGTGGCATGCTCCTATAATCCCAGCTACTTGGGAGGCTGAGGCAGGAGAATCACTTGAACCCAGGAGGTGGAGGTTGCAGTGAGCTGAGATGGCACCACTTCACTCCAGCCTGGGCAACAGAGTGAGACTTCATCTAAAAAAAAAATTGTTTAACATTTGCTATGTACAATATGGTATGTTAGGCATCATGGGTACTAAAATAGGTAATACATGGATCCTGCCCTGGAGTAACTTATAGTTCATTATGAAAAACAGACATAAAGAATATAAGTAAAATAAAATTCCACAGCCAGTAGGATAGAAAGCTAAATAAAATACAGTCATTAAATAGTCTAAATAGCTTATTAAGTACATGATATTATTGGAATGAGACACAGTGGAGTGCCAGATACCAGATGCCAAGTTGAATACCTGACCAATTCCTCTTAGAAAATTGTCTTATTGCTTTGAACAAGTAGATAGCATGGTCTCCAGCTACCTGGTAGTTAAGTGTTGAGATTTGATTGTAACACTCAAATACGTTATTTCCATTTGTTATTACAAAAACTTTTCTCTCTACCCCTGGGTTATGATAGTTCAGATTAAATATCTGCATTACAGAACATTCTCAATATTCCCAGTAGTTGTATTCTATAAAATTGCTGTAAATGCGGAATTAGCAAATACTAAATCATTGCTCCTAGTGGAAATACTGAGTTAGGTTCCTGCAAACCTTTGGTTATATTTTATCAGTCTATCAACACATAATCTTGTTTCATGTGTGTTTCTGTTTAAAGGCAACTTTGTTGGTATATACATCTTACAAATAATTAATTTCATGGTCTTTGAATGATTTAAAGCCAAGAGCTTCGGAGGCTATTTGTATTATACAGGTATGTTTGCCAACATACTTGTAAAGCAAGCCAACTGTTTCATCAATGTTGAAAATGTGCTCTTCAACATAACTCCTTTCCTGTATAACACTTAGCAGGTACTTTAAAAATTTTCCTGTACAGAACTTGCCTTGCCTGCATATTTAGCATTTTTCATGCCTTATCACCTGTTGAAAATGCAGAGCAGTTAGCACTAGCTAAAAAAGGTTTGACCTTTTCTAACCCTGGGAAATGTGACTATAAATTTCTTTGGCTTTCAGCTTCAAAATAACACTGTCTACTTCACTTTGTTGTTGTTGTTTGTTGTCATCTCATGAATCCACAAATTTAGCCCCTTCACACTGTTTTTATACCTTTATAAGACACTATAGATGCTAACTTAGCATTTTCCAAGGCAGCCTTACATAAAAATTGGCAAATTTCTGCTTCCTTTTTCTGGATCTACCATATTGTTGGTTCATTAATACTGAACTCACGGCCAACAGCAGTAGGACTCAAGCCTAAATGAATTTTAGGTAACATACATAATCTCTGTGTAAGGCATGTCACAGCCTCTTGCACTTAGGAACACTAAGCACTGCAGCACTAAGCGTGGGCGCCATTTTAAACAGTAAAATCACCAAGATAAAGCACAAAAATGTAAACAATGTGGCATGAAATGCACCACAAAAAGGACATTTGTTCACAGTATGGGCTGAAACAATAAGGCAGAGCATTGCCTTGTTCAGCCTCAGCCAGGAATGTGCTTAACAGGCAACTCAAACTTTTCGCTACTCTGTGTATACCTGTGAATGACTATGAGAGTGCTGTGAGTATCCATTTTGGGATCACAAATAGATTTTTTAAGTAAGTGAATTCACAAATACAGAAGCTCCAAGGGATGAGGATCACTGTACATAATTCAGAAACCCTGCCTCTTTTAGCCACCTCCTGTCCCCCCAGTTGCAGTACTAATTCCCAGGGCTCTGAACTATGAACTAAATACAGGATCACAAAAGATTGGTTTAAGGGGGAGTTCTACAAGGTCATCTTATGTGGTAACTATTCCTTTGTCAAGAATACACTTATACTTTTTCTACCAGAGGCTTTAATGTTCCATGTAGATTGACGATAAGAATACAGATGTGATGCTCTTCACAATAGCTTACCTATGAGTAGTCAAATAATGCCATTCTTATATAAACAAACATGTTATAATTTGGTTAAAATTAAACAGGTTATCTACTTTTTTTGTTCAGATTTAAAAGTAGAATCTATGAAGAATTATATCTGGTTAGTTGTTGCTTGATCTTTGTTGATCTTTGGATAAATGATGCCTATAATGAGGTGACAAATCTATCTCTGAGTGAGGCACTGACCACATTAAAAAAAAGAGTAAGCATTTTTGCATCTCACTCATTCATAGTCATTGCTGGGAACTCCTTTTCTGATGGGAAATTTGTTCCATGTCCCTTAATCTACTGTGGAAATGTTGACATCATTGCATGCTTCCCTGGAATTGCCATCCATTCTCCTTCCTCCCCAAACTCTACCAAGTTATTAGTTCTCTAGGTGTCTTTGCTGTGGTTCTTTCAATTTTATAGACATCTTGTTGGGATATGGGGTTATTATTGACTGATGATGGTTGAACTCATGACATTTAACCAAGGGAGAAGAGATCTGTAAAAGGATTTGACTCAGAGTTTGAGCTACAATAAAGCCTATGTCTTATTCTGGGAATCCCTCAGATGTCATGGTATAAAATTTGGTTGTGGAAAAAAAATGAGACATGATACAAAGGCTGGACAAGGCTCAGCTGGAGAGGGAGGAAGTTTCTCACTAACTATAACTAGCAGTTAGTAGGAAAGCCTATAGAATGTCAAAAACAAAAACCAAAAACCAAAAACCAAAAACCAAAAAACAAAAAAACAGCAAGGAGGCTTTTGGACACACGGTAGAATAAACAAATGTGAACAGACTAAAAACCACCTTAAAATATTAGATTAAATATAATGATTGATTTTAAAGCATAGATTAAATTAAAAGACAGGAAAATCCCCAGGTGTTATAAGAAAATAAACATAAAGAAGTAGATAACCTGTTTAATGTTAGTGAGGTTATAGCATGTTTGTTTATATGAGAATAAAATTATTAGACTACTGAATCCCCAGGTGTTATAAGAAATAGTAAGAAGGGAATCAAAATGAGAGGTCATGGAAAACTAATACCAAGGCATTTCACGTGGGTTTCAGAAAGGACATATGACCTAGTTACTGGAGAAATGGTTACAAACACCGATAAAGAAGAGAAGTGTAATCTGAGAGCCTTTCATAAAACACAAAATCTCTAAGGATTTCCAGACCTCATAGCTTGGAAGACAATCCCAAACAATTAAGCCGAGAAAATGTAAACAAACTTACCGTTTATCTGGGACTATGTTGGAATAACCAAACATTCTGAGAAATTAAAGCTGTAGATCTGAATCACTTGCTGATGTAGGCTCTACATTTATACCACCTGGGTGGGATAGGTAACATGATCTGAAAAATCAACCTTACAACCCAGTCCCACATCACTGAAATTCCCCAGCAAAACCAAGCCCCAAACCATCATTTCATAACCCAGAGCATTTTGGACTCCAACAGGATTTTATAAACCAAGATGATCATGAGCCCACACTAATAGATTGCAAACCTCACAAGAAAATCACCATGAGCAAGAGTCAGCAGACACAATACCAGATGAATTAATGCCATGAAACTTAAAATACTAGAACAATCTGAAAACTATTATAAGATAATTATGTTTCAAATAAATTGTAAAAGAAAAAGCTGTAATTAATACAAACAGCTCAAGTACATTGTTGTGTTAATCTACAATGACTGTTTGCATTGAGTGCTTGCAAATAAGAAATAAATCCAAAGCTGATTTTTATGCGGAAGCTAAGAGAGAAAGTTGAGGAAGTCAGATTTGTTTGGGTATGTGATGAATCTTTGGGTTTGATTTTATGTCACCAGTGTCTATCCAAAAACTATAATGAAAATCTTACTTCATCAGGAAAATAAAACAATGGGGCCAGGAAATGAAAGAAAATTCAAAAAAGTTCTAACAAGCAAAAGTGAAGTGAGAAAGAGAACTGTGGGTAACTACTATCTGTGTCTAATAGAAATGTTTTGAAAATACAAGATGTGGAAAGTACTTTTCTTCAGGAAAAGTTCAATAGTTTAAGACCTCATGACAAGGCCCGGGTGTGGTGGCTCATTCCTGTAATCTCAGCACTGTGAGAGTCTGAGGTGGGAGAACTGCTTAAGGCCAGGAGTTCAAGGACAGTCTGGGTAACATAGGAAGAGTCCTGTCTCTACAAAAAAAAAAGTGAAAAAATGAAAAATAGCCAGGTGTGGTCAGCAGCCTATAGTACCAGCTATAGGCTGAGGTGGGAGGATCCCTTGAGCCCAGAAGGTCGAGGGTGCAGTGAGCCATGATTGTTCCACTGCACTCCAGTCTGGGTGGCAGAGCTAGACCTCATCTCAAAAACAAAACAATGCAAAAAAGATCAGATTACAAGGAAACAGTAATAATGATAAAAATGAAATATTACCACTCTAGAACATATTTTCATAATAAATGGTAAATAAGCATTGATCTATTAAATATGGCTCCATTAAACTTCTACCATTTGTCATTGTTTCTCATATATTTAAATCATTATCACATAGCTTTTGATTTGGAGAAACAGAATATCTTTGTGTATGAGGCCTGATGAATTGATAGTAGCATATTTCTCCATGGCAGGCATATTATTGGAGATGATAGTCTTTCTGTAAACATCACTGTGGGTTTTTTTTTCACTGTAAATAGGCATGCAAAACTACATAAAACAAAGAAAATAAAACACATGGTCCAGGGACATTGAGGGGATTAGGGAATATATACCTGACACTTTGTTGAATCTTATGAAGGAAAAGCACTATGTGGATGGCTACAGCTATTCTGGCATTTCCTCATATGGGAAACCGTTATCAATTTCTTGAAAAGAGCCTTGCAGCAAACATCCGTGGGTACAGAGTAAGTATAGATAAAAATAGAATTCACACTGAGTAATAATCTTAGTTCAGCCTTTTGCCAGGATGACCATGTGCCAAGCAGGCTTTTAAGCACCACACATATTAACTCAGTTAGTTCTCCCAGCAATTCTATGAAGTCAACACTAATATTATTCTCATCCTACAGATGAGAAAAATGAGGCACTGGCTTTACTTGCTCAAGGTCACACAGGTAGTTAGAGGGGGAAGAGACTGGCTCCAAATCCATGTGAACACCATGTGATGATGTCTTGAGGATGTTGTAATTTAAAAAGTGGTTTGATTCTTGACTCTTCCACAGACTTGAGGTCAATGAGATAGATTCTCCCAATCACTCGCAATGTATTAGACACCACCTTTATGTCGAACATTGCTAGGTACTGTGCAAGATGCAAAAAAATGAAACAGTTGAAATTAGCTTCTGGTAGAAATTGTTCAAGCATCAGAGTTGTGCATAGTCTCTAATTCTCTCATGTGCCTGGAATAATATATGTTCAGTTCAATTAAATTCAGTTCAGTTCGATTTAATGCAACTACATTGATTAAACATCTCATATATGAAGTACTTGGCAGTAGGTATAGAATGATAAATAGTCCAGCCCTAGACGTCATTGAGCTCACCCTCAGTGAAGGGGACAGACACAAATAAATAAATAACTCCAAGCAAAAGCAATGTGTTATAAGAAAGGGAGAATTAAGGTGCCATGGGAATGCAGGCTGAAAGTTGTACAAGTAATTGTAAGAGGAGAAGAAGTGTGTGTGTGTGTGTGTGTGTGTGTGTGTGTGTGTGTGTGTGTGTGTGTCAGAGAGCGAGAAGGAGGGAGGAAGAGAGAATATTTAAATTTGGCCTTGCATGAGGTAGAATTTGCTAAGCAGAAAAAGGTGTAGAGGATAGAGTGGAGAGAAGAGAGAGAAGATGGAGGAGCTTAATTTAGGATCAAGGCTGTGAAGACACCATCACCCAAGCTAAATAGTTAAATTGTATTATGTTTGAAATGGAGAGCACTGGCAGGATTTAAAAAGGTAACAGCATGATCAAGAAATATCTGAGGTAGCCAACTCTGATATTAGTTGAAAGCTAAACTGAAGAAAAAAAGAGACTAGCAAAAAGAGAATCATTAAGTAAAGAGTTACCTTGCTCTTTAAAATTTCTGTTTTACCACCCAAGCCCTCTTATATGAATTTTCTGTAATCATAGGAAAAAAGCTACCAAAGAATAAATTGATTTGAGGACATTGATCCATTGCTAACTCCATTAAGAGTCAATCTAGTTTTGGATATTTCTATACATATAATCTGGATGTGAACATCTAGATAATTAAGATTCTGGTCTTCTCAGTGTGTTTGTGTACAAATCCTGGCTCCATCACTAATGAGTATGTGACATTTGGGAAGTTACTTGAACTATGTCTTAGGCTTCTCATTTGTTGACCTGGGAAAGCAACAGTAACTATTTCATAAGCTGTTATGAAGATTAAACTGCTTAGGACAATGTTGGCACATGGTACCCATTTTATAAGCATTTACTAAAATTATCCCTAAGCATAATTCTGTAAGATCCTCTAAATTTCTTTCTTATCAACAACTTTGAGAAATTAGAACTATATGTGCTTAAATAAATCAAGGCAAAACAGAATGAGAGACTCAGAACAGTAACTCTTACATATTAGAATACATTTGCTAAAAATATGTAATAACTCCTTACATACCAAAAAATCTAAAAAGCTGCAAGCATATTTGTGAATCGTGTTATTCTCTGAGTAACATATTTTGGCCTATCATTTCTCTTTACTTACCTGACCAATGATCAGGTAGTATCAGAAGAAAAGAACAGTCACAAAAGAGTGACATTCTTGGCTAAGAACTTGTGTAACATCTACATAAAGTATGTTTCACCAAGAAGGTAGACTTTGATTACATTTTACTTCTAATTTGGAAGACAATATATTAGGAGAAAGAAAAACTTATCTAAACTGAGACAAATGAATTCCATTTAGTTCTATGTCCTTTTCAATCTATAATGTATCATCACAGTGCCTTGGGAAGTAGTCAAGTCCTACAAATTCATTCCCCCTAGAAAATTTTCCTCATGAAATGTGTTCTTATATAGTTACCACTTGAGACGATCCAAAGTATATGCATACATTTCAAATTTTTCATTCTTATGGTCATTTTTTGCTGTTTGATTCCTTAATTTTGTTCTCATTGTCAAAGCCCACTTCTGTGATTCTTAACCAAATAAGTAAATAGGAGGCAATGGTTTCTGTTATGAATTTTATGGCCTTTTTTTTTTTAAGGAAAGTAACTGTTCAGAGGTACTTTCTCCCATGTCTCTAACGCTGAAAGATTGGAATAGAAGCCAAAATTCAAAGGCAGAAACTCAGTAAGAAGCTGGCACTTTGCCTGTGACTTGATGGACCTGTTAAATAATCTTTGAGGTAAAACAGATTCCAACTACATCAAACACAGTGAAGGAGTAAGTTCAGAAAATAGTGTTCTTGGTCTGGTAAAAGTCCAGGAGTACCGGCTCTGTCCTTAAATAGGTTGAAAACAATGAAAGACAGGAACATTCACTAGTCCTATAAGCATTTTCAATCTCTCTTGTTGAACACCACTAGTGGAGAAAATGAAAGAAGAAAAATGCAATATACATGTCCAAGGATCTCTCAGGTTGCCTTACAGACAAATGTTATAATTCATGGTTTTGTATAAGATATTTTTCTACTGTTATTTTTATGTTAAGTGTGGCTTTTTGGATTCTAAGAACCACATAACAAGGTGCTGCATTCCAGTCCAGTTTGAATTTTGTCTCATGGAGCTTACGGACAAGTGACAACATATCTTCTTGCACAGAAAATCAGTAACCTGCAGACTGCCCAGAGAGGGTTTCCCAGGCTTTTTCCTGTCTCTATTCTTTGGCTACTCCCAATTTCAGGGATAAAGGAAAAAAATTCTTGCTGTGAAGAACTGCTGTGGAGATTCTGCAATGAGATATGTGTGAACAGATGTTTCCTTTCTACCACTTCGACGACTTTCCAAAGGCCAGATATTGATGTTTCTCTGTGGGGAGTGTAATTATGCTCTCATCATATTGACATGGGGAGAGAGAACCATGCTTGTTGAGTTTTACAAAGTTACAAAGCTGGTGGGTCTGCTTTTCCTGTTAATTGTGAAACAAGGGAAGATAATTTTTAAAACTTTGTATGCCTTTTGGATGCCATTTCAATGGATTTGCTTTTTTGATAGCTACAATGATTATAGAATTTTTATAATAATTAATGTATCTGCAAAAGAGAAAGGAAAGGTGAGATTTGTCAATCTACATAATATATTGAAAGGTGGTAACAGAATAAACATTGAACAAAATGATGTAAAATTGCAACATACTGTCAGCATCCTATCAGCAAACATATCTTTCTAATTATAAAACATCCCAAATGACAAAACCATGATTGTTGATGCTGTAATTCATTTAAATTCTCTTTTATGGCTGAAAGCTCTGTAAGCTACAATATGGACATAAGAAATCTATCACTACTCTGGAATATCTCAGAGGGGAATGGATGATGCCACTTCCTATCACCAAGTTAAAAAAAAAAACAAACTTGTAGTGCCTTTTTAGTTGAAGCAAAATTCTGATGAAAGCCAGCTGTTAAGTAATTTTCAAAATAAATGACCGCTAAACTAGTGAAAACGTCTCAACATAATTTCAAGTTCGACATCATAAAGTGAATGTGACATTAAATAAGCTTTGTAGGCCAGGCACGGTGGCTCATGTCTGTAATCCCAGCACTTTGGGAGGCTGAGGTGGGCAGATCATGAGGTCAGGAGCACGAGACCAGCCTGACCAACATGGTGAAACCCTGCCTCTACTAAAAATACAAACATTAGCTGGGCGTGGTGTCGGGCGCCTGTAATCCCAGCTACACAGGAGGCTGAGGCAGGGGAATCACTTGAACCTGGGAGGCAGAGGTTGCAGTGAGCCGAGATCGCGCCACTGCACTCCAGCCTGGAAGACAGAGCGAGACTCCATCTCAAAAAGAAAAAAATAGTATCGTAGGCTACCTTTGGAGTAGCAGTTTGACATGCATTTTGAGACATTTTTGAACTAAGAGTCCATTCAAAACTCTTTCTAGTGCATATCCTTGCTCTCTTGCGTAGACCTTCTAATTAAAATGGAAGCCAGTTACATTTCTTTTCTCTGAGAGTCTCAAAGTCCAGTGGAGGGTCAGCCAGACATTTTACTTTGCTGAAACAAGCTTGTCAACGGTGACTATATTGCAATGAAAAGTAATTGTTTCATTTTGGGTGAAATAATATCATTTTAAAGCAATATCAGAAATTACTGTCTGATCATTTTGAAGCGATATCTAGCAGTAATATTTTAAACTGAGTGGTTTAGTCACACATGCCTTTGTAAGATATTAAACATCTAAGTGAAAAATCAAGACCATGGTTAGAATGTTTTACTAGCAAATTATATTCACTAAAGAAGAGAGTGGTTCAGTTATGTAGGTGCAATTGAAAGAGGAAAGTGAAAGTCAAAGTGAAAAATCTAATTTTTTTGTTGCTGAAAAATTCAACATCTGAGATGTGTAGTAATCATAGATTTTACAGTCATAAACTAATCTTACCTGTGTATATGATACTCTGCTAAAATATCATAAGAACAAGGCTTGCAAATATAATATTAAAGACAAATGTGTCAGCTTATAATGTCAAATATTAAACAAATAAGAGGTCATTTTGACAAGGAGTTGTGTTGTGTTTTGAAGGCTCTGAACTAATTGATCCTAGTCTTTCTCTTGAAAGGACAACTAATGTCAAATTTACTGTAAGAAAAGTTACTTTCCACAGTTTCAATGAAAACAGGACCATCATAACTCTTGCCTTATAACTTCATATTTCTTTAGAAACATTTAATAAGTGTAGTTTTAGTAGGTTAAGTAGATAAGGGTAACTAGGAGAGTCGATAATACATTTGTTATTAATGAGGCTTCTACATGCCATCATGTGAATATAGATATACTAGTCTTAGTGTCAAAGATTTCATGAAAGAGCAAAAATTTATCTAGCACTATATTTACTATCTCCAGAGAGGAGATGAAGGACAGATAATTTTTCTGTTCCAAATTATACACTGTTCACAACATTATTAAATTTTTGTTAAGAATGCTAGATAACCTAAACACGCTTTTAAAAATACAGCACATTCTCATTATTCACGGATTCTGTATTTGCAAATTTGCCCACTCATTAAAATGTATTTGTAAACACAAAATCAATGCTAGTGGCACTCACGGTCATTTGCGTTCATGTGCAGAGTGGCAAAAAAGTTTCATTTGCCTGATGCCTATATCCTAGGTGGGCTTGAATGAGGTAACAGTCTTCTTTCAGCTCATACTCTAAACAAACGTCCTTTTCATGGTGAATTTAATGCAACGTTTTCTCATTTTTGTGCTATTTCTTATTGATTTTACTGTTTTCAATGGCCTCCAAGTATAGTGTTGCTATGCTGCCTAGTG
Organism: Pongo abelii; assembly: GCF_028885655.2. NCBI lineage: Eukaryota > Metazoa > Chordata > Mammalia > Primates > Hominidae > Pongo > Pongo abelii. Next base: position 89,925,807 of record NC_071992.2, read on the forward strand.
TTTCTTAACACAAGAAGGCTATGGTATGCCTTAAAAGAAAATATGTGTGTTAGATAAGTTGTTTTCAGGCATGACTTACAGTGTTGTTTGCCTTTCAAAGTTAGATTCAACAACATGTTAAATAAAGTGTCTTTAAAAGAAACACACATAAGACAAGTTTATGTATTAATTGGTTGATGAAAATGTTGTGACCAGAGGCTTGTAGGGATCTAATTCTGTCTTTCCTGCAGAAACAGTGGTTCAGTATTTGATACTTTGGTGTTGGCAGCATCTTTATAGAACATAACTACTGTGAATAACAAGAATTGATGTTACCACAGTTTTTACCCCATATTATTCACAAACACAAGCAAAAAGACATCTTATGTCATGGTAAAATGAACTGTAAGAACTTGCTTGTGTGTAAACATTCCTAATTATGATGATAAATTAAATTTAGTGAAATACACAGGCCCATAATTGAGAAATGTGTAATCACTACTAGGTTAACATAGAAATACTGTATAAACAAATGACTGTAGGGATATCAAGAAGATGGTTGGTATATGGAGAGATTTAATGATTAAATGTACTGTAATTAATACCTTTGTTTAATCTTTTTAAGGCTCATGCAATCCAAATACATTGTCAGCAGACTTTTCAAAAACTGCTATTAAAAACAGTCTAGGGATAGTCATACATCTGTAATCCCACCACTTTGGGAGGCTGAGACAAGAGGATCACTTGAGGCCAGGAGTTTGAGACTAGCCTGGGCAACATAGTGAAACCCCCATTTCTGCAAAAAATTTAAAAATTAGCTGGGCGTGGTGGCCTCTGCCTGTAGACCCAGCTAGATGAGGGGCTGAGATGGGAGGATTTCCTCAGCCTGGGAGGTCAAGGCTACAGTGAGCCATCATCCCCCCACTTTATTCCAGCATGGGTGACAGAGTGAGATCCTGTCTCAAAAAAAAAAAAAAAAAAAAAAAAAGAAGTATAGGATTTTAAGAGATTAATTTTCAATTACTAATTTCAAAGGCATAGGTCTCAATTAAAAGAATTTGGTAATCCTTAGTATTTGATCACATTTGGGAGCATTTTTCATTTTGTGTCTGTGAATTTCATGCACTAGGCCTGCGTTCAGTCCAGCCACCAGATCAACACATTCTCCAAACTCATTAACTTTGGAGAGGCTACCCAGAGTTCCTGAAGAGTTCATCTGAAAGTAAGTAGGAAAGATATTTTCTCTCTGACTTTTCAGCTCTTTTCAATATTTATGTACTGTGGTTAAACTGCCTGAGCCATTCAAGAAGCATTTGATTGTATCTTTGTTGAATTTTTAAAGATGTGAGTCTTGATTGCAGATGCCTAGAAAAATGCTAGATTGCTAGTAAATAAGCCTGGTAGTAACAGTCTCTCCTTGGCATTTACTACAAACAGTGTAAAAAATGAATCAATGATTAATTTTTCTTTTGGCTATGGACCAAGACTGAAGTTTAATAGAACACAAATTTCATAACATGTAGCAGCTGAAAAAACTTTCAGTTAAAACTGGTTCAATTTTATCTGGATTTAAAGACTGTCCCTGAGAGCATCTCAGATTCACCTGAATGATTCCTTAAAACGGCAACTTTATGCAAGTGACTATTTAGCTCTACAGACTGAAAGAGTTGCCATGTTGCACTGCAAAGCAAGTTAAATGGGGGAAATGTGTTTCTAGCTATGAATCTAATCAGAAGGTAGGTATTTTTTAAAACATGTAAGTTGCTGAAAGACGTTTAGAAATACGAGTTTACTAGGTTAGCTTTACTAGCTAATCTAAACTCAAAGCGACCTAAAGTCAAAGTAATTCTAATGAGTATTTGGTGCATGGGTCCCAGATAAATGGATTTGTAAGTAAAAGTCAAAGCTACATTAAGTCTTCGTTACACCAATCCAAACAACTTTGCCTTTTAGTGTAGATGTGGGCTGCCACACAGGCAAATGTATACATTATATAGTGTATATTGCTAATATGTTGTTAGATTTTTATTTTTACTATAGTGTATAACAGTGACCTTCATTTGATTTACATTTATTACAAAATAAATTGCATCAGTATTTTAGAAGTGGAAAATCATAGTGATTCTCCAATTCCATACTAAGATTGAGAAATGTTTCTGGAAAGAGCTGCGAGATGACACTAAACTGACTGTGTTCTGTTACATTCCTTCTCATCGTGGCCAGACTTTTCTTCTGTCTTTGAGATACTTTTATTTGCCTCTCATTGAATTTACATCTCTCCATATTTCCCACTGTACCCAAGCTATTTTTTGCATTCTTCTTACCCCCAGGACTACCTGAAAGCCATTATTGCAGGTGCTGATTAGGAAATGTCCCATGGTCTTTCTCCAGGACCTTCGTTCAATCATCTCCCATGCCCCTTCACTTTTTTCTAATCCTTCTCCAATAATTATTCATAATCTCCTTGCAATTTTCACCTCTTGTCTATTGACATATCATCCTGCCTAAAAACTATGCTCTTCTCTTAATGTGTTGCCTTCCATTCACCAATACATTTATTAACATGAGAATTGTTAGTATCCTACCTATTGTGCTCTGACAATCTGACTCACTTCTGTGCTGTTGAATTTTTTTTTCTGGAAAAATAATGTTACCAATAATGGGCTGATATCAAAGGGAGAAGCATCATAGATTAGTAGTTAGGACATGAGCTCTGAATCAGCCTTTGCTTTACCTGTCTCGCTTTTTGCAGTATCTCGAGCAAGTTTCTATGCGCTGCATTTCCTCGTCTGTAAAATGAAGAACATAATAGCACCTACCTCATAGGGTGGTTCTGAGGCTTAAATAAAACAGTACTTGTAAAACACTAACAGAGCACTCAGCATATAGGAAGCATGATAAGTATATGTTAAATAAAATAAATTTAATACTTATTTCCTCTATTTTCCTCTCCATTGACCTCTTAGCAGCATTTAATAGTATTGATTATCACTTCAGAAAACTTTCATGCTTGGTGAAATTTTGCAGCCTGGCAAGTGCACTGGTGGACAGCACAGAAGATCCAGAGTGTTAGACACATTTGATGGCCAGCTAGTGTTTAATTGAAATGTCTGATTTGGGGGCTCAGCCTAAGTAGAGTGACATGTAAAATGAGACTTGGAGCTATGGGTGTAGAACATGGAATTTTGAGAATTTAGGGATCATTATGAGAATAGGTTCTATGGAAATGAGAAAAACAGTAGTTTAGGTGGAGAAGAAATGAACTGTGGTAGAAGAAATCTATGGCTGTGAAGCTCTTGCTTTAGAGCGGTTTTCAGCCCCAGACTACAGCTAGTGATGAAGGCGAGAAAGAGAACTGTGGGCCAGGTGCCCTTAGGGCACCCCTGAAAGTTAGACACAATGGGAAAGGAAGAGCAGCTACTGAGTTAGGTACACTTTCAGTCATTTCAGAGCCATTGCTTCCTGGATGATTTGAAGTTCTTTATTTTGTCCCATTGTACCTGCCTTTTGGCCACTGAAATTTTTATTATTTACAACTCTCACTGCAAACTTGGCAAAAGAAATAAATATTAAATTAGCCTTCATTTCTATTTTTTAATGAGCCAATTATTATTAAAGAATCATATGGGAAAATAAAGGGATATATATATATATATATGAAAGTATCATTAAAGCAACACATTTGGGTGATCTGTCAATTTTAACAACCATTGATATCTTAGGGTTGGCTGTTCTTTATTCTCATAATGTCCCAGGATGACATGTTGTGATTACTTATTCCACTTTTGGAGACAACTAGAGAAATGAAGAAGTCTGAATTAGGTCGTCCAGGGGACCCACAGCTGAATCAGCATGAGAACTAACAGTTCCTAAGTCCCACCCGAAACTTTACATCTTCTAAATCATAATAGCTCCTAAGGGAAAATAATTGTGAACAGGTTCTAGAGATTGAGATTGTCTTCCAAAATGGAACCGATATTTGGGTTTTTTAAAAAAATTCAACACAATTTTATTTTGGTCTTTACAGTGATGTTTATATATTTACAGTTCATCTGCTGCTGAAACAGCAGTAGAATAGAGTCTTTGAAGTGATGGGTATGTGTATATTGGCAGAGTTGAAGATAAACAATGCCAAAAGACTTCTAAAAAGATTAAACTGTTAACCACAAATACGTGGTTTCAGTTGAGGAGATTTATTTGTTGCTGACCATATTAGCCATTGTAGTTAACATTGGTTCTGGGAAAGTCATACTTTGGTAATGAGCCAGTAGACTGTATTTGTAGAACTACAGTTGAATTTATAGGATGGATGCAGTGACATTGCAGATTTTCTCAACATCAAACAGTTAATGAAGTTACAAAATGTTCTGCTGGCTCTTTTCCTTTAAGCTTCTTTCTGGCGCTTCTAAGAGTTTCAACTGTCAGATGCACGGTCTTCCAGCGTTCTATCCATCTGTTTCCCTGTCTTGGTTCATGCACTAAAGTGTGGTGCTCATAAAACATGGTCCTTATGGACATGATTATGTTTGTTTGAGAACTCTTCAAGCGGCCACTTGAGATAAAAGATAATGGAACTAGGGATAGAAGAGGGTGTAATGGAACTGGAGTGGTGTCATGAGGTAATTGGCAGGTACAAATGGCCAATCACGTGGCTGGGTACTGATCTAAGCCCCTAGTCCATTTCAATCCCAACTGGATGTGTTGCAATTCAGTCCTGGAACTAACCATCTGGAGTTGGTGGTACAGGCTCCATAGGTTAAAGATATGGTCCCCAACAAGGCTGCTCTTACTTCAGACACCAGCAGCACTGAGGTGGGGGGTCCCCAGACCACCTGTACCCCTGAAAGACTGACTATACATTTTGGGGTTTTCATGAGCGCTTCAGTTCAATAATTTGCTAGAATGGCTCACAAAACTCAGGAAAGTACTATAATTAGAATTATAGTTTCATTACAAGGAATACAAGGCAGGAGTACTAGCTAAATAAGAGACACACAGAATGAGGTCTGAAATGGAATGCAAATTTTCTGTCTCCAGCCCCACTCCACTCCCCTGGAGTCAGGTGGCTGAAAGCCCCAAACTTCTAATTGTGTGGTTAGTCTTTCAAGGTGGCTGTCCCCATCCTAAAGGTATCTAGAGGCCTACCATGAGTCCCCTCATTAGGATAATGTGGATGATAACTCATTAGGATAATCACCGTGAACATTCTGAGAGTTTTTGGAACTCTGTCCCATGAACCTGGAACAAAGACCTTACAGATTCTTTATGATACCACAGCCCTCTCCTGCACTCTCTTATTTAAGGTTTACAGAAATTCTATGAAATAGGTATTTTTCATCCCTACTTTTTAACATGAAAATACTAAAGATCAGAAATGTAACATTTATATGCCCCAGGTCACACTGCAAGAACACAGCAGAACAAAGATTAGATCCCAGCTTGGTCTCCTTCAATGGTCATGCTTTTCCTGATACCTTAAAGAAAACCAAATGGACAGTGATTCTACACTGACAGATAAGCATGCTTATAATTGCTTGTTTGATATCTGTTATTCCCTGGTAGTTTGTAAGATGTGAAAGAAAGAATATGTGTTGCCTTTTCTGACAGCCACTCCCCCGACCCCAGCACCTAGTATATATTATTTTCTTTTAGCTGGTAAATAAATACTTACGATATGAACAAGTGAACCTGAACAAAGCAGTACGCATTGGTCCTGGAGTGGATGAAATAGACAAGGGACTGGCCAGCTAGAAGGAGCAGAGACTCCCAAATATGTAGCACTTTTAGTTGGTACTGAATGTGTGAATGAGATGGGTAGCTATGGCATCCAGGCTAGGTTAAGTCAGTTATAGGCATGGATGTGGAGGACTCCATGGGAGGGAAAGAGTGAGTGGTTCAAGGCGCTGGAGGTCATGCAGAGATTTGATGCCATGAAAAGCATGTTGCACCTGTGCGAGTGTCATTAGGTTAGTAACACCCTCCTCTTCTGTCTGCCTCCCTCACAATCATGAGGCTTGGAAAAGTGAGGGATGGAAGTTATTATCTAGGAGCTTGTTCACTGCTGCCAAAAATAGTTAGCTTTATTATGAGCTCTTGTACTGGCTTCAGACAGAGCCTTTGGGCATCATGGGAGTTGCTGCTGCTTCCCTTGGGAACTACTGTCACTGCCATGGGCATCTGCATCTGAGAAGCATTCCTTCTCTGTGACAATTATCATAATAACTTTTGCCCAACAAGTTGGCTTTTATGGATGTGTTAATGATGGTAATAATGATAACTACTAAGATTATGAATGTTTTGCATGAATTATTTCATTTAATCCTCACAATAACCGAATGAGGCAGAAACAATTTTGTGTCTTTTTTACAAATGGGGAACTGAGATTTGGGGAAGTTAAATCATTTGCCAAAGTCATTTGTTCAATGATGAGTAGTCTCAAAATTTTAACCCAAATCTAATCAACATACTGTAAGATTGTTACAGTAAGAATATTATTAGAACATCCTGAGAAAGAGCTGATATACATATTAAAGAGTCTTTCATTTTCGTGATGCCTACTCCTTGCTTGGGTGCAAGGTTGTTTCTGCTTGTTGATTCTGTCCCTTTGAAAATCAGATTTTAACCTCTAGCCTGCTAGTTCCTTTGTGGGGAAAAATGATTATTGCTCTTTTCCAAAATGCCAAAAAATGTCAGCCCAACTGCCTGAGTTTAATCAGATGTTTAATCTGATATAGCATCTGCATAATGACACCACAAAGAATAAACAAGAAGATCAGGACTGTGGCATAAATATTGATTCTTCTATGTTCAGGGCCTGCTGACTTTCATATAAAACTTTTTATTTAATTAAATCTATTGCAAACAATGCAGCAAAACCTTATTCTAGTTTTATCTTTCAGAATGTTGAAATAGTCACGGCCCATAGAATCAATGTTTTGGGTAAAATTTTTTTTTAATGGAATTCTGTCTCTATTGCTTTTGAGTACAAGAAAATTTCTTTAATCTTTCACTGCATGAAAAATACTCTAATATCTTAAAATTTCATGTATTTCCAGCCTAAAAATGACATCTATTATAGATTTTCCTCATTTTATTGTGTAAATGTAGATAAGCATAAAGAAGAAAATAAAAATTGTCCAGAAAGAACCACAATTAAAATTGTCCTGCATATTCTTCCATTCTTTCTCCTATTCCTAAGTGTGTGTGTGTGTGTGTGTGTGTGTGTGTGTGTGTGTATAGCATAGATATGTATAGGTTTATATGCATAAATATGCATATGTAACATCTATTAATATATTATAAAACATTACTTTTTTTTTGAAACACGGTCTTACTTTGTCACCCAGGCTGGAGTGCAGTGGCGCGATCTCAACTCAATGCAGCCTTGACCTCCTGGGTTCAAGCTATCCTCCTGCCTCAGCCCCTCCAAGTAGCTGGGACTACATGTACATGCCACCACATACTGCTAATTTTTGTATTTTCTGTACAGATGAGGTTTCACCATGTTGCCCAGGCTGGTCTCAAGCTGCTGAGCTCAAGTGATCTTCCCGCCTCAGTCTCCCAATGTGCTGGGATTACAGGCATGAGCCACTGCACTCATCCATAAAACACTACTCTGAACCTGCCTTTTTCTCTTTCCATATTTTAAAATATCATTTAAAACACATTAATTCTATAGTAATTCAGCAACAGCACCCTTTTTGTCCAGTTATTTTCCACTGCAGTTTCCTGGTGGAAGATTGTGATTCACCAATCCCATTGCCTAGAAAAGGCCCACTGGGGTGGCTGAGATGCAAGGAAACTTCTAGGTAGTATGGCTTCTGTAGCCCAACATTCTATATGTTGATCTCAGTGGAAGATTCTGTGGCTGGTGTCCTGCGCCAAAATTGCTCCTTCTTTTTCCCTCGCCATCGAGGTCACTGGGTCTCACTTGGGAGTGGCTTTCCTCCCCAGGGGACATTTGGAAATGTCTGGATACATTTTGATTCCTATAACTGAGGGGTCTGCTACTGGCATCTAGTGGGTAGAGGCCAATATGCTGAACATCCTATGACATTCAGGTTGAGAAACCTGGGCTAGGTGAATGGCACTATCGCACTCCCAGGCTAGAAACACATTTAATTAGGCAGTAGATCCTGACAGTACCTATGATAAAATTTTTATGTGCATTCTTGTAGTTTATTGGGTGCTTTCCAGGTGTAGACATTTTCTTTCTCCACTTCTTTCTCCTCTCAGCATTTTTTTTCGGACAAAGAGTCGTAGCCTGGAGCTAAAAGTACATTGGTCTTAGCTGTTTTGTGGCTTAAGCCAAGAAGGAGGAATCCTGAGTTCTGTACGGCAGGTTTCTTCATGGGTACTCAACCTGGGAAATTTCCAGGTTGTGGAAATTTCCTGATCTGTGATGTAGGTATTGTTATTCTCAATTTCTAGATAGGCAGGATGGCCTAGATAACTAGCAGGGCCAGTATACGACAAAATGTGGGGACTCTTGTTCAAAATTATTAAGAATTTCAAGGTGGCAATGGCAAAGCATTAAACCAAGGCAAATGCCCTTCAAAGCTCAGCATCCTGTGTGATTGTGAAGATGTCAGGATCATGAAGCTGGCCCCAGATACAGGTAAAGTGTTGTTTAAATAAGTTAAGTGACTTGCCTAAGGTCACACATTCAGTGAAGGGCAGAGTAAATCTCGGAGTCTGTGCTTTTCTGACTCCAAAGCCAATATTCTTTCTACTGGACCTCTCTGCCCCCTTCTAGTAGGAAAAAAAAATGGACAAACTTTCTTCTTTTGTTATTCTAGAGCCTAAAAGCTTTTAAGATAAGTATATTGCTTATATTAGCTGGAATTTATTTTCTCATCAAGATCTGGTTATAATTGTCCTGATCCTAAACTGTATAGGATTTGCCAGATCTTTCCTGGTTTGTACAGTTCCCAGACTTGCTTCCTCATATTTCCTTCTGCCTCCAGGTGTCAGTGTCTATACAGGAAACCCAATATACCAATCTCCCACAAATCATGAATTTGTGACCCAAACATTAAGAGTAGTTAGAGGAATTAAATGATTTAGAATATGTAGTGGACTTAGTATAGTACCTGCCTGGCACATGGTAAATGCTTAACAGGTATTAGCTATTATTATTGGTAATTAATATCTAGCAATCAAATCTCAGGCTACTAGACTTCCACCATGTCTGCTTCTGTGCGCCCTTTTCCGTGGTCCCCTTCATTCTTGGGCTCAACCGAGCATCTTTCCTTTGACTAGTGCAGGGCAGGCTTATCCCATTTCACTCTTGCATCCGTCAAATTATTTCTCCCAAGTAAACCTAGTTTCCTTGCGAAGAAAATTTCAGCTGAATAAAACATTTTTCATTTCATTAGTCATGACACATCTCCCCTGTGTCTAGAAAATAAGTGGGAAAAAGATCCCAAAAATACACAGATAATTTTTCTTCCTTGAAATTTTTTTTCCAGAGTAATCCTTTTTAATTTTTCTTGAGCTAACCTGCATTTATGTCAGCTAAATTACCAAATGTCAAAAATTTAACTTACTATTATGTACATTTATAAGATGACACTACTGTACTGGCCACCCTCAGTAAAGCCTGAGTTTTCTTTTTCACTGAGTATGATTAATTTATATCATTTATTAACATTACATTAATTTACATCATTTCTTTTACAATTTCTCATGTGCTTTTTCTTTCGAAGAAATTTTGAAATCCATTGATAGCCATAGCCAATGCAGCAATAGCACTCAAACTTAATGCATGCTTACTGTTGGCAATTTGAAAAACCAGAAAGTAAAAATTAAAACTGCATTTAACCATTTTACTAAAAGAATTTCACTGTTTACATTATTGAGTATGGCCTTTTCAGTGTTTTTTTTTTTAATGTATTATATTGTACTGTATGTTGTAGAAAAAGGATATTTTAAAATCATGGTGAATTAGCTCTAGGAAGAATCTACCTAATCAGATTCGCGGTGGAAGTAGGTGAGATTTTTGTTTCCTTGTATCCTCAATTTACTTGCTTTTTAATACATCTTTTTAGTAGTTGTTAAAATATTTTATTCAGATTTTAAATAAGTGTGTGTATACTTAAACGTTTAGTTGATAAATCAACTATAATCACATATTTAGATAAATGTTTTCAAAATATGATTGGTTTATCAGAAAAACATATTTCTATTAGTAGTTTAACATGGTCATATTTAACAATAGCATGAAATTGCAGAAGATTCATTAAAATGTTTATGTACTTTTAATACCCTCTAATTTTCCCTGCTTTTCCTATGTCAGCAGAATGGCTTCCTTCGTGGTCCTGGAAAAATGCTCAGAATGTGTGACTTAACAGTGACTCAGGCATTTTAGTTCAGCTGAGATGATATTCATTCCTTGATGGACAAAAACAAAAGAAAAAGCTATTCTTTGGCTAAATAACACAATCCTCTCTATTATTCCAGTCCCTACAGATCACTTGAAAAGTGCAGCATATTTGGAATTGCTTTCCTAAGAATTAAGCATGAACAAACAAGCCCACACCATTCTACAAAAAAGTTCTGATGGTGTGTAGCAGGTCAAGAAGCAAAAGCGGAGGAGGCCAAGGGAAAGGTTAGAGAGGGAGAGAGGAGAGGATTCCTGGGGTCTCCTATGGGCATGTCCTGACTTCAGAAGCCCTTTCAGGACACAGACATAACTGTCTTTTCTAACTGAGCATCTTAAATAGGCCCCTCCTTTCTCTTTCCTTTGTTTCCCTAAGTCTATGACTTTTCTATGCCATCAATAGAAACATCACTATCATTACAATAATATGTATAACTATATCCACTATTTATTTAGCTATTTACAATCTCTAAATGTCATATATTTAAATTACCTTATAACTAACATTAGTATTGTTTAAGAAACATTTCTTGAGCATTTATTATGTGCCAGAAACATAATATTTTGTATTTATTATCTCATACAATCCTTAGAATTATTTAATTAGGTGGTTAATCTTATTTTCCTCATTTTATAGGTAAAGAGACTGAGACTTAAAGAGGCAAATTATGTTTTCCAAGATCATATGCCAAGTAATTGGCAGAACAGAGAACCAAACCAGAATTGCTTATTTGATTCTATGTTCTTAAATGTTTATGAAACTGAAAAAAAGTATAAATTGTGTGATAATGGATTGTAAAAATAAGTATGAACAGATACATTCTAGATGCATTAACATCTAGATGCATTAACAAACATTTACTAAAGGTTTCTGTCTGCTACCAAGCACTAAGCTACAAGGAGGAAAACACAAAGATTAAGAAAATATGTACTTTGAAGCTCTCTCTATCAACAAGATGGAGAAACTCTCCTCAATGATATGTTAAACTTCCTTCAAATCAGCCAACTTTTACTGAATATCCACAAAATACAAGATACTGTGCTGGACATTGTGAGAAATACAAAAATACATAAGAAACAGTCTTTCTCTTAGAAGCTTGCAGTAAGATGAGAACTGAATTCTCAAGGCTGCCTAGTATAAGTACCTAGACGAAGTACATGGTCCTATGAATTAAACACACAGGGAAAGAAAACTTGTTTCTTGAAGAGTTCAGCCAGTGTGTAGCTGTGCCTCTACAGTGAATCACCAAAAAAGTACAGGAAATAAGGCTGACAGTAATTTTTTCAATTTACCAAAGCCATAAATTATGAGTGATTTTAATATAGTACAAGCAATATAAGTCACTCTCCTTAAAGGATGAACTAAAACTACCAGAGTCGTCCAGGATCTGAGAAACACAAATAATCAAAGGGATATAGTTGTTTTTGGTACAATGACAGCTACTATTAGTGGAACATAAGGCCTTAAAGGAGAATACCAAGAAACCCAGCAGTGCATCCTTTGAAAGGTCCAAGTGGTATGAATAAGGTGAAGCTTATTGTTTAGTAGGGTATATTGTATGCTAATCCTATTTGGGACTTTTAAAATAGAAGGCAATGCTTTAAACTTGAAGAAGATAAACTTGGAATAAATGGAATAATAATGACTTATATAGTATATGGTATAGATCTTGTTGTCCCAGAAATCTGTAATGTCAAGAAACTGTGTAGAACAATGGTTAAGAACCTGAGTCAGATAAAGCCTGGAGCCTAGGATGGTTTGTGTAACTTACTATGTGATTTGGGACAAACAACTATGTCTTCTGAGACTCAGTTGTTGTTGTCATTTAATGTGAAAAATTTAGAAAATAACACTTAGCCTATGGGCTCATGATGAGGCAATGGAGGAAAATGGTTAAGAGCAGAGCTTCCCCTTTCCTTCTCCTTTTCTTGCCCTTCTTTAAATCCCAGCTCAGTGGGTTTTGTTACTTTGGGTAAACAATGATACTTTTATGGTCTTTGGTATCATCCACTATTAAATAGTAGAGTTGACCTCACACAATTTGGAAGGATGATGAAGCCACATCATCTTGATACCAAAATCAGGCAGAGACACTATATAAAAAAAAAAAAGAAAACTAAAGGGCAATATCCTTGATGACCATAGATGCATAAATCCTCAACAAAATACTAGCAAACTGAACCCAGCAGCACATCAAAAAGTTAATCCACCAAGATCAAGTAGGCTTTATCCCTGGGATGCAAGGTTGGTTCAACATACGCAAATCAATAAATGTGATTCATCACATAAACAAAACTAAAGACCCAAACCACATGATTATCTCAATAGATACCAAAAAGGCTTTCAATAAAATTCAACATCCTTTCATGTTAAAAACCCTCAATAAACTAGACATTGAAGGAACATACTTCAAAATAATAAGAGCCATCTATGACAAACCCACAGCCAACATTGTACTGAGTGGGTGAAAGCTGCAAGCATTTCCCTTGAAAACAGGAACAAGGCAAGGATGCCCTCTCTCACCACTCCTATTTAACATAGTATTGGAAGTTCTGGCCAGAGCAATTGGGCAAGAGAAAGGAATAAAAGGCATCCAAATAAGAAGAAAGGAAGTCAAACTATCCTTGTTTGCAGATGACATGATTCTACACCTAGAAAACCCCATAGTCTCTGCCCCAAAACTCCTTCAGCAACTTCAGCAAAGATTCAGGCAGGGTACAAAATCAATGTGCAAAAACAGTAGCATTCCTATACCCTAACATCATCCAAGCCAAGAACCAAATCAGGAACACAATCCTATTCACAATTGCCACAAAAATAATAAAATACCTAGGAATACAGCTAAGCAGGGATGTGAAAGACCTCTGCAATGAGAATTACAAAGCACTGCTCAAAGAAATCAGAGATGATATAAACAAATGGAAGAACATTTTATGTTCATGAATAGGAAGAATCAATATCATTAAACTGGCCATACTGTCTGGGTGCAGTGTCTCACACCTGTAATCCTAGCACTTTGGGAGGCCAAGGCAGGCGGATCACTTGAAGCCAGGAGTTTGAGACCAGCCTGGCCAACATGGTGAAACCCTGTCTTTACTAAAAATACAAAAATTAGCCAGGCGTGGTGGCATGCACATGTAATCTCAGCTACTCGGGAGGCTGAGGCATGAGAATCACTTGAGCCCAAGGAGATGGAGGTTAGTGAGCTGAGACCATGCCACTCCACTCCAGCCTAGGTGACAGAGGGAAACTGTTTCAAAAAAGAAAAAAAAAAAAAAAAAAGGCCGTGCTGCCCAAAGTAACGTATAGATTCAATGTTATTTATATCAAGCTGCCAGTGACATTATTTACAGAACCAGAAAAAAACTGTTCTAAAACTCATATGGAACCCAAAAAGAGCCTGAGTAGGCTGGGCAATCCTAAGCAAAAGAAGAAAGACAGAGGAATCACATTGCCTGACTTTGAAGTGTACTATAAGGCTACAGTAACCAAAATAGCATGGTACTAGTATGAAAAAAGACACATAGACCAGAATTAAAGCCACACGTCTACAATCATCCGATTTTTGACAAAGCTAACAAAAACAAGCAATGGGGAAAAACTCTCTATTCAATAAATGGTGCTGGGGTAACTGGCTAGCCATATACAGAAGATTGAAACTGGACTCCTTCCTTACATCATATACAAAAATCAACTCAAGATGGATTAAAGACCTAGGAAGTACCATTTTGGACATAGGAACTGGCAAAGACTTCATGAAAAAATGCTAAAAGCAATTGCAACAAAAGCAAAAATTGACAAATGAGACCTAATTCAAGAGCTTCTGCACAGCAAAAGAAACCACCAACAAGTAAACAAGCAACCTACAGAAAGGAAGAAAATATTTGCAAACTATACATCTGACAAACATCTCATTTCCAGAATGTACAAGGACCTTAAACAAACATACAAACAAAAAATAACCCCACTAAAAAGTGGGCAGAGGACATGAACAGACACTTTTCAAAAGAAGACATACATGCAGCCAATAAGTATGAAAAAAAGCTCAATATCACTGATAATCAGAGAAATGCAAATCAAAACAACGTGATAACATCTCACACCAGTCAGAATGGCTATTATTAAAAAGTAAAAACATAACAGGTGCTGGAGAAAAGGGAACACTTATACACTGCTGTTGAGACTGTAAATTAGTTCAAATATCATGGAAAGTAGTCTGACAATTCCTTAAAAAGCTAAAAACAGAACTACCATTCGATCCACAATCCCATTACTGGATATATACCCAAAGGAATGTAAATCATTCTACCATAAAGACACATGAACATGTATGTTCATTACAGCACTATTCACAGTAGCAAAGACATGGAATCAACCTGAATGCCCATCAGTGGAAGACTGGATGGAGAAAATGTGGTACATATACACCATAGAAGTCTATGAGGCCATAAAAAAGAATGAGATCATGTCCTTTGCAGGAACATGGATGGAGCTGGAGACCATTATCCTTGCGAACTAATGCAAGAACAGAAAACTAAATACCTCATGCTGTCACTTATAAGTGGAAGCTAAATAATGAGAACACATGGGCAGAAAGAGGGAAACAACAGACACTGTGGCCTACTTGAGGAAGGAATATGGGAGGAGAGAGAGGTTCAGAACAAACTCCACAAAACCATTGAATACTATACTTAGTATCCGCGCAACAAAATAATCTGTACGTCAAACACCCGAGTCATGAGTTTACCTATATAATCAAACCTGCACATGTACCCCTGAACCTAAAATAAAAGTTAAAATATTAAAAAAAAGAATTTGGGGGGATTATTTAATCAGCTAATGTGTACAATGTGCTTAGAGCAAGTGCTGGATATCACTTAGCTATTATCATCACAGGGTTGCTGTGAAGTTTAAACAAAATAATTCTCAGCAAAGTGCTTAACACATTGCTTGGTATAGAGTAACTACTAAATACATAATAGTTATTATTGTTATTTTAAAATTCCATAAATAAACTCAAGTAGTGCTTTTATTAAAGTTAGAATACTTTCCTGAACAACTATCACTGATTGGCTTCTCTGTCTCTTTGACATACCCCTATTAATATAGGGTTTTTTTAAATCACTGTTTTTCTCTTACCTCTGACGTTACAAATCCCTGGTTCTTTTTACCAGAGAAGGTATTAGAAATCAAGATTTGGGTGTTGGGTGTTTTGCATTAAATTTTAGTAAATTTTTTGAAAGTATTTTTCATTACCAATGTCATGTCCAAAACATAATATATGGTTGGGTGATCAAACTAAGTATAGCATTTCTAATATCTTGCCCCTGCACTTTACACATCTAATCTGGAATTATATCTACATCATTCATCTTTCACGTGAGCATGGCTTCCTTTTCCTTTTTTTTTTTTTTTAGTTTTTTTTTTGTTTCTTCGAGACAGTGTCTTGCTCTGTCACTCATGCTTCAGTGCAGTGGCATGATCACAGCTCACTGAAGCCTCAGCCTCCCCTGCTCAAGCAATCCTTCCACCTCAACCTCCTGAGTAGCTGGGACTGCAGGTGCACACCACCATGCCAGGCTAATTTTTGTATTTTTAGTAGAGATGGAGTCTCATCATGTTGCCCAAGCTGGTCTTGAACTCCTGGGCTTAAGCAATCTGTCTGCCTTGGCCTCCCAAAGTGCTGGGATTACAGGCATGAGCCATTGTGCCTGTGACTTCCCTTACTCCTGGAATTCACCTTAACAGATGATCAATGAACCTTGTGTATTAAGTACCTGCTGTCGACCGAACACCACACATTCTGCTTTCCTGGAGCTTGTAGCCTCATGAGAAAGGGTATTAAATAATTTCCTTATCCTCCTCCAACAAAAACATGCTATAAAAAAGAAGTAGAAGGTGCTGGGGACCAACCCTGGGAGACCTAACCTCATCTGAAGAGTCTGTGAAAGCTTCTCTGAAAACTTGAAGTTAAATTTGAAACCTGACTCATGAGATGGTTCAAAGTCCTGCAGACAGAAGGGAGAGTGCTGATGCAGGGAAAGGACCTGGTGTCAACTTCATTTTTATCAAAGTACAGACATTCTCCAGACCTGTCTCACACTCCTGGGGGAAACATCTCTGGGATTCATATTTTGTTGCAGATGCTTCCTTTATTCTCCAAATCCTCCTAGAGACAACTCCCGAAACACCATTTTTACTTGTCCTCTTCTTTCTCCACTTGAATTGCATTGCATTTTTAAATAGACTTTATTTTTTAGGTTTACATTTAGATTAGTTTTAGATTTGTAGAAAAATTGAGAAGATATCATAGTTTCCATATGTCCATATGTCCTACACCAAGTTTCTCCTATTACTAACAGCTTACATTATTAGTAGTATGGTACCCTTGTTACAATTAATGCATTGATATTGATAGATGATCATTAATTAAAATTCATACTATATTCAGATTTCCTTAGTTCTTACTCAGTGTCCTTTTTCTGTTCCAGGATGCCATCCAGGATTCCATAGTACATTTTAGTAGTCTTAAGCTCCTCTTGACTGGGACAGTTTCTGCAACCTTTTTTGCTTTCAATGACCTTAACGGTTTTGAAGAGAACTGGTCAGGTGCTTTGTGGAATGCCTTTCTTTGGGATTTATCTGTGTTTTTTCCTCAAGATTGAACTGGAGTTAATGTGTTTTGGGGAGAAACACCGCAGAAGTAGCATTAGTGAGGGTTCTCCAGAGGAAACTAATAGGAGATATATATATATATATATATATATATATATATATATATATATATATGAAAGGGAGCTTATTAAAGAGAATTGATTCACGTGCTCACAAGGTGAAGTACACAATAGGCCGCCTGCAAGCTGGGGAAGAAAGAAGCCAGTGGTGGATCAGTCTGAGTCCAAAAGCCTCAAAAGTAGGGAAGCCAACAGTGCAGCCTTCAGTCTGTGGCCAAAGGCCCCAGAGCCCTGGAAAGCCACTGGTGTAAGTTCAAGAATCCAAAGGCCGAAAAACCTGGAGTTTGATGTCCAAGGGCTGGAAGCATCCAGCACCTGAGAAAGATGAAAGCCAGAAGACTCAGCAAGCCAACTTATCCCACCTTCTTCCTCCCGCTTTGTTCTAGCCCTACGGGCAGCTGATTGGATGGTGTCTACCCACATTGAGGGTGGGTTTTCCTCTCCCAGTCCACTGACTCAAATGTTAATCTTCTCTGGCAACACCCTCACAGACACACCCAGAAACAATGCTTTGCCAGCTACCAGCTGTCTAGGTATCCTTCAATCCAATCAAGTTGACACCTAATATTAACCATCACGGAGGTAAAGTGCCATTTTCACCACATCATATCAGAGGGTATGCTGATAGCATCAACATCACATCACTGTTGATAATGACTTTGATCCTGGCTGTGATAGTATTTGCCAGTTTTCTCCATTGTAAAGTTACTAGATTTTGCCCTTTCCATAGTGTATTCTTTGGAAGGAAGTCACTGTGTGCAGCACAAACCAAGGTAGTGGAGAGTTACGTGCCCCCTTCTGGAGGTCAGAGTATCTACGTAAATTATTTGGAATTCTTCTGCATTTATTAATAGAGAGTTTATTTATATCAGTATGAATTCTTGGATATTTATTTTACACTTTGGGTCACAATCCAGTAAAAATCTCTTTATTTCTTTTTTCAAATTATACATCTTGGCCATTAGAAACTTTCAGTTGGCTTCTCTGTCTTTTCGACATACCCCTATTAGTATAGGTTTTGGCTTTTTTTAATCACTGTTTTTTTCTTACCTCTGGCATTACAAATTCCTGGTTCCTTTTTATCAGAGAAGGTATTAGAAATCAAGATTTGGGTGTTGGGTGTTCTGCATTGAATTTTCATAAGCTCCAGCTAGCATCCTCATGAAAATAGTTGCAGGTCCAAGTGCAGAAAGCATAAAAGAAAGCAGAGCTGTCTTAATAGAAATCAGGCAAGGAGCCTAAAATAAATGTCATAAACCTATCTACTCTTTTCCATTGTTGTTTGTTTGGCTGGTGTTAGTGGTGGAGCTTTGTGGACAGAATCTTGTGTCCTTTTTACCCCAAATCAAGAGTTCCATGCCAAAGACCGGAGGGTGTGAAATTTCCATGGATATTCACTAGAGTGTTCAGATAGGATGAGAAACACAATCTAGGTAAGATAAAGTAGTTAGATGCAAAAATCAAGGCACCAATCCAGAGAAAATGGGTCACAGAAAGAACTATGAAATTGAGGTCGAAAATGAAATTTTAAGGTATAAAAAGAGAAATACCAGAGCTGAAAATGCAACGTGTTATACTAAAATGAGTGATTTGAAGAGGAAGAATGAATGAGAAAACAAAAGGATGAGATGTTAGAGTAAGTACAGAGTGAGTCAAATAAGGACATTTTGAAAACCATGTAGGGGGAAAGAGTGGTGAAATTAGAACCCTCTCAGCAATGCAGGATCTGTTGTCTAGTTAGGTTAACCTATTGATGTGGGGAATGAGTAAGGAAAATCCAGCTGGTAGATGGGAGGGAAGGAGGAGCCTAGAAAACTCATAGCGTGGGCAAGACTACTACAGGTTCATGGACAAATTATGTTTTTTAGACCTAATGATATTTGCACACAATCTTCAAAGCTAAAGTTAACATTTTAATAGACGTCTGTCTCCATTGAATTTAGATAATAATGCTGCAATTCCTTTTCTAACACATACTGTATTTATGGCTTTATAGCACTTACCCAGTATAGACTTGGGATGTATTTACTGAGGTTGCTGAAGCTTTTCAGTAATGAATGAGCTCCATTAAATAATTATGTCTCAAACTTGAGTTTATAGAAGTACAGTCTTTAAGAATTTTCTGTCATCCCTATATTCTTAACTGTAAATGTTTTGTGTGAAAAGACATTTTTAATTGGTAGGTACTACATCACACACTTTTTTCAAATTCTGATTTCTGTGAACTCTCAGGGTTTGTGTTTTCTGTGCAGCAGCACAGTCATTATAAATGACTCTTCTTGCACTTGATGCGCTGACAAATATCAGTTTTCAGCCCCCAGAGAAACTTAGCAGATTTGTATTTCCTAATTTGGAAAAAACAGCTTACAAGTTACGACAGCATGTATCTGTCAAGAAAAATTCCAGGCTCAGGTTTTCACTTTTCTTTTGCAGTGAACATTAGAAGTCAAGACATTGGCTCACCAAAGCAGGCCAAGTGACCTAGAGCTGCCAGTGGTATACTCCTACATCTAGAGAGTTTAAGCATTTGGGCTGTGCCATCACTGGAGTCTTGCCAAGGATTTTTGGTTTGGTTTGCAGTTTGGACTGTTTTCCCACAGACTCTGGCATAGAACATTGCTTTGTTGATGGCAGGGCATATAGAGCTACCTCTGGCTCCTGTTAATTTTTGTCATGTAGGAGACGACTCTAGCATGTAATTTTGATATGAAGAATATTGACTGGCAACCTTCCTACTTGGCCCCATACTGTTTACACTTGTAAATAATTAGAAAAAATGTTAAGGTAACAAAGTTAGTACTGTATCTGGAATTGCTGGGTTCTTGGTCTCGCTGACTTCAAGAATGAAGCTGCGGACCCTCACAGTGAGTGTTACAGTTCTTAAAGATGGTGTGTCTGGAGTTTGTTCCTTCAGATGTTCAGATGTGTCCAGAGTTCCTTCCTTCTGGTGGGTTCATGGTCTCACTGACTTCAGGAGTGAAGCTGCAGACCTTCATGGTGATTGTTACAGCTCTTAAACGTGGCATGTCTGGAGTTGTTCATTCCTTCTGGTGGGTTCATGGTCTCATTGGCTTCAGGAGTGAAGCTGCAGACCTTTGTGGTGAGTGTTACAGCCCTTAAAGGTGGCACAGACTCAAAGACTAAGCAGCAGCAAGATTTATTGTGAAGAGCAAAATGACAATACCACCTCACTGTAGAAGGAGACCTGAGCAAGTTGTGGCTGCTGGCTTGGGTGGCCTGCTTTTATTCCCTTATTTGGTCCCACCCACATCCTACTGATTGGTCCATTTTACAGAGAGCTGATTGGTTCGTTTTACAGAGAGCTGATTGGTCCGTTTTGACAGAGTGCTGATTGGTCCGTTTACAAACGTTTAGCTAGACAGAAAAGTTCTCGAAGTTGGCACCTCACCCAGAAGCCCAGACAGCTTCACCTCTCACTGTGTTCGCCACACTTTGCGGCACTTAGCCCAGGCACTCTGGCAGCCCAGAGGGAGCTCGTCCCCGGATCAAGCCCAGCAGGCACCGTCGGGAAGCACCGAGTGCGCGGCACGCAGAGCCCGCACCCATCTGGAGCCCGCGCTGGCCCGTGAGCGCCGCACGCAGCCCTGGCTCCCGCCCGCGTCTCTCCCTCCACACCTCCCCGGGAGGCGAGGGAGCCGGCTCCGGCCTCGGCCAGCCCCAGAGAGGGGGCCCCCACAGCGCAGCGGCGGGCTGAAGGGCTCCTCGAGCGTGGCCAGAGCGGATGCCGAGGCCGAGGAGGCGCCGAGAGCGAGTGAGAGCTGCTAGTACGTTGTCACCTCTCAGGACCACTAGAAAAAAGGGTGACAATTTGGATGTGATTTTTACTTGCAAAGAGTGAGAAGATAAAGATTTAAGTGCTTAAATAATTGAACACTTCTTTATTATGTTAGATATTAGAAACTTGTATTTAATAATTGTGAGAAAATAAGTTTTACTGCTAGGTTTGCTATAATAAAAAAATGTTAATTTTAGAGCTACCAGAAGATAATTCAGTCCATTTTCCTGATTATGAGTAAGAAAGCATGACTCCATTTTTATATTCTTTCTTTCATTATTAGGAGAACCTTTAATAATAATAACCATAAAATAGCTAATATAGCAACAGCTGACCTTTATTGAAAATTTACTGGGTACAATGCATTGTGTTAAGCTCTAAACATGGATCATTTTACTTAATACTCTCAACAACATCTTGGTGTATGTAATATTATTGTGCAGAGTTTTGGCATCTTGTCCAAGGTCTCCTAGCCACAAGGCCCTAACACCCCTTATGATTATGAAGATCTTTTAAAGTCTGAATTTAATCTCCTTCAATTCAATATACATGTGAGTTTTCTTATGATAATAATAGATCGTAGAAATAGTGACCAAGATATTTTATACGTTATATTAGCTCTTTACATAAAAACAAATAGAAGCTGTCTCCCTGGTCTGTTAAACATAATATTGAGTAGTTTCTCATCTTTCATGAGGCAGATGAGAAAGCAAGAGAAAAACAGGACGCTGGTCAGGAAATGTCTTGCCTAAGATCCAGGATAGAAAACTAGTTTGCTTACTTGCAGGACATAAAGTATCCCACTATGCCCACCGCCCCACACAACTTACGTAGAAACAGTTGATTGTTTACCTTAACGGCACCAGGGAGTTTACTTAAGGGTTGACCCTTTGCTTTTGTAATTATTTGTTCCCATCAAAAGCAGAAGATAAGTCACTGTTATTAGAACAAACCCAATTTATTAGTTTTCCCTATCCAGCCAAAATTGCCTTAATTACTAACCCATGGGGTAATAAGTAGAAACAAATAACAGATGTAGCCGTGCAAATTGCAATGTAAACCTCAGCAGCCATTTTCTTTCTGAAAACTAAACCTTTAGATATTTTAAATCTTGTACTTTTCTGCCAACTATTTTATAAGCACTTAAACTAATCTCTGATGACGCTACCATTCACCAAAGTCTACTGAAGTAGGATCACCAAGTAATCTGATTTTTCAGAACATAATTGGGCCCACCCATCCATCTGTCATCAAAAATAATTTTCAGTCTCTTGAGAAGCTCCATGGTGACAGGAACTTTGTTTTGCTCACTTACCTATCTTTAACACTCAGAGAAGAGCTTTAAAAAAAATAAGGGAAGAAAATAGGCTGTGATCAATACATTTTATTCTGTTCGCTGAGTTGGTGCTCTTTTAGTTTGTTCACTTATTTATCAATTTAACAAATATTTGCAAAGTTTCTACTTGTGGTTAGGCTTTATGCAAAGCACTGAACATGTAACTGTGAATAAGATGAGTAGCATTCCTTACCTCCTGCAGTTTGCAGCCTGTTCCTATTTCCCACTAAAGAAGGGTAAATGTATTGTCTAGCCCCTACACTATGCTGAATTTTTAAAAGCATTTAAAGGTCTTATTAGATACCTCCTGCGGAAAGTCACTAACCGTGCAATTCCCCTGGTTGGATGCCCAGTTATTTGCAGCCCATTGCCATACATGGAAATAGATTTTTTTGCTTTGTCCATTGCTGTAGGCTCAATGCCTACTACATCAGCTTTTCTTTCCTGGAATATAGTAGGTGCTTATATGAATAAAGGAAAAATATGAGAAGAGAACAAAATGTGTTAAGGATCAACTATACTAAACTCTTTGTAGACA